>NC_090373.1:92078066-92737566 GCF_036365525.1 Heterodontus francisci
GCGGCGGACCATTCCCAACGTCGGGATTCGAGGCGGGCCTCCTCTCGCAGAATTTTACCGGCACCACCCCACCCGCCGCAACCTGCGGCATCAAGGGGCCAGTAAAGTTCGGCCCTGAATATGCAACAATGTCTTCAGCCTTCAACTATGGGCATAACACATGATTGGCCATTTCTGAAGCCACCCAATCTGTATTTAAACATACAGACAGTGTGCAACTATTGCACATATTTATTATACCATTGCCTGAAAGGGAAAATGTGATTGACCAATTATGCCTGATGATGTCACAAAGCTAGACCTATGCAAAACTATTAAATCAGTTTTACAGAAAATTTTAGTTCATAGGTACATTAAAACATACTAACTTATATTCAGAAGATGTGGTGAAATATTAAGCATCAGGATGCGGAAATATCCTTAACTATGCAGAGTTGCCCTAAATTTTCAGCTTTGGGTTTTATCCTGTGCTCAGATTTATTTTTCTTTAACCAACAGATCAATAGATGGCTACTGCAGTTTTCCACTGGAGTCAATAACAGTTATTGAAGTAGTAATCTTCTGCAGATTTTCAGATGAAAATTTAGATTAATTTGAAAATCAATCACTCTAGTTTCGTGAGTAGATTATTATGGCAATAACTTATAATTCAAAGGACCTTGATAACAGAGAGCCACTTATAAAGCTGGCAAAAATATTATTCGGGGGTAAATGTTAATGAACTGCAAACTGTCTCTATGGAAAGGCAAGAAATAGATGAGCTATGCTGTGATGGGATTCTCTCCTTTCACTATGTAGACAAATAAATGTTCTAATGGAAGAGATAACTGTAATTCAAAGATCTGTTTATTCTCTTGAACCTATTTTATCCTTTCTTCACAGGTTTCATTCTTCGCATCCCTTTTTGGGGACAACCACCAGATCAAAATTGTTTTGATGATGATATTTATTGGGAGGTATGAAATTGTAATATATTCATCTAAAGATTCACATAAGAGTACTACTGTTTTATGTGTATTCACGGCTTAAAAACAAATTTTGCATTTTATCTGCTCGTGCAGTAAAAGAGCACGTGTCTTTTTTATAAATCTAATGTTGCTTTTATACTTTGATGTTGGCATTGTCTACCACATGCCTTGAATACTGAATCTCAAATATGAGTATTTGATAGACAAATGTGTATTAGCGCTAAACTTTATGTTGGTAGCAAGATCACCCGGCAGAGATGTTTCACCTAGGATAGTGGGAATCACGTGCAATACAACTGCAACTGGCAATCAACCCACCTAAGTCGTTAAGTACGGAAAGAACTTGACCTTGCATTAAACCACCCAAGAGTGCACGTTGTCAAAACCAGATGCAAAAACTGGAAATATATTCAAGGCTGACATCCTGCATGTAGATAAACATTAAACCTTCCTTTTCTCTCCCCACCCCAAAAAATGTTTCCAAATATTAAAGATGAAGACCAATGCCATAATATAGATGCTAAAGATACTCTTTCCAATCTGTTCAACCATGGTTTAAAACTTAAGGGAAATTAGCTTTGGAATATTGAGAGAATCTATCCTGGAAATTAGCAAAATGACTTCTGGCAAATGTTTTCAACATGTTTAGGATTAGAACATTAGGCAGGGTTTGAGAATTTCCCAATTCTTGTCAGTATGTATGTATAATCTCATCAAACTGAAATTTGAATACTGAATTTAGTAGTGATGAGATGAGCTGCATTGAATGCAATAGCAATTTAGTAATTTCATATTCAATCATATTTTGTATCGTAAAAAGTTGATGGGCTGGATTGTAAAGCCCCTCCGGCGTTGGGAATGATGGTGGGGGGCAATGAAGATCAGAGCGGCGGAGGCCCGCCACTGACCCCGACAATGGCAGGCCCCATGCCAATCTCGGCGGCTATGGCAAGGCTTGCCGCTTGGCGACAGGACCCCCATTTCAATATGTAAACTAATATACATATCTGATTTAATGAGGGCCCTGTCGCTTCTTTAAGCGCCGCACCGATCTTCATTCGGGCTGCCGACAATGCCAAGCCTTCAAATCCCCATTCAGGGAAACGTGGCACAACATCTGTGGGGAGGGGGGAGGATATTTTCTCTGTGTGGAAGTGGGGGGAGTGGGGTTAAAATGCTGCGGATTAGTCGGGGGGCGGAGGGGTAAAGCGCAAAGGTGCCAAACTTTGGGGGACGGGGAAGGTCAAATTTTAAATCTCTGTATTCCAGGAGGGAAAAGGGCAGGAATTGAGATTTGCCATGGCACTGGGGGGGGTGGTGCAGAGTGCATGGTAAGTTTATTTTATTTAGTTTTAGGAAACTTAAACTTAGCTGGCCTTTTAAATTTTAAATGTGCATTGAGGGCTGTAAGCCCTTTAAAAATGGTGCTGGTGCCTGTGCAATGGCGCCGGATGCCATTCCCTGTGACGGCTTGCCCGCCCCCTTCACGTCATCATGGGGGGTGGGCACAGCGGCCATGCTAATGAGCCGCCGCATTTGAAATCACGGCGGCTCCGTGATGTGATGCCCCTGCACGCGGGACGCATTTTTTTATGACCGCCACCTACTTCGGCAGCAGACTCTTAGGAGGCAGCCTGATTTCTCAATTATTATCTTCACCAAGCATCCCAGATTTTTATTTTAATTAAAATGTAAACATTTGCAATTGATTCATGAAAATTATAATTCAATAAATAGATCAGCTAAGGTAACTTTTCTTATACATGGTAAATAATATTCATATTTGGACTCATTTTCTCTCTTCCCCTTGATACTTGAACTTATGTTTTGTGGCACATCTTTAAACTAGACCAGGCTGATATCAGATACTACATTTCATGATTAGAATCTTGACATGGTGGTAATCATTCAATACATAAGGTGGCTTGTTAGCCAGTGTGCTATATTATACTGTAATCCCAAGGAATTTCCTTGTACCCTCAAATGTTTTTCTTCTTTGTAATTATCGAATTACACTTTTGTAATGAGGTTTCTTAATGAATATTTGTCAAGCTCATGATTATACACTTCAGTGTAGACAGGACCTAAATTTATAGCTTGAGGCAAAAAATGATGTATTCAAAAGCAAAATTCCATCAAGCACTCCATTGCAGTCAGTGTTAGATGTGAGCTTGAATTCCTCTATGACAGCCCTAGCCATAACCTTGTGGTCCAGGAATAAAATTGTTATGTTAACTGACACCACAGGCTGCATTTTAAGACTTCGCCACTGAAATAGGCGCCGGGCGTAAAAACAATGTGACCCGCGTGCACAGGGACTACGTCGCGGAGCCGCCGTGTTTTCAAACGCGGCGGTTCACTTGCATGGCCGCAGCGCCCGCCCCCCGCAATGACATGGAGGGGGCGGGTAAGCCATTGCTGGCAATGGCATCCAGTGCCAGTGTGCCGGCACCATTGTTAAAGGGCTTACAGCCCTCAATGTACATTTAAGATTTAAAGAGCCAGTGAATGTAAAGTTTTTCAAAAATGAATAAAATGACCTTTCCATGCACTCTTCCATGTCCCTAATGGCATATCACAACATTCCCGCCCTTTTACGCCCCACAATACCTGCCTTGAAAATTTGACCTCCATCCCCGCCCCTGAAAGTTCAGAACCTTTGTCCTTTACCCCTTCCCATCACCCCCCAGCCAATCTGCAGCATTGTTACCCTGCTCCTCCCACCCCACAAGTGTCATGCCTCGTTTCCCCAAACAGGGGTTCAAAGGCCGTCAGAATAAAGATTGCAACGTGGTGGCTGAATCGCTGTGCCCTGCATGGTAAGTAGCAATTAACATACTTTAATGCGGGTCCCGTCACTGAGCGACAGGGCGGCCGCCACGAGGCCTCACCGCCGCCACCAAGATCGGTACATGGCCTGCCGGCGTAGGGGTCAGTGGTGGGCCTCTGCCATACCGGTCTTCATTGCCCCCCACACCACCACCGCCACAGTTCCCAGCGGCGGAGGACCTTTAAAATCCAGCCCCACAAATGGGATCAAAGGATATACAAAACTCTACTTTTAAATTTTTCTTTCAATGTTTGAATCTTTTACTTATAGGTACCAGGTAGTGAAAATGAACATGAAGAGTTGCTTTCTTCAGAACATGGAAGGCAGAAAACTAATGCTGAAGCATGATCCAGCATGAGGTTTTACAGGAGCACATCAACATTTAGAACCAACAAAGCAAATCAACATCACGAACCTGAACACAATATTTCATCCAAAGAATTTTACATAGCATAGTCCATTCAAATGAATAACAGAAGTCTACAGATTACAGCAGAATTAACTTTCTGTCCTTTCAAAAAAATGCTTTTTAAAGTAACATAATCTGAAAAAAAATGTATTTCTCTGCTGATAAATATGCAGTCTTTTAATGTTTCTTTTTGGTCATGTCTTTCTTAATCTGCTAGACCCTCATTTACTTTGCCTATACATAACAGCTAGAATTCTTCTTTTTGGGGTGGAGTTGCAGTGAGGCCAGACTTCAGATGATTGTGGGTTCAAACACCACTACAGGACTCAAGCACATAATCTTGGCTGACAGCGAAATACTGGGGGATTGCTGCATTGCTGAAGGTGCTGTCTTTCAGGTGAAATATTAAACCAAGGCACTGTCCAGCTGACCAAGTAGATTTAAAAGATCCTGTGGCACTATTTGAAGAAATAAGGGGAGTTCTCCCAGTTTTCTAGCCAACATTAATGCCTCAACCAACACTACCAAAACAGAGTATCTGGTTATTCAAATCATTGTTGTTTGTGAGTCTTCACTGTGTGCAGATTGGCTGCTGTACATAACAGCAGTGACTACACTTGAACAAAAAATATCATTGCATGTGAAACAATTGAGATGTGCTGAGGATATGAAAGTCACTATATGAATGCCAAATTCTTTCTTATGTAACCTAACATATACTAGAACAATGGGTTGTATACTAAAGTTAACCTTGGTGTTCCTCAAAAGAGGGGAAAAAATAAATTATCCAGGGTTCTGATTTCTGATCAGTATCCAAAGATCATGTTGGGAAGTGCACATACAAGGACAGAACTGTTGTTTAGAATTTTCTCATGGTCAAATAACGTGCCACTACTTACTAGATTCATATAAAGAATGGCCACTTCAGTCAGGTATTGGAGAGGCTGCTGGTACTTATAAAATCTTTTCCCAGCATGAATCAGTGCACTGAAAAGAGAAGGAAAGAAAATTAGAGAAAACTAAATTTTAACAAAAAGTCTGAAGTTGGTGAACACACTAACAAATAGTTATTTTCATACCAGAGTAACAATTTCTTTACAGCATAGACCATTGTATTGACAGAAAGTTTTCTACACAAGCTCCATACAAGAACAACTTGCATTTATATAATGGAATAAAATGTCTCAAGGTGTTTAACAAGAGTATAATCTGACAAAAATTGAACCTAAGCCAAAGGAGAAATTGATAGATGACTAAGAGCTTGGTTAAAGAGCTAGGTTTTAAAGAGTGTCTTAAAGAAGGAGAGAAAGGTAGAAAGGTCTGGGGAGGGAATTCCAGAGTTTAGTACCTAGACAGCTGAAGGCACTACCACCAATGGTGGGGCAAAGGAGATGGGGGATGCACAAGAGGACAGAATTGGAAGAATGCAGAATTCTTGGAGAGTTTTAGGGCTGGAGGATGTTACTGAGATAGGGAGGGGCGAGGCCATGGAGGATTTGAAAAGGAAGATGCAAATTTTAAATTCGAAGCAAGAATATCACTAGACACAATCTCTCATTTCTGATGGAAAATACCATTATAAGCTATTTAACCTTACAATAATAAATATAATCTGCAGCTTTCAAAATTGATATTTTTGCCAGCACGATAAAACATTTACAAAATTAATTTTCTGTAAATTTGCAGCAGTGAATAGTTAGAAATATATATGGAAACAAAATGTTACATAAAAAGCTACAAAATAGTAATATTGTATAAATGAACTACAAAATAATCTTTTGGTTGTGTTGGTGAGTAAAGGCTTATAAAGGCTAAAATGTAGGTATAAATACTATAAATGGAACCCCAATTATCATTGGTTTCTTTATTCTGTGTAAAATTTTACAAGACCTTTATAATAAAGTACTGTGAATCCAATATTCTTCAATTTTTAAGAATAAGGATTTTTATATACCTGAGCAAATTAAACAAATGCTTACATCAAATTATATTATATAAACACATAAAGGCTAACAGTGAGTTTGCAAAAAACAACACATATTAACAAAAAATAACAGATGAATACAGAATGTATCTCATAGCTTGTGAAAAGACTTCAATATATTCCATATTGTGTGTTTAATAGATTCATGCTGTCTAAAAGTTAAGATTCCAGTGTGTAACAACTCATTTTATGAGAAATATGTATTCTGTTTTTATGGAGAATTTCTAACTGCTGATTCTTATATTTTTTCTGCTTGTTTACATTTCTATAGATGTTTTATAACACAATTACTTCTACAATAAAAAAAAGCATGGCAGCCTAGTAGTTATTGTATTTGATGAGAAACCCAGAAGTCATGGGTTTAAATCCTACCATGTAAAACCATGAGACAAAATTCAGTAAATTTAGTAATTTCATAGAATCTTACAACATAGGAGGAGGCCATTTGGCACATCAAACTTGTGTGCTAGCATCAGAAAAATAATCATGGAAGCTAAAACAGAAAATGCTGGAGTACTCAGCAGGTCTGGCAGTAACCATGGACAGAGAAAAAGAGGCTGCCTTGACTCAGAGCTCAAACCTGAGGAATTGTAAATCACTGGTGGAAAGTCTTTATGTGCCCACAGTGCACTCCCTGTAAGGTCAATTTATTCTTCTAAGGTGTGGTACCCAGAACTGCTCACAGTGCTGCAGGTATGCTCTTACCAGGGCTTTGCATAGCTGAAGCATGACTTCTAACCTAAAGGTCTGCAAAGGAAACCTGACTGAGCCCGAATGCCGGACCCGGAAGTAGTACATCAGTACTTTGGGTAAAGGCCTACTACCGACATGTGTCGGGTTCGGGTCAGGTCGCACTTCCGGGTTCGGCATTCGGGCTTGTTCGGGTTTCCTTTGCAGACCTTTACCTCCCATATAAGGCTATCCAACAGGGCATTGCAGTGCTTTATTCTAACCCCTTATATTCTAACCTCTAGATTTAAATGCCAGCATTCCAATAATCATTTTGATTATTTTCTGTACCTGTTCATGCATTTTAATATATGTCCTGGACCCCCAAGTCTGTTTGGCTTTCCACTATTTCGAGTTTTTCACTATTTTCAAAAGTACATTGTTTTATCCTTTTTAGGTTCAACATGGATGACCTTCCATTTGCCTACATTGAAAACTATTTCCCACAGTTTTTCCCATTCATGTAACATATCAATATTTAATTGTAATTTTACATTTCCATCTACACTGTTTACAATACCACCTATTTTTGTGTCCTCGTCAAAATTGGATTTGAGGCTTCCTATCCTATCATCTAAGTCGTTAATGAATACAGTGACTAGTTCAGGCCTAAATGCAGATCCTATTGGGACACCACGAGCCACATCCTGCCTATTACAGTACCTGCCCATTTTTCCTACTTTCTCTCCTTCAACTCAGCCAATTTCCTAACCAGGTCAATAATTTGTCTTCAGTTCCATGAGCTTCAACTTTAGCTAACCATCTCTTATGAGAGACTTTATTAAATACCCTCTGGAAGTCCATACAAATAACAACCACAGACAATTCCCTGTCTATTACATCAATCACCTCTTCAAAAAATTCAATCAGATTTGTCAGGTATGACCTACCCTTTACAAATCCATGCTGGCTCTCTCTGATCAGCTGAAAATTTTCAAGGTGTTCAGTCTCCCTATCCTTAATTATAGACTCTAGCAATTTCCCAACAGATGTTAGGAGAACTGGTCTATAATTCCCTGGTTTTCCTCTCTCACCTTTCTTAAATAGCAGAGTGAGATGTGCAATTTTTCAATCTAAAGGAGTTGTTCCAAAATTGAGATGATTTTGCAAGATTATAGTTAGGGCATCTGTAATGTTCTTCCCTACTTCTTTTAAAACCCTGGAATGGAAACCATCTGATCCTTGGGATTTGTCATTCCTTAAAGCCATTATTTATTTCATTACTGTTATTTTTCTTACATTAATTTTGTTTACATTAATTTATAAGGACTTCCAGGAGGCATTTGATAAAGTCCCTCATAAGAGATTGTTTGTTAGCTGAAGTTCAAGCCCATGAAATTGGCTGAGCAAAAGGAGAATGAGGACTAGCCCTCCGGCACGGGGGTTGTGGCAGGGGTGCCCGGAAAATTCTTCCAGGAGAGGCCCACCTCAGGCCCCGAAGCCAAGAAGGCCCCGTCGCATTTTACCGGTGGTGGCGAGGATTCAGGATGGCCCCACCACTGCACAGCGGCAGAGCCATCATTTGCATACTAAAATGAATTCAAATGCATGTTAATGAACTTATCTGGAACAAGCAGCCATCCCACGCCAATATTCCAGCCGGTGGCTGGAAGTCCCGTGCATTCAGATCCCTGTTTGGGGAACCGAGGTGAGACACTGGTGGGAAGGGGGAGGAGTGTAATTTTCAGGTCATGGGGAGGAGCAGCGAAAACTTGTTTCATTGGCTGAGGGGTTGAAGTGCTAAAGATTTTGAAGTTTGGGGGTGAAAGGTTGGGACCGGCAAAGCATTGTTTTTGGAGGGAGAAGGAAAATGAAACCTTTCTATGTCAATGGGGAGGAGGGGCCTCGCTTGTTTTTTTATTCTGACCTTTCAGATTTTCCCTTTAAAAATGCTAATTTTTTTCTAAGGGCATCAAGCCCTTTATAAATGGCGCTGGCGCCAGCGCAGTGGTGCCAGATGCTGTTGACAGGGATGGAGTGGCTGCCCCCTTTACACATTGGGGTGGCCGCTCTGCCCCCTCCATTTAAATGAGCCCCCGCCCAAAATATCACGGGAGCTCAGCGGCGGCCGCACCATGCGGGCGGACCGCCAACTTCAAAGTGCACCGCTGCAATTTGCAGCACGCTATTAAAATTCAGCCCTGAAAGTCCCCGTTCTCGGCGACGAGCTTGAAACAGTGCGTGGCCCACGTGTGAGATGTGCGCCGTAGAGCCGCCGGGCATCGGCATCGGCGTCTGGCACCACCATGCAGGTACCATTTTTAAAGGGCTTCAAGCCCTTCAGTCAAATTTAAATTTTTAAAGACAAATTTATTTCACAGTGGGATAAAAAAATTAAATAAAAGCTGGATACCCCTCTCCCACAGCACCCCACCTCCGAATGACCACACACTTTATTTTTGGGCCCATCCCACCAAAAAAAAATTTTTCTTCCCAACCCAAACTTTCTCCCCGCCGAACTTCATTACCTTCACCCTTCAATCCCTTCCCACCATCCCCTCAGCCAATAGAAACAGTTGTCCCCACTCCATCCCCCTCTTACCATGCCTCCCGGCCTGGAAATTTCACTCCTCCCCCCCTCCCCAACAGTGCCATGCCTCAGAGATCCAAAGGCGTGGGAGTTCCGGCCACTGGCTGGAATATCGGCATGGGACGGCAATCGGGACAAGGTAGGTGTTTTTGCTTATTGAAATGAAAGTACCGCTTCTGAGCAGCGGGTGGGGCTGCCCTGAGGCCTTGCCACCACTGATAAAATGCAGCGGAGCCTTCCTGGCGTCAAAGCCCGTGGCGCAAAGGCCTGGTCAGGTATAAAATTACAATCCGACCCAGGCCCAAACCGACCACAGCCAAACCGAACCCGACTGGAGTCAGAGTCCTTTCATTTTTTTTCATGCCCGACCCGACTTGGAAATATCAAACATATTATTGAAACAGAAAAAAATCGTGTCAAAACATAGATTAAAAACAATACAAAGCAGTACAGTCCAGTTCGACCTGACCCGAACCGAGCCCGACACAGAATACAGACCCACCTCAACCGAACCTGATACATGTAGTCGGGTTTCGTTGGGTTCACCTCGGGTAGCCAGGCTTTACCGTGGCGGGTCTCTCCCAGAAGGATTTTCCGGGTCCCCCTGCCACAAACCTCAACGTCAGGGTGCTTATAAAAAAAATTCAGCCCCCTGTATCTGATTTAATATTAGTTTCCTTGGGATTTAGAGCTTGCTGACCTCTTCCACTACTGTAGATATTGACACAAAATAATTAAGCAACATGTCCACCATTTTTTTATTTTCATTGACAATATTGCCATCATCAGTTTCTCATTGCTCCCGAGCACCGTCTTTTTCCTAAAAAAATGGTAAAAGATTTGTGTTAATTTTGATATCCCTTGCAGGTTTCTTTTCATACTCCCTTTTTATAGTTCTGTTTTGTTACCCTTTGCTGTTCCTTGCTTCTTTCCCTGTCGCCAGAGCCTGTGCTATATTTTGCATTTTGTATGCTTTTAGTTTTATGTTGTCATTTACCTCTTTAGTTCTCCAGGTTTTCTTTTTTGGAAAGTTGAGCTCTTGCCCCTTAGGGGTATAAACCAGTATTGTATCACATTAAATTATTTTTTGAACACCTCCCACTGATCTTCTGTTGTTTTACCCATTAACAGACTTGTCCAATTTACTGTGGACAGTCTCTGTCTCATCCACTGAAGTCAGTTTTACCTAAAACTAAATCTGAATAGCAGTTTTACGTTTCACCCTTTCAAACATTACATTGAACTCCATCATATTATGATAACTATTCGACAAATATTCATCACCTTTAGCAACTTAACTAAATTCAACTGAGTACTCATTACTAAATCTAATATGACCTTGTTAGTTTCAGGACATACTGAGCTGAACTTTACAGAACCACCACCCCCACCCCCCCACCACCCCCCATCCCCGGCATCAGGGGTCGTGGTAGGGGGGGCCCAGAAAATGCCTCCGGGAGAGGCCCGCCACGGGCCTCGAAGTTGGAAGTCCCTGCCCCATGTTACAGGCAGCGGTGAGGCATCGTGGCGGCACCCCCCCAGCCGCTCGGCGATGGGAGACACATTTACAAATGGTAATTAATGTAAATTAATGAATTACCTGGTGCCGCCGGCCATCCCGCTCCGATATTGTGGTCGGCAGCCGGCGCTCCCATGCCGTCCAATCTCTGACCAGTGATGGATGGCGGAACACTGGTAGAGAAGGGGGAGGAGGTATGTATATCAGTGTGGGAGGAGGGGAGCGGGGTCAAACTTACCTGATTGGTCTAGGGGGTGATGGGAAAGGGTAAAGTTAAAAGTTTCTGACCTTTGGGGGGGTGGGGGAAGCGGGGGGTGGTGGGAGGAGGACAGGTATGCAAGGTGAGTATTTTGTGGGGAGAGAGGGCAAGGGATGAAATATAAGTTTATTGGGGAGGTGGGAGAGGGGCTGGGAACATTAATCTGGGAACAGTAATTTAATAATTTATAAGAAACTTTAAAGCAATGTGCCATTAAAGCTTTAAATGAAAGGTAAGGGCTTGAAGCCCTTTAAAAATGGTGCTGGCACCTGCACAGTGGCACCAGACGCCATTGCCGGGAATGGAGCGCCCGGCCCCTCCACATCATCGGGGCAGTCCACCCCGGCCATGTAAATGGGTCTAATGTCACAAGAGGGTCAATGCCCTACTTAGCTCCACAAAGTGCGAAAGATAATGCTGAAGCATTTGCAACAATTTTCAGCCAGAAGTGCCGAGTTGATGATCCATCTTGGCCTCCTCCTGAAGTCCCCAGCATCACAGATGCCAGACTTCAGCCAATTCGATTCACTCCGCGCGATATCAAGAAACGACTGAAGGCACTGGATACTGCAAAGGCTATAGGCCCTGACAATATTCCGGCAATAGTACTGAAGACCTGTGCTCCAGAACATGCCGCACCCCTAGCCAAGCTGTTCCAGTACAGCTACAACACTGGCATCTACCCCGCAATGTGGAAAATTGCTCAGGTATGTCCTGTACACAAAAAGCAGGACAAGTCCAAACCGGCCAATTACCGCCCCACCAGCCTACTGTCAATCATCAGTAAAGTGATGGAAGGTGTCATCAACAGTGCCATCAAGCGGCACTTGCTTAGCAATAACCTGCTCAGTGACGTTCAGTTTGGGTTCCGCCAGGGCCACTCAGCACCTTACCTCATTACAGCCTTGGTTCAAACATGGACAAAAGAGCTGAACTCAAGAGGTGAGGTGAGAGTGACTGCCCTTGACATCATACCACCATTTGACCGAGTATGGCATCAAAGAGCCCGAGCAAAACTAAGGTCAATGGGAATCCAGGGGAAAACCCTCCACTGGCTGGAGTCATACCTAGTGCAAAGGAAGATGGTTGTGGTTGTTGGAGATCAATCATCTGAGCTCCAGGACATCACTGCAGGAGTTCCTCAGGGTAGTGTCCTAGGCCCAACCATCTTCAGCTGCTTCATCAATGACCTTCTTTCAATCATAAGGTCAGAAGTGGGGATGTTCGCTGATGATTGCACAATGTTCAGCACCATTCGTGACTCCTCAGATACTGAAGCAGTCCGTGTAGAAATGCAGCAAAACTTGGACAATATCCAGGCTTGAGCTGATAAGTGGCAAGTAACATTCGCGCCACACAAGTGCCAGGCAATGGCCATCTCCAACAAGAGAGAATCTAACCATCCCCCCTTGACATTCAATGGCATTACCATCGCTGAATCCCCCACTATCAATATCCAAGGCGCTACCATTGACCAGAAACTGAACTGGAATAGCCATATAAATATCGTGGCTACAAGAGCAGGTCAGAGGCTAGGAATCCTGCGGCGAGTAACTCACCTCCTGACTCCCCAAAGCCTGTCCAACATCTACAAGGCACAAGTCAGGAGTGTGATGGAATACTCTTCACTTGCCTGGATGGGTGCAGCTCCAACAACACTCAAGAAGCTCGACACCATCCAGGATAAAGCAGCCCGCTTGATTGGCACCCCATCTACAAACATTCACTCCCTCCACCGCCGACGCACAGTGGCAGCAGTGTGTACCTTCTATAAGATGCACTGCAGCAATGCACCAAGGCTCCTTAGACAACACCTTCCAAACCCACAACCTCTACGAAGGACAAGGGCAGCAAATGCATGGGAACATTACCACCTGCAAGCTCCCCTCCAAGTCACACACCATCCTGACTTGAAACTATATCGCCGTTCCTTCACTGTCGCTGGGTCAAAATCCTGGAACTCCCTTCCTAACAGCACTGTGGGTGTACCTACCCCAAATGGACTGCAATGGTTCAAGAAGGCAGCTCACCATCACCTTCTCAAGGGCAATTAAATGCTGGCCTAGCCAGCGACGCCCACATCCCATGAATAAATTTTAAAAAGTGCATTTCCAGACAAATTTTAAATGAGTTAAGGGTTTCTGCCACTACTACCCTTTCAGGGAGTGAGTTCCAGACCCCACCACCCTCTGGGTGAAAATATTTTTCCTCATCTCCCTTCTAATCATTCTACCAATCACTTTCAATCTATGCCCCCTAGTCACCGGCTTCTCTGCTGTGGTAAATAGGCCCTTCACATCCACTGTATCTGAGCCCCTCACAATTTTGTACATTTCAATCAAATCTCCCTTCAGCCTTCTCTGTTCCATGGAGAACAATCCCAGCCAATCCAATCTTTCCTCATATTTACCCTTTTCCAGTCCCAGCAACATCCTCGTAAATCTACTCTGTACCCTCTCGAGTGCAATTACATCCTCTCATTCAAAGGGTTGTGAATCTTTGGAATTCTCTACCCCAGAAGGTTGTGGATGCTCCATCACTGAATATATTTAAGGCTGAGTTGAACAAATACTTGGACCCTAAGGGAATCAAGGGATATGGGAAGTGGGCAGGAAAGTGTAACTGAAGCTGAAGATCTGCCATGATCGTATTGAGTGGCAGAGCAAGCTTGACAGGCCATATGGTCTATTCCTGCTCCTATTTCTTATGTTCTGTTCTGAGCAACTGTTGCATGGCACGGAGGTACACAAAGACAGTGTGTATGAGACCCATGCCAGCTGATTTTCACCCCTGCCATGTGCTATCCTTGCAGAGACGAACTTGCCTTGGGACCTTTGCATTGTTACTCCCCTCTGTATACATGCTAACGCTCCTCAGTGCTCATCCTTACAGAGAGCCCAGCACCCGAGACTGTGGCCACCCTACTCTTGCAGCAAAGAGTGCCCAACCTTGCGGGAGGACCAGAGCCACTGGCCAACAATAACTTTCACTCCCCCTCTTCCCTTATCCACTGCTCTCCATGGCTGCCTTTCCATGGCAAGCGATTACACCCCCTCGCATCTCCTTCCACCCACCCCCTCCCCCCCACCTTCCCCCCACCCCTCCCCCACTTTCCCCCACCCCTCACAGTGACCAAAACAACACGGAAGGTAGCAGTTACGGGTTTTAGGTCCAGCTGAACTGGCGTAGAGATTGGGCGCCACAGGTTGCCTTTGTCGCTGGGAGAGGTCATCGCATCTCACTGGACAGCTACTGCCCGCCTCAAACCGGGCAGTCCCCCATCAGAAAGGTTCTGTCCCGCCACAGTCCACCTGCTTCAATGGGTGCTTGGAGCTCAGGGTCATTGCCTGAACTAAACAGCACGACAACAAAAGGAAAGAAGGTACCAGCCCTTCATTTTGCAAGCTGGAACGTCAGAACTATGTGTCCTGTCGGAAGACCTTACACAAATCGACGACTCTCGGAAGAGCGCCATCATTAACAACGAGGTCAGGAAACTCAATGTGGACACTGCAGCACTTCAGGAGACATGCCTCCCTGCGAGCAGATCACTAAGAGAGCAAGACTACACCTTCTACTGGCAGGATAGGGATCCAGAAGAACCAAGACAGCCTGGAGTGGGCTTCGCCATCAGAAACTCCTTGCTCAGCATGATAGAGCCACCTACAAATGGCTCGGAACGCATACTGTCCATCCGACTGCTCACCGCCTCTGGTCCAGTACACCTACTCAGCATCTATGCTCCAACACTCTGCTCCCCACCTGAAGTTAAAGATCAGTTCTACTGAGGAGCTCCATAATATCATTAGTAGCATTCCTAATACCGAACATTTGTTCCTGCTGGCGGTCTTTAACGCCAGAGTTGGGGCTGACCATGACTCATGGCCCTCCTGCCTTTGGCGCTATGACATTGGAAGGATGAATGAGAATGGACAGAGTAAAATAAAAGCAAAATACTGCGGATGCTGGAAATCTGAAATAAAAACAAGAAATGCTGGAAATACTCAGCAGGTCTGGCAGCATCTGTGGAGAGAGAAGCAGAGTTAACGTTTCAGGTATGTGACCCTTCTTCAGAACTAGCAAATATTAGAAATGTAAAAGGTTATAAGCAAGTAAAGTGGGGGTGGGGCAAGAGATAACAAAGGAGAAGGTGTAAAAAGGACAAGGTCACAGAATAGCTGACCAGAGGTCATGGAGCAAAGGCAAACAATATGTTAATGGTGTGTTGAAAGACAAAACATTAGTACAGATAGGGAGTTAATGTACTGAAAATTGAACAGCCACAAGTACAAACATGAAAAAAAAGTGGGTAAGCAAACTGAACAAACTAAGATGAAATAAAATAAAATAATTGACAGAATGGAGAATGGACAGAGACTGCTGGAGTTGTGTACCTATCACAACCTCTGCATCACCAACTCGTTCTTTCAAACTAAACCCTGTCACCATGTTTCATGGAGACACCCAAGATCACGTTGTTGTCACTAGCTGAACCTCATCGTCACAAGGCGAGCCTCTATAAACATTGTTCAAATCACACGCAGCTTCCACAGTGCAGACTGTGACACCGACCGCTCCCTGGTGTGCAGCAAAGTTAGACTCAAACCAAAGAAGCTACATCAATCCAAGCAGAAGGACCGCCCGCGAATCGACACTCAGAATTTCTTACCCACAGCTGTCACAAAAGTTTTTTAATTCACTTGGGAAAGCTCTTCAAAACGCTCCTGCAGGGGATGCTGAGACCAAGTGGGCCCACATTACAGACACCATTGATGATTCAGCAATGACCACCTTTGGCAAACGTGAGAAGCAGAATGCAGACTGGTTTCAATCTCACTCTGAAGAGATGGAACCTGTTACAGCCGCTAAGCGCACTGCACTGCTGAACTACAAGAAAGCCCCCAGCGAGTTAACATCCTTAGCACTTAAAGTCACCAGAGGCACCGCGCAAAGAACAGCCAGGCACTGTGCAAATGACTACTGGCAACACCTATGCAGTCATATTCAGCTGGCCTCTGACACCGGAAACATCAGAGGAATGTATGATGGCATTAAGAGAGCTTTTGGGCCAACCATCAAGAAGATCGCCCCCCACCTCAAGTCTAAATCAGGGGAAATGATCACTGATCAACGCAAGCAAATGGACCACTGGGTGGAGCACTACCGAGAATTGTACTCCAGGGAAAATACTGCCCTCAATGTAGCCCAGTCTCTGCCAACAAAATTGGAACTCAGCAATACCATTGATTCTCTAGCCAATGGAAAAGCCCCTGGAAAGGATGGCATTACCCCTAAAATAATCAAGAGTGCCAAGCCTGCTATACTCTCAGCACTCCACGAACTGCTTTGCCTGTGCTGGGATGAGGGAGCAGTACCACAGGACATGCGCGATGCCAATATCATCACCCTCTATAACAAGGGTGACCACGGTGACTGCAACAACTACCATGCAATCTCCCTGATCAGCAAAGTGGGGAAAGCCTTCGCTTGAGTTGTTTTAAACAAGACTCCAGAAGCTGGCAGAGCGTGTCTACCCTGAGGCACAGTGTGGCTTTCGAGCAGAGAGATCCACCATTGACATGCTGGTCTCCCTTCACCAGCTACAGGAGAAATGCCACGAACAACGGATGTCCCTCTACGTTTGCTTAATAGATCTCACCAAAGCCTTTGACCTCGTCAGACGTGGTCTCTTCAGACTACTAGCAAATGTCCACCAAAGCTACTAAGCATCATCACCTCATTCCATGACAATATGAAAGGCACACTTCAGCATAGCGATGCCTCATCAGATCCTTTTCCTATCCTGAGTGGCATGAAACAGGGCTGTGTTCTCGCACCTACACTGTTTGGGATTTTCTTCTCCCTGCTGCTCTCACATGCATTCAAGTCTTCAGAAGAAGGAATTTTCCTCCACACAAGATCAGATGGCAGGTTGTTCAACCTTTCCCGTCTTAGAGCGAAGACCAAAGTACGGAAGGTCCTCATCAGGGAACTCCTCTTTGCTGACGATGCTGCATTAACATCACACACAGAAGAGTGTCTGCAGAGACTCATCGACAGGATTGCGGCTGCCTGCAATGAATTTGGCCTAACCACCAGCCTCAAGAAAACGAACATCATGGGACTGGACGTCAGAAACGCTCCATCCATCAATATCGGCGACCACGCTCTGGAAGTGGTTCAAGAGTTCACCCACCTAGGCTCAACTATCACCAGTAACCTGTCTCTCGAAGCAGAAATCAACAAGCGCATGGGAAAGGCATCTGCTGCTATGTCCAGACTGGCCAAGATGGTATGGGAAAATGGCGCACTGACACGGAACACAAAAGTCCGAGTGTTTCAAGCCTGTGTCCTCAGTACCTTGCTCTACAGCAGCGAGACCTTGACAACATATGTCAGCCAAGAGCGACTTCTAAACGCAATCCACCGTCGCTGTCTCCAGAGAATCCTTGGCATCAGGTGGCAGGACCGTTATCTCCAACGCAGAAGTCCTCAAGGTAGCCAACATCCCCAGCATATATGCCCTATTGAGCCAGTGGTGCTCGAGATGGCTTGGCCATGTGAGCCGCATGGAAGATGGCAGGATCCCCAAGGACGCATTATACAGCGAGCTGGTCATTGATATCAGGCCCACCGGCCGTCCATGTCTCCGCTTTAAAGACATCTGCAAACACGACATGAAGTCCTGCGACATTGACCACAAGTCGTGGGAGTCAGTTGCCAGCGATTGCCAGAGCTTGCGGACAGCCATAAAGGCAGGGCTAAAGTGTGGCGAGACTCAGCAGTTGGCAGGAAAAGAGACAGCGGTGCAAGGAGAGAGCCAACTGTGTAACAGCCCCAACAACCAACCTTATCTGCAGCGCCTATTGAGCTATTTGAGATACAGACCCTTAGAAAATAGGCAACAGGTTTAGATAGTGGATCTGGATCGGCGCAGGCTTGGAGGGCTGAAGTGCCTGTTCCCGTGCTGTAATTTTCTTTCTTTGTTCTTTGCCTGTGGAAGAGTCTGTCACTCTAGAATTGGCCTTTATAGCCACTCCAGGCGCTGCTCCACAAACCACTGACCACCTCCAAGCGCTTACCCATTGTCTCTCGAGACAAGGAGAGCAAAGAAAGATTACATTTTTAACTATTCCCAGTTCCACACATACTGCCTGGCCTATTGAGTATTTCCAGCACTTTCCATTTCCATCCCTGCTCCATTGGTCTGTGACACTACACATTCCCCGCCCACCCTGTGCACCCAGTAGCTGATGGTAAGTTCCATTGTGATCACGTGTGATTGCGGAGGCTTCGATTGGTCGCAGTTACTCTTCGCCCGGGGGGTTGTTGTTGTTGTTGGAGGGGAGCACTCGCAGTGCGGCCGGATCTTGCTGCCCAGAGTGACGGCGGGGTAGTGGGGTAGTGGGGTAGGGGGGCTCTCACTCAGCAGCTGGCGACATGTTGTGGGCACGCCGACCGCTTTGTCATTTTTTGAGGCTGCGGTGCTCGGGCAAGGAGGCCTCACACCGGGACCGACACTCTTTGCACCCGGAATGGGTCGCTTTAGCCGAGAAGCAGCTGAAGGGGAAGAAAGCCGAAGATCTGATCTGGGAAACGCCGGATGGGATCGCCATCAAACCAGTTTATACCAAGGTGGATACGGCAGACCTTGCCGATGAGCTGCCGGGCATGTGGCCTTACACCCGAGGCCCCTACCCGACCATGTACACCTATAGGCCCTGGACCATCCGGCAATACGCCGGCTTCAGTACGGTGGAGGAGAGCAATCGTTTTTACCGAGACAACATCAAAGGTCAGCTTGTGGTGGTGCGTGTGGGGGGGTGGGCTCGATACGTAAACATTGTGATGTCAACAACTCGCCGTCTGTGACGTCACGCGCGGTGCGGGGCACCCGGCAGCTGCAGGGACAAGGTCGTGGGTGCAGCCAACATTAGACCCAAACTTTAAGCCGGCTTTTTTTTAACAGGTGCACCCTGACCTTCCTTGTTTGTGTTGCCAGTTCCCAACATTTAACTGTTTTTTTCGCCCACTGTTGCATCACCTGCACACCCATAGGCTGTACTGAAGGTGCCACACAAGGAACATTAGGAAAGTTAGGCTAACTGTATTTTCTTAAGTTTATCCAGCTCATTCCTCGAGTAGTTCAATCTTTTGAATGGCCCGATTGTTTTGCCTCTATTCATTTGCCTGATAGATTAATAGTAAATATCTTTTATACATGTTCGAAGTTTATTTTCTTCATTCACCTCCATTTGTGTCCTTCCTTTCTAATATTAGCTTTGTCTGTCTCTGCATGCTACTGTTGCTGAAATCCTCATCCATATCTTGTTCAATTCAAAGCTTCATTTTCTCCCATGCCTCTTCATTCCCTTTTCAAGTTCAACCCAACAAAAATTCAAACTTATCTAGAATTCCCATGTGGATCCCTTTCTCAAACTGCACAGGCTATCTAACCCTCCATTGTATGAATTCTCCTGTCTTAGTTTGGAAATTACCCTGTGTCGCACACCATCCCAGCTCTGCAGTTGTCTTTAAAATTATGTAGCGGCTCCACTTCCCATCTGCCTCTTGTCTGCTGTGCATCTCCCTCCGTCATTGGTCAGTGCTTTCAGCAGTTATGCCTCTTTGATTGAAAACAATAATGATCCAAATACTGCTGTCTGTTAAGACTCTTCCCCTGGTTTAACTACACCAAGTTTGACACACAAAGAACAAAGAACAGTACAGCACAGGAACAGGCCATTCGGCCCTCCAAGCCTGCGCCAATCTTGATGCCTGCCTAAACTAAAACCTTCTGCACTTCCGGGGACCATATCCCTTTATTCCCATCCTATTCATGTATTTGTCAAGATGCCTCTTAAATGTCGCTATCGTACCTGCTTCCACCACCTCCCCCGGCAGCAAGTTCCAGGCACTCACCACCCTCTGTGTAAAGAACTTGCCCCGCACATCCCCTCTAAACTTTGCCCCTCTCACCTTAAACCTATGTCCCCTAGTAACTGACTCTTCCACTCTGGGGGGAAAAAGCTTCTGACTATCCACTCTGTCCATGCCCTCATAACTTTGTAAACCTCTATCATGTCGCCCCTCCACCTCCGTCGTTCCAGTGAAAACAATCCGAGTTTATCCAACCTCTCCTCATGGCTAATGCCCTCCAGACCAGGCTACATCCTGGTAAACCTCTTCTGTACCCTCTCCAAAGCCTCCACGTCCTTCTGGTAGTATGGCGATCAGAATTGCACGCAATATTCTAGGTATGGCCTAACTAAAGTTTTTTAGATTAGATTAGAGATACAGCACTGAAACAGGCCCTTCGGCCCACCGAGTCTGTGCCGAACATCAACCACCCATTGATACTAATCCGACACTAATCCCATATTCCTACCAAACATCCCCACCTGTCCCTATATTTCCCTACCACCTACCTCTACGAGTGACAATTTATAATGGCCAATTTACCTATCAACCTGCAAGTCTTTTGGCTTGTGGGAGGAAACCAGAGCACCCGGAGAAAACCCACACAGACACAGGGAGAACTTGCAAACTCCACACAGGCAGTACCCGGAATCGAACCCGGGTCCCTGGAGCTGTGAGGCTGTAGTGCTAACCACTGTGCCGCCCCGCAGTTCTGTACAGCTGCAGCATGACTTGCCAATTTTTATACTCTATGCCCCGACCGATGAAGGCAAGCATGCCGTATGCCTTCTTGACTACCTTATCCACCTGCGTTGCCACTTTCAGTGACCTGTGGACCTGTTCGCCCAGATCTCTCTGCCTGTCAATACTCCTAAGGGTTCTGCCATTTACTGTATACTTCCCACCTGCATTAGACCTTCCAAAATGCATTACCTCACATTTGTCCGGATTAAACTTCATCTGCCATTTCTCCACCCAAGTCTCCAATTGATCTATATCCTGCTGTATCCTCTGACAATCCTCATCACTATCCACAACTCCACCAACCTTTGTGTCGTCCGCAAACTTACTAATCAGACCAGCTACATTTTCCTCCAAATCATTTATATATACTACAAACAGCAAAGGTCCCAGCACTGATCCCTGCGGAACACCACTAGTCGCATCCCTCCATTCAGAAAAGCACCCTTCCGCTGCTACCCTCTGTCTTCTATGACTGAGCCAGTTCTGTATCCATCTTGCCTACTCACCTCTGATCCCGTGTGACTTCACCTTTTGTACCAGTCTGCCATGAGGGACCTTGTCAAAGGCTTTACTGGTTCATATAGATAACATCCACTGCCCTTCCTTCAAACAGGTAGCTTCTTCCCAAACCAATCACCTACCTGCTTGCCTGTGATGTTTGAAGCTATGTTTGATTTAAATTAAATTAAATTTAAAGCTTACCTGTGTACTCACCCCGGCAGCTCTCTGTTTCCCTGCTCTCTCTGTTGATTGTCATACAGTCATAGAGTTATACAGCACAGAAACAGGTCCTTCGGCCCATCGAGTCCGTGCCGGCCATCAAGCACCTAACTATTCTAGTCCCATTTTCCAGCAATTGGCCTGTAGCCTTGTATGCTCAAGTGCTCATCTAAATACTTCTTAAATGTTGTGAGGGTTCCTGCCTCTACCACCTCTTCAGGCAGTGCGTTCCAGATTCCAACCACCCTCTGGGTGAAAAAAAATTTCCTCTAAACCTCCTGCCCCTTACCTTAAATCTATGACCCCTAGTTATTGACCTCTCCGCTAAGGGAAAAAGTTTCTTCCTATCCAACCTATCGATGCCCCTCATAATTTTGTATGCCTCAATCATGTCCCCCCTCATCCTTCTCTGTTCTAAGGAAAACAGCCCTAGCCTTTTCAGTCTCTCTTCATAGCTGAAATGCACCAGCCCAGGCAACATCCTGGTGAATCTCCTTTGCACCGTCTCCAGTACAATGTGGTTGTTGCCAGGCAACCAGAATGCACTTTGGCTTACAGTCTCCGGAGCTTGCTGCCTTAAAGAAGTACTGATATTTTACAGCCTTAAAGGTGCACCGCAATATTTCCCGAGGAGGAAAATAAAAAGACAGGATTGGGCATTTGGGATAAATGTGTTTGAACTATCCTTCAGTAAATGCAGCCTGTCTCTTATGGTTTACAGAACTGCATTGTACCAATGCCAAATAAGCAAGCTTCGTTTCAGTTCCTCTTTAAATGTACTGATATCTATATGGTCGATCCAGTGACGCCACCATCCCTTGAACGAATAAAAAAAAAACAAAGCCTATCTGCTTGACTACCTTCCTATATTTAAAGACTTCCATCTGTACAGAACATAGGCCAGATCTTGCTGGAAAAATGACGGTGTGTTAACAGGGCATGCCATTAATAATGCACAAATCGGCCAGGAAATCCAGGGGATCAAGAGATTTGCCATGAGCTGTGAATCTCCAGAACTTGCTGGTTGATTTATGCCGTTCGCTGTTTACTTTGCACACATGGCACCTGACCTTTACCCTCCCTGTCATTTTTAAGGAATTAAAGTCATAGTCATTTATGGCACAGAAGGAGGCCATTCTGTTCATCGAGTCCATGTCAGCTCTCTGCGGAGCAATCCAGTCAGTCCCACTCCCCTGCTCGAACCCTGTAGTCCTGTAAGTTTATTTCCTTCAAGTGTTCGTTTAATTTCCTTTTGAAGACATTGATTGCCTCCACTTCCACCACCCTTGGAGACAGCAAGTTCCAGTTTATTACCACTCACTTCACTGCATTAAAAAAAAAGTTCTTTCTGACATTCCCCCTGCATCTCTTGCCCAAAACCTTCAATCTGTGTCCTCTAGCCCTTGTACCATCAGTTAATTGGAATAGTTTTTCCTTGTCTAACTTATCTAAGCCTGTCATAATCTTGCACACATCTATCAAATCTCCCCTCAATCTCTTTTTTTGCTCAAAGGAGAACGACCCCAGTTTTTCCAACCTAACCTTGTAATTAATATCCTCCATCCCTGGAACCATTATGGTAAATCTCCTCTGCACTCTCTCTCAAGGACCCTCACATTCTTCCTGAAGTGTGGTGACTAGAACTGGATGCAGTACTGCAGTTGGGGCCAAACCAGAGCTTTAAAAAGGGTCAGCATAACTTCCCTGCTTTTGTATTCCATGCCTCTATTTGTGCTTTGCTAACCAGTCTCAATATGTCCCACCACCTTTGCTGGATCTGCACTTTCATTGCCCATTAAAGTTGTTGCAGAAAGTTACAGATATGATTTTAACACCATAAATACTGTAAATGATTGGCATTCTATTAACAATGATCACATCAACCTCTCTGGCCTTGAAATTGGACAGTATAAGCTGTTTCATCTCATTTCTGCATTTGTTAAAAAGTATAAGATTTTAGATCTTTGTTTTTGCCTTACTTTTCCTTCGTCTCTTTCTCTCTCTCAATCTGATCTTTCCCCCCCTCTCTCTTTCTCTTTCTATACCTGATTTGACTCAAATTCCCCTTCCTTCTCCCTTGTTCCTATTTCTTTTTCAATCCTTAAATTTTATGGGTCACAAAGTATTTACAACACAAAAGCAGGCCATTTCACCCCATAGGTCTGGTATTTATGCTCTACACAGACCTTCTCTCACCCTTCTTTGTCTAACCCCACCAGCATGCTCTTCTATTCCTTCCTCTCCATGTACTTATCTAGCTTCCTGTAAATGCATGTATGTTAGTCGCCTCACATACTCCTTGTAGTAGTGAGTTCCATGTTTTACCACACTCGGTAAAGACGTTTGTCCTGAATTTCCTATTCACTTATTAGTGACTGTCATATATTTATAGCCCCTAGTTTTCATCTCACCCACAAGTGGAAACATCATCCCTTCATCTATCCCTATCAAGCTCTTTTATAATCTTAAAGACCTCTGTCAGGTAACTCCCCACTCTTCTCTTTTATAGAGAAAGGGGCCTCCAGCCTGTTCAATCTTTCCTGAATATTTGGTGAGGTGAGAGTGACTGCCCTTGACATCAAGGCAGCATTTGACCGAGTATGGCATCAAGGAGCCCTAGCAAAACTAAGGTCAATGGGAATCGGGGAAAATTCTCCGCTGGCTGGAGTCATACCCAGCGCAAAGGAAGATGGTTGTGGTTTTTGGAGGTCAATCATCTGAGCTCCAGGACATCACTGCAGGAGTTCCTCAGGGTAGTGTCCTCGGCCCAACCATCTTCAGCTGCTTCATCAATGACCTTCCTTCAATCATATGGTCAGAAGTGGGGATATTCGCTGATGATTGCACAATGTTCAGCACCATTCGTGACTCCTCAGATACTGAAGCAACCTGTGTAGAAATGCAGCAAAACTTGGACAATATCCAGGCTTGGGCTGATAAGTGGCAAGTAACATTCGCACCACACAAGTGCGAGGCAATGACCATCTCCAACAAGAGAGAATCTGACCATCTCCCCTTGACATTCAACAGCATTATCATCGCTGAATCCCCCACTATCAACATCCTAGGCGCGACCATTGACCAGAAACTGAACTGGAGTAGCCATATAAATAGAGTGGCTGCAAGAGCAGGTCAGAGGCTAGGAATCCTGTGGCGAGTAGACAGTTGACAGGGCAAAGTTGCAGCCAGTATGTTGGATTGAAGTGTGTCTATTTTAACGCAAGAAGTGTCAGAAATAAGGGTGATGAACTTAGAGCATGGATCAGTGCTTGGAGCTACGATGTTGTGGCCATTACGGAGACGTGGATATCACAGGGGCAGGAATGGATGTTGGATGTTCCGGGGTTTAGATGTTTCAAAAGGAATAGGGAGGGAGGTAAAAGAGGTGGCGGAGTGGCATTGTTAATCGGGGATAGTATCACAGCTGCAGAAAGGGAGGTCGTCGAGGAGGGTCTGTCTACTGAGTCATTATGGGTGGAAGTCAGAAACAGGAAAGGAGCAGTCACTTTGTTGGGAGTTTTCTATAGACCCCCCAATAGCAGCAGAGACATGGAGGAACAGATTGGGAGGCAGATTTTGGAAAGGTGCAGAAGTAACAGGGTTGTTGTCATGGGTGACTTCAACTTTCCTACTATTGATTGGAACCTCCTTAGTGCAAATAGTTTGGATGGAGCAGTTTATGTCAGGTGTGTCCAGGAAGGTTTTCTGACTCAATATGTAGATAGGCCGACTAGAGGGGAGACTATAACAAGAAATGCTGGATTCACTCAGCAGGTCTGGCAGCATCTGTGGAAAGAGAAGCAGAGTTAACGTTTCGGGTCAGTGACCCTTCTTCGGAACTGACAAATATTAGAAAAGTCACAGATTATAAACAAGTGAGGTGGGGGTTGGGCAAGAGATAACAAAGGAGAAGGTGCAGATTGGACCAGGCCACAATCTGTACCTTCTCCTTTGTTATCTCTTGCCCAACCCCCACCTCACTTGTTTATAATCTGTGACTTTTCTAATATTTGTCAGTTCCGAAGAAGGGTCACTGACCCGAAACGTTAACTCTGCTTCTCTTTCCACAGATGCTGCCAGACCTGCTGAGTGAATCCAGCATTTCTTGTTTTTGTTTCAGATTTCCAGCATCCGCAGTATTTTGCTTTTATTATAGAGGGGAGACTATGTTGGACTTGGTGCTTGGCAACGAACCAGGCCAGGTGGCAGATCTCTCGGTGGGAGAGCATTTCGGTGATGGTGATCGCAACTCCCTGACCTTTACTATAGTCATGGAGAGGGACAGGAGCAGGCAGGATGAGAAAATATTTAATTGGGGGAGGGGGAATTACAATGCTATTAGGCAGGAACTGGGGACCATAAATTGGGAACAGATGTTCTCGGGGAAATGCACGACAGAAATGCGGAGGTTGTTTCGGGAGCACTTGCTGCGACTGCTGGATAGGTTTGTCCCGATGAGGCAGGGAAGGGATGGTAGGGTGAAGGAACCTTGGATGACAAGAGATGTGTAACAGCTAGTCAAGAGGAAGAAGGAAGCTTACTTAAGGTTGAGGAAGCAAGGATCAGCCAGGGCTCTAGAGGGTTACAAGGTAGCCAGGAAGGAACTGAAGAATGGACTTAGGAGAGCTAGAAGGGGACATGAAAAAGTCTTGGCGGGTAGGATTAAGGAAAATCCCAAGGCGTTCTACATTTATGTGAGGAACAAGAGGATGGCCAGAGTGAGGGTAGGGCCGATCAGGGATAGTGGAGGGAACTTGTGCCTGGAGTCGGAGGAGGTAGGGGAGGTCCTAAATGAATACTTTGCTTCAGTATTCACTAGTGAGAGGAACCTGGTCGTTTGTAAGGACAGCGTGGAACAGGCTGATATGCTCAAACAGGTTGAGGTTAAGAGGGAGGATGTGCTGGAAATTTTGAATGATATGATGACAGATAAGTCCCCGGGGCCAGACGGGATATACCCAAGGATATTACGGGAAGCGAGGGAAGAGATTGCCGCGCCTTTGGCGATGATCTTTGCGTCCTCGCTGTCCACTGGAGTAGTACCAGATGATTGGAGGGTGGCAAATGTTGTTCCCTTGTTCAAGAAAGGGAATAGGGATAACCCTGGGAATTATAGACCAGTCAGTCTTACGTCGGTATTGGGCAAATTATTGGAGAGGATTCTGAGAGACAGGATTTATGATTACTTGGAAAAGCATGGTTTGATTAGAGACAGTCAGCATGGCTTTGTGAGGGGCAGGTCATGCCTCACAAGCCTTATTGAATTCTTTGAAGATGTGACAAAACACATTGATGAAGGAAGAGCAGTGGATGTGGTGTATATGGATTTTAGCAAGGCGTTTGATAAGGTTCCCCGTGGTAGGCTCATTCAGAAAGTAAGGAGACATGGGATTCAGGGAAAGTTGGCTGTCTGGATACAAAATTGGCTGGCCCATAGAAGTCAGAGGGTGGTAGTAGATGGAAAGTATTCAGCATGGAGCTCGGTGACCAGTGGTGTTCCACAAGGATCTGTTCTGGGACCTCTGCTCTTTGTGATTTTTATAAATGACTTGGATGAGGAAGTGGAAGGCTGGGTTAGCAAGTTTGCCGATGACACGAAGGTTGCTGGAGTTGTGGATAGTGTGGAATGCTGTTGTAGGTTGCAACGGGACGTTGACAGGATGCAGAGCTGGGCTGAGAAGTGGCAGATGGA
Source organism: Heterodontus francisci (assembly GCF_036365525.1). Taxonomy (NCBI): domain Eukaryota; kingdom Metazoa; phylum Chordata; class Chondrichthyes; order Heterodontiformes; family Heterodontidae; genus Heterodontus; species Heterodontus francisci. Next base: position 92,105,370 of record NC_090373.1, read on the forward strand.
GTTCAACCTGGAAAAGTGTGAAGTGATTCATTTTGGAAGGTCGAATTTGAATGCGGAATACAGGCTTAAAGACAGGATTCTTGGTAGTGTGGAGGAACAGAGGGATCTTGGGGTCCATGTCCATAGATCGCTCAAAGTTGCCATCAAGTTGATAGGGTTGTTAAGTAGATGTATGGTGTGTTGGCTTTCATTAACAGGGGGATTGAGTTTAAGAGCCGCGAGGTTATGCTGCAGCTCTGTAAGGCCCTGGTTCGACCACACTTGGAATATTGTGTTCAGTTCTGGTCGCCTCATTATGGGAAGGATGTGGAAGCTTTAGAGAGGGTGCAGAGGAGATTTACCAGGATGCTGCCTGGACTGGAGGGCATGTCCTACGAAGAAAGATTGAGGGAGCTAGGGCTTTTCTCATTGGAGCGAAGAAGGATGAGAGGTGACTTGATAGAGGCGTACAAGATGATGAGAGGCATAGATAGAGTGGATAGTCAGAGACTTTTTCCCAGGGTGGAAAGGGCTATCACCAGGGGGCATAATTTTAGGGTGATTGGAGGAAGGTTTCGGGGAGATGTTAGAGGTAGGTTCTTTACACAGAGAGTGGTGGGTGCGTGGAATGCGCTGCCAGCGGTGGTAGTAGAAGCAGATACATTAGGGGCATTTAAGCAACTCTTGGATAGGTACATGGATGATAGTAGAATGAAGGGTAGTTAGTTACTTAGATCTTAGAGTAGGTTAAAGGTTCAGCACAACATCGTGGGCCGAAGGGCCTGTACTGTTCTATGTTCTATGAGTAACTCACTTCCTGACTCCCAAAGCCTGTCCACCATCTACAAGGCACAAGTCAGGAGTGTGATGGAATACTCTCCACTTGCCTGATGGGTGCAGCTTCAACAACACTCAAGAAGCTCGACGCCATCCAGGATAAAGCAGCCTGCTTGATTGGCACCCCATCTACAAACATTCACTCCCTCCGTCACCGAAGCACAGTGGCAGCAATGTGTACCATCTACAAGATGCACTGCAGCAATGCAGCAAGGCTCCTTAGACAATACCTTCCAAACCTGCGACCTCTACCAACTAGAAGGACAAGGGCAGCAAATGCATAGGAACACCACCACCTGCAAGTTTCCCTCCAAGTCTCACACCATCCTGACCTGGAACTTTATCGCCGTTCCTTCACTGTCGCTGGGTCAAAATCCTGGAACTCCCTTCCTAACAGCACTGTGGGTATACCTACCTCAAATGGACTGCAGTGGATCAAGAAGGCAGCTCACCACCACCTTCTCAAGGGCCATTAGGGATGGGCAATAAATGCTGGCTTCGCCAGCGCTGCCCACATACCTGAATGAATATTTAAAAAAAAGCTCGGTGTATCCTCTCAGTTCTGCTATCATTCCAGTAAATGCTTTTTTGCGCCTTCTCCAATGCCTTCTGTGCCCTCGTTATAATACGGAGACCAGAGCTGTTCATTGTACTCAAGTGTGGTCTAACCAAGGTTCTATACAAGCTTAACATAACCTCTCTGCTTTTCAGTTCTATCCCTCCAGAAATGAACCCCAGTACTTGCTTTTATTTTTCTGGCCTTATAGCAAGGGTCAGGTTCAGATTGGGTTGGGTCTTTCTTCCGGGGCCAGCATTTGGACTCTGGTCAGGTCGGGCTGGACGTGAACAGTACTGCTTTGTTCCAGGAAGTAATCTTCAAATGAACATTCAGGCCGTGAAGGCGGGAAACGTGCAGTGTGGACTTCACACTCTGCAGTAAAGCCTGGCTACCCGACCAAATCTGATGACATATGTTGGATTCGGTTCGGGACGGGCATTTAAAAAAATTAAAGGACTCTGGCCCGGGTCGCGTTCGGGTTGGCTGTTGTTGGGTCGGGTTTTAATTTTATTTCGGTCCCCCAATGCCTGTCCACCATCTATGATGCACACGTCAGGAGTAATATGGAATACTCTCCACTTGCTTGGACGGGTGCAGCTCCAACAACACTCAAGAAGTTCAACACTATCCAGGACAAAACTGCCTGCTTGATTGGCACCTCATCCATCACCTCCAACATTCACTCCCTCTGCCACAGACGCAGAGTTGCAGCAGTGTGTACCTTCTATAAGATGCACTGCAGCAACTCACCAAGGCTCCTTCGACAGCACCTTCCAAACCCGTGACCTCTACCACCTAGAAGGACAAGGGCACCATTTGCATGGAGCACCACCACCTGCAAGTTCCCCTCCAAGCCATGCACCAATCCTGACTTGGAACTATAATCGCCATTCCTTCACTGTCTCTGGGCCAAGATGCTGGAACTCCCTTCCGAACAGCACTGTGGATGTACCAACCCCACATGGACTGCAGCGGTTCAAGAAAGCAGCTCACCACCACCTTCTCCAGGGCAATTAGGGATGGGCAGTAAATGCTGGCCTGGCCAGCAACGCCCACATCCCCTGAAGGAATAAAAAAAAAATTCCATGTGCTCATCCTCCAAACTATTATTGTAAATTTGGTTTGCCCTGCCTTTATAAAGATTCATGTTCCTCATGATTCCTGTATTACATGCTCCTTTATTTTCCTGATTTATCCTCTGCCCTACACCACGCTACTTTTAGAGGGCCTATAAACAACTCTCACCAATGTTTTCTGCCACCTGCTGTTTCTTAGCTCCACCAAACTGATTCTACTTTATTTTCTGAGCTAAGATCCTTTTTGTTTACTGTCTTTACCCTATCCTTTAATATCAGGGCTACCCCTCCTCTCTTTCCATTTTGCCTACCTCTTCTAAAAGTCAAGTATCCTGGAATATTTAGTCCCCAACCTTGGTCACTTTGCACGCCACAAGGTGCCATGCTCCAACAAGATCTGGCCTATTATGTTATCAGTTGTATTTATATGTATGTTTCAATGTGTATCTTAATGTAGACAATCCTGACTGATGATCCTAATTCACTTCTTCTTCTAAAGCTGGCCAACAGGGACTTTCTGTGGCTTTTGATCTTGCCACTCACAGGGGATATGATTCAGACAACCCTCGTGTTCGTGGAGATGTTGGAATGGCAGGGGTTGCAATCGACAGTGTTGAAGATATGAAGTTATTGTTTGATGGAATTCCATTGGACAAGATGTCTGTTTCCATGACTATGAATGGTGCGGTGCTGCCAATCCTGGCTATGTTCATTGTGACAGGGCAAGAGCAAGGTGTTCCTGAAGAGAAGTTAACAGGCACCATTCAGAATGACATACTGAAAGAATTCATGGTCAGGAACACTTTCATTTTCCAACCTGAACCTTCCATGAAGATTATAGCTGATATATTCCAGTATACTGCTCAAGTTAGTATGTTTTTGTTTGATATAACAAAAATGTTCAATTGTTGCTGCATAGGAATGTGGTTAATTATTTCTAAAAGTTTATTCATAAGGCAAGCCCTTGAGCCACACTGGTTATAGGACCAGGAGTAGGCTATTTGGCCCCTCAAACTGTTCCGCCATTCACTTAGATCATGGCTGATGTGTATCACCTCTGTTTATCTGCCTTGGTTCTGCAACCCTGAATACTCTTGCCTAACAAAAATCTATCAATCTCTGTTTTGAATTGATTGAGCCTCACCAGTAATTCGGGGGGCTGTGGGGGAGTTCAGATTTCCACCACCCTTTGTGTGAAGTGCTTCCTGATGTCATCGCTGAAAGGCCTAGCTCTATTTTTAAGGTTATGCCCCCTTGTTAAGGACTCCCACACCAGAGAAAATAGTTTACCATATCAGCTCCTTTCATCATCTTAAACATATCAATTAATTCACCCCTTAATCATCTATGCTCAAGGGAATACAAGCCTAGTCTATTCAACTTGTCCTCATAATTTGAACCTTTCAGCCCTGCCTATCATTCTAGTGAATCTGTGCTGCACTCCCTCTAAGGCAAACATATATTTTTCCTGAGATGCAGTGCGCAGAACTGAACTAAATGAGGTCCAACATGAACTTTATATAACTGTATTGGTTTCCAGTATGTTTCATGCTCTTAAACATGTCATGGATTTTTACAGGGGAGAATTTTCTGAGCAGTTGGATTAAACATTTAAAAAAAAAAATTAAAACAGAAAATATAGGTCTGCTGGAAAAGGATAGATTAATGTTTTCAGTAGAACATGCTTCACCAGATACATAATAAGCACAAGTTAGAGAGAATTATTTTGTGAACCAGCTTTTTCATTTGTTGAAAGTTGTGCTAATGCTTTAGTGACTGAAATATATAGGCTTGCTGAGTAATACCCTGAATAGCAGAAAAAGGTATTCAGTTGCAAAACTGCAACTGGTGTAGAAGTTAATCACAAACAAGTTAATTCTTAATTTTAAAAAAAGTTATGTCCTGATGGTGTGATGTATTATTAGTACAATTCTGATATTCCTTATGCAGTTTGTTCTCTATTTTAACTGAATATTCTGTGCTGGGAAGCACTACTTCTCAGCAAAGAAAATAAGTAAGAACAAGACTTACCAGTGGCGCAGTGGTTAGCACCGCAGCCTCACAGCTCCAGGGACCCGGGTTCGATTCCGGGTACTGCCTGTGTGGAGTTTGCAAGTTCTCCCTGTGTCTGCGTGGGTTTTCTCCGGGTGCTCCGGTTTCCTCCCACAAGCCAAAAGACTTGCAGGTTGATAGGTAAATTGGCCATTATAAATTGTCACTAGTATAGGTAGGTGGTAGGGAAATATAGGGACAGGTGGGGATGTTTGGTAGGAATATGGGATTAGTGTAGGATTAGTATAAATGGGTGGTTGATGGTCGGCACAGACTCGGTGGGCCGAAGGGCCTGTTTCAGTGCTGTATCTCTAATCTAATCTAATCTAATCTTAAAAGCTCGAAGCCTAGCTGCCTGCTTGATCATGAACAATACAGAAGAAAAAAGTGCTTAAGTAGTGAAGGAAAGAATCTCGTGCATAATCAAGGTAGACTTAAATATAATTCTCTGCTACAAAATGGAATAACCAAAGAATTCTCTTTATTTTAGCTTCAGGTTCAATTTCCGTATTGGTCAATAAAGAAACAGTTTTTTTTTCTTGTTCTTTAATGTATCTTTATAGAAGCAGCACTGTTCTAAATGGTTTTATTTTAAAAATCTGTTTTCTTCCTCCATAGCATATGCCTCAATTTAACTCCATTTCTATCAGTGGGTACCACCTCCAAGAAGCTGGTGCTGGTGCTGTTTTGGAATTAGCTTATACAATAGCGAATGGTTTAGAATACTGCAGGACTGGTATCCAAGTTGGACTTAACATTGATGACTTTGCACCACGGTAATATTTAGCAACATATTGTTGTATTTATAGTAAAACAAAAGCAGCTTGTCTATTTAAAAGTCACTTGTTTCCTTGATCTTATCAGACCATCTTTAAATCATGCATTTACTTGATGCAGCATAGTATTTATTAAGATATTTTAGTTACCTTTTGATTTCAGAAATATTTTAATGGGGAAATGTTAACTATATAATGTATGGAAGAAAGATGTCAACCATTGGGAAGTGCATGGAGCACAATTATTGACAAAGATTGTTTTAACACAAAAGGTAAAGATTTGTGTGCACTGTCAAAGTCTCCCTTGTTTACAAATATTAAATATTCTAGGATGTATATTTACTGGAGAGGCGGTGGCCTAGTGGTATTATCACTGGACTAGTAACCCAGAGACCCAGGGTATTGCTCTGGGGACATGGGTTCAAATCCCACCACAGCAGAAGGTGGAATTTGAATTCAATTAATAAATCTGGAATTTAAAGCTAGTCTAATGATGACCATGAAACCATTGTCGATTGTTGTAAAAACAAAAACCATCTGGTTCACTAATGTCCTTTATGGAAGGAAATCTGCTGTCCTTACCTGGTCTGGCCTACATGTGACTCCAGATCCACAGCAATCTGGTTGACTCTTACATGCCCTTGAAATGGCCTAGCAAGCCACTCAGTTCAAGGGCAATTAGGGATGGGCAATAAATGCTGGCCTGGCCTGCGATGCCCACATCCCATGAAAGAAAAAAAAACACTTTCTGATTTAACACTGCATAGGTGTAATTGAATGCATGTTAATATAGCAATTGCCATTGGTTCTGGAATACTAAACAATGGTCCAGCAAACTATCCAAGTTTTTTATTTTTTTTATTTTTATTTAGAGATACAGCACTGAAACAGGCCCTTTGGCCCACCGAGTCTGTGCCAACCATCAACCACCCATTTATACTAATCCTACACTAATTCCATATTCCTACCACATCCCCACCTGTCCCTATATTTCCCTACCACCTACCTATACTAGGGGCAATTTATAATGGCCAATTTACCAATCAACCTGCAAGTCTTTGTTTCTAACCTTTTAATTTGATTTTTTGTTTTCGCTTTGCAGTGTAAGTACTTCACATGGTTTTAAACTTCATGCAGAAATATTCTGAATAGTGCCAGTTTGGCAGCATTTGTACTGAACATTTTGTGTCAGCATGACGTTAGCACTACTTCATAATTGATGCAATGTATATAGTATATCTTTGCCATTGTAAAAATGGCATTCAGATTAAAATATTTCAAGCCATGTAGTTGAAACAAATAGTAGTGGAGGTGAAACTGCTCCATCTTGTATATTTTGATCTAGTCTCTAGGATAGAATCTTCAATGTGCTTTCTGTTGGGTCTAGCACATTATCACGGTCAATTAAAATGCAGAGCCCTTTGGCCTCTTGGATCCAATCGAATTCTTTCTTGTATTGAATTTCTGAAGATGTTCTTTACCCCCCTCTTTTGCATCATAGAAAATATCTGGGCCATGCCTCCAATTCTCTAATAATGCTGTTCAATTGTCGCTTGTGATGACATTTTCATTGCACTAGCTCCCAAAGAGTGTTATGGTGCCCTCAGCTTCTGCCCACGGTAATGTAAATGAGATATGGTCTTGCATCATTTTTGTACATTTTAAAATAAAGTTTTGTATAAGAAATTATCTTTCTATTATCTACCAATGAAGAAAGAAAGAACTTGAATTTATGTAGCGTTTTTCATGGCCTTAGGACGTCACAAAGTGCATTAAAGGCAATGAAGCATTTTTTAGTTTAAGTCACTGTTGTAATGTAGGAAATGTGGCAGCCAACTTGCACACAGAAAAAGCAATGAGATAATGACCAGATACCTGTTTTAGCGATGTTGGTTGAGGAATAAATATTGGCCAGGACACCAGGAAATCTCCCCTGCTCCTCTTCAAATAGTGCCATTGGATCTTTTACGTCCTGCAGATAGGGCCTGACAAGACCTTAGTTTAACCTCTCATCTGAAAGACAGCACTTCAACACTCCCTCAATGCTGTACTGGCATGTCAGCCTGGATTTTGTGCTCCCGTATCTGGAGTGGGAATTGAATAGACAATCTTCTAACTAAGACAAGAGTGCTACCGCTGAGCTACGGCTGACCAGAGCAATACCAAATTTATTAACAGAAAATGAAAAACAGGACTCCATTTTAACTGGAGATTTACTAACCAGTGTTGTATAGAAGTGTAAACAGGAACTGCATTTCCAACTAATACTGCTCAATTATTAGTGGTACTGTATGAAATACAGTGTAATAAAAGCATAGGTGAATCAACATGTTTATTCAGAGGAAAGCTGGTCACTAGAGATTTCACATTAGCAAGTCTATTTCTAATTGAATCTTCATGAAAAATCACCATGCTACAAATATGTAAATTGTGGCAATTTACGATTCCTTACTTGAAAAAGTATTTTTAACTTTGAATAAGCATACCATTATTTAGTAGCTAATTTTGTTTCTCCCCAGCTCAGAAAATTATACTGATAATCGAATCAGTATGAGACAATTAACTAGACCATTCGATATACAACAGAAAAAATAATTGGTAGTATTGGGAAGTAATTGTAATTTTAGTGGGAAATTTGAAGGTGGAGAATTATTTCAGAGATTAATTTTGTCACCTTTATATTACAGACTTTCTTTCTTTTGGGGAATCGGTATGAACTTTTACTTGGAAATAGCAAAGCTGAGAGCAGGTAGACGACTCTGGGCTCATTTAATAAAAGAAAAATTTAATGCTAAAAATTCAAAATCTTTGCTGCTGCGAGCTCATTGCCAGACCTCTGGTTGGTCCCTCACTGAGCAGGTTAGTATGCCTAATAGAAATCTGGTATTGCAGGTACCAAAACGGTGGCCCAGATTTTATGGTTGTAATGATGACAGCAAACACAAACAGTTTCACCATTACAACTATGAAACTGAAAGCAATTTCTGATATTTGCACATGTGCAGTTAAATGTGAAATCCAGAAGTTACAGTCAGTGATTCCCTTTCCTGGCCACCGGGTGTGCTTTTGAAATGCCCACAGGTGGACATCTCTTGAAATCGCTTGAATTGATGTGAACTTTCACCTTTACTCTGAGTCTCAGAGTAAAAACCCTTGGAAAAGTTATGCCTTGTTGAATGAGGTGTAACAGAAATTTTAATGGCGTACTAAGTTGATAATTACAACTGAACAACTTCTCTGACCCTGAAAAACTAAATTTATATTTGTAGAATGTCAAATTTCTCCAATATGATAAAATTCCATAGATGTTTGCCATTTTTACAGCTTATGATATTTCAGCTTCTAACTTAATCCCATATGTATGTCCCACTCTTTATTTCATTGTCTGTAAAATGATTAAAAAGTGAAGGATAATCAGAGTTTTTTACTTCCCACTTTGCTATCTATGAGAATTCTTCAATGTGCTTCCCCTGCATGATGACATCACTGTTGCTGGATGTTAGCGATTCCCTTGAGCTGATGCCAGAATCATGGTAACATCGGGAAAGGTGAACTCCACGCCCAAGAGACCACTAGGTCTTTGTGGGCATCTTTCTTTGAGATCAGCAATGAGTGCTGTTACTTCGCTGCTGACTGCAGACTCGGGGCCAATATGTTGAGACTAGACTTTTAATAATTGCTTCGAACAGAGAAAGTATAAACGGCCTTATTTCTCTCCCTCCCAGTGGAGATTTTTTTTCTTTTATCCATACACATGCTTAAGCTGGTCATTTTGTTTGTAATGTAGAAAAGTTAAAACTGCAAAAAAAAAAACAATCCTATGAACTTGCATGTAGTTATTATTTGGTCTTTATATTGAAGCCAGTCTATTGCAGATAACCCTAATGCAACTGTAAGTGTGAGCCTATTTATTCAAAAAATTCCAATTCCAGAAGCTACAGTTTTGAGATATGAGAACATTTTTGAAATTTGTTGTGAGTAATGATGAAAGTTGTTAAAGAGGAAACAGGAAGGTAAGCTATTCGAAACTTTCATAATTATGAAGGGAATTGATACCTTTGATAGAAACTTTACTGTGCTAAAAGGTTTAAGAACTAAGGAACATGATCCCTAAGTAATATTGGTAGTAAACGGGGAATGTGTCACTTAAAGGGCAATGAGTGTGAACGAGGAAATGCTGTTGAAATAAACTGTACAAATAGATTCCATATGTGGCTGGGCGAGCTATTGGAAAGATAGGGTTGACATCATCTATTTAAAATGGAGGGGAAGCAGGAAATCAAATGGCTTTTTTCTACCTTAAAATTTTGTGGTTTCCTGGCTTTGTAAACGCTTCTACCCTATACTATTTGCTGCTCTGTCTGGGGACAAATTTATTTAGGAGTGTCTCTCTAATTTGTATCTGTAGTGCAACTTTTACATTGATGTAGTTCAGATGTACTCTTAGCTAAAACTGTTAAAGGAATAGTTGAGGAAATGAGTGCTTGACAATAAACAATGTGCAGGACTATAGACTTGAATAGCCAAAATCTTATGTTGGAGTAGATCGCAAGTAATCCTCAGAATACTACATTAAGGAGCACTAGTAAAGGCATATTTTGTATTACTTTGCATAGCCAGAGAGAAAACATCAGCTTTTCCAGAACCTAAATTGAGTTACATTGAGTCTACAGCACAGAAACAGGCCATTTGGCTCAACTAGTCTATTTGTGCTCCACACGAGTCTCCTCCCACTCTTTATCCAGCCCTTTCAGCATACTTTTCTATTCCTTTCTCCGTCATATGCTTATCTATCTTCCCCTTAAATGCATTTATGCTATTTGCTTCAGCTACTCCTTACGGTAGCACGTTCCACATTCTTAGCACTCTTTGGGTAGAGAAGTCTATCCCGAATTCTCTGTTGTATTTATTAGTGATTATCTTATATTTATGGCGCCTAGTTCTTGTCTCATCCACAAATGGAAACATCTTCTCTACATCTACCCTATCAAACCCTCAGTCTTCTCCTTTCTAGAGAAAAGAATCCCCAGCCTGTTCAGTCTTTCCTGACAGCTATAACCTCTCAGTTCTGGCATCACGCTTGTGAGTCTTTTTGCACCTTCTGCAATTTCTCTATATTCTTTTAATAATATGGAGACCAGACCTGTTCACAGTACTCCAAGTGTGGTCTAGCTAAGGAATTATGCAAGTTTGACATGACTTTCCTGCTTTTCAATTCTATCCCTCGAGAGTTGAACCCCAGTACTTGTTTTTTTTACATATGGCATTATTAACTTGTGTCACTACTTTTAGTGATTTGCCTATCTATACCACTATATCCCTTTGCTCCTGTACCCCATTTAGACTCCTTATTATCCAAGGAGTATGTGGCTTCTTCATTCTTCCTAAAAAAAAAATTCACAAACTCACCCTTCTCTATATTGAAGTTCATTTGCCAATTACACGCCAATTCTGTAAGTTTATTAATGTCCTCCTGCATTTTGTCGCAGTCCTCCTCAGTCATAACTGCACGTCACAATTTGGTGTCTTCTGCAAATTTAGAGATTGTCCTTCCGATTTCCGAGTCCAAATTCTTAATGTAAATTGTGAACAACGGTGATCCTAGCACGATCCCAGTGGAACACCACTTCCCATCTTTTTGTCAGTCTGAGTAGCTGCCTTTTACTTTATTCTCTGTTTCCTCTTTTGTAACCAGCTTTCCATCCATTCTGCTACCTATGCCTGATTATGTGTTCTGATCTTCGTCATGAATATGCTATGAGGTACCTTTATTGAAGGCCTTTTGAAAGTACATATATATTACATCTACTGAATTATCCTTATCTAATCTCTCTGTTTCTTCAAAGAATTCAACAAGGTTGATCAAGCATGACTTTCCCTTTTGAAATCTGTGCTTACTCCTCTTTATTATTTTCTCCATTTCTAGATGTTTTTCTGTTCCATCTTTGAATAAAGAGTGCATTATCTTTTGTACCACCGATGTTAATCTAGCTGGTCTATCGTTCCCTGGACTTGTTCTGTGTCCCTTTTTAAATGTTGGAATTCTATTAGCTACCTGCCAATCCTCTGGCATTCCTTTTTCTAATGATTTGTTAACTATCTGTCATAGTGCCTTTGATGACTCTTTCCTAGCTTCCCTAATATGCTTGGATACGTTCCATCTGGGCCAGGGGTTTTATCCTGTCCAAGTTTGATTAGCTAATCAATTATCCTCCTCCCTTTCTATCTTAAGAATCTTCAGATCAATCAATTTTGGCAGGTGCTGGAATATTTGGTGCTAAATTCTCATAAGGGAAATATTACTTTAAAAATGAGTTGGAGCATTATGATGGTCAGAGGGAGTTGCTGTACGCTATTTTTAAGTACATTGTCTGCTATACAGGGATTTCGATCAAATTCATTGCCTCCAACTGGAAGGTATAAAAGTTGGCATCAGCTTCATCTGAGATGGGATTGGAAGTGATTATTCTCAGTCATGTGCATAATAGGAAAGAGAGGGTATGATGTAAGGGCCCTCATTTCCCATTGCTCGGACACCCTTTTAAATTCATTGTTCAAGTAGAATCACACCCAAGTTTTTACATTCTCCTTATTTTTAGGGACACTATGAATATTCTCAAGCTAGAACCAAATTATCTCTTAGTTCTTTTGTCCAGTTTGTTTGTCTAAAATAGTTTGTGAATTATTCTTTTGCACTTTGAAAATCATCATCATCTTCTTTGGCCTCCTTGTCTCGAGAGACAATGGGTAAGCGCCTGGAGGTGGTCAGTGGTTTGTGAAGCAGCGCCTGGAGTGGCTATAAAGGCCAATTCTAGAGTGACAGACTCTTCCACAGGTGCTGCAGATAAAATTGGTTGTCGGGGCTGTTACACAGTTAGCTCTCTCCTTGCGCTTCTGTCTTTTCTCCTGCCAACAGCTAAGTCGCTTCGACTCGCCACACTTTAGCCCTGCCATTATGGCTGTCCGCCAGCTCTGGCAATCACTGGCAACTGACTCCCACGACTTGTGGTCAATGTCACAGGACTTCATGTCACATTTGCAGACGTCTTTAAAGCGGAGAGATGGACGGCCGGTGGGTCTGATACCAGTAACGAGCTCGCTGTACAAGGTGTCCTTGGGGATCCTGCCATCTTCCATGCGGCTCATATGGCCAAGCCATCTCAAGGGCCGCTGGCTCGGTAGAGTGTATATGCTGGGACTGTTGGCCGCCTTGAGAACTTCTGTGTTGGAGATACGGTCCTGCCACCTGATGCCAAGGATTCTCCAGAGGCAGCGAAGATGGAATGAATTGAGACGTCGCTCTTGGCTGACATACGTTGTCCAGGCCTCGCTGCCATAGAGCAAGGTACTGAGGACACAGGCTTGATACACTCGGACTTTTGTGTTCCGTATCTGTGCATCATTTTCCCACACTCTCTTGGCCAGTCTGGACATAACAGCGGACACCTTTCCCATGCGCTTGTTGATTTCTGCATCGAGAGACAGGTTACTGGTGATAGTTGAGCCTAGGTGGGTGAACTCTTGAACCACTTCCAGACCGTGGTCGCCAATATTGATGGGTGGAGCATTTCTGACGTCCTGTCCCATGATGTTCGTTTTCATGAGGCTGATGGTTAGGCCAAATTCATTGCAGGCACCCGCAATCCTGTCGATGAGTCTCTGCAGACACTCTTCAGTGTGGGATGTTAATGCAGCATCGTCAGCAAAGAGGAGTTCCCTGATGAGGACCTTCCGTACTTAGGTCTTCGCTGTAAGACGGGAAAGGTTGAACAACCTGCCATCTGATCTTGTGTGGAAGAAAATTCCTTCTTCTGAAGACTGGAACGCATGTGAGAGCAGCAGGGAGAAGAAGATACCAAACTGTGTAGGTGCGACAACACAGTCTTATTTCACGCCACTCAGGATAGAAAAGGGGTCTGATGAGACACTGCTATGCTGAATTGTGCCTTTCATATTGTCGTGGAATGAGGTGATGATACTTAGTAGCTTTGGTGGACAGCCGATCTTTGCTAGTAGTCTGAATGACGACGAGGTCAAAGGCTTTGGTGAGATCTATGAAAGCAAAGTAGGGGGGCACCTGTTGTTCGCGGCATTTCTCCTGTAGCTAGCGAAGGGAGAACAGCATGTCAATGGTGAATCTCTGCTCAATAGCCATGCTGTGCCTCAGGGTAGACACGCTCAGCCAGCTTCTGGAGCCTGTTATTAAGTGAAATATTAAGTAAAATAATCACAATTTTTTAAATGTTTTGTTCATGTGCCATTGTAATATTTCAATTTCAGGATCCACATAACAACATTGTTCGCACAGTGATTGAGGCAATGGCAGCTGTGTTTGGAGGAACTCAGTCATTGCATACTAATTCTTTTGATGAGGCATTAAGTCTACCTACATTACAAAGCTCCCGGATTGCCAGAAATACTCAGATCATCATCCAGGAGGAATCTGGCATCTCAAAAGTGGCAGATCCTTGGGCGGGTTCATTTATGATGGAGTCTCTGACTAATGATGTGTATGATGCTGCTTTAGAGGTCAGTACATCTATGCACCGTATGCCAACAAACATTGTATTGGTAATAGTAAATGACATGGAGCATATCTATGAAAATTAATATAGCAGGATGCTGAAAAGATAGATGTTGCTTTATAAGATAGAGAAATAGACCATTGAAAGAACGTGTCTTAAAGGAAACTTCCATAAGTCACAGTTATACAGTTGGAAATCTTCAGCTAACTTGTGTCTATAAGCCAATTTTTGAATTTTGTTACTTTTAGGGATTGTTTAGCTTTTTTAAAAGTATGGCTTTTAACGTGTTTTAGTTTTAAATATATGGCTTTTTTTGTTCTTCCTGTGACCTTTGCCGTATTCTGCAGCTGGGACCTACATCTAATAAATTTAGAAACAAGACTAAGCCATTTGGAACAAGACATTTTCTTAGGCATAGCAGTTCTTTTTAATCACAATTCTCCAACCTTTTCCCCTTATCCTTTGCATTACAAAATTTCTGATCCTCACAAAATATTCTGTCTGGTTCATGTCTCTGGTTTCTCTTTGTTTACAAGCCTCTCATCCCTTCTGAACATCCCTTCTTTACTGCCCAATATCTAGTCATGCAGTCTCGGGGCAGTAACCATGAAACCGCTTGCTATACAAACTAGATCTACTGTGATCACATACTTCCCCCTCCCCCATCATGTATATGTCTCCTATCTTCCAGAATGCAGATTGTTACACTTAATAGTAAGAGAGGACCAACTGGTTTTTGTGAACAAATAGAGCATTTACAATTAATTTTGATCTGTATCACAATGTTTTTTGAGCAGAAAATAATAAATTACATCATGCTGTCCTTATTATCCTTATTAGCAGGCTAAATATACTTTCTGACTAGAAATATCTCTGAAACTAGTCAGCACTAAACTTACTCTTGCTCGCTATGTCTGACTTCCTGATCAGGTCTTTTGTATCCACCTGAGAGAGAAGGCAAATTTAACATCTCAACTAAAAGACAATGTCTTTGACAGTGCATCACTCCCTCAGCACTGGAGTGTCAGCCTAGATTTTGTGCTCAAGTCTTTGGAGTGTGACTTGAACCCACAACCTCTAACTCAGAGGCAAGTGTGCTGCCACTGAGCCACGGCTGGCACCTTACACTGCTCTAAAGGCGACATAATAAGCCTATGAACTCCTTGAACCTGTTTATTATATCAGTTGCATCCATGTGCTATATCCCTCTGGTTCAAACTTCCCCTCCCAATAGCTTAATGGTCTATATTTGTACATTCCGTTCAAGGTACAGTACACTGAAAAACAGTGTACAACCCCATTATTGCTGTCCCTCTTGCATAAATCACAGTCTCTGTATTTCAGAAATAAGTATCTATTTCAACGGGTGATTCCAATTTTTCCAGTCCCTGAATCCTTTTGCCCTTTCCACCATTCATTCTGTTGATTGAAGACTCAAAATAAGGGAAAGGGCATCTATTTCAATATTGTCTTCACTTGCCTAGGCTACCCAAATATCCACTATTGTGTAATTGTTTAAAGGTCCCCATTGTATTGGTTTCTTGAATATTTGTGGCTACAGTGACCTTCACCCATTGGTTCACAAGTTTATGAGTAATTTGCTCAGTTTACTTTTCATGCTGCATGCGGGTTTTATCAAATAACATTTCTATATGTAAAATACTTAACAATAAAGCTGCCCATAATGACTCTGAGTATAATTGAATCCAACCATTTTCTTCATAAGAGTGGCTCATGTTGCTGGGAAGCCTAGGAGCTTGGAATATTTCCATAGAAATTACAGCATAGAAGGGGACCATTGAGTCTGCCAGTGCTAACTCTTCAGTTGGTTTGGGGCCATGCAATTAGTTTTGGATGTTTTAACAAATTGCTTGGATAGACATGATGCACTGAATATCCTGCTTTTTTGCTGTAAACATTGATGCTTCTATGAAGCTAACTACTTCAATTCCATGCCTTTTTCCTCGCATCAAGAACACAGCTTGCATTTATATAACACCTTTTTAACAGAAAAAATCCCAAGGCACATCAGAAGCATAAGGAAAATGGTTGCCAAGTTCAAGAAGGAAAGATTATGAGGGTTGATCATAAGCTGCTTCTGCTTTGGGTTTTAAGGAGGGCCCTCAGGGAGAAAGATGAGGGGGAGAGGCAAATAGTTTCAGGGAGCAGTTCCAGAGCATAGGTCTTTAGCAGCTTACAGCACAGCCATAAATGGTGCAGAAAAAGAGCATGGAGATATGGGGGAAGGGAAAGATGACGGGTCAGGAATAGAGTTCTGCAGGAGGAGGGGATCATAGGGCAGGAGGGGGCTATAGAAATAAGATAGGTAGCAGTAAGGCCATGGAGTGGTTTAAACACAGCTGGGAATTTTAAATTTGAGGTGTTGGGGGAACTAGACACTGATACAAATCGGTGAGGACAGGTGTGATGGGCAGGAATGACTTTGAACCGAATAGGATACAGGCAGCAGAGGTTTGTTATGTGAAGTTTATGAAGGATGGAATTTGTGAGGCTGTCCATGAGAGCTGTGGAGTAATTAAGGTGACAAAGGTATAAATGAGCATCTCAGCGGTAGATGGGCTGAGTTAGGGGCAAAGAAAAGGTGTTGTGAAAGTAGCCAGTCTTTGTAATAGAGAGGCTATGGTGTTCGAAGTTCAGCCAGAACAAGATGCGATGGCTTTGATTTTCCCAATGTTTATCTGGAGGAAGTTAAAACTCATCTGAGACTTGATGTACACTGACAACACCCAGTTTTACCTCGCCACCACCTCTCTTGACTCCTCCACTGCCTCTGATTTGTCACGTTGCTTGTCCAACATCGAGTATTACATGAGCAGCAATTCCCTCCAATTAAAAATTGGGAAGACTGAAAACCTGCTACAACCTTCATTCCCAAGCCATCTGTCTCCCATACTACTGTCTGATGCAAAACCAGACCATTCTAACCTTGACATCTTATTTGACCCAGAGCTGGTCCAATATCCTCACCATCACCAAGATGGTGCGGCACAGTGGTTAGCACAGCAGCCTCACAGCTTCAGCGACCCGGGTTCGGTTCTGGGTACTGCCTGTGTGGAATTTGCAAGTTCTCCCTGTGACCGCGTGGGTTTTCGCCGGGTGCTCCGGTTTCTTCCCACAGCCAAAACACTTGCAGGTTGATGGGTAAATTGGCCATTGTAAATTGTCCCTAGTATAGGGAGGTGGTAGGTGAATATAAGGACAGGTGGAGATGTGGTAGGAATATGGGATTAGTATGAATGGGTGGTTGATGGTCGGCACAGATTCGGTGGGCCGAAATGCCTGTTTCAGTGCTGAATCTCTAAATAAATAAATAAAGATCTTCTACCTCTAATGTTACCTGTTTCCACCTTTGCCTCAGTTCATCTGCTGAAGTCCTCATCCATGCTTTTGTTACTTCTAGACAGTACAGTGGCTGGCCTCCCACCTTGTACTTACCATAAACTTGAGCTTATCAAACTTGCTGACTGATATTGATTCCTGGCCCAGCAACACCTTGATTCTAAAATTCTTGTAATTGTTTCCAAATCTCTTCATACCCCCACCCTATCTGTGTAATCTCCTCCAGCTCTACAACCCTCTTAAGATCTTGGCATTCTTCCAATTCTGGCTTCTTGTGCATCCCTAGATTATTTTGCTTCATAATTGTTGGCTATGCCTTCAATTGCCTAGGCCCTAAAGTCTGGAATTACCACCCTAAACCTCTCTGCCTATCTACATCTCCCCTCCTCCTTTTATGCCTGTCCTTGAAGCCTACCTCTGACCATGCTTTTGGACACTGATCCCAATATCTCCTTCTGTGGCTCGGTGTCAGACTCTCCTGTGAAGTATCCTGGGAGGTTTTACTATGTTAAAGGCACTATACAAATGCAAGTTGTTCTTGTTGAATGTCAGTTAACAACACAGAGGCATTGGAGGGGTCAACAGAGGTGTTTGAGAGAGCTGGGTATCATCAGTGTATGTGTAGAACATGACCCCATATTAATCAATCACAGTTTGCATTTTACAAATGTATGCTGAATGTGTCCCTGATTAACCTTTTCAAAGCATTCACTAATTTCATCCAATATTATGACTAGAAGTTTATCTACAAGTATAGATTTATTGGCCAGTAATTTCCAGATATTACAGTCTTGAAAAGTGAATACAGCGTTTGCCACTTTCCAGTCCTTTGACACAATTCCCACTTCCAAAATGTTTTTGAAAATTTATGGTCAATGCCTCTTATATATTTCTATATTATGTCCCTAGTTATTTTTTTTTTTAAGTGCTTCATTTCTTTATTCATTTAACACTGGCTTCCTCGTTGGAATATATTTTTCTGTTCCTTATTCATCTCTGATTTAAATATTTCCTTGTTTATCCACTTTTTGACCTGCCTTTTGTTTTCCAGTCAGCTGGGGCTAGGTCGCATTTCATGCCACCAAAGATGGCTAATTTCTAGTCCAGCGCCTTTTATCTTGGACTCGTTTTCTTTTCATCTATTCTTTAAAAACCTAAATAAATTACCACATTTTTCTGGTTGATCCCCACAATCGAATCCAGTGCAACACTACAATTAAATGAAAATATTGTTTACAGGCATCTAGACTGACAATATAATTGTGTTTAATTTTAGCTTGTTAATGAGATTGAAGAAATGGGTGGTATGGCCAAAGCGGTAGCCGATGGTATTCCAAAACTTCGTATTGAAGAGTGTGCAGCCAGGAACCAAGCAAGGATTGACTCTGGTAAACAAAACAAAAACTATTTATTGGTGATGAAAGGAAGAAAACAAGTCTTATTACTGTAGGCCAGATATATTAAGTTCCAGTGTTTGTAATAGGAATTACTTTTTCATCCCTCCAATTTCTGCTATATTGAAATGTAGTTCCCAGGGGCGAACGGGCAGTACTCTGACTCAGTTAACCACTGCCTTAATCTCTTTTGGGCCTCCTTATCTCGAGAGACAATGGATACGCGCCTGGAGGTGGTCAGTGGTTTGTGAAGCAGCGCCTGGAGTGGCTATAAAGGCTAATTCTAGAGTGACAGGCTCTTCCACAGGTGGAGAGAAATTTGTTTGTCGGGGCTGTTGCACAGTTGGCTCTCCCCTTGCGCCTCTGTCTTTTTTCCTGCCAACTACTAAGTCTCTTCGACTCGCCACATTTTAGCCCTGTCTTTATGGCTGCCCGCCAGCTCTGGCGAACGCTGGCAACTGACTCCCACAACTTGTGATCAATGTCACAGGACTGCCTTAATATACCCTGCATTAATTAAAAACACATTTAACAAAGTTTATAACGTCCATGTATGACTTAACAAAGAGGGATCGTTGAGTTCTTTCTTTATGATTGTATGAAATAAGAAATCTTGCCAATATGATCAAGCTTGGAATACACAAAAAGCGAACAGAAATTTGGTGTGATATTTATAATTAGTGATTGCACAAGTACTTGGCATTCAAACATTTTTACTTTCCAGTTTCAAGGATTATGATTAACACCCAACTTTGTGTTTGCTGAATAGTTCTTTCCACTTGCACCTCTTTGAGTCTACTGTTCTATTTTGCTGGCTCTTGCTAGGTAAGTGCTTCATGTAAGGGACAGTGTGTTAGTAGCTAGCTAAGGACTTCGGAGTTAAGGTAGATCTATAAAAAGAACTAACACTTTCAAATAAAATAAATAAAAGATAAAATAATTAAATTAAATACTTAAAACACATATCTGTGTATTTAAGAAAAGTATAAACTTAGTTGTACGTGGTACTAGCATTTAGTAAGCACAGTAAATTCTACTATACATAGGAATTATTCTAAGGAATTATTGTAGGAATTATTTTACTTTAATTACTTAATTAACTTAGATTAACTAATAGCATAAGTAACAATGGCATGACAGGTGTTAAGTTGCAGCTATGATATGTGGGAGCTTTTGGATGCAAGGCGGTCCAGGACAAACACGTCTGCAGAAAGTGTAAGCAGCTAGAGGAATTCCGGATCAGGATTATTGATCTGGAAGCCAAACTGCAACCACTGCGCGACATAAGGGAGGGGGAGAAATACCTGGACACTTTGTTCCAGAGGATGGTCATGCCTCTTGTAACAAGGTCATCTGTTCTGGTCAGCAGTGAGGGACAGGAGGATGTGACCGTGAGTGAGGCAGGTAATGGGACAGCAGACAGTAGTGGAGGAGCCTCAGACTTTGCAATTCTCAACCTGTGTAGATGAAAGCGAGGTCTGCAAGGTGGATGAGCAGACTGGCCATGGCACTGTGGTACAGGAAGCCATTCAAATTGGGGGAGCAAAAAGGAATGTAGTGGTACTTGGGGATAGTATAGTGAGGGGGATTGACACTGTTCTGTGCAGCCAAAAGTGTGAGTCCAGAAGGCTGTGTTGCCTACCTGGTGCCAGGATTCGGGACATCTACTCAGGGCTGGACAGGAACTTGAAGTAGGATGGGGAGGATCCAGTTGTCGTGATTTACCAACGTCATAGGTAGGACTAGGAAAGAGATTCTGCTTAGACAGTATGAGAAGCTAGGCACCAAATTGAAGAGCAGAACCTCAAGCGTAATAATCTCTGGATTATTACCTGAGCCATGTGCCAATTGGCAGAGGGCACATAAGATTAGTTGAACGAATAAATGGCTCAAAGACCGGTGTGGGAGAAGTGGGTTTTAGTTCGTGGGGCACTGGCACCAGTGTTCGGGGAAAGTGGGGGCTGTACCGTTAGGATGGTCTGCACCTGAACCGTGCTGGGACCAATGTTCTAGCAAATCGTTTAACTAGGGAAGTAGAGAGGGATTTAAATTAAACAAGGGGGGGTGAGGGATCAAGCTTGGGTAGATGTAGCAAGTCGAGGGGTAGAGTCAAGGCAGGCGAGCAGAATAGTAATATGGGAAATGAAGGTCAGAGAATGGCAGGAAGAGACAGAGAGAAAAAAACCTAAGAACACACCAACAGTCAAGACCAGATGTTACAAAGATAACAAAAAGAAAAAACTAAACACTCTATCTGAATGCATGTAGCATTCATAACAAAGTAGACGAACTGATAGCACACATTGAAGTAAATAAATATGGTCTGATGGCAATTACGGTGATGTAGCTACAGGCTAACATGAATTGGCTCCTGAATATTGAGGGGTATATGACATTCGAGGAATAGGAAGCTCGTTCAAGGTGGAGAGGTAGCACTGTTAATGAAGGATGACTTTGGTTCAGGAGATCAGGATGGAGAATCAGTTTGGATGGAGATGAGGAATAGTTGTGGAAAGAAGTCACAAGTGGGATTGATCCTAACAATAACCCCTAACAATAACCACAATGTTGAACGAAGTATACAAGAAGAAATATTGGGTGCTTGTGATAAAGGGACGGCAATAATTATAGGTGATTTTAATCTAAGTATAAACTGGAAAAATCAGATTGACAATAGTAGCCTGGATGAGAGGTTCATAGTTTCTTAGAGCAACACATTCTGGAACCAACCAGAGAGCAGGTTATATTAGACTTGGTGTTGTGTAATGTGACAGGATTGATTAATTACCTCAGAGTAAAGGCACCTCTAGGTAGCAGTGACCACAATATGGTTGAATTTTACATCCAGTTTGAAAGAGGGAATAGTGGATCTAAGACTAGTATTTTAAACTTAAATAAGGGCAATGATGTGGGCATGAAAGCTGAGCTAACTGAAGTGAACTAGGTTACTAGGCTAGGAGATAGAGAAGCAGTGGCAGACATTTAAGGGGATATTTCAGAATAAGTATATTCCTACTATAAGGAAAAATTCTGAGAGGAGGACCCACTGTCTGTGATTAAAGAAGTTAAAGAAAGTGTCAAACTTAAAGAAAAAGCATATAGTTGCGCAAGGATGAGTGATTGGTCAGAATGGCAGAGAATGACTAAAAAGGTTAACCATTAGAGTAAGAAATTAGAGTATGAGAGGAAACTAGCTAGAAGTGTAAAAACAGATAGCAAGAGTTTCTCCATGTATTTTAATAGGAAAAGTGTAAGTAAAGTGAGTGTTGGTCCTCTAGGAATTGAGAATGGGGAGTTAATAGATAATAAGGAAATGGCAGATGAAATGAACAAATATTTTGCTTCTGTCTTCACTATAGAGGATACAAAAAAATTCCAGAAATAGCTGTAAAACAGGAGGTAGAAGGAAGAGAGGGACTAGGTGAAATTGCAATCGCCAAGGAAGCGGTACTGACCAAACTGATGGAGCTGTGGGCTGACAAGTCCCGGGTCCTGATGGGCTTCATCCTATGGTCTTAAAAGAGGTGGCTAATGAGGTAGTAGATGCTTTGGTGTTAATTTTTCAAAATTCACTATATTCTGGAAAGGTTCCATCAGACTCGAAAGTAGCAAATATAACCCTTCTATTCAAGAAGGTTGGGGGGGAGTGGGGAGGCAGAAAACTGGTAACCATAGGCCAGTTAGCTTGACATCTGTCGTGGGGAAGGTGTTCGAATCGATCATTAAGGAGGTTATAGCTGGGCACTTAGAAAAACTCAAGGTAATCGGGAATAAGCAACATGGTTTTGTGAAAGGGAAATCATGTTGAACCAATTTTTTGTAGTTCTTTGAAGGAATAACATGCACTGTGGATAAAGGGGAGCCCGTTGACGTACTGTGCTTGGATTTCCAGAAGACCTTTGAGAAGGTGCCACATAAAAGGTTATTGCGCAAAGTAGGAGCTTATGGTAACATATTAGCATGGTTGGAAGATTGGCTGGCAGGAAACAGAGTATGCATAAATGGGTCCCTTTCTGATTGGCAGGATGTGCCGAGTGGAGTCCTGCAGGTGTCTGCTGGGGCCTCAACTTTTTACAATTTGTATCAATAACTTAGATGAGGGGAGCGATGGCATGGTAGCTAAGTTTGCAGATGACACAAAGATAGGTAGGAAAGTATGTTGTGAAGAGTACATAAGGAGGTTGCAGGCAGATTATAGATAGGTTGAGTGAGTGGGCAAAGATCTGGCAGATGGAGTATAATGTGGAAAAATGTGAAGTTGTTCACTTTGGGAGGAAGAATAAAAAAAACAGAGAACGACTGTAGAATTCCGGGGTGCAGAGACATCGAGGTGTTCTAGTTCATGAGTCACAAAAAGTTAGTATGCAGGTACAGCAAGTAATAAAGAATGCTAATGGAATGCTAGCCTTTATTACGAGAGGAATTGAAAATAAAAGTAAGGATGTTATGCTTCAGTTATACAGGGCATTGGTGAGACCACATCTCGAATATTGTGTGTAGTTTTGGTCTTCTTCCAGGAAGGGTGTAAATGTGTTGGAGATAGTTCAGAGGAGGTTTACTAGATTGATGCCTGCATTGATCAGGTTGTCTTGTAAGGAAAGGTTGGACAGACTGGGCTTATTTTCACTGGAGTTTAGAAGAGTGAGGGGAGATGTGATTGAAGTATATAAGATCCTGAACGATCTTGACAAGGTGGATGTGGAAAGGATGTTTCCTCTTGTGGGTGAGTCCAGAACTAGGGGGCACTGTTTTAAAATTAGGGGTCTCCCTTTTAGGACCGAGACGAGGAGAATTTTTTTTCTTAGACGCACCAAAAGACCTTACCACAGTGCTCTGCCCTCTCTTGGCTGCTGCAGCTCATTGCCTGTTAGAAGGAAACTTAAAAAAAATTGTATTTCTAAAGCTTGGCTGATCTCCTACTGGGAATGAGAGTTTTTGTTTATCATAGGGTTAAAAGCATTCACACAAAACTCATGCAAGTTGTTTTAAAATTAATATTGGGGATATTTCTACTGTACCGAGATAGGAACATATTCTCATTTCAGGCACATGGTTTCGGCATCAGACACTCCCAGGAAAAATTAACAGAGCCAATCATATATAGGTCAGCCCATTCTTATCTACTCCAACAAAATGCCCCAACTCGAACCTTGAGGACACCCCTGCTGTATCTGATTACAAATTCCATTTCCTACACTGGCCATTCCTGTGGTCCTATGCAAAATTGGTCTCTGAATGAGGTTACAAGTTATTAGTACCTGTCTTATGCTGTGATCCTACAAGGAAATAAGACCCTTGCAGAAGGCAAAACCAAGGACACTAACCATCAGTTTGAACCTGATTAAAACTGCAGGTCCGAGAATGTGTATAGTCAGTATACTAACTTCATATACTCCAATCTCTCACAAAAACAGATTATCTGGTCATTATTGCAATACTGTTTGTGGGAATTTGCTTGGCTGCTGCACTTCCTACATTATACCAGTGATCACACTTCAAAAGTACTTAATTGGCTGTAAAGCACTTTGAGACGTCCGGTGGTTGTGAAAAGCGCTATATAAATGCAAGACTTTTTTTCTTTTAAAGTTGTATTTACCAGAATACAATTTTTGCTTCCCAATCAGGATAGAGAAGCGAGAGTCACGATTTGCAGTATTTCATGCAGCAGATGGTGTTTTGGATCTTTGATCAGTTCAATCTACTGTCATGTCACTCCAGCCAATTGGCTGGTTAGATTTGACTGTGGGTTTACTGCTTGCATTGAGTAATCAGGATTCATTGAAAAGAGCGCAGAGTGCCGGGAGAGGCTATCCTGTATCCTATTGGATCCTCTATTGAGTGGAACGAGCTCATTCAAGAAAATCAAGTGTGACATCACAAGCAAGTAGGTAGGGGATTGGTTGGAGAAGAAGCTACCGGTTTGGTGAGTATCTGGTGAGTGGTTAAGGTCTATTCTAATCCTAACGTTTAAAACGGTAAAAGAACTAGTGGTAAGCTTAATAAAATATATTTTTTTAAAAAAAGGAAAATAATTGAATAAAATAATTAAGTAGTTAATTAAAACACATTAAGGATGGCAGGACAGGTGGTGTGTCACAGCTGCAGCATGTGGGAGCCTCTGGATGCCAGTGTGATCCAAGGCAATCACGTCTGCAGTAAGTGTTTGTGGCTCGAAGAGCTTTGGCTCAGAGTCATTGAACTGGAGGCCGAGCTGCAGACACTGCGACATATCAGGGAGGGGGCAAGTTACCTGGACACTTTGTACCAGGCGGTGGTCACACCCCTTAGGATAGGGTCTTCTGAATCGGTCAGTGGTCAGGGGCAGGATAGTGTGGCTGCAGCTAAGGCAAGTAAGGGGACCCAGAGGGCAGGAGTGCAGGAGCCTCAGCCTTCGTGATTGTCCAACAGGTTTGAGATTCTCTCGGCTTGTTTTGGATGAGAGTGGGGGCTGCAGGGTGGATGAGCAACCTGACTATAGCACCATGGTACAGGAAGCCATTCAAGTGGAGAGAGAAGAAAAGAATGTAGTGGTAGCAGGGGACAGTATAGTTAGGGGGATTGACACTGTTCTCTGCGGCAAAGAGTGAGTCTCCAGACGGCAGTGCTGCCTGCCCGGTGCCCGTGTTCAGGACATCTGCTCAGGGCTGGAGAGAAACTTGCAGTGGGAGGGGGACTTGGGAAGCACAAGGAAAGAGGTTCTGCATAGTCAGTATGAGTAACTAGGCACCAAATTAGGAAGCAGAACCTCAAAGGTATTAATCTCTGGATTATTACCTGAGCCACTGCAAATTGGCATAGGGCAAATAAGATTAGAGAAATTAATGCGTGGCTCAAAGACTGGTGTGGTAGAAGTGGGTTCCGGTTCGTGGGGCACTGGCACTAGTACTGGAGAAAGTGGTGGCTCTACCGTTGGGACGGTCTACACCTGAACCGTGCTGGGGTCGGCGTTCTAGCGAGCCGCATAACTAGGAAAGTAGAGAGGGTATTAAACTGAATAGTGGGGGCTAGGGATCAAATTTGGGAAGATATGGTAAATCAAGGAGCAGAGACAAGGCAAGAGAGAAAGATATTAATATGGGAAATGATCAACAGACTATGACAAAGACAGAGTGTACAAATCTTAGAGTAAATCAACATATAAGGCTAGAGGTTACAAAAATAATAAAAGGACAAAACTAAAGGCTCTGTATCTGAATGCATGTAGCATGCGAAACAAAACAGATGAACTGAGAGCGAAAATAGAAATAAATAAGTACGATCTGATAGCCGTTACAGAGACATGGCTGCAGGATGACAGATTGGGACCTGAATATTGAAGGGTACATGGCATTTAGGAAGGACCGGAAGCTAGGAAAAGGTGGAGGGGTAGCTCTATTAATTAATGATGGTATTAGCACAATAGAGAGGGATGACCTAAGTTCAGGAAACCAGGATGTGGAAGCAGTTTGGGTAGAGATGAGAAATCATAAAGGCAAGAAGTCACTTGTGGGAGTGGTGTACAGGCCACCGAACATTAACCAGACTATGGGACGGGGTATAAAAACAGAAATAATGGCAGCTTGTCAGAAAGGTACAGTGATAATTATGGGGATTTTAACCCTCATATAGACTGGAAAAAACAGAGGGGCAGAGGTAGTCTAGATGAGGAGTACATAAAATGTTTTCGGGATAGTTTCTTGGAACAGTATGTTCTGGAGCCAACCAGAGAGCAGGCGAGACTAGACCTGATATTTTTTTTCATTCATGGGATGTGGGCGTCGCTGTCCAGGCCAGCATTTATTCCCCATCCCTAATTGCCCTTGAGAAGGTGATGGTGAGCTGCCTTCTTGAACCGTTGCAGTCCATTTGGGGTAGGTATACCCACAGTGCTGTTAGGAGGGGAGTTCCAGGATTTTGACCCAGCGACAGTAAAGGAACGGCGATACAGTTCCAAGTCAGGATGGTGTGTGACTTGGAGGGGAACTTGCAGGTGGTGGTGTTCCCATGCATTTGCTGCCCTTGTCCTTCTAGTTGGTAGAGGGCGCGGGTTTGGAAGATGCTGTCCAAGGAGCCTTGGTGCATTGCCGCAGTACATCTTATAGATGGTACACACTGCTGCCACTGTGCGTCGGTGGTGGAGGGAGTGAATGTTTGTAGATTGGGTGCCAATCAAACAGGCTGCTTTGTCCTGGATGGTGTCGAGCTTCTTGAATGTT
This sequence comes from Heterodontus francisci, assembly GCF_036365525.1. Lineage (NCBI taxonomy): Eukaryota > Metazoa > Chordata > Chondrichthyes > Heterodontiformes > Heterodontidae > Heterodontus > Heterodontus francisci. The sequence continues at coordinate 92,132,123 of NC_090373.1, forward strand.
GTTGGAGCTGCACCCATCCAGGCAAGTGGAGAATATTCCATCACACTCCTGAATTGTGCCTTGTAGATTGCGGACAGGCTTTGGAGAGTCAGGACGTGAGTTACTCGCCGCAGGTTTCCTAGCCTCCGACCTGCTCTTGTAATCACAGTATTTATATGGCTACTCCAGTATTGTGCAATGAGATAGGATAAATTAATGGCCTCATAGTTAAGGTGCCACTAGGTAGCAGCAATCATAATATGATTGAATTTTACATGCAGTTTAAGGGAGAGAAGAAACATAGAAAATAGGAGCAGGAGTAGGCCATTCGGCCTTTCGAGCCTGCTCCGACATTCATTCTGATCATGGTTGATCATCCAACTCAGAAGCCTGTTCCCACTTTCTCCCCATACCCTTTGATCCCTTTAGACCCAAGAGCTATATCTAACTCCTTCTTGAAAACATACAATGTTTTGGCCTCAACTGCTTTCTGTGATAGCGAATTCCACAGGCTCACCAATCTCTGGGTGAAGAAATTTCTCATCATCTCAATCCTGAAAGGTTCACCCCGTTTCCTTAGACTATGACCCCTGGTTCTGGACTGCCCTACCATCAGGAACATCCTTCTTGTATCTACCCTGTCAAGTCCTGTTAGAATTTTATAGGTTTTTATGAGATCCCCCCCCACCCCTCACTCTTCTGAACTCCAGCGAATATAATCCTAACTGACTCAATCTCTCCTCATACATCAGTCCCACCATCCCAGGAATCAGTCTGGTAAACCTTCGCTGCACTCCCTCTATAGCAAGAACATCCTCAGATAAGGAGACCAAAACTGCACACAATACTCCAGGTGTGGCCTCACCAAGGCCCTGTATAATTGCAGCAAGACATTCCTGCTCCTGTACTCGAATCCTCTCGCTATGAAGGCCAACGTACCATTTGCCTTTTTTACCGCCTGTTGCACCTGCATGCTTATCTGCAGCGACTGGTGTACGAGAACACCCAGGTATCGCTGCATATTCCCCTCTCTCAGTTTATAGCCGTTCAGATAATAATCTGCCTTCCTGTTTTTGCTACCAAAGTGGATAACCTCACATTTATCCACATTATATTGTATCTGCCATGCATTAGCCCACTCACTCAACTCACCATTTTATTTATTGCCCATCCCTAGTTGCCCTTGAGAAGATGGTGGGGAGCTGTCTTCTTGAACCGCTGCAGTCCATGTGGGGTAGGTACGCACACAGTGCTGTTACGAATGGAGTTCCAGGATTTTGACCCAGGGACAGTGAATGATCGGCGATATAGTTCCAAGTCAGGATGGTGTGTGACTTGGAGGGGAACTTGCAGGTGGTGGTGTTCCCATGCATTTGCTGCCCTTGTCCTTCTAGTTGGTAGAGGTCGCGGGTTTGGAAAGTGCTGTCTAAGGAGCCTTGGTGTGTTGCTGCAATGCATCTTGTAAATGGTACACACTGCTGCCACTGTGCGTCGGTGGTGGAGGGAGTGAATGTTGTGGCTGGGGTGCCAATCAAGCGGGCTACTTTGTCCTGGATGGTGCCGAGCTTCTTGAGTGTTGTTGGAGCTGCACCCATCCAGGCAAGTGGAGAGTGTTCCATCACACACCTGACTTGTGCCTTGTAGATGGTGGACAGGCCTTGGGGAGTCAGGAGGTGAGTTACTCGTTGCAGGATTCCTAGCCTCTGACCTGCTCTTGTAGCCACAGCATTTATAATGTGGGAAAGTGTGAAACTGTCTACTTTGGCAGAAAGAATAAAAAAAGCATATTATCTAAATGATGAGAGATTGCAGAGCTCTGAGATGCAGAGGGATCTGGGTGTCCTCGTGCATGAATCACAAAAGGTTAGTATGCAGGTACAGCACATAATTAGGAAAGCCAATAGAATGGTATTGTTTATCGCGAGGGGAATTGAATACAAAAGTAGGGAGGGTTATACTTCAGCTATACAGTGCGTTGGTGAGACCACATATGGAATACTGAGTGCAGTACTGGTCTCCTTATTTAAGGAAGGATGTAAATGCGTTGGAGGCAGTACAGAGAAGGTTTACTAGACTAATACCTGGAATTTGCGAGTTGTCTTACGAGGAAAGATTGGACAGGCTATGCTTGTATCCACTGGAATTTAGAAGAGTAAGAGGTGTCTTGATTGAAACATATAAGATCCTCAGAGGTCTTGACAGGATGGATGTGGAAAGGATGTTTCCCTTTGTGGGAAAATCTAGAAGTAGGGGTCACTGTTTTAAAAATAAAGGGTTGCCCATTTAAGACAGAGATGAAGAGAAATGTTTTCTCAGAGGGTCATGAGTCTTTGGAACTCTCTTCCTCAAAAGGCAGCAGAAGCAAAGTCTTTGAATATTTTTAAGGCAGAGGTAGATAGATTCTTGATGAAGAATGGGGTGAAAGGTTTTTGGGGATAGGTGGAAATGTGGAGCAATCAGCTTAGCCGTGAACTTATTGAATGGTGGAGCAGGCTCGAGGGGCTGAGTGGCCTACTCCTGCTCCTAATTAGTATGTATGTATGTAACCCATGCTAGGTTTAGCAAATGGATTAGATTCTAGTCTTACTGCACCTAAGCATACAGATATTAGAAATTACTTTAATTGACAATTTGTATAGATTTGTCAGAAGTTAAATGTCCCACAAAGGCTGATTTCTCCCATTTGGATGACAACTATGCTGTCATTGTTGGCACAATTAAGGTCTCATCGCTCATTTGGCTGTGGTAATGAGTAACCTGAGCAACACATCCTTGGAGTTACCAACAAAAACATTCTTCCATCCAGCAACTTACGAAAAGGCAGCATTGTACAGCATGCAGCAATACTTCAAGACCAGTCCAAGGCACATCAATTAAAATCATTCTAGCCATCCATGATTAAATGAGGATCTCCTCATAATCTAAGTCACCAGAGTGATTTGTCAAAATGTGTCAAGCTTTCATATGACCTGATGCCAATCAGCTGAGTTCTGTGAACGTTAGAGTGTAATTCTAGATTAATCATTAATATTATTGCCATAATTATTGGGTCTGTTGGTGGTGTATCAGTTTTATAGAATTAAAACAATAGCTCATTGACCAATTTAATGTTGATAGTCTAACATTATTCATTCATGGGATGTGGGTGTCGCTGGCCAGGCCAGCATTTATTGCCCATCCCTAATTGCTCTTGAGAAGGTGGTGGTGAGCTGCCTTCTTGAACCGCTGCAGTCCATTTGGGGTAGGTACACCCACAGTGCTGTAAGGAAGGGAGTTCCAGGATTTTGACCCAGCGACAGTGAAGGAACGGTGATATAGTTCCAAGTCAGGATGGTGTGTGACTTGGAGGGGAACTTGCAGGTGGTGGTGTTCCCATGTATGTGCTGCCCTTGTCCTTCTAGTTGGTAGAGGTCGCGGGTTTGGAAGGTGCTGTCTAAGGAGCCTTGGTGCATTGCTGCAGTGCATCTTGTAGATGGTACACACTGCTGCCACTGTACGTCGGTGGTGGAGGGAGTGAATGTTTGTAGATGGGGTGCCAATCAAGCGGGCTGCTTTGTCCTGGATGGTGTCGAGCTTCTTGAGTGTTGTTGGAGCTGCACCCATCCAGGCAAGTGGAGAGTATTCCATCACACTCCTGACTTGTGCCTTGTAGATGGTGGACAGGCTTTGGGGAGTCAGGAGGTGAGCTACTCGCCTCAGGATTCCTAGCCTCTGAAATGCTCTTGTAGCCACGGTATTTATATGGCTACTCCAGTTCAGTTTCTGGTCAATGGTAGCCCCTAGGATGTTGCTAGTGGGGGATTCAGCGATGGTAATGCTGTTGAATGTCATGGGGAGATGGTTAGATTCTCTCTTGTTCGAGATGGTCATTGCCTGGCACTTGTGTGGCACGAATGTTACTTGCCACTTATCAGCCCAAGCCTGGATATTGTCCAGGTCTTGCTGCATTTCTACACGGACTGCTTCAGTATCTGAGGAGTCACGAATGGTGCTCAACATTGTGCAATCATCAGCGAACATCCCCACTTCTGACATTATGATTGAAGGAAGGTCATTGATGAAGCAGCTGAAGATGGTTGGGCTGAGGACACTACCCTGAGGAACTCCTGCAGTGATGTCCTGGAACTGAGATGATTGACCTCCAACAACCACAACCATCTTCCTTTGTGCTCGGTATGACTCCAGCCAGCGGAGGGTTTTCCCCCTGATTCCCATTGACCTCAGTTTTGCTAGGGCTCCTTGATGCCATACTCGGTCAAATGCTGCCTTGATATCAAGGGCAGTCACTCTCACCTCTTGACTTCAGCTCTTTTGTCCATGTTTGAACCAAGGCTGTAATGAGGTCAGGAGCTGAGTGGCCCTGGCGGAACACAAACTGAACGTCACTGAGCAGGTTATTGCTAAGCAAGTGCCGCTTGATGGCACTGTTGATGACACCTTCCATCACTTTACTGATGATTGAGAGTAGGCTAATGGGGCGGTAGTTGGCCGTGTTGGATTTGTCCTGCTTTTTGTGTACAGGACATACCTGAGCAATTTTCCACATTGCAGGGTAGATGCCAGTGTTGTAGCTGTACTGGAACAGCTTGGCGAGGGGAGCGGCAAGTTCTGGAGCACAGGTCCTCAGTACTATTGCCGGAATATTGTCAGGGCCCATAGCTTTTGCAGTATCCAGTTCCTTCAGTCGTTTCTTGATGTCACGTGGAGTGAATCGAATTGGCTGAAGTCTGGCATCTGTGATGCTGGGGACTTCTGGAGGAGGCCAAGATGGATCATCAACTCGGCACTTCTGGCTGAAGATTGTTGCAAATGCTTCAGCCTTATCTTTCGCACTGATGTGCTGGGCTCCCCCGTCATTGAGGACGGGGATATTTGTGGAGCCACCTCCTCCAGTTAGTTGTTTAATTGTCCACCACCATTCTCGGCTGGATGTGACAGGACTGCAGAGCTTAGATCTGATCCGTTGGTTATGGGATCACTTAGCTCTGTCTATCGCATGCTGCTTACGCAGTTTGGCATGCAAGTAATCCTGGGTTGTTGCTTCACCAGGCTGACACCTCATTTTGAGGTATGCCTGGTGCTGCTCCTGGCATGCCCTCTTGCACTCTTCATTGAACCAGGGTTGGTCTCCTGGCTTGTTGGTCATGGTAGAGTGGAGGATATGCCGGGCCATGAGGTTACAGATTGTGGTTGAGATTAATTCTGCTGCTGCTGCTGATGGCCCACAACGCCTCGTGGATGCCCAGTTTTGCATTGCTAGATCTGTTCGAAATCTATCCCATTCAGCATGGTGATAGTGCCACACAACACGATGGACGGTATCCTCAATGTGACGGCGGGACTTTGTCTCCACAAGGACTATGTGTGGTGGTCACTCCTACCAATACTGTCATGGACAGATGCATCTGTGGCAGGCAGATTGGTGAGGACGAGGTCGAGAATGTTCTTCCCTCGTGTTGGTTCCCCCACCACCTGCCGCAGACCCAGTCTAGCAGCCATGTCCTTTAGGACTCGGCCAGCTCGGTCAGTAGTGGTGCTACCGAGCCACTCTTGGTGATGGACATTGAAGTCCCCTACCCAGAGTACATTTTGTGCCCTTGCCACCCTCAGTGCTTCTTCCAAGTGGTGTTCAACATAGAGGAGTACTGAGTCATCAGCTGAGGGAGGGCGGTAGGTGGTAATCAGCAGGAGGTTACCTTGCCCATGTTTGACCTGTAGCCATGAGACTTCATGGGGTCCGGAGTCGATGTTGAGGACTCCCAGGGCAACTCCCTCCCTACTGTATACCACTGTGCCACCACCTCTGCTGGGTCTGTCCTGCCGGTGGGACAGGACGTACCCGGGGATGGTGATGGTGGTGTCTGGGACATTGTCTGTAAGGTATTATTCTGTGTGTATGACTCTGTCAGGCTGTTGCTTGACTAGTCTGTGGGACAGCTCTCCCAGCTTTGGCACAAGCCCCCAGATGTTAGTAAGGAGGACTTTGCAGGGTTGACGGGGCTGGTTTTGCCGTTGTCCTTTCCGGTGCCTAGGTCGATGCCGGGTTGTCTGTCCGGTTTCATTCCTTTTTATAGACTTTGTAGCGGTTAGGTACAAATGAATGGCTTGCTAGGCCATTTCAGAGGGCATATAAAGACCAGGTAAGGACAGCAGATTTTCTTCCCTAAAGGACATTAGTGAACCAGATGGGTTTTTACAACAATCGACATTGGTTTCATGGCTATCATTAGACTAGTTTTAATTCCAGATTTATTAATTATATTCAAATTCCACCTTCTGCTGTGGTGGAATTCGAACCCATGTCCCCAGAGGAATACCCTGGGTCTCTGGGTTACTAGTCCAGTGATAATACCACTTTCTTTTGGGCCTCCTTATCTCGAGAGACAATGGATACGCGCCTGGAGGTGGTCAGTGGTTTGTGAAGCAGCGCCTGGAGTGGCTATAAAGGCCAATTCTGGAGTGACAGGCTCTTCCACAGGTGCTGCAGAGAAATTTGTTTGTTGGGGCTGTTGCACAGTTGGTTCTCCCCTTGCGCCTCTGTCTTTTTTCCTGCCAACTACTAAGTCTCTTCGACTCGCCACAATTTAGCCCTGTCTTTATGGCTGCCCGCCAGCTCTGGCGAATGCTGGCAACTGACTCCCACGACTTGTGATCAATGTCACACGATTTCATGTCGCGTTTGCAGACGTCTTTATAACGGAGACATGGACGGCCGGTGGGTCTGATACCAGTGGCGAGCTCGCTGTACAATGTGTCTTTGGGGATCCTGCCATCTTCCATGCGGCTCACATGGCCAAGCCATCTCAAGCGCCGCTGACTCAGTAGTGTGTATAAGCTGGGGATGTTGGCCGCTTCAAGGACTTCTGTGTTGGAGATATAGTCCTGCCACCTGATGCCAAGTATTCTCCGAAGGCAGCGAAGATGGAATGAATTGAGACGTCGCTCTTGGCTGGCATACGTTGTCCAGGCCTCGCTGCCGTAGAGCAAGGTACTGAGGACACAGGCCTGATACACTCGGACTTTTGTGTTCCGTGTCAGTGCGCCATTTTCCCACACTCTCTTGGCCAGTCTGAACATAGCAGTGGAAGCCTTACCCATGCGCTTGTTGATTTCTGCATCTAGAGACAGGTTACTGGTGATAGTTGAGCCTAGGTAGGTGAACTCTTGAACCACTTCCAGAGCGTGGTCGCCAATATTGATGGATGGAGCATTTCTGACATCCTGCCCCATGATGTTCGTTTTCTTGAGGCTGATGGTTAGGCCAAATTCATTGCAGGCAGACGCAAACCTGTCGATGAGACTCTGCAGGCATTCTTCAGTGTGAGATGTTAAAGCAGCATCGTCAGCAAAGAGGAGTTCTCTGATGAGGACTTTCCGTACTTTGGACTTCGCTCTTAGACGGGCAAGGTTGAACAACCTGCCCCCTGATCTTGTGTGGAGGAAAATTCCTTCTTCAGAGGATTTGAACGCATGTGAAAGCAGCAGGGAGAAGAAAATCCCAAAAAGTGTGGGTGCGAGAACACAGCCCTGTTTCACACCACTCAGGATAGGAAAGGGCTCTGATGAGGAGCCACCATGTTGAATTGTGCCTTTCATATTGTCATGGAATGAGGTGATGATACTTAGTAGCTTTGGTGGACATCCGATCTTTTCTAGTAGTCTGAAGAGACCACGTCTGCTGACGAGGTCAAAGGCTTTGGTGAGATCAATGAAAGCAATGTAGAGGGGCATCTGTTGTTCACGGCATTTCTCCTGTATCTGACGAAGGGAGAACAGCATGTCAATAGTCGATCTCTCTGCACGAAAGCCACACTGTGCCTCAGGGTAGACGCGCTCGGCCAGCTTCTGGAGCCTGTTCAGAGCGACTCGAGCAAAGACTTTCCCCACTATGCTGAGCAGGGAGATTCCACGGTAGTTGTTGCAGTCACCGTGGTCACCTTTGTTTTTATAGAGGGTGATGATGTTGGCATCGCGCATGTCCTGGGGTACTGCTCCCTCGTCCCAGCACAGGCATAGCAGTTCATGTAGTGCTGAGAGTATAGCAGGCTTGGCACTCTTGATTATTTCAGGGGTAATGCTGTCCTTCCCAGGGGCTTTTCCGCTGGCTAGGGAATCAATGGCATCACTGAGTTCCGATTTGGTTGGCTGTATGTCCAGCTCATCCATGACTGGTAGAGGCTGGGCTGCATTGAGGGCAGTCTCAGTGACAGCATTCTCCCTGGAGTACAGTTCTAGGTAGTGCTCAACCCAGCGGTCCATCTGTTTGCGTTGGTCAGTGATTATGTCCCCCGATTTAGATTTGAGGGGGGTGATCTTCTTGATGGTTGGCCCAAGAGCTCTCTTCATGCCATCATACATTCCTCTGATGTTTCTGATGTAATACCACTACGCCATCGCCTACATGGGAACATTGGAATTAGGAGCAGGAGTAGGCCATTCGGCTTCTCGAGCCTGCTCCGCCATTCAACTAGATCATGGCTGATCATCTACCTCAACATAATTTTTCCGCACTATCCCCATATCCCTTAATATCTTTAATATCTAGAAATCTATCCATGTTTGTCTTGAATATACTTAATGACTGAGCCTCTACAGCCCTCTGGGGTAGAGAATTCCAAATATTCCACCCTCTGAGTGAAGAAATTCCTCCTCATCTCAGTCCTGAATAGACTAAATGGTAACTAAAATGTTCCAAAAGTCTTACTCTTCATTTTTCAGAGGATGTCCAGACCTTTTTTTGAAAAAAATGTGTGTTCACTCTTATTGGTCAGAGTTGGGATCTTGGGAGGCTATAAAGACACAGAGGGGTTTAGGGAGTAATTTAAAGTTCAGAGTGAAGTTACTGAAGTCTCTTCTACTGGTAATGAAGTTAACGGAGTGGGAGATGCATAGTAGACCACTGTTTTATGGGAAAAGACAATAGATTGAGAACGTTCAAAAGGTTAGAATAGTACCCAGGCTGTGGTGGGACTTGTAAATGAAGTGGGGGGGGGGGGGTGGTGGGATTTTAATTTTGCTATTTTGGGGTAAAAGGACATTGAGCACTTGGGTGATGGGCAAGCAGGACAGGATGAGGAGGGCAGAATTTTAGATAAGTTAGAGACTATGTGACATAACAGTCGTGATTTATCTCGTTTTGATTCCACTTAGTACCTTGTGGGTGATGGTTTTGTTTGTTTTCTCCAGTTCATTTTTATTATTTTAAGACTGCGTGTGCACACGTTAGAGAATGAGACTGAAAGAGAGAGTATGTGGCTGTGAGGTTAGGACTAAATGGCAAGAGCCAGCACAGGTATGTAGGAATCTGTGGGCTGAATTTTCCCAGCCCCTTGACGTCTGGGAGCGTGGAGGGGTGGGGGGGGGGCCGGTAAAATACTTGCGGGAGCAGCCCACCACCATTCCCAATGCCGAACGAGGCCCCACCGCATTTTACAGGCAGCAGCAAGGCCTTGGTGTAGCCTGCGGCAGGGCCTTCAGTAACATACTTAAATTAATTAAAACAAAATGCAAATAAACTTACCTGGTCCCAGTGACCGTCCCACACTAAATTTACGGCCGCCAGCTGCACCTCACGTGCCTTCAGACCTCCATTCGGAGCTCCGAGGTGAGATACGAGTGGGGAGGCGGGAAGAGTGAAATTACTGGGGTGGGGGGAGCAGGGAAAACGCTTTATTGGCTGTGGTTGTGGTGGGAAGGGGTTGAAGGGCAAATGTGAGAAGGTTGGGGAGGGGAAGTTCAGGTTGGGAATGAAATAAGTTCTGAATATAGGAGCAATAAAAAAAAAAACCATTGCGGGGGTTGGGAAATGGCCTCCATCTTCTAATTATTTTTTACAAGCAAATGCAAAGTAATTTCCGTTTTAAAAATGTTTAATTTTTGCTAAGGGCTAGAAGCTAGTTAAAAATGGCGCTGGCACCTGCGCAGTGGCACTGGATGCTGTTGCTGGGGATGGAGCCGCTGCCCCCTCGGCGATGTGCAGCGCGCTAATAAAATTCGGCCCCGTGTGTGTGAGATGCCAAGAGAAAGAAAGGATGCAAAAATGATATTTGTCAAAACTCATCCCTCTTGTGCCCTACTCTCCTGTTGTAATATTCAGCTGTAATACCCTGCCAGGCAGAGTATACTAAACGTCATCATCCCCTAAACAAAGATGTTTTTCCTAAACTGTTGTTCTAAATTAATATTTCACGAATTTTAAATGTGTAATCTCATGTTTACTATATTTAATATATTGTATCTCAAGGAGGTTCCTACTTTTAGTTAATAGATTTTGAACTCTTTTTTTTTAATCTCATCCTGTTTACAGTTGGGATCAGTATTGTGTTCTTCTCTGAAATCAGTCCAGTGCATTCATGAGTCTCCATTTCTGCATTACAAGCCTTTGAGATCTCTGCACTCCTTAAATTCTGGCCTTTTGCACATCCCCAATTTTAGTCGCTGCACTCTTGACAGCCGTGTCTTCAGCTGTCTCAGCCCTAAGCTCTGGGATTCACCTCCCTAAACTTCTCCATCTCTCTACCTTGCTTTCTTCCTTCAAGACGGGCCTTCAAACCTACCTCTTTGACCAAGCTTTTGGTCATCTCTCATAATATCGCCTTATGTGGCTTGGTCTTTAACTTTGTTTGATAACTCTTCTGTGAAGGGCCTTGGGCTGTTTTACTATGTTTAAGGTGGTGGATAAATGCAAGTTGTGAATGTATACTGTGACTCTTACTAATCATGTGTTAACTAGTCTGCAAAGTTAATGAAGAGGAAGCTTAGAGATATGGTTGTTACCATTGATGCAATATTAGTTCATTTTCCTGGTACGGTTAATAAATCCTATGAATTTAAATACTTCTGTTGATACTTCATCCTTCTGGAGTCTGAAGTCTCGAAGCTTTGATTGCCTTTTTAGATTAAAATGCCTCTAAGAGCCAAAATGATGACCTCTGAGAAAAAATTTGTTGGTAAGGTATTTTGAATCCTAACTTTTAACTTCAGAACCTGCTGTGATGGGAGCAAATTTGAGGCTTTGAAATCTACAATAAGGACACCTTATGAACTGTAGACTTTACATCAGATGAGGCATATTATCTTCACAGTCAAATATTCAGTGGTTCATTTGAGCAATAACTGAATATAACATTTTTTCCCCATCATTTATTAGGTGCTAAGGTTATCGTAGGAGTAAACAAGTATCGTCTGGAAAAAGAGGAAACTGTTGACGTGTTAGTTATTGACAACACTGCTGTGCGTAACCAACAGATTGCAAAGCTGGAGAAGGTAAGGTGCTTCCTCAATTGTTATATCTAGTAGAGCTACAACATAGTATTGTACTGACATTCATTACAATGTTGTAATTTCTGATGGGAACGTTCAGACAAGATTAAGATAAGAAATTGGAAGAGCAGCATAAACCCCAACAAAACAGCATAAACAGCTGTTTACACTATTTCTCTGGAGTTTCAGGTGGAGATTATGGCTGCAGGTTGGAAAACTGGAAATTTTACCTCTATTCGCAATCACCTTTGTAGCAAAGCTAAAGTTGTAGTATAAATGCACACATAGACAGTGTAGAAAACTAATGGAAGGAAGTTGTTGGGACCAGGTGAGAAAAGGGGTCTAGGGGTCTCTCTCAGCTTTCACCTGGTCTTACCGTAATAGGGTTTAATTTTAAACACACCGTGTTTTTAGCTCCCCCCTGGTGAATCCTTGTTCACCACTTCACAATTATAAGGCAAAGAAACCAGCACAAACAGGTTTTTTTAGGCTTAAGAAAGAAAAGTAGAAATTCATTAAACTTGAACTTAAACTCTAATTCAGTTGATGCCTACGGATACATGACATGCCCACGCTAGCATGCATATGTGATACACACATGCAAATAGAAACAGAAAAGAGCAGAAGAAATAAAGTGGAAAGGTTTGAAGCAATATCTGAAGAGTTTTTGTTACGGTTCTTCGAGCTCACTGTAGAGTAGATTGTAGGTAGATCTTGCTTTTCGTTGGGGCCCAGTATTCTTCTTAAACCTTTTTCGCTGTAGGAGACTTTTCTCTCTTGGGGTTCATGTGTCTTCAGTGGATTCAGAGGCTTGTGAGAAAGAGATGGGAGCAGATAGGCGAGATCTTCTCAGTCCAGGAGCAAACAGTCTTTCTTCTCAAACTCCCTGTGGCTAATTCAAAAAAAACCCTGGAACAGCCAGTTAGTCATGTGATCAGATGGCCTAACCAGTCCTGGATTGTATCACCTTAGCAGTCTCTGAAATGGTACTTTGTCCTTCCAAGCACTGTCTGTTAATATGCAAATATCTTTTCTAGCCACGGCTGATCTGTTTAACAAGTCATTTCCTTGTTCCAGCAACAGTTTAAAATCAATGTTCATGACAAAATTAATGTGCCTCATTCTTGGCAGGTGGGGGCCTAGCATGGCACCTCCACACCCAGCAGAATGAAATGAGATTTCATTAAAAGGGTCAAGAGAAGTATAAGATACTGAGAAAAAAAACATACAGTCCTCTCATTCATTCACAAATCCTAAAACTTATTAAAATCGCCCTTTTTGGCATCCCAATAAACATATGGTTCTTTGGGGAAGTTTTTCTTCAGTTTGCCCGTTTCCATGGCTGCCTACGGTCTTTGAGATGGTTAGGATTAATTAGCCCCGAGTTGGAATTTTTTTTGTTCAGAAGAGGCAGGAGTGGGCAGGTCTATCCTGAATACTCAGTGCTTTGCTGAGTCATGCAAAAGCTTTTGACTTCAGGGGATGGGTGGTTTGCTTTTGTTCTGACTGTGGGGGAGGATTCTTTACTAATCTCCCCATTGTCCTCTGGGACACTCCTGCCTGCAGGTATTTGTGCAGACTCTGCTGCACACCCCTGTGGTACTTCGGCTAGGTGAGGCATCACCCTAACGGTTTCTCTGCCCCCTAGAGGTCTGTCTTTGTCTCTGCAGGTTCCTGTAAATGCTGTTAGCAACTCTGGTGGGCTGCTTCTAGTGTCTGCATTTATGTAGGAGGATATAGGGTCTAAATTTCAAATTTTTCAGGGTTGGCTGACCAGACAGTAAGGGTTTTCATCCGGGATTCCTCCTGGACTTCCTTTAACCTGCTCTCTTGGTTGCTTTTTTCCCTTCCCTTTCTAATCTTTTGCCAACCCTGTGCCTGCCTGTACCCTTTTGTTCTCAGTGGGGGTCCCTTACAGTTCACCAGTCCTCTGCTGAAGGGTCCTCCTCACACCGGTACAGGACTTGGGGGTGCAAGTTTCACTGTAGGTTGGGGTTTCACCTCAACCAGGCACATGTGGCAACTCCTGCAGTATTCCACCACATCTTTGTGAAGCTTTGGCCAGTCAAACTGCTGTCTTATGCGGGCTTTGGTCTTTCGTATACCAGCATGTACAGCCACTGTAGTCTCGTGGGCCCTTCTTAATATTTCTTTCCGATACCTCTGCGGCACCACTAACTAGTGAACTACTGTCCACTCCTTGCTCTCAGGTCTGTGAGGAGAACTCAATTTCCTCATCAGTACCTCATTCTTTAAATAGTAGCAATCAGGAACTCCCTCTGCTTCACTTTCAGACTGGGCAGCCTGTGCTAACTCTCGCAATACTGGGTCGGTTTGCTGAGCCTCAGCTAGGGAAAATCCATTTAATTCCTGGGTCTCCTAACTTTCCAAAGAAAGTCTCAGACAGACAGACCTGGTCATCTGCCAGCAGTGCTAATTCAGTCTCCTCTGGGGGAGCTGGTTTGATCATGGCTTGATCCACTGCACATTCAGGGAAACTGCAGGGGTCCGTCGCCTGCCATTGCCCTGTCTCTCTGCCCTCCTGTGGTCTTTCACAATTGGAGGGGGCTACCACCTTCATCCCTGCCAGATCATTACCAAGGAGCAGGTCAACCCTGTCCACAGGCAAACTAGGGACAATCCCTACGGTCACTGGTCTCGAAACTAGATCGCACTCCAGGTGCACCCAGTGTACAGGTACAGGCATACGCTGCCCTCCAATACCATTCACCACCATTCTGGTGTTTACTCCACTCTCTGGGGGAAAGGTCAGGCTGTTTCCCAGTAAAAGGGATCCAGTGGCCCCTACGTCCCTGAGAATCACTATGGGCTTGCCTGCCACACTCCAGGGGTATGGAGTTACTTTCCTTTCAGACGCAAAACCCTGATAACCTTCAGGAATCCTATTAGCTTTTCCTGCACTTGCTGTAGTAAGCTTCCTGGGTTGCACTCTTACTGCAGTTAAAGCCACAGCTTGTTCTGCTGTGCATTCCATCAGGTTCACTTCTTCACTGAGCGAGTGTGCCTTGATTAACCCTACCGGTTTTCCCTTTAGTTTCCAGCAGTCAGCTCTTAAATGCTCTGCTTTATTACAATGGAAGCAGCTAGGTCTCCGGGTCTCATTCCTGCTCCCAGCACCTTCCTGTTTGGCTAGAGGAGGACCCCCTATGTCTCCTGCTTTTCTTGCTCTTCCAGGACTACTTGGGCTCCTATCACCTTCCCACCCTTTGTCTTTTTTGGATTTGTGGGACGATTAGGAAAGGTTCTCCCCTGGGAAACAGACTTATAAATTAAAGCAAACTCATCGGCTAGAACGGCCACTTGTTAGGCTCTCTGAACCTGCTGCTCCTCGACATGGGTTTTTATGGAGAGTGGGAGAGAGTGTTTAAATTCCTCTAACAGAATTACTTCTCTGAGATTCTCATAGTTGAGCTGTATTTTAAGAGCCCTCAGCCACTGGTGAAAAGCCAGCTGCTTACTTCTTTCAAATTCCAGGTAAGTTTAATTAGCTTGCTTCTTGAGTGTTCTAAACTTTTGGCGATAGGCTTCTGGTACTAATTCATGTGCCCCGAGGATAGCATTTTTGGTTAGTTCATAATTTGATGAACTCTCATCTGGCAACAGGGAATAAACCTCATGGGCTTTCTCATTGAATTTTGGAATTAGTTGAGCTAGTTTTAACAATTCTGTATCCAGCCCTAAATTACGCTCCTTCATATTGGCCATTAACGCAAGCCGCTTCAGCTCTCTTTCTTCGCATTCTTTCTGGAATATTCTTTCTCTCCCTCTCCTGCCTTTCATTTTCTTTACATTCTTTCTGGAAGGCTCTTTCTTTCTCCCTCTCCTCTAATTCAAGTTTCCTCTGTTCCACTTGTAGCTTTGCTAGCAATACCCTGTCTGGGTCTACTACTAACCCTGTTTCTGCTTCTTCAGAGTCAAGGGAAAAATGGTTGGCCACTAGCCTTAGGAGTTCAGACTTCCTAGCCATGCCACGTACAGTGATCCACACTACTCGGCCATTTTCCTCAACTCCTTCATAGACAGTACTTTTAACTTATCCCAAGTTAATTCACCCTGGCTTGGGGAGCTACTAGCTTCAGTTGCAGATGTGTTAGTATTCAAGCACACAAACCACAAGAAAACCTGTATTGATATCTTGCTTATTTTTGATTGGAAACAATTTGGCTTCCCACTTCCAATTTCTCTTGTTTGTCTGTAGGCAAAATCCAGGACAGTAGCCCCAAATTTCTGTTACAACCAGGTGAGAAAGCCTTCACCTGGTCTTACCGTAACAAGGTTTAATTTTAAATGAACTGTGTTTTTAGCTCCCCCCTGGTGAATCCTTGTTCACTGCTTTCCAATTATAAGGCAAAGAAACCAGCACAAACAGGTTTTCCTAGGTTTAAAGAAGAAAAGTTGAAATTTATTAAACTTGAACTTAAACTCTAATTTGGTTGACGCCTACAGATATACAACGCACCCACGCTAGCATGCATACGTGATACACATGCAAATAGAGACAGAAAAGAGCAGAAGAAATAAAGTGGAAAAGTATGAGGCAATATCTGAAGAGTTGTTACGGTTCGTCGAGCTCACTGTAGAGTCCTTGATTGTAGGTAGATCTTGCTCTTCGTTGGGGCCCAGTATTCTTAAACCTTATTTACTGTAGGAGACTTTTCTCTCTTGGGATTCATGTGTCTTCAGTGGAGTCAGAGGCTTGTGAGAAAGCGATGGGAGCAAACAGGAGAGATCTTCTCAGTCCAGGAGCAAACAGTCTTTCTCCGCAAACTCCCCTGTGGCTAGTTCAAAAAAAAACCCTGAAACAGCCAGTCATGTGACCAGCTGATCTGATCGGTCCTGGATTGTATCACCTTAGCAGTCTCTGGAATGCTCCTCTTACGCATAATACCTGGTGATTAAGGTCCATTGTGGGTTGAATGTGTCAGGGAATGGTCCTTTGTCCTTCCAAGCACAGTTTGTTAATATGCAAATGTCTTTTCCAGCCACAGTTGATTTGTTTAACAAGTCATTTCCTTGCTCCAGCGACAATTTAAAATCAATGTTCATGACAAAATTAATGTGCCTCATTCTTAGCAGGTGGGGGCCTAGCATGATCAAGTAAAGAATGTTTACCCTTTTTTAAAATTCCTGTTAACTGGATTAATGCAATGGTTCTGTAAGCGCAGTTCTTGATTCAAAGAATACTCTCTTCAACTCAGTTAAAAGCATCCAGAAATCAAGCAGCAGTAGAACAGTGTCTTGATGCCATCATTGAATGTTCACGCTCCGGAGAGAAAAACCTACTGGCTGTTGCAGTGGAAGCTGCTCGCGCAAGGTAAAGCAAGGTTCCCTAATGCCAAAAATGAATATTTAAGGTCTGATGCATAACCACTTCATGGAGATGACACAAAACTGAGTGGGAGGGTGAGTTGTGAACAAGATGCAGAGAGGCTTCAGGGTGATTTTGGACAGTTGAGTGAGTGGGCAAATGCATGGCAGATGCAGTATAATCTGCATAAATGTGAGGTTATCCACTTTGGTAGCAAAAACAGGAAGGCAGATTATTATCTGAACAGCTATAAACAGAGAGGGGAATATGCAGCGAGACCTGGGTGTTCTCGTACACCAGTCGCTGAAGGTAAGCATTCACGTCCAACAGGCGGTAAAAAAGGCAAATGGTATGTTGGCCTTCATAGCGAGAGGATTCGAGTACAGGAGCAGGGATGTCTTGCTGCAATTATACAGGGCTTTAGTGAGGCCACACCTGGAATATTGTGTGCAGTTTTGATCCCCTTATCTGAGGAAGGATGTTCTTGCTATAAAGGGAGTGCAGCGAAGGTTTACCAGACTGATTCCTGGGATGGTGGACTGACGTATGAGGAGAGATTGAGTCAGTTAGGATTATATTCGCTGGTGTTCAGAAGAGTAAGGGGGGGATCTCATAAAAACCTATAAAATTCTAACAGGACTTGACAGGGTAGATGCAGGAAGGATATTCCCGATGGTGGGGGAGTCCAGAACCAGGGGTCATAGTCTAAGGATACGGGGTAAACCTTTCAGGACTGAGATGAGAAGAAATTTCTTCACTCAGAGATTGGTGAGCCTGTGGAATTCGCTACCACAGAAAGCAGTTGAGGCCAAAACATTTTATGTTTTCAAGAAGGAGTTAGATATAGCTGTTGGGTTTAAAGGGATCAAAGGATATGGGGAGAAAGCAGGAACAGTTTACTGAGTTGGATGATCAGCCATGATTATAATGAATGGCGGAGCAGGCCCGAAGGGCCGAATGGCCTACTCCTTCTATTTTCTATGTTTCTATGAAATGACCTTATCTGGCTTGCAGGTTTGATCAGCTTATTTGTGGAATTTAAATGTATCCTTGTCTTACAACCTATATATAAATTTTCCATTATGTAAAATTATATGTTCTTCAGTGCCCTTTTAGCAAACTGTTATATAATGAGATTCTTTTTGTCCTCCTTGTGGTTTAGATTTTGCTCTCATTATGGTGGATTTGCAAATATGGTGCTATAAGTATAATTTAAGACAATTATAAATAATAGCAATCTGGCATTTTTTTAGTCGGCTTCCACGTTTTATACATAAAAATATCCGATCCTCAATTTTCACCCAAAATGGGGTACTATGTCAGCAGAGCAGCTGGACCACCTGCCCAAAGCCTGCATTGGAAGGTCAGAACTATTTTCAGGTTTGGCCCTCGTTTTATTGCCGCCAGCAAGTTGCAGGTACCAGACAGGAGCAGTGTTGCAGCTCACCAGCTGGGAGAGGGTGGGAAATCAGCAGGCTGCCACGCTGAGCCAGCCTGTAACTTGGGCTGATGCAGGGGCATGCACTGATGTTGCAGGGGGGTCGAGCACAGCTTATGGTAGCTCATAGTAATTTTGTGGAGCGAGCAGGAGTACTCTTGCTCCTTCTAGACACACAAATTCTCCCAGAAAATTGTTTGTTCCATTTTTTGAGCACTCCTTTAAGGATTGCTGACCAAAGCTACTTGCCTTCCGGGAGAGCAGTGGAGATGAGCGGACCTGCAGGAAGAACACGAAGCAAGGAGTGGATAAATAGAGCCTGAGGATTGGGGCCTAGACCACTTACCTTCCAGGAGAGGAACAGACCTGTGGGAAGAACACTGAGTGAGGAGCGGATAAATACAGCCCAAGGATCACGGCCTAGAGCACTTACCTTTCGGGAGAGCAGTGGAGAGGAGTCCAGGCGTGCTGGAGTTTGAAAACAAAAGTGAGCAGTGACAGCACAGGAAAGCTGCAAGGTTATTGGTTGGTAACTGCTGTTAGGGAATAACTAAATAGCTGGGTTAGTACATTACTGTTAGGATGTGTCTGTAAATAGCTTAATAATAAGGAACAAGTGAATAGCTGGTTACTTTTTGAGTAGTGAACTGTATTGATTTTAGTAGGATTTATCAGTACTAGTAAGGTTTTATTAATAATTCTAAGCTGTTGTAGTATTGGTAAGGTTTTGTTGAAGCAGTAGCAAAGGGTCAACTCATAAATAAAGGAATGGCAGGGTTGCTTCAACCTCAAGATTGCACCTCCCTGTGCTATGTGGGAGCTGCAGGATGCTTCCATATCAAGGAGAACCATTTGTAGAGGAAGTGTTGTCAATTGAAGCAGCTTGAGCTCCGGGTTTTGGAACTTGAGCGACACTGCGGTCCATTCATGAGGATGAGAGCTATGTGGATCGCACATTTATAGATGTGGTCACCCCACAGCTTAAGAGTATGCAGGGAAAGAGGGAATGGGTGACCACCGAACAGTCAAAAAGAATCAGGCAGGTAGTGCAGGAGACCCCTGAGTGCATCTCACTCTCCAACAGGTACTCCGATCTGAATACTGAGGAAAGTGATGCTTCACCATGGCTGGCCTAGCTGCACAAGGGGGTACAGGGAAGACTGGAAGAGTCATAGTGATAGGTGATTCAGTAGTCAGGGGAACAGACAGGCGTTTCTGTGGCCGCAGACGTGAATCCAGGATGGTGTGTTGCCTCCCTGGTGCTAGGGTCAAGGATGCCACTGAGCGGCTGCAGAGCATCCTGAAGGGGGAGAGTGAACGGCCAGCAGTCGTGGTCCACATCGGAACTAACGACATAGGTAGAATGTGGTCTTGCAGTCAGAATTTAGGGAGCTAGGCAAGAAATTAGCAAGCAGGACCTCAAAAGTAGTAATCTCTGGATTACTCCCAGTGCCACGCGCTAGTGGGTATAGAAATAGAAGGATAAGACAGATGAATGCGTGGCTGTAAAGATGGTGCAGGAGGGAGGGCTTCAGAATCCTGGGACATTGGGACCGGGTCTGGGGGAGATTGTTCCTGTACAGGCTGGATGGATTGCACCTGAACAGAGTCAGACTGAGTTCCTTGTGGGACGTTTTGCTAGTGCTGTTGGGAAGGGCTTAAACTAGTTTGGCAGGGGGGTGGGCACCTGAGGGTAGACTCAGTTGGGACAAAATCAGAAATTAAAATGGAAGGTGGAAATCTAATGGATGAGTCTGGAAGACAGAGGAAATGAGGGTTAGAAAATAAAAAAAAGAGTTTGGCAGTGCTGAAGGGTATCTATTTCAATGCAAGGAGTATAGCAAATAAAGCAGATGAGCTGAGGGTACCGATAGACATGTGGTAGGATGATATCATAGCTATTACAGAAACATGGCTTAAGGAGGGACAGGAACGGCAGCACAACGTTCCTGGTTACAGGGTTTTCAGATGCGATATGGAGGGGGATAAGAAAGGAGGGGGAGTGGCAGTTTTGGTCAAGGAAACTTACAGTTGTGAGGAGGGATGATATGTTGGAAGATTCATCATATGAGGCCATATGGATTGAGCTAAGGAACAAAAAAGGAGCAATCACACTGGGTGTGTACTATAGACCTCCAAACAGTCAGAGGGGGATGAAGAGCAAA
The DNA here is from genome assembly GCF_036365525.1 of Heterodontus francisci. Classification (NCBI taxonomy): domain Eukaryota; kingdom Metazoa; phylum Chordata; class Chondrichthyes; order Heterodontiformes; family Heterodontidae; genus Heterodontus; species Heterodontus francisci. The sequence goes on from NC_090373.1 coordinate 92,152,296, forward strand.
TGTCTGAAAAGTCCAAGGACAATAGGGCAGTAATAGAGGATTTTAATTATCCCAATATTAACTGGGATAGTTTTAGTGTGAAAGGAACTGAGGGAGCTGAATTCTTGAGGTGCATTCAGGAGAACTTTTTTGCCCAATATGTAAAAGTCCAACAAGAGAGGGCGCAGTTTTAGACTTAGTTTTAGGAAATGAAAATGGACAGGTGGAAGGAGTGGCAGTAGGAGAGCATTTTGGTGGTAGTGATCATAATTCAGTCAGTTTTAACATAATTATGGAAAAGGACATTGATAGAATAGGAGTTAGAGTTCTGAATTGGGGCAAGGCCAATTTTACTGAACAGAGGAGTGATTCAGCGAAAGTGGATTGGAAACAGCTACTTGAAGGTAAATCAGTGTCAGAACAGTGGGAGGCATTCAAAGGGGAGATTCAAGGTGTTCAGGGTAAACATGTTCTCACAAAGATAAAGGGTGAGGCAGCCAAATCTAGAGCCCCATGGATGTCAAGGAGCCTACAGGGTAAGATAAGGCAGAAAAGGAAACCTAACGTCCGACACCGAGAACTCAATACTACAGAAAGCCAAGAGGAGTATAGAAAGTGGAGAGGTGAAATCAAAAAGGAAATTAGGAAAGCAAAGAGAGAGGATGAAAGAATATTGGCAAGGTGAACCCAAAGATGATTTATCAATACATTTAAGAGTAAGAGGATAACTAAGGAGAGAGTAGGGCCCATAAAAGACCAAAAAGGTAACCTATGTGTAGGAGCGGAAGATATTGGTAAGGTTCTTAATGAATACTTTGCATCTGTCTTAGTTTTAGTTTTAGTTTTTAGAGATACAGCACTGAAACAGGCCCTTCGGCCCACCGAGTCTGTGCCGACCATCAACCACCCATTTATACTAATCCTACACTAATTCCATATTCCTACCACATCCCCACCTGTCCCTATATTTCCCTACCACCTACCTATACTAGGGGCAATTGCTAATGGCCAATTTACCTATCAACCTGCAAGTCTTTTGGCATGTGGGAGGAAACCGGAGCACCCGGAGAAAACCCACGCAGACACAAGGAGAACTTGCAAACTCCACACAGGCAATACCCAGAATTGAACCCGGGTCGCTGGAGCTGTGAGGCTGCGGTGCTAACCACTGTGCCGCCCAATGTCTTCCCAAAAGAGGGGGGCGATGCAGATATTGTAGTTAAGGAGGAAGAGTGTGAAGTATTGGATGTGATAAACATAGGGAGAGAGGAGGTATTAATGGAATCAGCAACCTTGTAAGTTGATAAATCACCACGGCCAGATGAAATGTATCCTAGGCTGTTAAAAGAAGCAAGAGGGGAAATAGCAGAAGGTCTGACCATCATTTTCCAGTCCTTAGTGGATGCAGGTGTGGTACCAGAGGATTGGAAAATTGTTAACGTTGTGCCTCCGTTTAAAAAGGGAGCGAAGGATTGACCAAATAATTACAGGCCAGTCAGTCTAACTTAGGTAGTGGGCACATTATTGGAATCTATTCTGAGAGACAGGATAAACTGTCACTTAGAAAGGCACTGGTTAATCAAGGATAGTCAGCATGGATTTGTTAAGGGAAGATCTTGTTTGACCAACATGATCGAATTTTCTGAAGAAGTAACAAGGAAGATAGACGAGGGTAGTGCAGTTGACGTGGTCTACATGGTTTTTAGCAAGGCTTTTGACAAGGTCCCACATGGCAGACTGGTTAAAAAAATAAAATCCCATGGGATCCAGGGGAATCTAGCAAGCTGGTTACAAAATTGGCTTTGTGGCAGGAAACAAAGGGTAATTGTTGACGGCTGTTTTAGCGACTGAAGGGCTGTTTCCAGTGGCGTTCCGCAGGGCTCAGTACTAGTTCCCCTGCTTTTTGTGGTGTATATTAACGATTTGGACATAAGTGTATGGGGCGTGATCAAGAAGTTTGCGGACGACACAAAGATTGGCCGTGTGGTAGATAGCGAGGAGGATGGCTGTAGGCTGCAGGAAGATATTGATGGTCTGGTCAGCTGGGCAGAAAAGTGGCAAATGGAATTCAACTCAGAAGTGTGAGGTGATGCATTTGGGGAGGTCAAATAAGGCAAAGGAATACACAATTAATGGGAAAATACTGAGAAGTGTAGAGGAGGTAAGGGACCTTGGAGTGAATGTCCACAGATCCCTGAAGGCAGCAGGACAGGTCAATAAGGTGGTTAAGAAGGCATATGGAATCCTTTCCTTTATTAGCCGAGGTATAGATTACAAGAGTAGGGAGGTTGTGCTAGAACTATATAACTCATTGGTTAGGCCACAACTTGAGTACTGAGTGCAGTTCTGGTCACCTCATTACAGAAAGGATGTAATTGCACTGGAGAGGGTACAGAGGATATTTACGAGGATGTTGCCAGGACTGGAAAAATGCAGCTATGAGGAAAGATTGTATAGGCTGGGGTTGTTCTCCTTGGAATAGAGAAGGCTGAGGGAAGATCTGATTGAAATGTACAAAATTGTAAGGGGCCTGGATAGAGTGGAGGTGACTGGTCTATTCACCTTAGCAGAGAGGTCAGTGACGAGGGGGCATAGATTTAAAATGATTGGTAGAAACATTAGAGGGGAGATGAGGAAAAACCTTTTCACCCAGAGGGTAGTGATGGTCTGGAACTCACTGCCTGAAAGGGTAGTTGAGGCAGAAACCCTCAACTCATTCAAAAGGAGTCTGGATATGCACCTCAAGTGCCATAAACTGCAGGGCTATGGACCGAATGCTGGAAGGTGGGATTAGAATAGGTGGATTATTTTTCAGCTGGCATAGACACACTGGGCCAAGTGGCCTCTTTTTCTGTGCATTAAACTTTCTATAATTCTAACACCAAGTAAAAATGGGTGGAGTGTGCACGGCACACGTTTTGCTTATTTATATCCGATAATTGCAAACTAAGTCCTGTAACTGGCGTAGAATCTTGATTTGCATAGTTAAGCAATCCCTCTCCAGAAACGGAATGTGCTGCTCCCCTATTTACAGGCTCACCTGCCCTCCCCCAGACCCGATTTTTAACTGCCTGACAAACAAGGATGGCTGACAGCTGACAATTGCCCCCAATCTTGGTGGGAGGGGGGGTGGAAAAAAAATACGCTTGTACTCACAACCTTCTGACTTAGTGCTCTTCTTTGGCCTCCTTGTCTCGGGAGATAATGGGTAAGCGCCTGGAGGTGGTCAGTGGTTTGTGGAGCAGCACCTGGAGTGGCTATAAAGGCCAATTCTACAGTGACAGACTCTTCCACAGATGCTGCAGATAAAATTGGTTGCCAGGGCTGTTACACAGTTGGCTCTCCCCTTGGGCTTCTGTCTTTTTTCCTGCCAACTGCTAAGTCTCTTCGACTCGCCACACTTTAGCCCCGCCTTTATGGCTGCCCGCCAGCTCTGGCGAACGTTGGCAACTGACTCCCACGACTTGTGATCAATATCACAGGACTTCATGTCACGTTTGCAGACGTCTTTAAAGTGGAGACATGGACGGCCGGTGGGTCTGATACCAGTGGCGAGCTCGCTGTACAATGTGTCCTTGGGGATCCTGCCATCTTCCATGCGGCTCACATGGCCAAGCCGTCTCAAGTGCCGCCGACTCAGTAGGGTGCATATGCTGGGGATGTTGGCCGCCTTGAGGACTTCTGTGTTGGAGATACGGTCCTGCCACCTGATGCCAAGGATTCTCCGGAGGCAGCGAAGATAGAATGAATTGAGACGTCGCTTTTAGCTGACATACGTTGTCCAGGCCTCGCTGCCGTAGAGCAAGGTACTGAGGACACAGGCTTGATACACTCGGACTTTTGTGTTCCGTGTCAGTGCGCCATTTTCCCACACTCTCTTGGCCAGTCTGGACATAGCAGTGGAAGCCTTTCCCATGCGCTTGTTGATTTCTGCATCGAGAGACAGGTTACTGGTGATAGTTGAGCCTAGGTAGGTGAACTCTTGAACCACTTCCTGAGCGTGGTCGCCGATATTGATGGATGGAGCATTTCTGACGTCCTGTCCCATGATGTTTGTTTTCTTGAGGCTGATGGTTAGGCCAAATTCGTTGCAGGCAGCCGCAAACCTGTCAATGAGTTTCTGCAGACACTCTTCAGTGTGAGATGTTAATGCAGCATCGTCAGCAAAGAGAAGTTCCCTGATGAGGACTTTCTGTACTTTGGTCTTCGCTCTTAGGTGGGAAAGGTTGAACAACCTGCCACCTGATCTTGTGTGGAGGAAAATTCCTTCTTCTGAAGACTTGAACGCATGTGAGAGCAGCAGGGAGAAGAAGATCCCAAACAGTGTTGGTGCGAGAACACAGCCCTGTTTCATGCCACTCAGGATAGGAAAGGGGTCTGATGAGGTGCCGCTATGCTGAATTGTGCCTTTCATATTGTCATGGAATGAGGTGATGATACTTGATAGCTTTGGTGGACATCCGATCTTTTCTAGTAGTCTGAAGAGACCACGTTTCCTGACTAGGTCAAAGGCTTTGGTGAGATCAATGAAAGCAACGTAGAGGGGCATCTGTTGTTCGCGGCATTTCTCCTGTAGCTGACGAAGGGAGAACAGCATGTCAATGGTGGATCTCTCTGCTCGAAAGCCACACTGTGCCTCAGGGTAGACATGCTCGGCCAGCTTCTGGAGCCTGTTTAGTGCTCACAACTGAGTCAAGCTGATAACACCAAGAAAAGAGATAATGGACTAAAGATCTGCTGCTGAAAATAGTTTACCACATTTGTTTTTTCTATTTTGGGCTTTGCACTGAGGTCTTTGTTTAGCTGTAATGGATTAATCTAATATGTCCGAATTTTTGTTTAAAAAATTCACTGTTTAGCTTGGTCATATGAGATCACAGGTGAAGCATTTTCAGAACAGTGGCTTGCAAAAAGAAATGGATAACTTGATGAAATTTAACAGGAACATACAGAAAAAGGATTATTTTGAAGGCAGGGAGGGAGGGAGGGATTATATTGGTTAATACCCAGGACTGGTGAAAAATTATCCTAAAAGCCACTAAACTATGGTTAAGAAACCAAGAAAGGAATGTTTGAATTTCTGACCTTTGCATAGATGCTACATCTATAGGGTGAACACATCCTACGTTTTAGATTAATTTTGATTGGGTGCATTTGCTTAATGGCATTCATTCATTTGAAGGAAATTGGAGTTCAATTGGCCTTGCAGGGTGTCATTTTCTATAATCCCTCTGTGAAGCACCTTGGGACATTTTTTACATTAATGGTGCTATATAAATGCAACTGGATGTTTATCATTGGAGAAGAATGTTGATGTAGTTTTTCTTAATTTGTTTTCTTTCCCACTGTAAAATCGGCCACAGTCAACCAACTTCTCTTGCACTATCAAGGGGTACCCTTTCATATTCTCCCCCTGCCTCTCTCTACTTTGTATGGCTATCTCTCTAGTGTTAATATATTAATTACACTTGAGAGCTCGTCTATTTAGAAGTGAGTTAACATAGAATAAATTATTCCAACTCCCTGACTCAATGCACAAGCTTCATTTTTTTTTACTTCCTATGCCCAGAAGGTTCCACCATCTGCTGTGTCTACCAACATTGAATTGCGGCAGAGATTTGTTTTCTCTTTGCTTAGTGACGAGCATTCAACATCAAGGGATAGAATTTCTATGTGATTTCCATCAAAGTTATGGTAGATGATTCGGGGAATCTCTGTGTAAATTCCAGGTGCAAATCTCAGACCATGAGGAATGCTCTCCCTCAGAAGGCCTTTCCCATATTTGTCGAGATTTTGGTCTGATGGATGTTTGAAGAAAGTGTAATGCAGCAGCATTGTATTTCATCTTGTATGCTTATCTTTGTAGCCTCTGACTAAAGTCAGCATAAAGAACTGGCTGGGCGACAGGAGACAGAGAGTAGCAGTGGAAGGGAGTTTCTCAAAATGGAGACGTGTGACCAGTGGTGTTCCACAAGGATCCGTGCTGGGACCACTGTTGTTTGTGATATACATAAATGATTTGGAGGAAAGTATAGGTGGTCTGATTAGCAAGTTTGCAGACAACACTAAGATTGGTGGAGTAGCAGATAGTGAAGGGGACTGTCAGAGAATACAGCAGAATATAGATAGACTGGAGAGTTGGGCAGAGAAATGGCAGATGGAGTTCAATTAGGGCAAATGCGAGGTGATGCATTTTGGAAGATCCAATTCAAGAGTGAACTATACAGTAAATGGAAAAGTCCTGGGGAAAATTGATGTACAGAGAGATTTGGGTGTTCAGGTCCATTGTTCCCTGAAGGTGGCAACGCAGGTCAATAGAGTGGTCAAGAAGGCATACGGCATGCTTTCCTTCATCGGACGGGGTATTGAGTACAAGAGTTGGCAGGTCATGTTACAGTTGTATAGGACTTTGGTTCGGCCACATTTGGAATACTGCGTGCAGTTCTGGTCGCCACATTACCAAAAGGATGTGGATGCTTTGGAGAGGGTGCAAAGGAGGTTCACCAGGATGTTGCCTGGTATGGAGGGCGCTAGCTACGAAGAGAGGTTGAGTAGATTAGGATTATTTTCATTAGAAAGACGGAGGTTGAGGGGGGGACCTGATTGAGGTGTACAAAATCATGAGAGGTCTTGACCGGGTGGATAGCAAGAAGCTTTTTCCCAGAGTGGGGGATTCAATTACAAGGGGACACGAGTTCAAAGTGAAAGGGGAAAAGTTTAGGGGGGATATGCGTGGAAAGCTCTTTACGCAGAGGGTGGTGGGTGCCTGGAACGCATTGCCAGCGGAGGTGGTAGACGCGGGCACGATAGCGTCTTTTAAGATGTATCTAGACAGATACATGAATGGGCAGGAAGTAAAGAGATACAGACCCTTAGAAAATAGGCGACAGGTTTAGATAGAGGATTTGGATCGGCGTAGGCTTGGAGGGCCGAAGAGCCTGTTCCTGTGCTGTAATTTTCTTTGTTCTTTGTTCTAAAGAGGTTTTCTTTTCTCCACTTGCTCTGTCTTCTGCAATCTGCATTTGTAGCATAGGGATAATTTTATGTTAATGGATCAGTTATGTTTATCTCTTTTGACAGAACAAGAACTGTTGATAGAATGATAGAGATTGAGTCTTTGGTGTCCCAGAGTGTGTTTCTTGGGTTAACATAAACAACTTCTGTAAAGTGGGTTTTATGGACAATTGTATGGCTCACCGATTTTTTTTTTCTCAAGGAGAGCACTAAATCAGTAATTTGCCACTGAGAAGAAGTGAGAAGCATGGACTTTCCAAGAAATCTTTAAAAGATAAAATCAAGAATTTGGAGCATGCCCATTAAGATTAGAGGTGACTTAGATATTGGGATTCTGGATTCAAGTGCAGAGAGAGAAAAATGCTCACCTTAGTCACCTAAGAGGGCTGCTAGACTTTACCAGAATTTGTTATTGTAATCATAGAGCACTGTCTAAATCAGTCTTCCCTTGGTGCAAGTGATTGCAAGTTGGGTCAAGCCACCAGTGCACCATTAGAACGATAAGGTATCAAAAGGATACTTTTAATACATCACTAGAGGAAAGGATTGGCAATGTAAATATCAAGCATGATGGTATATTTTAGGAAGTAATACCAAGAATTTGGAGTTCAAGGCATTAGCTTTGATTATACAGGTCTTTTACACTATCTGCAAACTTCCTTGTCGATTTAATCTAACAGAAATTATTGATAAACTGACTAATTATTTGAGCCTTGGCATGTACTAAATATATTAACTTAATTAATTAGATGTACTGTTGGAGAAATTACAGATGCAATGAAAAAAGTGTTCGGTGAACATCGACCTAGTAATCGCATGGTGAGCGGTGCATATCGACATGAATTTGGGGATAATGAAGAAATGTCTATGGCAGTAAACAGGTGGGTTAAAAATGGTTAATTATAGTAATTTTTATAGTTTTCTTGTGTTTGCTGGCATATCTAAAAGGAACTATATATGCTTTCATTAAAATCCCTAAAATATCAGTATTTTCATGAACAGTTACTCGGCTAATATAATTAAGATGTACTTCAATTATTTTGAGTTAATTTGTCCAACTGTCAAGTTTATAAGGACTGTCATTTTATTTTTTGTCTTTGTCTTGGAAGAATGGGGAGTGGGATTCCAATTAGGGTTGCACAGTGTTATGTCCCCTTGCCCAACCGAGACATCCCCACCTAGAAATGCCTTTGAGAATCCTAAAAAAAAAACTCAAATAAATCACCCCCTTAACCTTATGTATTCCAGGGAATACAAGACTAGTTTATTTAATCTCTGCTCACAATCTAACCCATGAAGCCCTGCTGACATTCCAGTCAATCTGCACTGCACTCTTCTCAAGTCTAGTCAGCTGACTAATATAAATGTACAAAGTAATACATATTCTTAAAGTGTCTTGACATGTTCACAAGCAGCTTAATGTGTCAACTGAAACTTGTCTGCAGTTTGCCGATTAATTTATTATGTTTTTTGTTCCTTGTATGTTTAGGATTGAGGAATTTGCCAAAAATGAAGGCCGTCGACCTCGTCTGCTTGTTGCTAAAATGGGTCAAGATGGGCACGACCGAGGAGCAAAAGTTATTGCGACAGGATTTGCTGATCTTGGCTTTGATGTGGATATAGGACCACTGTTTCAGGTAGGTTAATGGATACTATTTTAATTTCCCCAAGTAAATTGAAGCAGAAACTCATTATAATCGTCAAATCTGAATTTATTTAAAAGAAAAAAAATTGTCAGTTCTATCCTGAGAGGGTGGAGGTCTTGATTTTACAATTGCATATTGCATGCAGGTTTGAAATTAAACTTTGAAGTTTAGTTCAATGCTTATTTTGGGACAGATAAGCGAGTAAAATGCATCACATTTGAAGAAAGATTCCTTAGATGAAAAAAAAAGACATGTGGTTCCAGCTGGTTGAAGCTGTGGTGTTTCCTTCTTAGGAACATAGGAACAGGAATAGGCCATTCAGCCCGTCGAGCCTGCCCCGCCATCCACAGCCCTCTGGGGTAGAGAATTCCAAAGATTCACAACTCTGAGTAAAATAATTTCTCCTCATCTCTGTCCTGAGTGGCTTCCCCCTTATTTTGAAATTGTGTCCCCTGGTTCTAAACTCCCCAACCAGGGGAAACATCTTAGCTACATCTACCCTGTCTATCCCTTTAAGTATTTTGTAGGTTTCAATGAGATCACCTCTCTTTCTTAGAAACTCTAGAGAATACAGGCCCAGTTTCCCCAATCACTCTTCATTGGAGAGTTCCACCATCCCGGGAACAAGTCTGGTGAACCTTCGTTACACTGCCTGTATGGCAATAATATGCTTTCTCAGGTAAGGGGACCAAAACTGCACACAGTACTCCAGGTGTGGTCTAACCAAGGTTCTATACATTTGAAGCAAGACCTCACTACTCCTGTACTCAAATCGTCTTGCGATAAAGACCAACATACATTAGCCATCTGAATTGCTTGCTTCACCTGCATGTTAGCTTTCAGTGAATTATTGACAAGGACACCCAGGTCCCTTTGTACATCTGCACTTTCTAATCTCTTACCATTTAAGAAATACTCTGCATATCTATTCCTCCTACAAAAGTGGATAACCTCACATTTTTCCACATTATATTCCATCTGCCATGTTCTTGCCCGCTCATTAAGTCTGTCCAAATCCCCTTGAAGCCACTTTGCATCTTCCTCACAACACACATTCCCCCCTAGTTTTGTGTCATCCGCAAACTTGAAAATATTACATTTGGTCCCCACATCCAAATCATTGATATATATTGTGAACTGCTGGGGCCCAATCACTGATCCTTGCAGTACCGCACTATCCACAGCCGGCCAACGCGAGAATGACCCATTTATTTCTACTCTCTGTTTTCTGCCTGTTAACCAATCCTTAATCCATGCCAATATATTACCTCTTAGCCAATGTGCTTTAATTTTGCTGACCAACCTCCTGTGGGAGACCTTATCAAAAACCTTCTGAAAATCCAAGTATACAACGTCCATCGACTCCCCTTTATCAATTCTATTATTAACATCCTCAAAAAATTCCACAGGTTTGTCAAACATGATTTCCCATTCATAATTCCATGTTGACAATGCCCAATCAGATCATTATTATCCAAGTGTCCATTTATCACATCCTTTAGAATAGATTCTAGCATTTTCCGACGACTGATGTAAGGCTAACGGGTCTGTAATTCCCTGTTTTCTCTCTCCCTCCCTTTTTAAATAGTGGTGTGACATTTGTGACCTTCCAATCTGCAGGAACCGCTCCAGAATCTCTAGAATTTTGGAAGATGATCACCAATACATCCGCTACCTCTATAGCTTCCTCTTTCAACACTCTGGGATGTAGAATATCAGGTCCTGGGGACCTATCAACCTTCAGCCCCATTAATTTCTCCAATACTACCTTCTTACTAATACTAATTGCCTTCAATTCCTCATTCCCCCTAATCCCTTGGATCTTTAATTCTGGGAGATTTTTTGTATCAGTGAAGACAGACACAAAGTAATCATTTAGCTTCTCTGCTATTTCTGTATTCCCCATTATAAATTCTCCCGACTGCCTGTAATGGACCCACATTTGTCTTAGCCAAACGTTTCCTTTTTACCGTACCTATAGAAGCTTTTACAGTCCGTTTTTAGATTTTTTGCTAGCTTACATTTATATTCTGTTCTCCCTTTCTTTATCAGTTTCTTCATCCTCCTTTGCTGTATTCTAAAATCCTCCCAGTCCTCAGGTTTACTACTATTTCTGGCAACTTTATCAGCCTTTTCTTTTCACCTTATACAATCCTTAACTTCCTTTGTTATCCACGGTTGACTGCCTTTACTTTTGGGGTTTTTGTACCTTGAAGGAATGTATAGTTGCTATGTAATATTTCTTTAAAGACTATCCATTGCCTATGTACTGTCATACCTTTTAGTGTATTTTCCTAATCCACCTCAGCCAACTTGCCCTTCATACCTTCATAATTTCCTTTGTTCAAATTTAACACCCTGGCTTCAGATTGAACTACCTCACTTTCAAAGGTAGTGTAAAATTCTATCATATTATGGTCACTCATTCCTAAAGGTTCTTTTACAACAAGATTATTAATTAGCCCTTTCTTAGTACATAATACTAGATCTAAAATAGCCTGTTCTCGAGTCGGTTCCTCAACATACTGCTCTAGAAAACCATCCCTAGCACACTCCAGAAACTTATCCTCCACAGCATTAGTACTCATTAGGTTTACCCAGTCTATATGCAGATTAAAGACACCCATAATACTGTCTTACCTATGCTACCTGCTTTTCTAATCTCCTGATTAATGCCTGTGTGGTGGCCTATAAACAACTGCTACCAATGTTTGCTGCCCTTGCTGTTTCTGCGCTCCACCCAGATTCCACATTTTGTTCTTCCAACCTGAGATCCTCCCTTACTAATGCATTGATCCCATCCCTTATCAGCGCAACACCACCTCTTTTTCCTTTTTGCCTGTCCTTCCTAAATGTCGAATATCCTTGAATATTCATTTCCCGGTCTTGGTCACCCTGTAGTTCTTAGGACTAAATGATAGCACAGCAGATGCATATCTTTTTTTATCTCTTAAACTCCTGAAGTTGAGTTTAGTTCTGTTGTAATTTCTGAAAACTCTTCCTTCCCATCCTACCCACGTTGACTGCCTACCTAATGAGTATAAGCAAAAAAATGGATGTTCTAACTAGCATCTTGCTGTGAAAGGAAAGTTGGAATCTCACTATCAATTTTTTATTATCCTCTAAGATTCAATGCTTACTATTGTCAGGTGTAGATAAATATTGAGGCCACAATCCCACTTAATTGCCTGGAGAAATTAATTGCCAGACTCGAATGAGTGCAGAGGGTTGCATTTGAGTAATGTCCAATTCCACTTACTTATACTGGCTGATAAGGGTATCAGAATTCTTGACTTGTTTTTAAAGGTTGTTTTATCTCTGACTGCTTATTGGACAGTGTGGAAGAGTTTCCTGAGTCAAAACAGAATATACTAGCACTTTATTTCATTTTCAGAGGCATAGGTATCAGACAAGAAACCATTTTATTCGAGCAACGCTGAGTGCTGACAGAATTCAAAATGGGAGCCTTCCCTGAGAGTGCAGTCAACTAAAAATTGTCAGTAATTATTTTCAAGAATTCTGCAGACAGGGGAGTACTTTGTACAAAAATACTCTGGAGTTTTATTCTTTAACAGCATTTTTTTGAAAGATTTATATTAACCAAGGAGAAGACTACAGTTTTTAATAAAGACAAGAAACTAAATGGAGCTAAGTATGATTGCCTGAAGGCCTCTGCCTAAGTGGTGTACATAGAATGATAGAATGGTTACAGCACAGAAGGAGGCCATTCAACCCATCATGTCCGTGCTGGCTTTCTGCAAGCGCAACTCACTTAGTCCCACGTTCCCACCTTCCCCCCCACCCCCCCCCCCCCCTCCACCCTCAGCCCCCTTGGCCGCGCAAGTTTTTTCTCTTTAGATAATTATCCAATTCTCTTTTGAAGCCATCAGTTGAATCTGCCTGCACCACACTCTTAGGTAGTATATTTCAGCTCCTAACCACTCACTGTGTAAAAAAAAAAAGCTTTTCCTCATGTCACTTTTGCTTCTTTTGCCACTCACCTTAAACCGGTGTCCTCTGGTTCTGGATCCTTCCACCAATGAAAACTGTTTCTCCCCATCTACTCTGCCCAGACCCCTCATGATTTTTAACACCTCTATCAAATCTCCTCTTAATCTTCTCTTCTCCAAGAATCACCCCAGCTTCTCCAATCTATCCATGTACCTGAAGTTCTTCGTCCCTGGAACCATTCTCGTGAATCTTCTCTGCACCCTCTCTAATGCCTTCACATCCTTCCTAAAGTGTGGTGCCTAGAGCTGGACACTATACTGCAATTGAGACTGAACCAGTATTTTATACAGGTTTATCATAACTTCCTTGTTTTTGTTCTCTATGCGGCTGTTTAGAAAGCTCAGGATCCCGCATGCTTTATTAACAGTTTTCTCAGCCTTCCCTGCAACCTTTAATGATTTGTGCACATATACCCCCCCAAGTTCCTCTGCTCCTGTACCCACTTTAGAATTGTACCCTTGAATTTATATTGCCTTTCTCGTTCTTCCTACCAAAATGAATCACTTCACACTTCTCTGCATTAAATTTCATCTACCGCTTGTCTGTCCATTCCACCACCTATGTCTTCTTGAAGTCTATCACTATCCTCCTCACGGTTCACAATACTTCCAAGTTTTGTGTCATGCACAAATTTTGAAATTGTGCCCTGTACACTCAAGTCTAGGTCATAAATATGGATCACGAAAACCAGGAGTCCTAACACTGACCCCTAAGGAAACCCACTATATACCTTCCTCTAGTCCAAAAAACAACCATTCACAACTACTCTCTGTTTCCTGTCCCTCAGCCAAGTTTGTATCCACATTGCAACTGTCGCTTTTTCCATGGGCTGTAACTTTGCTGACAAGTCTGTTTTGTGGCACTTTATCAAATGCTTTTTGGAAGTCCATGTACACCACATCAGCCACATTGTCCTCATCAACCCTCTCTGTTACTTCATCAAAAAACTAATGCAAGTTAGTTAAATACGATTTGTTAATAAATCTGTGTTGGCTTCCCATAATTAATCCATATTTGTCCAAGTGACTGTTAATGTTGTCCTGAATTATTGTTTCCAAAAGCTTTCCCATCATTGAGGTTAAACTGACTGGCCTGTTGTTGCTGGGCTTATCCTTGCATCCGTTTTTGAACAAGGGTGTAACATTTACAATTCTCCAGGCCTCTGGCACCACCTCTGTATCTAAGGAGGATTGGAAGATTATGGCTAGTACCTCTGCAATTTCCTCACTTACTTCCCTCAGTATCCTTGGATGCATCTCATCTGGTCTTGGTGACTTATAAACTTTAAGTACAGCCAGCCTATCTAATAGCTCCTCTTGTATCAATTTTTAGCCCATCCAGTATCTCGACTAGCTCTTCTTTCACTATGACTTGGGAGCACCTTCTTCCTTGGTAAAGACACTTGCAAAGTACTCATTTAGTACTCAGCCATGACCCCTGCCTGCATTCCTCAAATCGGCCCCACTCCTCCTTTTACCACTCTTATTATTTCTATACCTATTGAAGACTTTTGGATTCCCTTTTATATTAGCTGCCAAGTCTCGTCACATATTCTCTCTTTGCTTCTCTTATTTGTTTTTTTTCACTCCCCCTCTGAACCTTCTATATTCAGCCTGGTTCCCAATTGTATTATCCACCTCACATTTGTCTCATGTACCCTTTTTCTGCTTCATCTTTCTCTCTCTCTTTCGTCAACCAGGGAGCTCTGGATTTGTTTGCCTTATCTTTCCCCCTCATGGGATCGCACCTTGACTATACTTGAGCTATCTCCTCTTTAAAGGCAGCCTATTGTTCAATTACAAGATTGCCTTCTAATCCTTGATTCCAATTTAACTGGGCTCAATCCGTTCTCACCCCATTGAAGTTGGCCCTCCCCCACTTAATTATTTTTACTCTGGATTGCTGCTTGTCTTTTCTATAGCTAACCTAAACCTATGATGCTATGGTCACTGTCCATTAAGTGGTCGCTCACAGATACCTGATTCGCATGACCCACCTCATTCTCGAGAACCAGATCCAGTAATGCCTCCTTCCTCGTGCTCTGGAAATATGCTGGTATAGAAAATTCTCCAGAACACTGTTTAAAAACTGTTGCCCCTCTCTGCCCTTTACACTATTACTATTCCAGTCTATATTAGGATAATTAAAATCCGCCATTATACCTACTCTATAATTCTTGTACTTCTCTGTAATTTCCTTGCAAATGTTTTCCTCTATGTCTTTCCCACCAGTTAGACCTATAGAATACACCTAGTACCTCTATTGTTTCTAAGCTCTAACCAAATAGATTCTGTCCTTGACTGGTCTAGATTATGCACTCTCTCCAGCACTTCAGTGTTCTCTTTAATCAGTACTGCTACCCTTCCTCCTTCCCCATCTTTTCTAAACACCTTGTATCCAGGAATATTTAGCATCCATTCCTGCCCTATTCTGAGCTAGGTCTCAGTTATCACCACAAGGGTGGCAAGGGCGGCACAGTGGCACAGTGGTTAGCACTGCAGCCTCACAGCTCCAGGGACCCGGGTTCGATTCTGGGTACTGCCTGTGTGGAGTTTGCAAGTTCTCCCTGTGTCTGCGTGGGTTTTCTCCGGGTGCTCCGGTTTCCTCCCACAAGCCAAAAGACTTGCAGGTTGATAGGTAAATTGGCCATTATAAATTGTCACTAGTATAGGTAGGTGGTAGGGAAATATAGGGACAGGTGGGGATGTTTGGTAGGAATATGGGATTAGTGTAGGATTAGTATAAATGGGTGGTTGATGGTCGGCACAGACTCGGTGGGCCGAAGGGCCTGTTTCAGTGCTGTATCTCTAATCATATTTCCACGTGGCTATCCACGCCTGCAGCTCATCAACCTTATTTATCGTACTCTTTGCATTCACATACATGCACAGTAAACCTAATTTAGACCTTATTACATTCCTTCTTGCTCTGACCCCATCTAATGCCTTAATATTTCCTACTCTATTGCTATCTGTCTCTCCAATTCTCTGTGCAGCTTAGTTTACCTCTCTCATATTACCACCTGGTTACCACATCCCTGACAAGTTAATTTAACCCCTCCCCAATAGCACTAGCAATTTTTTTTTTTTTAATTATTTCATGGAATGTGGGCGTCAATGGCCAAGCCAGCATTTATTGCCCATCCCTAATTGCCCTTGAGAAAGTGGTGGTGAGCTGCCTTCTTGAACCGCTGCAGTCCATTTGGGGTAGGTATACCCACAGTGCTGTTAGGAAGGGAGTTCCAGGATTTTGACCCAGCGACAGTGAAGGAACGGCAATATAGTTCCGAGTCAGGATGGTGTGTGACTTGGAGGGGAACTTGCAGGTGGTGGTGTTCCCATGTATTTGCTGCCCTTGTCCTTCCAGTTGGTAGAGGGCGCGGGCTTGGAAAGTGCTGTCTAAGGAGCCTTGGTGCATTGCTGCAGTGCATCTTGTAGATGGTACACACTGCGGCCACTGTACATCGGTGGTGGAGGGAGTGAGTGTTTGTCGATGGGGTGCCAATCAAGCGGGCTGCTTTGGCCTGGATGGTGTCGAGCTTCTTGAGTGTTGTTGGAGCTGCACCCATCCAGGCAAGTGGAGAGTATTGCATCACACTCCTGACTTGTGCCTTATAGATGGTGGACAGGCTTTGGGGAGTCAGGAGGTGAGTTACTCGCCTCAGGATTCCTAGCCTCTGACCTGCGCTTGTAGCCACGGTATTTATATGGCTACTCCAGTTCAGTTTCTGGTCAATGGTAGCCCCTAGGATGTTGATAGTTGGGGATTCAGCGATGGTAATGCCATTGAATGTCAAGGGGAGATGGTTAGATTCTCTCTTGTTGGAGATGGTCATTGCCTGGCACTTGTGTGGCACGAATGTTACTTGCCACTTATCAGCCCAAGCCTGGATATTGTCCAGGTCTTGCTGCATTTCTACACGGACTGCTTCAGTATCTGAGGAGTCACGACTGGTGCTGAACATTGTGCAATCATCAGCAAACATCCCCATTTCTGACCTTATGATTGAAGGAAGGTTATTGATGAAGCAGCTGAAGATGGTTGGGCCTAGGACACTACCCTGAGGGACTCCTGCAGTGATGTCCTGGAGCTCAGATGATTGATCTCCAACAACCACAACCATCTTCCTTTGCACTAGGTATGACTCCAGCCAGCGGAAGGTTTTCCCCCTGATTCCCATTGACCTTAGTTTTGCTAGGGCTCCTTGATACCATACTCGGTCAAATGCTGCCTTGATGTCAAGGGCAGTCACTCTCACCTCATCTCTTGAGTTCAGCTCTTTTGTTCATGTTTGAACCAAGGCTGTAATGAGGTCAGGAGCTGAGTGGCCCTGGCAGAACCCAAACTGAGCATCACTGAGCAGGTTGTTGCTGAGCAAGTGCTGCTTGATGACACCTTCCATCACTTTACTGATGATTGAGAGTAGGCTGATGGGGCGGTAATTGGCTGGGTTGGACTTGTCCTGCTTTTTGTGTACAGGACATACCTGGGCAATTTTCCACATTGCAGGGTAGATGCCAGTGTTGTAGCTGCATTGGAACAGCTTGGCTAGGGGCACGGCAAGTTCTGGAGCACAAATCTTCAGTACTGTTGACGGAATATTGTCAGGGCCCATAGCTTTTGCAGTATGCAGTGCCTTCAGGTCCCAGCCTGTACAGGTTCCATCTCTCCCTGAACCGGTTCCAACGTCTCAGGAATCAAAAGCCCTCCGTCCTGCACCATCTGTTCAGCCACGCATTCATCTGTTCTATCCTCCTATTTCTATGCTCATTTGCACGTGGTGCTGGGAGTAACCCGGAGATTACTATCTTTTGGGGTCCTGCTTGTTGGTTTCTTTCCTAGCTTGCTAATCCTGCAGGGCCTCATCCCTTGTTCTACTTATGTTGTTGATACCGATGTGGACCATAACCTCTGGCTGTTCACCCGACCCCTCAAAGTGCTATGCAGCTGCTCAGTGACATCCTTGATCCTGGCAGCAGGGAGGCAACATACCATCCTGGATTTCCATACTAAAACAAATTATCCATTTATCAAGACCTCCCCCATTTGTCTCATGTACATGCAGCATGTTGATTTTAACCACTCAACAGACAAGTTAAAAGGGGTTGGCTATTCAGTGAGATCAGGTGCCATGTGAACAGGCTATATAAGATTCCACCGCAAATATTATGACATTACAGATTGGAAAGTAGCCAGAAGGATATTAATTGGTAAGGTCATCTCAGAATCTGCTTGTTTTAAAGTAGAAAATGGAAATATTATCCTGGTGAAATATAGGCATTTCAAATCTTAATCAATCATTGTATAGTCTCGTCAGAACTCTACCAAACTACTGCTGTTTTACTTCTAGACTCCTCGGGAGGTGGCTCAGCAAGCAGTAGATGCAGATGTTCACTGTGTGGGTGTCAGTTCGTTGGCTGCTGGGCATAAAACTCTTGTGCCAGAACTGATTAAAGAGCTCTGTAATCTTCGGCGCCCTGATATTTTGGTCATCTGTGGTGGTGTAATTCCTCCTCAGGTACTACATTTAAGATGTAATTTCAGGGTTTGTCTTGTACTGTGAATAATGATACATATGCTGATGTTGAGTGGGTGCTTCCTTAATCACACTTCTTTTGTCAGGATCTTTAGTGGCAGTTGGAGAAAAATACATGATGCATGCTATTCTTTTGCTTGTAATATCATTCAGACATAAAGGAATGGGTGGGGGGGGGGGGGGGAGGGTGGCTATGAAAACAACCTGCAAAATGAAACAGTTATATACTAATCTATCTCTGCCATGGAAAAGGGAATGATGTTTCATTTGAAATACTGTGTCCTATAACAGGAAGAACAGTCTTACTGGTTCTCATTTTTTTTTTAATGTTATCACTGCATGAAAGACATTTTTATTTGTTCAGTCTGCTTTAGTTGACACGTGAAGAGCTGTTGAGGATTTGGCCAATTTTGATAGTGCTTTGAGGTATTCTGACTAGAGGGGAGGGGACAGGAGAATAAATGTGCATCAACTTCTAGTATTTGTACCTCAACAGGGCTTTTATGCAGGGTCAGAAATCAGATTAGACTTAATAAAGAACATGAGAAATAGGAGCAGGAGTAGGCCCCTCAAGCCTGCCCCGCCATTCAATAAGATCATGGCTGATCTGCCCCAGACCTCACTCCTCTTTCATGCCAGCTCCACATAGCCCTCAACTTCCCGATATTTCAAAAATCTTTCTACCTCCTTTTGAAATACTTTCAGTGATCTAGTCTCCACAACTCTCTGGGGTAGAGAATTCCAGACATTCACTACCCTCTGAAGAAATTCCTTTGCACCTCAGTTTTAAATGAGTGTCACCTTATTCTGTTACTATGTCCCTTAGTTTGAGATTCCCCCACTAGTGGAAACATCTTCTCAACATCTACCCTGTTAAGACCCCTAAAGATCTTGTCCGTTTCACTAAGATCACCCCTCATTCTTCTAAATTCTAATGAATAAAGGACTGACCTGTTTAGCCGTTGTTGATAAGTCAACCCCTTCATCCCAAGAATCAGCCTAGTGAATCTCTTTTGAACTGCTTCCAATGCTAGTATATCCTTTCTTAAATATGGGGACCAAAACTGTACACCGTACTCCAGGTGTGGCCTCACCAACACCCTGTACAGTTGTAACAAGACTTCCCTATTTTTAAACTCCAACCCCCTAGCAATAAAGGCCAAAATTCCATTTGCCGCCTTAATTAGTTGCAGCACCTGCATGCTAACTTTTTGTGTTTCATGCACAAGAACACCCAGATCCCTCTGTGCTGTACTTTTTTGAAGTCTCTCTTCATCTAAATAATAGTCTGCCTTTTGATTCTTCCTACCAAAGTGCATAATCTCACACTTTCCTACATTAAACTCCATCTGCCAAGTTTTTGCCCATCACTCAACCTTATGTCCTCATCACAACATGCCCTCTCACCTATTTTTGTATTGTCAGCAAATTTGGATATATTACACTTTGCCCCCCTCCTCCGAGTCATTAATATAGATAATAAATACTTGAATCCCTCAGACTGATCCTTGTGGCACTCCACTAGTTATGTCTTTCCAACCTAAAAAAGAACCATTAATCCCTACTCTCTGTCTTCTGTGAGTTAACCAATCCTCAATCCATGCTAATACATTACCCCCAATACTGTGAGCTCCTGTCTTGTGCAATAATCTTTTATGTGGCACCTTATCGAAGGCCTTCTGGAAATCCAAATACACTACATTTACCAGTTCCCCTTTATCAACTCTGCTTGTTATATCCTCAAAGAACTCTAGCAAATTTGTCAAACATGATTTCCCTTTCACAAAACCGTGTTGACTCTGTTTGATTGCGTTAAGCTTTTCTAAATGTCCTGCTATTTCTTAATAATGGACTCTAGCATTTTCCCAACAACCGATGTTAGGCTGACTAGCCTATAGTTTCCTGCTTTTTGTCTCCCTCCCTTCTTGAATAGGGGCGTCATATTAGCGGATATTTTAGAGATAGGTAGGATGTGGATAAGCGCATGTTACAGGGACCTGTGCTGGCACCTCTTGTTTTCCATCTCCGCATATGCGCAAGATGTATGACCGTGTAGTTTGATGAAACCAAATTAGGGAATAAGAGAAACTGAGGATGAATGCTAGAGGACATGGACAGGTTAATGGTGAGGGCAGATCAGGTTGAGGTGCAGTTCAATGCAAGAAATCTGAACAGTGAAATAGTAAATGGTAAGATTATTAAACAAGTGGAAGACAAGTTCTATGAATGCAAATAAGTTAGTCTTTAAAGGTGGGGATGTGAGAAGGACCATAAAATATAAATAGGTTTCTGAGTTTTAAACATCGAGACATTGAATACAAAAATGAGTAATTGATAACTTTGTACAGACATTGGTTAGGCTACAGTTGAACTATTGCATACAGTTCGAGGCATCCAATTATAGGAATAATATTAAAGCCATGGAAAATGGAATCCTGATTTATTTGAATGCAGCCAAGAATTAAGGTTATAATTATGAAGAAAGATTTACTGTACATCCAGAAATCATGACATTCCAGCAATCCTGATTCTGTAACAGTTATTTAATTGGAGATTTAACGTTGGTGTACTTGTATTGATTAGCAGCACTGCAGCACTCTCATTTCCTTTTGTTTCTTTACTGTGCGCTGTGGGAGCCTGATGTAAATTGTCAATGAAGTGTCCCTTCTCGCAAAGATGGCATACTCTCACACCATGGTACCCACTGCTGTAACAATGACTGGTTTAGGTTACATTTTGCCTTTTTAAGCATTTAACTCACCTCCCACTGATCTCCTCCCATCTGTCATGTGAAGGTTAATATCAAGCCCATTGAGTCAGAAAGCAAAGAATAGGAGTTGAAGGATCTTGAAGTGTAGAGGCACAGAGATATTGCCTCAGAGTTTCAGCAGATCTCTTAGTGGAAATCATGTTTATGGGGTTACCGCTGAAGGTACAGTGGCTGATTAGGAGAACTCCCAGCAAATTTCTCGGCAAGGATTCGATTGAGTATGGCACAATCAGCTGAAAGCTGCACCACCAGTGGTGGGGGGAAAGATGTAGGGGAGGTACAATAAGAGGAACGGGACATTTAGAAGGAAATATAAAGAAAGAATTGCATTTATCTCGTGCTTTTCATGACCACCAGACGTCTCAAAGCACTTTACAACCAATGAAGTGCTTTTAGGTAAGTGTAGAACAATGCACAAGCAGTCCCTTGGAGCTGGATGATGGAGGAGAAGCATTGGAGGATAATGACATGGTAGATTAATTGTATTGAAAACTGAAGAAAGCTTGAGGATGGATAGTGCACCATGGCAATGGTCACAAAGGATTTCATTTATAGCTTGTGTTTTAGTGCTGAAAAGAGCAAAACCCGGATTGGAGGTATTTGACCAGTTTCTGAGAGATCGATGTAAACGTATTGAAGGGCTTTAGAGAGAAAGCAGAGGTTAGAGATAGAGTGGACTTGAGAGTGGAAGGGTGGATTTTTTTAATGGGGTGATGACTGATGTTCTAAAGAGGAGAGGAATGGTGTCTGAGGAAAGGGAACCATTGATGATGGTAGCAAGTGTGGGGGGGTGGGGGATGGAAGCAGAAACAGAAGTTGTCAGGAATTGAATGAAGAGGGAATCAAGGAAATGTGCACAAGATGAATATGGTGATGGTAGGGGAAAGACAGGTGAGAAAACTACAAAAAGAAAGAAAATCCTAATGAATGCTGCTTTGTGAGGCATGCACTAATGTTTGAAAACCACTGGGCTAGTGATTTAGCAAGTTTAACCAAATTGGAGAAACAACTCTGTCATTAGAGACATCTCTTGGTACTTAGTACAGCCTTATCCCACTAAGGGAAAAGAACAGCTTTTCTGACTTATATTGGATGCCTGAAACTCAAAGCTCAGTAAAACTTTGAGAGTGGACCTCGCGATCATCCAATCTGTCCTGCTCAGCAAATAAATATTATTTTTTTTGAACCTGAAAATTTCACTTTTTCCATGTTTAATATAATTTCCAGTTGTAATGTGGAATATTCGATATATTGGTGAAAGCACAGCAATGCTGCACACCCACAAAGGAAAATTCTCAAATACAGGATTGTCATTTTCAAATTTGGTATTGGTGACCGTTATGTGCTAACATTTAATTCTTTAACTCCTCTAGGATTATGACATCTTGTACAAGGCAGGTGTTTGCAGCATCTTTGGCCCAGGTACCAGAATTCCAGTTGCAGCTGTCCAGGTGCTTGCTGACATTGAAAGAAATTTAGTCAAGCGGCAGCAATCAATGTGAATGTCATTGTGGCTGCTAATGAATACGTTTGTATTTTACAGATATGTTATGAAACTTGTTTTCAGTGATGTTGATCAAAAATAATTTGAAATACATTTGTCTTCTGTACTTTCTGGGAAAGTGTGTAGTTTATCCATATACTGAAACTATTTGTATCAATTTGCTTCTTGGGAAAAACTATGATCACACATTGAAAGCTTTTATGAAAATTATATATCCTCTCGTGTAAATGGCATGCTGGTAATTAAACATAAGTAATTTAAGCTAAATGCCCAGCATCGATATATTTTTGGAATTCAATTGTATCTACATGATTAACGATTGTGAACAGTTACAGCTTCATTTCCGGCCAGACAAATAAAATTATGAAAATATTTTAATTATTTTTGGGCTAAATTTCTATTTCTACTTTGTGTGTTTTAAAGCATCTTTTAACATTAAAAAGTCATTTCACAGAGGCATGAGGAAAACTGGCACATATCCAAAGGAGGCGAGATTAGGAGAATTGGAGAATAGCTTGTTCAGAGTTAGGATTTGAGGAGGATCTTAAAGGATCAGAGGGAGTTGGAGAAATGAGTCTAGGGAGGGAATTCCACAGAGTAGAACTTAGCGCTGAAGACCTGGCTGCAAATAATTGTCGGCGAGTAGGGATGTGTCCAAAAACTACAGTTAGAGGAACAGATTTGTTGTAGTCTGAATGTGAACTGTTTCACAGAGACATAGAAAATTTGGCAGCACAGAAGGAGGCCATTCATTCCATTGTGTCTGCTGGCCAACAAAAAATTTATGAACATTCCTTTCTGCATTCTCCATACACCACTGGAATATAGATTAATTTATTAGTTCTGAGAAACTACATGCTGAGTAAGTGCATGCAATTGGCATCATGATGTTGTAGATGGGTACTATTGCGCATGATCTCCTGCCAATGTGCATGAAGTACTTGGACTTGCACTATTATCCCACTTCATTTTTTCCCCCAGTTAGTGCCTTTGTTTCTTGTATCAGATCTCTCATTGTTAAAAGTTTGAGATAGAGTCTTCAATAACTCTACAGAAATAGGTGAGATTAGACCAATTGAAAGCATCAAACAATCTGTTATTTGTCTAATTTCTCTGGGCTTCTGCATTTCATTTTCAGGTTTCTTCAGTGACCCAAGGAGAAATTACTACATAATGCTTTCAGGGCAAGTGTGTAAAAAGTAACCGGTCTTTATGTCATATATAATCACTTCACCAGCAACCTAGCACAAAAAGTGGTACAGCATAAATTGGAGACTGATGTAGGTTCTAAGGACATTTAGACAAATTCTTGGCCAAAAGGAATCTGTTGAATAGGATGCACTTTATTTGAATTGGGCTGGTATTAGTGTTGTTGCAAAGAGGGTGCAATGTTGAAGTTTATACCTCGTAAGTGGGAGGGTGAGGGAAGAGTAGACTGAAAGCAAGGAAAATAAACACTGACACTAGAAAAGATAGAGGCCAGGTGTTATAAATGAAGAACCTGAATTTTCTGAGGAAATCCTAAAGTGCTGTGAGAGCAATGAGTTGCTTTTTAGTATGGTTACCATTGTAATGCAGACAAATGTGCAGCCAATTTGAGCACATTGTCCTACAAACAACAATGAGATCTGTTTTTGGTGATGTAGGGTGAGGGAAGGAAGTTGGTCAGGATATTGTGAAAACGTCCTGTTTAAGTACTGTCATGGTATCTTCAACGTCCAGCTGAATCACAGAAACTTGCAAAGGAGCCCAATTTTAACATCTGATCAGAGCTGCACTTCAGTGTCAGCTTAGTTTCATATGTTTAAATCCTGTAGTTGAACTTAAACCTACAGCTTTGCTCTGAGGCAAAAATCCTACCAACTGAGCTGAGGAGAGGATGGTGGATGCAGAATGTAGTTAGTAATGGAAGAAAATGGACAGTTATATAAGGATATGACAGAATTAAACAGTTGGGCAAAAGAATGAGGATAGTAACAGATGCTCAAAATTCTGTGCACAAATACTAGGAATCTGTTTTAAAGGGGCATCTAGAGGTTTACATTAGTGAGGGGAAGCTACTATGTTACAAGTATTATGAAGTAGTATTGTCCAAATAATGTGTATAAAGGTTGAATTTAAAGAGGTATAAATAGCTCCCCAGAAATAGGAAAAGTAAACT
Organism: Heterodontus francisci; assembly: GCF_036365525.1. Taxonomy (NCBI): domain Eukaryota; kingdom Metazoa; phylum Chordata; class Chondrichthyes; order Heterodontiformes; family Heterodontidae; genus Heterodontus; species Heterodontus francisci. The sequence continues at coordinate 92,176,917 of NC_090373.1, forward strand.
GGAAAGGGTGTAGCTTTTTTTATATGAAGGCTAATTTACAATAGCTAGACTCAATCATAAAATCTTACAGCAAAAGAGGCATTGGGCCGGATTTTAGTTGGAAGCTGCAGATCCTAACAGCTTCCTTCGGGGCTGTGAGCGGCAGGCCACATGTGATCAAATGATGGTTAGCCAATTAAGATGAATGAGGTGTGGGGGCTGTCCAATGAAGTGGATGATGGCGGATTCGCCAGCATCAGCTGAAACTGCGTCAGATGCTGGTGCCATATTTAAAGGGCTGCCAGTCCTGCATTCAGTGCATGATCTGCAGCTGCAAGGATTTCTTCAGGAGATGGAGGCTGCGCAACAGTAGCAGAAGGAAGATGCCAGGTGGCCCCATGCTTCAGTGATGCTTCCCTCCAGGTTCTCCTATACGTTGCGAGGGAAAAGTGGGAGATCCTCTTCCCAGGGGACGGGAGGAGGCAACCTAGGCACCTGACCAAGCAAGCCTGGCTGCAGAGAGTGGAGGTCAGCGGTTGTGGCATCATCCCAAGAACCTCAGTGCCACAAGCAGCTCGATGACCTCATTCAGCAGTGAAAGTGAGTACCTCTTAAAGCATTTAGCTCTTGGACCTTGCATTTGTCAGAGGAGAAGGGTGTGTTGGGTGAAGAGGGAGTGCCCACCCAGATGTGAGCAAAGGGGCAGGGCATACAGACAAGCTGCCTAAGGCAGGGCAAAATGGTGTTGAAAGACAGTCATTTGTCATTGGAGACCCTCACAAAGTCCCTGGAAAGGGACCATATGCAGGAAGTATCTGTGTGCCCCCATCAGTAACTGCTGGACTACCACCAGCATAAGTCTTCAGGTATGCCTCATGGTTAGATACAGGCACACAACCCGGGTGAACGCAGCACAGATGCACCCTAGGAGCTGACAGAGGCTATGACAGCCCAGGCCACTGGCAGTCAGAGGACTGTGGGAGTCCAGGCCATGATGAGCCTCAGCTTCATGATGTGCCTCTGGTGTCGCCAGCATCATGGGAAATGCTGCAGCGAGAGGTCAGGAAATGTGACACATGCCAGGTGCTACGTGTGCCCGTGCAGACAATGGAAGAGTACATCCAGGCCTTGAATGCTGCACTGTCTCTGGCATTGAGAGATTGATGGCTCTCTTGGAGAGGCACATCCAACAGAGCACTGAGTGTCTGCAGGAGATTCGTGCAGACCTGCATACCCTCAGCTTGACCATGAGCTCAAGGCAGTAGTGACAAGGCAAGAGGGGGGTCAAGGGTCTGGAGTCAACACCAGGTCCTCTACCCTCTCTGGTCAGCAGGAAGGCACATGTGCCTTCCGCAGCTGCGGGCGCCTCTCAGGGTACCCCTGGTGCGGCAGTGGCTCCTTCATCCCCGATGACAGAGGGTGGTACTGCTTCTGTGCATGAAGCCTTCAGTATTCCAGGGCCCTCCAGGCCTAAGGCATCCAGAGGCCGACCACCAAGGTTATCCCTAGCCAAGGGGCAGCAAGGTCAGCAGCCTGCCTCCACCTCAGTTGACGTGCAGGCTGAACACCACGTTGGAGCACGTGCAAAGGAATAAAAGAGCACTTGATAGCACTCGGGATTCACAGGTGAATGTCTAATGTAAATAGGCTAGCATTTGTTGAAAGCGATAATAAAGACAAGCTTCTACTCACAAGATCTCCTTCCTCTTATTTATTGTCTTTGAGGCTTCATGTTAACACTGCCTCTGTCTAGGGGCTCGCAGCCAGGGATAATTTTTTTTTCCGCTTTTTTTTTTATCAGGTGGCCTTTATACCCCAGGCCCCTTTTATATATTTTATGTCGAGGGGGCCTTTATTCCTCAGGCCCCCTTTATATACATATTTATATTTTTAAATTTTATTAAAGACAGATAAATAAACATAAAACTCAAAATGTCATTCTCTGCGTCGACAATGCACTCCAGTCCCTGTGGTGCCCACCGGTTGCGGAAGGCCTCAAGCATACCGGCAGACACCGCATGCTCCCAGCCAGGGATCATGCTGCAAGGGGTCAAGTCTGGAACCTTAACAGCTGAGCGCTGTGCACCAGGTCACTGAGGGAATGCTTCCTGAAGGAAGGCGACAACAGGGGCTGCATGAAGGTAAATCTTTATTGGTTAAACTACAACTGGCAGTAAAGGTCAAAGGAAGTACGAATGTATAAGGGCATCATGAGCCTCCCGAGCACGTTTCTGATGGCGTCTTTCCTTGTCCCTGGGGTCCTTCAGATGGCGATGCTTGCCAGCTTCCTCCTCTGCATCCTCATCGTCTGAGGGGGCATCATGCTCCTCGATATCCTCATTGTTCATTGCCTCCCCACTTTGTAGCGACAGGTTGAGCAGTGCATAGCAGACCACACGATATGCGAGACCCTCGCTGGGGCATACTGAAAGGCTCTGCCATACCGAACTAAGCACCAGACTCTCATCTTGAACAGACCAATGGCTTGCTCTATGGTTGCTCGTGTTATGGATGTTGTCAGGACTGGAAAAATGCAGCTATGAGGAGAGATTGGATAGGCTGGGGTTGTTCTCCTTGGAATAGAAGAAGCTGAGGGGAGATTTGAAGGAGATGTACAAAATTGCGAGGGGCCTAAATAGAGTGGATGGGAGGGCCTATTTACCTTAACAAAGGGGTCAGTGATTAAGAGGGTATAGATTTAAAGTGATTGGTAGAAGGATTAGAGGGGTGATGAGGAAAAAAATTTTTCACCCAAAGGGTGGTGGGTGTCTGGAACTCACTTCCTGAAAGGGTGGTAGAGGCAAAAACCCTCAACTCATTTATAAATTTTCCTCATGTTGCTGTTGCTTCTTTTGCTAATCACTTTAAATCGATGTCTTCTGGTGCTTGATCCTTCCACCAACGGGAACAGTTTCTCCCTATTTACTCTGTCTAGACCCTCATGATTGGATTTCCACCAAGTCCTCTGGGGCTCAACTTGTCCTGCATCATAGCGCCTAGGTCAGCGACAGCCTCCCTGGAGAGGCAGAGTCTTCATTGGCACTGCTCTCAGACGTCGGTAGGTAGTTGAGTTTCAACCAGTAAACCCTCTCTGGACGGTAGCTTTTTCTGCATAGAGGAGACTGCTGGCTTTCCCCTCTGCACCCATCTCCACTCTCTGGACCGTCCTGTGGGCTCACTGGTCATTGTGGTGCCACTGCTGGTGCTTGGACCTCCCTCCTCCTCCTCTGCTGCACCTCCTCTTCAATGAGGTCGCAGAGGCCTGAATGACTGAAGCCCTTGGTAGATGGCCTCTCCCAAGTCCAAAACCTTCACTGCCAACGGCAACCCCCCCTCAACCTGACACCACTAAGAAGATGGCAATTGCCTGTTGCCTCTCTGGTATGACTGCCTGCAGTGATGGCACCTTTGCTCCCACTCCTCAGATGGTGCCCGATGTCCTCCCTTCTCCATCCTGTCTGGCAATTGATGCTGCCTCCCTTTGCAGCCAACAATGAGCTCCCACCTTCATATCGCCTCCCTCAACTAGACGAAGCCCCATGATCCCCGAGCGCTGTTATTAAAATTTATAACTGAGAATAAAATCTCTTTCAATAGGCCTCTTAGCTACCTTAATTGCCTGCCTGCCATGTCAGTGTCTACTCTCCACCCTCCATGTTTGCCACCATCGATAAAATCAGGATGGGATGTCATGATGTCGGGCTTCTGGCCTGATGTCTCCCATCCCAATTTTATGTGCCACCACCACTGTTCCCATGTCCAAGGGCCACATAAAATTCAGCCCATTGTGTATTTTGGACACCCGCTTTTTGAAAACTTACTAATTAGTCCCACGCCCCTCACTCTATCCCCATATCCGTGTAAACCTTTCCTTTTCAACTGCATATCAATACCCTTTCGAAAGCTGTTATTGAACCTGCTTGCACTTCCTTTCAGGCAACGTATTATAAATCATAACATCCCCTAGCACAGTGTCAGGGAAGTGGGCCGAGAATTTTTTTTTTAGATTAGCTAGCCTTGTATTTATTAAAAAATGTATTTGCATTGATTATAGGATCTTTCATGTCCTCAAGATGACCCAAACATTTCATAGCCAATATTACTTTTGTAGTGTAGTTACTGTTACTACATAATCAAATACAGCAGCCAATTTGCACATAGCATGGACCCACAAGTAGTAATGAGTTTCTGTTCTGGTGGTGTTAGTTGAGGGATAAATGTTGGGCAAAGCTAGTCCCATGATCTTTTACATCCAGATGGATAGGGCTTCAATTTAATATCCCATCCAAAATACTTATCCTCTAACAAGGCAGTCCCTCCATCAGTACTGCAGTAAAGTATCAGCCTAGATTATGCTCTCAAGCTCTGCAATAGGACTTGAGCCCACAACCTCCTAACTCAAAGACAAGTGTGTGAACACCAAGCCAAGAACAGCAGCCCCAGCCCTCTGAGCAATAAGTCATTGGCCCTATAGTGTCTTTAGTGAATCAAAACCAGACATTCTCCAATCTCTCAGGCTCAGGGGTATCTTCTAGATAGCTATTCTTTGGCCGCCTTATCACGAGAGACAATGGGTAAGCGCCTGGAGGTAGTCAGTGGTGTGTGAAGCAGCGCCTGGAGTGGCTATAAAGGCCAATTCTAGAGTGACAGGTTCTTCCACAGGTGCTGCAGAAAAATTTGTCTGTCGGGGCTGTTACACAGTTGGCTCTCCCCTTGCGCTTTTGTCTTTTTTCCTGCCAACTGCTAAGTCTCTTCAACTCGCCACACTTTAGCCCCGCCTTTATGGCTGCCCACCAGCTCTGGCGAACGCTGGCAACTGACTCCCACGACTTGTGATCAATGTCACAGGACTTCATGTCGCGTTTGCAGACGTCTTTAAAGCGTAGACATGGACGGCCGGTGGGTCTGATACCAGTGGCGAGCTCGCTGTACAATGTGTCCTTGGGGATCCTGCCATCTTCCATGCGGCTCACATGGCCAAGCCATCTCAAGTGCCGCTGACTCAGTAGGGTGTATATGCTGGGGATGTTGGCCGCCTCGAGGACTTCTGTGTTGGAGATACGGTCCTGCCACCTGATGCCAAGTATTCTCCGGAGGCAGCAAAGATGGAATGAATTGAGACGTCGCTCTTGGCTGACATACGTTGTCCAGGCCTCGCTGCCATAGAGCAAGGTACTGAGGACACAGGCTTGATACACTCGGACTTTTGTGTTCCGTGTCAGTGCGCCATTTTCCCACACTCTCTTGGCCAGTCTGGACATAGCAGTGGAAGCCTTTCCCATGCGCTTGTTGATTTCTGCATCTAGAGACAGGTTACTGGTGATAGTTGAGCCTAGGTAGGTGAACTCTTGAACCACTTCCAGAGCGTGGTCGCCAATATTGATGGATGGAGCATTTCTGACGTCCTGCCCCATGATGTTCGTTTTCTTGAGGCTGATGGTTAGGCCAAATTCATTGCAGGCAGCCGCAAAACTGTCGATGAGACTCTGCATGCACTCTTCAGTGTGAGATGTTAAAGCAGCATCGTCAGCAAAGAGGAGTTCCCTGATGAGGACTTTCCGTACTTTGGACTTCGCTCTTAGACGGGCAAGGTTGAACAACCTGCCCCCTGATCTTGTGTGGAGGAAAATTCCTTCTTCAGAAGACTTGAACGTGAAAGCAGCAGGGAGAAGAAAATCCCAAAAAGTATGGGTACGAGAACACAGCCCTGTTTCACGCCACTCAGGATAGGAAAGGGGTCTGATGAGGTGCCGCCATGTTGAATTGTGCCTTTCATATTGTCATGGAATGAGGTGATGATACTTAGTAGCTTTGGTGGACATCCAATCTTTTCTAGTAGTCTGAAGAGACCACGTCTGCTGACAAGGTCAAAGGCTTTGGTGAGATCAATGAAAGCAATGTAGAGGGGCATCTGTTGTTAGCGGCATTTTTCCTGTATCTGACAAAGGGAGAACAGCATGTCAACGGTCGATCTCTCTGCACGAAAGCCACACTGTGCCTCAGGGTAGACGCGCTCGGCCAGCTTCTGGAGCCTGTTCAGCGCAACTCGAGCAAAGACTTTCCCCACTATGCTGAGCAGGGAGATTCCACGGTAGTTGTTGCAGTCACCGCGGTCACCTTTGTTTTTATAGAGGGTGATGATATCGGCATCGCGCATGTCCTGGGGTACTGCTCCCTCGTCCCAGCACAGGCATAGCAGTTCATGTAGTGCTGAGAGTATAGCAGGCTTGGCACTCTTGATTATTTCAGGGGTAATGCTGTCCTTCCCAGGGGCTTTTCCGCTGGCTAGAGAATCAATGGCATCACTGAGTTCCGATTTTGTTGGCTGTATGTCCAGCTCATCCATGACTGGTAGAGGCTGGGCTGCATTGAGGGCAGTCTCAGTGACAACATTCTCCCTGGAGTACAGTTCTAGGTGGTGCTCAACCCAGCGGTCCATTTGTTTGTGTTAGTCAGTGATTATGTCCCCTGATTTAGATTTGTGGGGGGCGATCTTCTTGATGGTTGGCCCAAAAGCTCTCTTAATGCCATCATACATTCCTCTGATGTTTCCGGTGTCTGAGGCCAGCTGAATATGACTGCATAGGTGTTACCAGTAGTCATTTGCTATCATAGATAGCTATTACTGTAGAGATTAATCAGCAAGTTAGGTAGTTTTAATGTTTTTTTTTATTCATTCATGGGATGTGGGCGTCACTGGCCAGGCCAGCATTTATTGCCATTCCTAATTGCCCTCGAGAAGGTGGTGGTGAGCTGCCTTCTTGAACCGCTGCAGTCCGTGTGAGGTAGGTAGACCCACAGTGAACTGGGACATGACTTCTCAATAGAAGGATTCTCCAGAAATTCATTGAAATTGTGGTACTAAGCCATAAAAACTTTTTAAAATTGAAATTGTCCTAATTCTGCTAAAGTAATGCAAACTTTTAATATTCTGTTGGATTTGTTAGTCGTGGAGGGATTAACCTATGCACTTATGTATTTGAACATAGTTTTCATCTTTTAGATCTTTTGAGGTCCCATCTTTTCCCCCTCTTAGGTGGATGTAAAAGATCCCAGGGCTTGATTTAAAGACAAGCAAAGGTGTTCCCGTTTACTGACCAATATCAATATCATTAAAGCAGATTATCTGGTCATTTGCTGTTTGTGGAACCTTATTCTTTTTACATATATTGCCTGCCATGTTTCCCTACATTACAACAGTGACTACACTTCCCAAAAATATTTCCTTGGCTGTACAAGCACTTTGAGGCATGTTCAGGTCAAAAAACGCACTATTTAAATACATGCTCTTTCTTAATGTTAGCAATGCCATCAAAGGGCTCGCCATACAGGCCTATAGTACTATTTTGACACCCTTCCTGGAATTATTTCACAGAATTTGATGTATAGAATTTGTGCCATTTAAAGCATTATAGCTTATAAATAATACATTTATCTTGTTACGGAGATAGTCCTTGTATTTAATCTACCATTCAAACATCATGTTAATTTCAATGAAAAGTTTTAAGGAAATAACTAGTTTAAACTATGTAATAAACTGCCCAGATTACATCAAAAGCAAGTGCAGTTGTGCATTTCATATATCAAATGTATTACCGGGATCCTAAGAGATTCAGCTGCATTATTAGGCAGCTATCCAAAAACCCAATGTCACTTAACTTGAAAATAAGTGGAGAAAATTATATGAAAAATATAAACAAGGAAGGAATAGATGAAATAAGTAATTAACTACTTGTGGGATATTAGTCATGGTTTGCTGATTACAAGAAACTGTAATTAATGGATGCTCACCTGAAACTTCAAAATAGAATCCCTTTCTTTCCTTTATTGAGGCTGTAGCTAGAGAAAAACCACTTCCTATCTGTTATCTTATCACCTTATTGTCTTTGTCAAGGCTACCTGTTAGATTAGACATGGGATCAGTTTTCTTCTTGTATACATGCCAGCTCATAATTCCTTCCATTCATTCATTCTAATGGATAGGAAAGCAAGTTGACAGCAGAAAAGTCCACAAAATGATATTCCCTAAAAAGCATGACAGTTTCTATTAAGGGCATACATGTCAATGTGTTTGATATGTATGTATACTGTATTCTGTATAAAAAGGGAAACATGGTAAGCAAATGCTTTGTCTCCAATAAAATATGAAATTGAATTAAATAAATCTGGTAATTTGTGGGCTATAAAAATGACCAATAAAGCCATATTTGACTATTGTAGAAATCTAATTGGTTCCTTTAGGGGAGTCTGCTGTTCCTACTCGGTCTGGCCAATATGTGACTCCAATTCCACACTGTGTGGTTGGCTCTTAATGCCCTCAAAGCAACTAGAAATGGGCAATAAATGCTGCCTTGTAGGTATCACTTACATCCCAAGAATAGGTTAAAAAAAGATTGTTGTTCCTAAGAGCTATAAAATAGTGTTTAATACCAAAATCATGCAAACATCGGCCAAAGAGGCATGTACTCTGTGAGATGATTACATGTTGTAAATGAAACCTTTGAAATTAATCAACACTAAAATCAGTGCAGTCAGATGTAGGGGCATGAGATATCTTGTAAAACATAAGCTATCAAGCACTCATTCAAGCTCTGAAGAAAGGATTCAAGCACAAGGAAATGTGTGATTTGATAGATTAACTGCTAACATCAAGAACGATAACTGGGCTTGGTAACTCCATTTAAAATCTTACGTATTCTTCCAAACTATATAAGTTCCCATTTTTCTCTGAATTGCACATATTGAACAATCCTGCTAGTCCATCTATGTCCATTTGCAATATTTCACAACCCTTGCACAATCTGCCATTCCCTCAATTTGATATCATCAGTAAATCTCCATTTGTAAGTCCAGATCACTTAGTACAGAGTAAATAAGAGTAGCCCCAACTCATACCATTTGGCTCATCTTTCCAATCTGAGAAACTTCTTTTTGCACCTACTATTTGCTTTCTGCCCTTTAATCATCTCACTATCAATATGACCATATTTTCCTCTATTCCAAGTGCCATTATCATTGCCATAAGTCCTTTAAGTAGTAGTTTATCAAATAGTTTTTCAAATCTGTGTAAAATACCACTTTTATTTCTTTGAAAAGCTCCATATGGTTGGAAAAACACAGTTACTTTTTAGAAATCCATAATGAGTGACCCCGATAATTGTGTTTCCCCCCCACCAACCCCCCCCCCGATTGCTTAATAATTAAATCTTATAATATAAGCTCCAGTGGGGTAATTTTGTGAATTAATACCAGGCCTCATGGGTTGCATGTGCTGGTTGGAAAATCAAGCCCTGACCTTGTGTGTCTGATTTTTGGTTGGGAGATTTAAGCACCAGAAAAGAGTGGCATGCTGCTTGCAGCTACAAACTTCATATATATGTTTTAAATCATTTGGCCAAGACCTCATGCCATCTTTGACTGAGACTCTGTCCAGTCAAAAGCTTCCCCATAAATACTAGAGTTCAGGCACGTGTTGAAACAGGCTTCCTAAAGGGTAGATTTCTCAAAGTATTCTTTTTCATGTTCTATCTGTTGCCTTTTGTTCTATGCATTATTTGTATTTTGCTGGATATTTATACATTTTGGATATTCTTTTTCATTTTCTTCCATTGTCCAGCTTGCTGAAACTTCTCTTCCTTGTTTGCACTTTTACCTATTTGATTGTAGCCAGAGTATCTCTAACAATGGTTTCATTTCCCATTCCTATGCAGTATTCTTTGGAGTCCCAATAGGTTCCATTCCTCTTCCAAATTTACATACCACCCCTTGACAAGTCATCCAGACATGTGGTAAGCTTTCATTTTTATCCTGGCACTCAACTCCACATTTTCATTGTCTCTGTGTGTCACATTATTTCTCCTACATCCAATTTTGGATATATTTAACTTCCTCCAGCTAAACTATGGCAAAACTAAAGCCTTCATCTTCATCCCGTCACAAACTCCATTCCCTTTTAACACTGTTTTAAGCTGAGCCAGATTGTTGTAGCCCCAGCTAAGCATCACAAACACCACCTAATTCGATCTCCTTATCATCTACTGAAACCCTCATCCATGCTTTTGTAATTTTCAGAGTCAACTATTCCAGTGTTCTTCTAGATAGCTTCCTATCCTCCATCCTCTATAAATGTCAGCGCATCTAAAACTCTGCAACTTGCATCCAATTCCATACAAATCCACGGGCACCCATTACTTGTTCTAACTTCAATGACCTACATTAGCTCCTGCTCCCCCAATGCCTCAAATTTTAAATTTTTATCTTGGTATTCAAATCTCTGCTCTTTCTATCTCCATATCCTGCTCCAGTGAAGCAAGGCTCTCAATACTCCATTTTAACTCCAGCATTTTATGCAACCCCCATCATTGGCAGCTTTGCCTTCAACTGACTAGGCCCAACATTTTGGAATGTTCTTAAACCAATATGTCTCTACCTCGCTCTCCTCCTTTAAGACCTCATTGTTTTGACTAAGCTTTTACTCATTCCTTCGAATAGCTCATTCTTTGGCTTGCTCAGAGGCATTTCCTCTTTGTGCCCCTGTGAAGCACCTTGGGATGTTTTCTTATATCATGGGTACTATATAAATGTACATTGTTAATCTTACCAACTGTACAACAGTTTTCCACATACCAGAAATACTAGTAGTCTCAATTGAAAACAAGAGGGGTATTATATTAGATTGGTTTCAATCTTCACTAGTAATAAAGGTACAATTGCCTTTCTTTATCATGTAAGGTACTGTGGTAGTGCTGCATTGGTACAGGTGCCATCCTACAAATGAAGATCTCATTGACTAGTCTGCTGTGTCAAGTGGATGTAAAAGATCCCTAAGCACTATCTGAAGAGCAGTCTTATCCTGAGGTCCCAGTCAGCATTCCTCCCTCAACCAACATTACCAAAAAAAAAGATTCATTGGTCAATAATCTGACACAGAATTACATAGAATTTTACAGCACAGGAACTGGTCATTCAGCCTCCTCCCAATCTTATTTCATCTTGCCCTATCATCATATCCTTCTATTCCTTTCTCATATACTTACCTAGCTTTCCTTTAAAAGCATCTATGCCAATTGTCTCAACCACTCCATTTGGCAGCAAATTCCACATTCTGAGTGAAGTTCCTCCTGAATTCCTTATTGGATTTACTGCTAACTCTTGTATATTTATGGTCCCTAATTTGGATTCCCCCACAAGTGGAAACATCTCCACGTCAATGCTACCAAACCCCTTCATAATTTTAAAGATCTCTATTAGACCACTTTTCAGTCTTCTCTTTTCTAAAGTAAAAAGCCCTCACCTATTTAACTTTTGCTGATAGTTGCATCCTCACAGTTCCGTTATCAACTTGTAAACCTTTATTTCACTTTCTCCAGTGCATCTATATCCTTTTTTCAATATGGTGACCACAAATATAAAAAGTACTCCAAATCTGATCTAACCAATGTTAATTAATATGTTTAACATAACTTTTCTGCTTGCCTGTGCTTTGCTGCTGGCACAAAATGGCCACTGTGCTTGCTGACATAACAGCAGTTAGTGTCATGAATTGTTTGGCAGGTTTGAGATATTTCAACTTAATATTTTTTATATATATATATATTTATATATATATAAAGACAATTGATTTTTAAAAATATTTGTATCTTCTTTCAAATCTCCAAATACACCATTCTACCTGCTGTTACTCCTCTGTGAAATCAAAAATCCTGTTGCAGCATTCCCCTCTCTAATTTGCTGTTTCCCACAATGTCAAAGTGAAATTACACTCCTAAGTCCTCCTATTCTCTTACAATCTACAGCCTTTTAAAATCAAAGATTTGCATCACCTCATCAACACCTCTTGATTTATCACACATTCGCTTCTACCCTTTTCAATCTTGATAATGTTCTGAACTAAGGAAAATAAAAGCAAAATACTGCAGATGCTGGAAATCTGAATCTCCTCTCTCCTTACCCTCCAAAGCCCCAAACACTCCTTCCAGGTGAAGCAGTGATTTACTTGTACTTCTTTCAATTTAGTTTACTGTATTTGCTGCTCACAATGCCGTATCCTCTACACTGGGGAGACCAAACGCAGATTGGGTGACTGCTTTGCCTAACACCTCTGCTCAGTCCGCAAGCATAACCCTGAGCTTCTGGTTGCTTATCATTTTAATTCACCATCCTGCTCTCATCCTCACATTTTCGTCCTTGGCCTGCTGCAGTGTTCCAGTGAACATTAACGCAAGCTCGAGGAACAGGATCTCATCTTCTGATTGGGCACACTAAAGTCTTCTGGACTCAACATTGAGTTCAACAATTTCAGGGCATGACGGCCATTTTTATTTATTTATTTATTTTAACCATATTTCTGTCTTAAACTTGTTTTTCATGTTTTCAGAGTCGTTCATTATTCTGCCATTAACACTCTCTCTGGACGAATGCTTTGTTTTTTACTACAACTATTAGCAATCCCTTTGTCTTTTCTTCCATGACATCTCTGTCATTTAATTTCTCCTGCCCTCCACCTTATCACACACCTTCCTCTTTCTTCTTCTCCCCCCACCCCACCCCCACCTTTCACTTGCTCAAAATCCTATTACATTTCTAACTTTTGCCAGTTCTGATGAAAGGAAACAGACCTGAAATAGTTAACTCTATTTCTCGGACCACAGATGCTGCCAGACTGGCTGAGTATTTCCAGTACTTTGTTTTTATTTCTGAACTAAGGACCTTGGTTTCTCAATAATACAAAAATTACAATCACTGAAAATACATTGGCCACATTAATAATTTCAAGACCAGAAAACACTGAAGTGAAAATGACTGTGAGGAGGATAGTATAGAACTTCAAAAGGACCTAGACAAGTTAGTGGAATGGGTAGACATGTGACAGATGCGGAGAAATGTGAAGTGATTCATTTTGGTAAGAACATGGAGAGACAATAGGGTACAACTCTAAAGGGTGTGCAGGAACAGAGGGACTTGGGTGTATATGTGCATATGTCATTAAAGGTGGCAGGCCAGGTTGAGAGAGTGTTTAATAAAGCATACAATATCCTAGGCTTTATTAATAGGGGCATAGAGTACAAGAGCAAGGTTATGTTGAACTTGGATAAGACACTAGTTCAGCCTCAGCTGGAGTATTGCATTCAGTTCTGGGCATCGCACTTCAGGAAAGATGTGAAGGCATTGGAGACAGTGCAAAAAAAATTCACGAGAATGGTTCCAGGGTTAGGAACCTCCGTTATGAAGATAGATTGGAGAAGTTGGGACTGTTTTCCTTAGAAAAGGCTGAGAGGAGATTTGACAAAGGTGTTCAAAATCATGGGGATCTGGACAGAGTAGATAGGGAAAAACTATTCCCACTTACGAAAGGAGAACGAGAGAACACAAATTTAAAGTAATTGGCAAAAGAAGCAAAAGTGGCATGAGGAAAAACTTTTTCACACAGGGAATGCTTAAGGGCTGGAATATACTGCCTGAGAGTGTGGTGCAGGGAGGTTCAATCGAGGCATTCAAAAGGAAATTAGACTGTTATCTTTTTTATTCATTCATGGGATGTGGGCATCGCTGGCGATGCCAGCATTTATTGCCCATCCCTAATTGCCCTTGAGAATGTGGTGGTGAGCTGCCTTCTTGAACCACTGCAGTCCATGTGGGGTAGGTACACCCACAGTGCAGTTAGGAAGGGAGTTCCAGGATTTTGACCCAGCGACAGTGAAGGTACGGCAATATAGTTCGAAGTCAGGATGGTGTGTGGTTTGGAGGGGAACTTGCAGGTGGTGGTGTTCCCATGTATTTGCTGCCTTTGTCCTTCGAGGTGGTAGAGGTCGCAGGTTTGGAAGGTGCTGTCTAAGGAGCCTCGGTGCGTTGCTGCAGTTCATCTTGTAGATGATACACACTGTTGCCACTGTACGTCAGTGGTGGAGGGAGTGAATGTTTGTGGATGGGTTGTCAATCAAGCGGGCTGCTTTGACGTAGAGTCATGGCATCATAGAGTTATACAGCACAGAAATAGGCCCTTCGGCCCATCGTGTCCGTGCCGGCCATCTATTCTATTCCCATTTTCCAGCACTTGGCCCGTAGCCTTGTATGCTATGGCATTTCAAGTGCTCATCTAAATACTTCTTAAATGTTGTAATGGTTCCTGCCTCTACCCACTCTTCAAGCAGTGCATTCCAGATTCCAACCACCCTCTGGGTGAAAAATGTTTCCTCAAATCCCCCCTAAACCTCTTGCCCCTTACCTTAAACCAAGCCCCCTGGTTATTGACCCCTCCGCTAATGGAAAAAGTTTCTTCCTATCTACCCTATCTGTGCCCCTCATAATTTTGTATACCTCAATCATGTCCCCACAGCCCACCCCCCCTCAGCCTTCTCTGCTCTAAGGAAAACAACCCTAGCCTATCCAGTCTCTCTTCATAGCTGAAATGCTCCAGCGCAGGCAACATCCTGGTGAATCTCCTCTGCACCCTCTCCAGTGCAATCACATCCTTCCTATAGTGTGGTGACCAGAACTGTACACAGTACTCCAGCTGTGACCTAACTAGCATTTTATACAGCTCCATCATAACCTCCCTGCTCTTATATTCTATGCCTCGGCTAATAAAGGCAAGTATCCCATATGCTTTCCTAACCACCTTATCTACTTATCTATGGATAAGTACACCAAGGTCCCTCTGATCCTCTGTACTTCTTAGGGTCCTACCATCCATTGCATATTCCCTTGCCTTGTTAGTCCTCCCAAAATGCATCACCTCACACTTCTCAGGATTAAATTCCATTTGCCACTGCTCTGCCCATCTTACCAGCCCACTTATATCGTCCTGTAATCTAAGGCTTTCCTCCTCACTATTTACGACACCACTAGTTTTTGTGTAATCTGCGAACTTACTGATCATACCTCCTACATTCACGTCTAAATCATTAATGTATACTACAAACAGCAAGGGTCCCAGCACTGATCCCTGCGGTACCCCACTGGTCACAGGCTTTCAATCACAAAAACAACCCTCGACCATCACACTCTGCCTCCTGCCACTAAGTCAATTTTGGATCCAGTTTGCCAAATTGCCCTGGATCCCATGGACTCTTACCTTCTTGACCAATCTACCATGCAGGACCTTATCAAAAGCCTTACTGAAGTCCATGTAGACTACATCAACTGCCTTACCCTCATCTACACACCTAGTCACCTCCTTGAAAAATTCTAATTTGTTAGACTTGATCTCCCCTTGACAAAGCTATGCTGACTATCCTTAATTAATCCCTGCCTCTCCAAGTGGAGATTAATCCTGTCCCTACTACTGATATTAGACTCACTGGCCTGTAATTACCTGGTTTATCCCGAATACCCTTCTTGAATAATGGTACCACATTTGCTGTGCTCCAGTCCTCTGGCACTTCTCCTGTGGCCAGAGAGGCTTTGAAAATTTGTGTCAGAGCCCCTGCAATCTCCTCCCTTGCCTCACATAGCAGCCTGGGATACATCTCATCTGGGCCTGGGGATTTATCCACTTTTAAGCCCGCTAAAACCTCCTCCCTTTCAATGCTAATATGTTCAAGTATACCACAATCCCCCTCCCTGATCCCTACACCTACATCGTCCTTCTCCATAGTGAACACAGATGAAAAGTAATCATTTAAAACCTCACCTACATCCTCCGGCTCCACACACAGATTGCCACTTTGGTCCTTAATGGACCCTACTTAATATACTTATAAAATGCCTTGGGATTTTCCTTTATCTTGCCCACCAGTGTTTTTTCATGTCCCCTCTTTGCTCTCCGAATTACTTTTTTAACCCTTACACTTTCTATACTCCTCTAGGGCCTCCGCTGTTTTCAACCCTCTGAATCTGCCATAAGCCGACTTTTTTTTCCTTATCCAATCCTCTTATATCCCTTGATGTCCAGGGTTCCCTGGACTTATTGGTCCTACTCTTCGCCTTTACAGGAACATGTTGGCCCTGAACTATTTCCTTTTTGAATGACTCCCACTGGTCTGATGTAGACTTTCCTACAAGTAGCTACTCCCAGTCCACTTTGACCAGATCCTGTTTTATCATATTGAAATCGGCCTTCCCCCCAATTCAGTACCTTTATTTTCGGTCATCTTTGTCCTTTTCCATAACAACCTTAAATCTTACAGAATTATGGTCACTATCCCTGAAATGCTCCCCCACTGACACTTCTACCACTTGTCTGGCTTCATTCCCTAAGATTAGGTCCAGTACCGCCCCTTCTCTTGTCGGACTTTCTACGTGCTGGATCAAAAAGCTCTGCTGGATGCACTTTAAGAATTCCGCCTCCTTTAAGTCTTATGCACTAAGATTATCCCAGTTAATATTGGGGCAGTTGAAATCCCCTACTATTATTGCCCTATTATTTTTAATACCTTTCTGAGATTTAGAAACATAGAAAAATAGGAGCTGAAGTACGCCATTCGGCCCTTCGATCCTGCACCGCCATTCAATACAATCATGGCTGATCATCCAAACTCAGTAACCTGTTCCCGCTTTCTCCCCGTATCCCTTGATCCCTAAGAAATATATCCAACTCTTTCTTGAATATATTTAATGATTTGGCCTCAACTGCTTTCTGTGGTAGGGAATTCCACAGGTTCATCACTCTCTGGGTGAAGAAATCCCTCCTCATCTCAGTCCTAAATGGCTTACCCCTTATCCTTAGACTGTGACCCCTGGTCCTGGACTCCCCCGCCATCGGGAACATCCTTCCTGCATCTAGTCTGTCCAGTCCTGTTAGAATTTGTAGGTTTCTATGAGATCCCCTCTCATTCTTCTAAACTCGAGCGAATACAAGCCTAATCGACCCAATCTTTCTTCATACTTCAGTGCTGCCATCCCAGGAATCAATCTGATGAACCTTTGCTGCACTCCCTCCACAGCAAAAACATCCTTCCTCAGATAAGGAGACCAAAACTGCACACAATACTCCAGATGTGGTCTCACCAAGGCCTTGTATAATTGCAGCAAGACATCCTTGCTCCTGCACTCGAATCCTCTCGCTACGAAGGCCAACATACCATTTGCCTTCTTAACTGCCTGCTGCACCTGCATGCTTACTTTCAGCGACTGGTGGACAAAGCCACCCAGGTCTCGCTGCACCTCCCCCTTTCCCAATCTATCACCATTCAGATAATAATCTGCCTTTCTGTTTTTGCCACCAAAGTGGATAACCTCACATTTATCCACTTTATCCTGCATCTGCCATGTATTTGCCCATTCACTCAACCTGTCCAAATCACACTGGAGCTTCTCTGCATCCTCCTCACAGCTCGCACTCCCACCCAGCTTTGTGTCATCTGCAAACTTGGATATATTACATTTAATTCCCTCATCTATATCATTCATATATGTTGCGATTAGCTGGGGTCCTAGCACTGCTCCCTGCGGTACTGCACTAGTCACTGCCTGCCACTTGGAAAAAGACCCGTTTATTCCTACTCTTTGTTTCCTGTCTGCCAACCAGTTCTCTATCCATGTCAGTACCTTACCCCCAATGCCATGTGCTTTAATTTTGCACGCAAATCTCTTATGTGGGACTTTATCGAAAGCCTTCTGAAAGTCCAAATACACCACATCCACTGGTTCTCCCTTATCTAGTTACTACTAGTTACATCCTCAAAAAATTCCAGATTTGTCAAGCATGATTTCCCTTTCGTAAATCCATGTTGACTTTGTCCGATCCTGTCACTGTTTTCCAAGTGCTCTGCTATCACATCTTTTTAATGGACTTTTAATTTTCCCCACTACTGATGTCAGGCTAACTGGTCTATAATTCCCTGTTTTCTCTCTACCTCCTTTTTTAAATAGTGGGGTTACATTAGCTACCCTCCAATCTGTTAGAACTGCTCCAGAGTCTATAGAATTTTGAAAAATGACCAGCAATGTATCCACCATTTCTAGGGCCACTTCTTTAAGTATTCTGGGATGTAGATTATCAGGCCCTGGGAATTTAACGGCCTTCAATCCCATCAATTTCCCTAACATCATTTCCCTACTAATACTGATTTCATACAGTTCCTCCTTCTCACTAGACCCTAAGTTCCCCAACATTTCTGGGAGGTAATTTGTGTCCTCCTTTGTGAAGACATATCTGCTCCTCTATCTCTCCCTGACTGTTTGGAGGCCTGTAGTACACTCCCAGCAAAGTGATTGCCCCCTTTTTATTTTTAAGTTCGACCCATATGGTCTCATTTGAGGAACCTTCTCAGGTATCATCCCTCTTTACTGCAGTAATTGACTTTTTGATCAATAGTGCAATGCCACCTCCTCTTTTACACTCTCCACGCCCCCCCCCCCCCCCCCCCAAAGATTCTATACCCTGGAATATTGAGCTGCCAGTCCTACCCTTCCCGCAACCATGTCTCTGTGATAGCAATAATATCATATTCCCATGTGTTAATCAATGCCCTCAATTCATCTGCCTTACTTGTAAGACTCCTTGCTTTAAAATAGATGCAATCCAGCCTTGCATTATTTGCTTGTGCCTTAACTAGTCTATATTTGCTTTGCCTTCCAGATGTCCTGGATTGTGTCGAGCTTCTTGAGTGTTGTTGGAGCTGCACCCATCCTGGCAAGTGGAGAGTATTCCATTATACTCCTGACTTGTGCCTTGTAGATGGTGGACAGGCTTTGGGAAGTCAGGAGGTGAGTTATTCACTGCAGAATTCCTAGCCTCTGACCTGCTTTTGTCGCCACGGTATTTATATGGCTACCCCAGTTCAGTTTCTGGTCAATGGTAACCCCCAGAATGTTGATAGTGGGGGATTCAGTGATGATAATGCATTCATTGAATGTCAAGGGCAGATGGTTAAATTCTCTCTTGTTGGAGATGGTCATTGCTTGGCACTTGTGTGGCACGAATGTTACTTGCCACTTATCAGCCCAGGCCTGGATATTGTCCAGGTCTTGCTGAATTTCAATACGGACTGCTTCAGTATCTGAGGAGTCGCGAATGGTGCTGAACATTGTGCAATCATCAGCAAATATCGAAAAAGGAAGAATGTGTAGGGTTACGGGGAGGAGGCAGGGGAATGGCACTAGGTGAACTGCTCATTCGGAGAGCTGGTGCAGATACGTTGGGCTGAATGGCCTTCTGTGGTGTACTAGTTCTGTGATTCTGTATATTAATTTTAATAATTTTCCATAGTTTTAACTTTTGGAAAAGGTTTTGCGACACTAACGTATAACAACAAATTGTGGCAGAGTGAAATAATTAGTCTATTAAACAACACATCTTATATATGTACATTTAATTGACAAGACGACAGTTAAATAACTTGCATATTGCAATGCATGTCGTGGATCAAATATGTAGCTTAATGTGGAAAACATTACAGATTACACTGTGACTCAAAATGATTGTGTACCTTCAGTGCTGTTTTGCACAATTAATATTTGTTTATTAAAGTTGGATATCATTTAATACAGATTATCGTGCACCAAATATAGATAACATTAGTTTTATACCCCAAATATTTAACAGTTAATTTAATGCAAGATAATTAATAGTAACAAGAGAGTCCCTGCACTGTACCCAGACTTTGCTATGATCACTTATTTTTTTCCAGTCATTGGTTAATACACAATATAAATATAACTCAGTACATTCTATTGCCATAATCAAACTCGATTATAAAAAGGATTATATATATATTCACAATATTGATCTGTATTGTGCCAGACACAGAAAAATGTACTTTCACAATAACAGTATAGTTAAATCTTCACAAAAATAATTAGGTAACAGTGAATGAGATGCGTGCATAATAGCACACAAGGAACAATCCTGGCCTGAAATGGAAATGTTAAAATTATAAGATTCTTGAAAAACACAATTAATCGCATGACAAATCTACACTTGTAAGATCATTACTGCCCATAAATTATAGGTTTGAGTATTGTTAATTTTTTAATGTGTTTATTTTCCTTTACAATTCGCTTAGCTTCAGGAGAGCAGCTTGACCTCAGCAAGGATGAGTTCTGAAGAAATGTGGAATTGTTTGTTGGAGTGTTACAACAGTTCCTAGAAAATAGTTTTTTTTAAATAGAACTACCTACGGTATAATAGTGACAACAAACATACAGTGACTGAATTTTGACTAACGAGATAAATGTACATTGAACACAGAGGTGCACTCCTGAACATTAACAACAGTCAATGTTCCACCATACTCATTACACTGTAGAATATGATTTATACAGTCCATAGAGTGAGGAAGAATGGGACCGGTGATCTCTAAACCGTAAGAGTCTATAGGACCAAGGCAACCCTGGACTTTTCCACAAGTATTAGCAACCTATAAGAAGGAGAGAACATAAAACTGTCTATAATTATCATTATTTTATAAATTGTAAATGATACACATATTGAAGTGTTTTCAAAAGCTTTAACACATAGGTTGTCATATGATGTTAAAAGAATAATATAGCAGTAGTAGTAGTCGGAATAATGTGAGCACTTTGTGTCTGGGTTCTTGCTCTCCTCCCCTCTCCTCAAGTTAAACCTCAAGTTAAATAGGTTTGTTCAAAACTCCAAAATGAGCAGAAGAGGGGGTTAAATCAGCAAATTTGCAAAACCCGGCCCCAACCATCGCAAAAGTGCAGCTTCCTTTTAAACCGCGGCTGGATTTGGGGCATCAAGTAACCAGCTCCACAGCAGTGGGCCGGTAATCATAATATATGTAAATACGACTCCGTTCCTGATATTTTGGCTGTGATTTAAATTTTAAAACTGCGAGAGCTAACAGATCCAGCAAGTAAGTGCTTTTTAGAGGCTGCTTGTGGGTCAGGAGAAGCAAGAGTGCTCCTGTCAGCCCCTCAAGCAAATCATGTCTCATAATCAGCCATCCTCAGCTCCCCCCCCCCCCGCAATGTTTCCCAGTTCTCCCAATTGTCGGTCCGACCCCACCTGAACCCGCGATGTTTCTCAGTTACTGGGGACTGCCTCCAACAACGACCTTTTACTGGTGGCTTTCCTACCTGGCAACCAGCCTTTAGTGGCTGGCTGCTGAGGAGGAAAGAGTCAAAAGATGATTAGGAGATCCTGCCTTTAAATCAGCAGTACTACCACATCCTGGCATTTCCATGCTTCCCCCCCTTGCAAACGCACTCCCTTCCTGTCTCCCTGTGAATATCGGGGCCATCCTTTCCTTCCCCACGGATTTCAAGACAACAGCTGACAAACAATTTCAGGTTCATAACGCAGCTATAATCAAAGAAAAATTATAATGCCTCTTCTCTATACACAAACACACACTTTACCTTGGATTTCTCCTCAAAGTAAATCCAATTTTTAAAATTAACTTTTCTTTTTAAATTACTAGGTAAAAAATAACTTTTCAAAAACTGTTTCGACAGATGACTTTTCCATTACATTTCTTTGTTTGATTCAGAGACTTAAAATGTTTTTCGCTTGATACAACAGAAACTTACCTGAAGTAACTGTAAAGATGCTCCAGGGAAAGCCACAGGGCAAAGCAGCGTGGGTGGCAGTCCTCTTTGTACGCCCTCTTGTGCGACTATATGTGGCGAGTTCATTAGAAAGGTTATTAAGGATGCTGTATGGGGTCCTTCAACTACAACCAGGAACTTCAGTTGCTTGTCCTGATATTGCTGATGCCTGATCAGAATAATGTAAGGATAATATTTCCTACAATTGTATTGAATATTAAACTATTGTGCTACTACTGGGAGAGTATTGGATTAGCTTATATTGTACATCACGTTGTCTTGTGATTTTCCTGTCTGCAGCACAGAGAGGAACTGACGTATGTGGCAAGAAACAAGGAAAGAATATATTATTACTGATTGTCCCACACTCAAGAATACAGAGTTAAAATTTAAACCAGGCAGCTTGATTCTGATTAGTCAAGGCATTGCCCTGAGGAATGAACTAACAAATAGCTGTCACTTATTTTGTTCAGCTGAAACAGGCACAATGTCTGTACATATTCTTTCTGTCTGCAAAGAACAGGGCCTGGTGTATTAATATATGTAGCTTCCAGTACATGCAAATGCACCACGCTGCGAGCCCTACTGACAATCTTAAATTGGTTGTCAGCGTAATTCTTAGCACACTGTGTATTATTTAGCAAATGTTGTCCAATTGCGGAATCACATTTAATGTTGGACACTGTATTTTGAGTTTTGCAAGCACGGGCTGGATGGGTACGGCCCGTACCTTGCCTGTTGCGAACAGTTGTGTTGTTTGATACGATCGACCAGTCTTTGGGACGTACGGCCTATATACCTAGCATCACACTGTCTTTGCAGACAGAAAGAATATGCACAAACATTGCACCTGTTTCAGCTGAACAAAATAAGTGACAGCCATTTGCTGGTTCACTCCTCAGGGCAATGTCTTGACCAATCAGAGTCAAGCTGCCTGGTTAAAATTTTAAACAAAGCTTGGCAGTTAACTGTCAGTCACCGTAAACTGGTGCATTCACCACGGCAATGCCTCTACCAATCAGCACTCTCTTCTCATACAGTTTAAGTTGTTGTTTCCCTTACATTGGTTGTTCTTGCGTACTGTCCTGATGAGTGCAAGACGAAAAGTTTCGACAACATGTCTCTATTTTCAGCAATACTCATGATTCTTTATTCAATAAATGCTTAGTTCTGCAATACTAAAAATTAAAAAAAACTTTGAACTTCTTATACATTTTTGCCAACATTTCTGTTGAAATGTTTTATTGAAAGTATGATGTCATAAAAATCACTGGATATTCCTTACTCAAGACTTAAAATATGAATCCAAATGACTCATAATACCAGAATTATATCCCTGATTGTATAAGTCGCCTGAGTGATGTTGCAGAATAAAACATAAAATGCTTTGTATTGATTCCTTGCTAGTACAATCCAATGGGTTGATTCTTTCTTTCATAACTCAAAGCACAGAAGCTGGTTATAGCAATCTCACCATCATCACAATTAATTCAACTAATTCAGCAGAACCCACAAATCAAACCTAGGATCGTTATGATTTACACAGCTCAGCCACTCACTGAATAAGGTCAATGAGTATTGGTGGAAGATTATCAACTTTGCTTCCAATTTTCATCCTTCTTTCACCTTTACATGGTCCATCTCCGACACTGCCCTTCTTTTCCTCAACTTCTCTGTCTCCATCTTTGGGGATAGGCTGTCTACTAACATTCATTATAAGCCGACCGACTCCCACAGTTACCTCGACATCACTTCATCACACCCTGCCCCCTGTAAGGATTACATTCCATTTTCTCAGTTTCTTCATCTCCGACGCATCTGCTCTAATGATGCAACCTTCCACAACAGTGCTTCTGATATGTGTCCTAGACCCAACCATCTTCAGCTGCTTCATCAATGACCTTCCTTCAATCATAAGGTCAGAAGTGGGGATGTTCGCTGATGATTGCACAATGTTCAGCACCATTCGTGACTCCTCAGATAATGAAGTAGTCCGTGTAAAATGCAGCAAGACCTGGACAATATCCAGGCTTGGGCTGATAAGTGGCAAGTAACATTCGCGCCACACAAGTGCCAAGCAATGACCATCTCCAACAAGAGAGAATCTAACCATCTCCCCTTGACATTCAACGGCATTACCATCGCAGAATCCCCCACTATCAACATCCTAGGGCTACCATTGACCAGAAACTGAACTGGAGTAGCAATATAAATACCATGGCTACAAGAGCAGGTCAGAGACTAGGAATCCTGAGGCGAGTAACTTACCTCCTGACTCCCCAAAGCCTGTCCACCATCTACAAGGCACAAGTCAGGAGTGCGATGGAATATTCTCCACTTGCCTGGATGGGTGCAGCTCCAACAACACTCAAGAAGCTTGACACCATCCAGGACAAAGCAGCCCGCTTGATTGGCACCCCATCTACAAACATTCACTCCCTCCACCACCGACGCACAGTGGCAGCAGTGTGTACCATCTACAAGATGCACTGCAGCAATGCACCAAGGCTCCTTGGACAGCACCTTCCAAACCCGCGACCTCTACCAACTAGAAGGACAAGGGCAGCAAATACATGGGAACACGACCACTTGCAAGTTCCCCTCCAAGTCACACACCATCCTGACTTGGAACTGTATCGCCGTTCCTTCACTGTCGCTGTGTCAAAATCCCAGAACTCCCTTCCTAACAGCACTGTGGGTATACCCAAATGGACTGCAGCGGTTTAAGAAGGCAGCTCACCACCACCTTCTCAAGGGCAATTAAGGATGGGCAATAAATGCTGGCCTGGCCAGTGATGCCCACATCCCATGAATGAAAAAAAAAATGTCTTCCTTTTTCCTCAACCGAAGATTCCCTCCCACTGTGGTTGACAGGGCCCTCACCTGTGTCTGGCTCATTTCCCGCACCTGTGCCTTCACCCATTCCCCTCCCTCCCAGAACCACGACAGAGTCCTTGTCCTTACTTTCCACCCCACCAGCCTCCACATCCAAAGGATCATCCTCCGCCATTTCTGTCACGGCCAGCGTGCTGCCACTACCAAAAGCATCTTCCCCTCCCGTCAGCATTCCGAAGGGATCGTTCCCTCTGCAACACCCTGGTCCACTCCTCCATTACCCCCAACACCTCGTCCCCTTCCCACAGCACCTTCCCATGCAATCGCAGGAGGTGTAATACCTGCCCCTTTACCTTCTCTACCCTTGCTATCCAAGGCCCCAAACACTCATTTCAGGTGAAGCAGCGATTTACTTGTATTTCTTTCAATGTAGTATATATATCGCTGCTCACAATGTGGTCTCCTCTACACTGGGGAGACCAAACGCAGACTGGGTGACCGCTTTGCGGAGCACCTCCGCTCAGTCTGAAAATATGATCCCGAGCTTCATGTCGCTAGCCATTTCAACATACCCCCCCTGTTCTCATGCCCACATCTCTGTCCTGGGCATGCTGCAGTGTTCCAGTGAACATCAACGCAAGCTCGAGGAACAGCACCCCATTTACCAATCAGGCTGACCGGACTGAACATTGAGTTCAATAATGTCAGAGCATGACTGGCCCCCTTTTCATTTTTAAAATTTTTTATTTTATTTTAATTTGTTTCATGATTCAATTTTTTTTTAACCATGTGCCTGTGCACTGGGTTTTTTCATGTTTGTGCTTTTGGCTAAGACTTTCATTATTCTGTCATTTAACACCATCTTTGCACTAACTCTTTGTCTTTCACTATACCATTAACACACTCTTTGCCCCTGCCCCATGACCTCCTTGTCAGTTATTCTCTGTGACCCTCTGTCCTATCAACACCTTCCCTTTTGTTCTCTTTTGTCCCACCCCCACTATATTTGCTTAAAATCTATTACATTTCTAATATTTGCCAGTTCAGGTCACTGACCTGAAATGTTAACTCTGCTTCTCTCTCCACAGATGCTGCCAGACCTGCTGAGTATTTCCAGCATTTTGTTTTTATTTCAGATTTCCAGCATCTGCGGTATTTTGCTTTTATTTTGGTGGAAGCTATGTTCTGTACATCTATCTTACTGTCTAATAAATAATGTATTCTGTTCTACCTACAATTCCTAACATGTTCTGGAGATTGAAAAATATCTGAACTAAATTATGGGCTCTTCCAGAAGTCTGGCATTAGTATTTCTCCATTCCATAAATCACCTGAAAAGGTGAATATCCTATAGCTTTTTCCTCTTGTTCACACCTTGCTAGAAAGTAAACTTCCACAACATATTGAAAAGGATACAGATAGCATTCTGATGAATCTGATGTAGGAATGCCTTCCTGAGGTTCTGTCTTTATGGGTTGAAAAGACTTCTGTGAATGTGAATCAGTCACTGTTTTGTTAACATTTCCTATATTATTTCTATTAAAAAGAGAAAATTTAAATATTACATATAACATACAGTACATCTGACCAATAAAGAAAATTATCAGTTAAACTACTTATATGGTGGTCAACTAGACCAGTTGGTTGAGTTTTGGACTTGGAACGCTATAAAATGAGTGTAATATAGAAACAGAAAACTGCCATGGTATCTGTTGCTTGTTTCTCCTGGCCATTTAGCAATGGAAATGTGGCAGTGCTACATCTACAGGCGTATGTTGAGAGAAGACTAACGTCCATGGGTGAATCTGTCTCTCCTTTCTGGTTATTTGCAAAATTATAACCTGGAAATTGCTGTTGTGTTAGGTTTAACAGCAGTTTAGTAAGTTCTGGTTAGCCCTCAGAGACTGTTCTAATTCATTAATATTAATTTTAATGGACAGAAAATTGTGAAGGCCGTGAATCAAACACTCTGGCCTCCGTGCTCGTATTCCTGATAAGTGCTCTCATCACGTGAAATTCTGCACTGCAAGTGTTAAATTGGAAAACTAGCACATTAAAATTTTTGGTTCCCCATGGGATTGCAGTTAGTGCACCACTAACCTCAAACTTTTTAGAGGAGTGCCACCAGGAGTAGGACAGGCTACTTGAGACATCAGGTGACACAGAGGTGTGCCGTTAGACTTCCCTCACACAACATAATAGATCTGTCACAGGCACAGTTACAAGGGATTGACACAAAATGTGTCTAAGGAGGATAAAATTAAAACTGAGACTGCAACATAGCTGTGCTAATTTCTTCTGGAAGACTTCCAAACTACAGCTAACATCTGTATAGCACTACTAGTTTGCAAGTCATCTTGGTCCTTAATTTCTAAGTTTCCAGTTTCTTCCAGCTCATCAACTCAGTGCACCTGTAGCATTAGCCAGTTTGCTGCCCATAGATGCATCAAGGTCACATAGTTCATCAATTTCAGTCATGACTAACACAGCAACATGATTGGGTGAATCGGATTGACTAGATTGCTCTATTGAAAACCGGCATCGACTTGATGGGCCGAATGGCCTCCTCCTGTGTCGTAAGTGATTCTACTCTATGGGTGAACTAACACACTTATAGAACTGTGTTTCCCTGAGCCCTGGGGTCATCAATGCCCCTGTGTACATTCCTGTCCCTTTATGAACTTAAAAGGGATTTTATTCTCTGAATGTTTATCTGGTATATCACAACAGAATCATTCTTCAGATATCTCAACCAAACAAATGTCCCAGGGTTTCAAAAATAACTATCACCTGCTACATAACTTCATCCTCCAAACAGACCTCAGCATACAGGTCAATGACCAGCATAGTAGAGAAACAGGGTCAAAATGATAGTAATTAATTAAACATGTTACAAGCTACAAAACAACATCCCTTCCAACCAGTGCCAGTCCTACACCATTTCTTGAAACTGCGAACCATATCAATAAAATAGATATATTAATCACCTCTCATTCCTGTACAGTTATTCAAATGCCATTAATCTGTTCTGTGCTTGTGTTTTATTGTAACAAATGGCAAATAAATAGCAAATAAAAACAACACAACATTCAAATCAGATGCAATGCATTTATTTTGTCCAATATTATGAGATGGTTCATTGGCTTATTGGGCCCAATTACAAAAAAGCATTTCTTCTAATTTAGCATGACGTACATCAAAGGAATCCACTACTTATAAACATATTAAAGCACCATTGCTCAATAGCAATAGCAACCAAAATGCCAATTTTCGAATCCTATGTTGATAGATTGAATTTGAAGCACTGCTGTACCAGCTTCATGGCTTGATTTAATCACTAGATAGGATACTCTGTTTTTGTTTCTTTTCCTTGGTGGGGGAAGAGAATAAAAACGATACTTTCAGATTCCAGCTCAGGAAAAGGGGAATAACTGACATACTGGGGTGAAAAGGCCAGGCCCGATATTGCTGGTAGCGGCGTGCCTCGTGGCGGCCTCCCAACTCCTCGGCGATGGGAGCCCCATTTAAATACTTAAAATAAATTTAAATCAATGGATTTAAGTACTGTTATGCTCCCGCAGTGTGTCCTGATGTGATCTCCATGCCGCTGGTCGGCACCATTGCACCTTCGGATCCCCGTCCAGAGAACTGAGGCGGAACACTGGTTGGGAAGGGTGGGGGGTGGGGGTAAGTCTCTCAGTGCGAGGGCTGGGTCCAAGTAATTTCATTCGTGTAGGGTTTTGTGGGAAGGGTTATAGTGTGAAGTTTATGCACTTTGTGGGGGGGGGGGAGGGGGCGGGTGGGGGAAGGTCAGGTGGACAAGATAAGTGATTTGGGAGGGGAGAGGGCAAGTAATTCATTTAATTGTTATTGGGGGGTGGGAGAGGGGAAGAATAAATGTATTTAATTTTTTTATTACGTTTCTTTAATTATTTAAATTTATCGGTAGGGCTCGAAGCACTTTAAAAATGGCGTCAGCACCTGCGCACAGGCAGTTGATGCCATTGCCAGGGACGGACAGCCCACCCCCTCCAGGTCATTGCATTTCGGCGGCGGGAGCATATATTTCAGCCCACCTTTTGTGTGGCCTCACCATATTGCAATCTGAAAATATATGGCAGTAATGACGGGGAAACAATAATGCAAGTACATCTTGAATACACACGGCAGTAGGAAATTTTTAAAGCAATTTCTGATACAGCAAAAATCAAACTGTCAACTGTATATTGAGCTACTTACATGAAAGTTGGTTTAAGATGCACTAACCCATCTGGTGAACAAAGGTTCATGTGACCAGTTTCCTGAGAGTGCTCCACTAAATATGTTGAAAACACAACTTCTGCAAAATATGAAATACATTGATAGGAAAATTGTATTGAAAAGGCTTTTTTTTTTACAGAAATCAAAAATACTACCTAGTCCTTTAATCCATTCATGCTTCATAAAGCCAAATAATTTTGAAAGTATCATTACTTAATATATACTCCAATTATAAAGACACTTGTTCTAAAGGCCTGCTCAGGTCAGGAAGAAAAAACACAACCCGAACCTGACAGAACCACTTCGGACCCAAGCCCGACCCGGCCAGAGTCCCTCCATTTTTTCCCGCACCCGGGCCAAGCCAAGCCCAACCACCGGAATGTTCACTTCAGCAACTTCCAATTCTGAATCAGTTTCTTTTTGAACAACCTTTCAAGTCCAATTAATACCCTGTGTGTCCGAACCGGACTCGGCCTGATCCCAGCCCAAAAGCCGGACCCAGAAAAACGACCCGAACCGACCTGACACATGGCATCCCGTCGGGTTTGGGTTGGTAGCAGGCCTTTAACTTGTTCTTAGGATGCATCACTTCTGGATTGTAAATTTTCTGCATCTACATTTTCAGTCATTTTTACGCAATTGTTTCCATCACAACTGATGATGTGAAACATCAAAATTGTCATGCAAGACTGTGCAACTGTTGGTAAGCATGCATCAAAATTCACAACAGCAAAATATTTTTTCAATACTTTGCATTTAGAATTTCATTATTAGTACTACTCGACTCCCAGGAGTGCTATTTATTTCAGTACTATTGTGCTCAATTCAAAATGGATTGTACAATAGAAATCATTTACCTGACAATCTCATTGCTTCCAAAACTTCCACACTTGCTGGGTACAACAAGGCAGTAATTGATTCTCTCCTGGATTCCTGAGCAGCCCTGAAGAGCACTGTGAATTGGTATGTACAGATGTAAAAGAAAGGGCAATGACCAGACTGAAGAAGGTCAAAGAGTGAGCTAAAGGTCGACAACCTAGAATAGAATTTATTACAGATTTCAATATGTGACAAACTAAAACAAATCTAAAAAAGATAAGATGATTTTGTATTCCTTTGGTCAGAAATACTGATACTTAACAGTTTCAA
Organism: Heterodontus francisci; assembly: GCF_036365525.1. NCBI lineage: Eukaryota > Metazoa > Chordata > Chondrichthyes > Heterodontiformes > Heterodontidae > Heterodontus > Heterodontus francisci. The sequence goes on from NC_090373.1 coordinate 92,206,593, forward strand.
ATGAAATGTCTATTTCTTTTCCATGAACATTACAAATTTACCATGTCCACTACACAAATGCTGCAAATCACCTGGTACATGAGTTTTATTCCAGGATCACTAGATAGATACTTGACTTTTGGGTGGCATGGGGAATGTGATGCCCAAGGTGGGACAGGCTGGATGGACCAGTGGGCCTTTTCCTGTCTGTCACTTTTGTATGTTCACCCACAGGCAAGGAAGGCCATGGGCCCATTGTACTTCATCTATCCACAAAAAGCTATTCCCATCATAGCATCCAACAGTTTCTTAAACTATTTCAAGGTTTTAGCCTCTACTACCCCACCCAGAAGTCCATTCCACATTCATTGGCTGGGATGTTAACAGCCCACCGCCACTCCTAGTGGCGGCTCATTTAAATAGCTAGGTCGGCCTGCTCTTCCACCCCCGCCCACCCAACCGTGTGGAGGGGGTGGGCTGTCTAATGCCGATAATGGCGTCAGCTGCTTGTGCGCCATTTTTAAAGAGCAGCCAGCCCTGACAGTCAATTTCAATTTTTAAAATAGTATTTCCCCCCCAAAAAAAACCTACCAAATAAAGCTGTAACGCCCTTTCCCACCCTCCAATAACAATTACATTAACTATTTGCCCTTCCCTGGCCCCAAAACACTTACCTTTGAAATCTGACCTTGCCCCCACGGACTGTACAAAGTTTAAATTTCACCCCTTCCCACCAACCTCTACACTCATTCTGTTTATCTGACCCCGTCCCCCTCTGCCCCTCAGCACCAAAACTCTTCACTGATCCCCTTCCCCACCAGTGTCAAGCCTGCTTTCCCCAGACGGGGAAGTGAAGGCGTGGGAATGCTGGCCGTCACTCCGAAGATCGAGACAGGTCGGGAAGATTGGAGGTGAGATTTAAATTTATTCATTTTATCGATTTAAATATTGAAATCCAGGTGCCATCGCCTAGCGGCAGGGGGACCACCATGGAGCCTCGTCGCTGCCGTGAGGATCGGGCCCTGGCCCTCCCAGCGTCGGGTTCCTTGGTGGGCCTCTGCCGGAACCATATTCCGCTCCCCCCGCCGTGGAGCCTGACGTCGGGGGTCTGATAAAATCCAGCCCATTGTGTGTGAAAAATGACTTGTCATCAATCCTAATTTCAGTAAAATCTACTAGAAAAAAACAATGGCATTGAACACTTTATATTTTGAGTAGTCTACTTCTAAAAGTAAAAAATAATAATTACATATATACACATCATGAGCATCTAGAAGCCCTCAAGATAAGTGAATGTTGTTTAAGCAAATAATCAGCATGGCACAAACTCTAACTATTCTAATTTTCGCTCAAAAACATGATTTAATTCTGTTTCCCATGCATTTCATTCACTGAAGAGCTCACATTTCTGGAACTGAAAACGGCAGTTACAAAGAGAGAAAAAAAATTAATGTCCTGAATGCATTTTTCAGACCTAAATATTAGGACTCAACTGTCTTGATGTGTTCTTCCCCACATGTTGTTTTTCAACTGGTTATTACTGACTTACCAGTCTTTCATTAAAATATTCTGTATCATGTAATCCGGGGACCACTGTAAACCATCATCAATTGATACACTGTTCACTCCAATTCTGGGAAAAAGTTGCAGCCATGGCAGCCTGGGGTACATCCAGTATCTCATACTCTGCTGAAAGGCACAGTTTAAAGTCGGGCTATCATCAGGTTCCTGAATAGGCAAACAAACAAAATCAAAAGACATCTTTTAAAACAAATCTGTAGAAATATTAGGCTGGATTTTACAGACCACCTGACGTCAAGTTTGGTGGCGGGAGAGGGTCACCACGCACCCCGACGCCGGGAGGGTCCGCCCCACTGCTGCTTTGTGACGGAACCCCCGTTTGCATATTTAAATAAATTAAAATGAATGCATTCATTATACTTATACCACCGCCTTCCATCCCGCTGCAATCTTCCTGCCACTGGCCAGCATTCCCGCGCCTTCGGATCCCCGTCCGGGGAATCGAGGCGGAACACTTGGGGGAGGGTGGAGGAAGTAGTTTTTCAGTGCGGGGCGGGTGAGGGGGGGAAACGTGGTCAAAGTAACATAATTGGTTTAGGGGATGGTGGAAATGGTTTTAGGTTAAAGTTTATGCACTTTAGGGAGGTGGGGGGGGGGGTGGAGGAAGGTCAGGAGAACGAGATAAGTGTTTTGGTGGGAGTAAGAGGGCAAGTTATTAATTTTATGGTTATTGGGAGGGTGGGAGAGGGGCAAAATAAATGCATTTAATTTTTTCATTCGCTGTATCTTTAAATATTTAGATTTAATGGTAGAGCTCAAAGCCCTTTAAAAATGGCCACCATTGCCGGGGACTGCGCTTAGGATCGCGGTGACTCTGCGACGTGCGCCCATGCGGGTGGGCCGCCTTGTTTTCGCCTGCCGCCGATTAGGGCAGCGGCATTATAAAATTCAGCCCATTATTTCAGTGAGTGAGCGATCAATCTGTGGAACAGGCTCCATTGGGAGATGGTGGAAATCACACACAAAATTTAGTTAATACCACTGAACGCTCTCAGATACAAAGTGGAGTGGGAATGTAGAGGGAGATAAGTGATTTTAATTGAAGCAGAGCTCCACTCCAATATTGCAGCTGGTCTTGCTCTGCTCAGAGAAGTTCGTTTATTATGCAGTTTCTCAGGACGATTCAGAGGAACCACTGAGATTCATGGTTAGGCTAATAAATGGGAGACCAAGTTTGAAAATTAACTGGCAACTTACTCAGAGCCCAACATGGTCACTAGTTTTGAAAATTAGGAAACATTTTCCATTTTCAACTATCTCCCAGAACTTAACAAATTTTAGTCTAAATCCTTTCTAAACTCAGAACACAAGACAGAAACTTCAAATGGTCTTTGAAATTGCCCATGTAATTGAGGCTTCCCCACCAGACTAACCTGGCAACAAGGGGAGCTAGGGGTAGAAGACTCCAGAAAGCTATTACTTTTATATTCTTTCAGTTATCTTGTGGGCCAAAAAGAGCAGAGATGTTCCTCTGGGCCCCACAGGGAAACCTTAGACCCACCTTTCCTTCCAGCCCTGTCTCCCAGTCTCTTACCTTAGTACCGGAGACGATTCCTTTAGGTCCCTGGCAGTGGTCTCCTGCCACCCGAAATCCCACTCTTCGTCACTAGACAGTTAATGCTTCCTGCTGCGTTCAGGCAAGAAACTGACAGGGCGTATGTAGATGAGGCCCAGGACTTAAAATCTCCCAGATTTCACACTACAAAGGCCCACACAACTCCCACAGGGAGTTGAAATCAGCCCTTTCTTCTAACCTACTTTAACACTGAAATAGACCCAAGACTTACAGAGGCTTGGTTTTACAATAATCTGACAAGACTTTTCCTCTCTCTCAGAAGGCCCTGCTAACTGACTAAACTACACACAGCAGCATTTTGTCTTTCCTTCCTTCCAGCCAGAAAATTAGTAGCTAACCCTTGCCCTCTGGGAATTGGCCAGTAGGGCTGTCAATTTAGTTGGCCTTTGCCCTTTCCCCTTGGGTGTGGTTCTTCGAAACCATCTCCTGCTATTCTCAAGATGAATGAGACCACATTGATAGTGAGTTCGAGATGAATCAATTAACTATTATTGACTCAGTCTAAAATGGCATATGAGCCACAACATTCCACAAACTGGTCGATTTAGGTTTAATACACATTTCCTGGGAGCTGGATTTAACTTAAAGGAAATATTTTTAATACAAATTATACCAAAATCCTTTGTGTGGAAAAATTATCAATAATTCAGAAACGTGGTAGCCATGGTGTCATGCAGGCCCTCACCTGCCAAGAATGAGGCATATTAATTTTGTCATATGAATATTGATTTTAAACTGTTACTGGAGTGAAGAAAGGACTTGTTAAAAAAAAATCACCAGACACTTGGCTGGAAAAACATTTTTGCATAATAACAGACAGTGCTTGGAGGGACAAAGGGGCTATTCCCTGCTCCAATTTAACCCACAATGGACTTTGAGCACCAGGTATTGTGTGCAAGAAGAGACATTCCAGGGTCATCTAAGACAAGAGACTCTACAAACAGACGTGGTCAGACCAACTAGTCACATTACTAACCTGCTTGGCACCCTGGGTTTTCTGAATTGTACAAAGAGTTTGAACAGGGAAAGACTGTTTGCTCCTGGAGTGAGAAGACCTCTCCTGTCTGCTCCCATCTCTTTCTCAAAAGCCTCTGGACCCACTGACGACACATGAACCACCAGAGAGAAAAGTCTCCTACATCGAACAAGGTTTAAGAAGAATACTGGGCCCCAACGAAAAGCAAGACCTACCTACAATCAAGGCCTCGACAGCAAGCTCGATGAACAGTAACCAAAACCATCTTCAGATATTGCCTCAAACTTTTCCACTTTACTTCTTCTGCTCATTTCTGTCTCTATCTGCATGTGTGTATCGTGTATGCATGCTAGCGTGGGCGCATCGCGTATCCGTAGGCGTTGACTGAATTAGAGTTTAAGTTTAATAAAGTTCAACCTTTTTTCTTTAAGCCTAAGAAAACCTATTTGGCTAGTTTTTTTGCCTTATAATTGGAAGTTAATGAACAAGGATTCACTAAGGGAGAGCTAAAAAAAAGTGTTTAAAATTAAACCCTGCTATGGTAAGACCAGGTGAAGGCTGAGAAGGAACCCTAGACCCCTTTCTCACCTGGTCATAACAATGGATATACTTTAAACTGCAAAGTGTAATTACCAGGATTTCAGTATAGTATATGGTAGATGTGTGAAATTTTCACACTGTGTTTACTGGAACTGTGAAAAACAAACAATTATAGATTCTGCCTTTCCAAACATCAGCTATATTTGGGGAAGGTATTTTGAGCTATACAAAATTAGATGAAGTATTGCTGGTTGAAGGTCTGCCACTGAGTGGGAGTAATTTGAGGTGATTAATTAAAAGTATCATGAAGAAGGGTATTGGTAAAACATTAAAGTGTACTGCCTTAAGTGCAATTTGTTGTGCACAATGTGCTAAATAAGGCTTTAACAGACATTTCAACTTTTATCCATTTAGTCACATTTTTAAAAAATGATCCTGGTAGTCTAGATTTCAAAATGGTTTAGTGGCTGCTTTCTGTATCATCAAATAACTCACATGATTCATGAGATCAAACACCAAGTGCTCTTTCTTCATCTTTAGTTCAGTAAAGTATTTTTATTTATCGTGGTGATAAGAACTTGTGGGTTGGATGATAGATTATCAAAGACAGCTGACTTCATTCTTGGAATATTTTAATGTTTTCACAAAAGTTAAAGTATTCCTTTTTAATAAATCCTCTGATTATTAAAAGGCACTCATACAGATAAAAATTTAGATTTTTAGTCTTTTTATGAAATATTTTCACCATCATTCTCCTTCATAATTTATTGGTTCTTAAATGCTTTGGGGCATCCTGAAGACAAGTAAGAAATTCTCTAAATGCAAGTTATTTCTTTTAATTCCCACTTAAGCTATTGGGTAAAACTGTATAAATGTTCAGAATAATGACAAATACCATAGTACAACATAAAAAGTGAAAGAAGATTCTAAGTGCTCACCAACTGCCAACAGACAGAAGGAAAACCTGAAATAGCAGGTTAACATGCTGATAATGGTAATATTTCCTACAAGGAAATATTTTGAAACATTTTTATTTTAGAGAATGCTTATGTGGAAGGATTTCTTTATACTTGAAGTAGAAGGCAATTCAAAAGGGGGGGTTCGGGAATTGTTCTCTTTACTATCTTCTCACATTATGTTCATGTTGTGATTCTTAGTAACAAGATACGTCAGAAATAAAACGGGGAGGTTACTAGGCAGTATTGTGATAGGTGCCAGTCATAAAGAATATATTTTTTTAAAAAGGCCTCACCTGTTTAATATGAACATCATCAGGTTTTACTGTTGCTCCATGAATGGATCCCATTCCTGATAACAATTTGGTACATGATTTTGCCCAGGAGAATGGAGTAGGTGAGGTAATCAGGACCCTTGTCTTTATACTCCAGTCAGTATAGCAATCTGGGTAAACACTAGACTGAACTGGGCTACATTCAGCTGAAGCCTAAGAAATGAAAGGGTCAAAAACAAATATCATGTATAGACATTTATGACACTTATACTACATTCCTATGTGGGTTATTACATGCAGGCATGAACCAGTTTATGTTGGCCAGCAAAATTCATACCCTTACTACATCTTGACTGAAAACTATTTATCCATATCCATTCAATGATTCTGAAAATGATATCCTATATCATTTGTAATGATAAGTAAACGAATTTTCAAAAGGCTGCATTTACTGACAATGCAAACACTAGGTGGCGCTGTACTAGCACATGCACAAATGTAGCCTCATCCACTTAAACCTCACTGTCTGCAACATTCTTGCTGCTTCCAGGATTAAAGTTGGCGCTGCTCAATTTATCACAGAAAAACAACTTTAACCCATGGCAGCACACAATGGACATGTTAGATACACAGAGAACATTGCGCTGTTTAAAGTCTCAACGGTAGGACAGCACCTCTGACAGTGTTGCACACCCTCCGTAATTCTGTGAGGTTTCGGTGTCATCCCGCTCTCCGGCCGCTCACACCCCACCCCCTGCCATCCCGCTCTCCGGCCACTCACTTCCCGCTTCCCCCCACCCCATCCCTCCGGATGCTAGGTCTAGGCCACGCCGCTTACCTCCTCTCCACCACTTGCTCCTACGTCGCCCCATCACCCCTCGTGGCCCACTTTGCTTCTTCGGGCGGAGCGAACGGCTGAGAGGACAGAACTAGCCCATGGCCGAGAGCTAGCGTCTGGAGGGATTGGAGGGTGGGGGGAAGCGGGGAGCGAGCGGCTGGAATGGAGAGGGTGGGTGGGGGGCAGCAAGCAGCCTGAAGTGAGTGGCCGAGGGGGAACAGCGTTTTTCTGCGCATGCGCCTGTTAGTCCTGGCGAGGCAAGACGTATACTGCGCATGTGCAGCATCTCAGAGCACAGGTGACCATTTGCGCATGTTCGCAGCTTGGAGCGCTCTGATGATGTCAGCGGGCCGCTGCATTGTCAGGAATCACTTTGTTTTCAAAAAGTGGATAATGGTTTCCAATATAGTTCTATTCATTGTGAAACTGAGGTTTTAATTCAGCCGGGCTGATGGGAAAGCCTCTCCATTTTAACCGGGTTGACACTGGCATTAAAATAACAAAGATCAAAGAATCTACATTTATAGGCCTTCAAGGCAGAACTGCCACGAGATCCTCACTTCCCATCTTTTTGTCCTCGTGAGGATGTCAGTAAGCCTTACATTGGTCCCCAAAATATACAGACCTTCTTGTACACTCCCAACACAAATCGGTCCGGAGTATAGCAGAAGACATCAGTTAGACTGAGACCAGATATGCCTGGTCTGAGTCACCACTGTCAGTTTCCTGAAGTTCTAGACTTAGGTCTAGGCCCGGACCCCTAAAGAAAATGTGCCATGCTTTTAGGAAATTCAGCCTTTTATAAGGTGGTCAATAGCCACTTCAAATCCTACCACAGGGGCTGGGAAGGAATGAGAGGTAAAAACAACCATTCGGCACAGCATTACCCACCCACAACCCCTCTTTCCGCACCACCACCATCCCACATCAACCCCACTCCCCCCTGCCACCCTCCCCTCCGGTTTGGCAGGTGTCTAAGATGCCCCTATAGTTGCCGACCACAAATATGGAGATGAGGGAACTTCCCTCTGATACTCCAGCTGGGTCAGCAGTGATAGCTCCCAGTAGGTCAGTACTTATGCCCATAGTTTACCTGGAATGCTGTGTCCGATTCTGGGTACCACACTTCAGGAAGGAAGTCAAAGCATTGGACAGGGTGTACAGATTTACCAGAATGGTACCAAAGATGAAGGATTTCTGTTTTGTGGAGAGGCAAGAAAAACTGACCTGTGCTCCTGACGCAGAGGGGTTTAATAGGTGATTAATGTGTTTAAAATTCTGAGGGGTATTGACAGAGTAAATAAGGAGAAACTGTTTACACGGGTTGGAGGGTCGGGTAATCAGAGGATAATTGGCTAAGACCAGAGAGGAGATGAGGTGAAATTATTTTATGCAGCAAGTTGCTACGATCTGACTGTACCACCTGAAAGAGTAGTGGATGCAGAGTTTATAGAAACTTTCAAAAGCGAACTGAATATATACTTGAAAAGGAAATGTTTGCAGAGCTATGGGAAAAGAGCAAGAAAGTGGAGCTGATTGAATAGTTCTTTCATGTTGGCTGGTACAGTTACAGTGGGCCGAATGGCCTCCTGTGTTGTAAATTTTCTGTTTCTTTCAAAGGTGGGCCCTTCTCTACTGTATTATTCTAGGATTCTATGAAAAAGAAATAACTTGCATTTATATTGTCTTTATATTGTTCCGAAGAAGGGTCACTGACCCGAAACGTTAACTCTGCTTCTCTTTCCACAGATGCTGCCAGACCTGCTGAGTGGTTCCAGCATTTCTTGTTTTTATTTCAGATTTCCAGCATCTGCAGTATTTTGCTTTTATTATTATGCATTTATATTGTCTTGTATCATATCCTCAAGAAGTCCTAAAATGCTCTGTAGCCTTTTTTTTTGAAGCACAGTCACTATTATTATATAGACAAACACCAGATAATCACGACTTAGAATCGAAGTTGTCTAAAGATGACAACAGAAGGAATCAGAACCTCCAGGAATGGAGGGGATAAAATTGAAAATTAAAGTAAGACATTAATATACAGGAACAGCTGGAGTTACATTGGTTTCAAAAGGAAAAGTAAAAGTCTTCCTCTCAGAACTAACTTGCACTCTTGGAAAACATTCAAGAATAGCTTGTGGAACTGAACATCCAGCGTGGGAGTACATCGGTTCAGCAGTGTGATGGAATACTCTCCACTTGCCTGGATGGGTGCAGCTGCAACAACACTCAAGCAGCTCGACACCATTCAGGACAAAGCAGCCTGTTTGATTGGCACACCATCCACAAACATTCACTCCCTCCACCACCGACGGACTGTGGCAGTGTCAAGTCACAAGTCACACACCATCCTGATTTGGAACTATATCGCCGTTCCTTCACTGTCGCTGGGTCAAAATCCTGGAACTCCCTTTTTAACAGCACTGTGGGTGTACCTACACCCCAAGGACTGCTGCGGTTCAAGAAGGCAGCTCACTTCCACCTTCTCGGGGAATTAAAAACATAGAAAATAGGAGCAGGAGTAGGCCATTCGGCCCTTCGAGCCTGCTCCGCCATTCATTGTGATCATGGCTCATCATCCAACTCAGTAACCTGTTCCCGCTTTCCCCCCATATCCTTTGATCCCATTTGCCCCAAGAGCTATATCTAACTCCTTCTTGAAAACATACAATGTTTTGGCCTCAACTGCTTTCTGTGGTAACGAATTCCACAGGCTCACCACTGTCTGGGTGAAGAAATTTCTCCTCATCTCAGTCCTGAAAGGTTTACCCCGTATCCTTCGACTATGACCCATGGTTCTGGACAATAAATTCTAGATGGGCAATAAATGATGGCCCAGCCAGCGACACCCTCATCCCACGAACGAATAAAAGAAAATTCCACCATTCCATTTGGCTCCTGATCTGAGCCATACGAAAGTGGAGAACCATAAACAGAGCCTACAGCGTCTCCCAACAGGAAAGCTGAAAATAAAATGATGACAAGGTGGGGCAGCCTGGGTGTAATTCATAATTCTAAGCAACCAGCATTAGTCCAGTGTTGCCTGCAGTTTGCTTACCCTCTTGGCACCAGAATGATTAGTCTGGGGACAAGTACTGTGAAAATAAAATGAATGAAGATACAATTTGTCAAGGAATAACAATAGAAAATCCTTGAAACTCAGCAGTTCTGGCAGCATGTGTGGAGAAAGTAACAGAGGGCTGAATTTTATCAGCAGCTGAGAAGTCCACCAGTGGGACCAAAAGTGAGAGCTGACCCCACATTGGCAGGTGGCGGGACCCTAGGGTGGCATTTTACTACCGGCAACCAATTCACAGGCTGCCACTATAACTAATGTCCAATTAAAGATGGCAGCCCACCTCAGAGAGCTGTTGGCCCAATCAAACAGCTGGCAGCTCAGCAATATCACTGCGAACAGTGGCCACTGCTGAGGCTGCAGGATGAGGAAGAGGGCACCCCATGTCCAGGCGCTCTCAAAGATGCTTTTGCTTACTGCACTAGGGCCAGACAGGAAGGCCCTGCAATCGAGGAGGTGTGGGGGTGCATATTTCAGTGGCGACACCTTAACCACAGGTGCGGGGATTGCTGTCATTGGGCCTCCTCTGTGGGCCATAAAGTGGCCATTAAGGAGGTCCCCTCCCCCCACGGAAACTGCTGGGAGATTGCCAGGGTTTACCTGGTGGTCTCCCGACATGACAGCAGTGCCATCCGAGAACAGCAAAATGATGGTGGGGATGGAAGGTGTCCCTTAATTACCTCAACTGGCTGCCCGGTTGGCAGCCGCGCCACTGAGGTTCCTAGCATTGGTTAATAAGCCATGGCAGGGGGAAGACGTCAGGCTCCACTCCCAAAGCTTTCCCCCGCCATATTACCAGCCTCCAAACGGCTGGTAAAATCCAGCCGAGAGTTAACATCCGAGTTCATCGGAACTTAGAAATGTAATGGGTTTTGAACAAGTGAAGTGGGGGGGGGGGGGGGGGGGGTAAAAGAACAAAAAGGGAAGTTCTGTGATAAGATGGAGGATGGTAGAGATTAAATGACGAAAGGTTTCATGGTGCAAGGCCAAAGGGAGTGGTAATGAGACAAGCAAAGAAACAAAAGATGTGCCAGAGCAGGTATGAATGGCAGAATAACAACCGTCTGAACACAAAATAAAGGAATTAAGAAAGTCGAGAGGAAAAAAAAACATTTAAAAAACCCCACAAAATAGGGGCAGAGGTTATGATCTAAAATTATTGAACTCAATGTTGAGTCCGGAAGGCTGTAAAATGCCCAGATGAAAGGTGAGGTGCTGTTCCTCAAACTTGCGTTGATCACCTAGTCTGCATTTGTCTCCTCAATGTGGAGAAGAACATATCATAATCAACGAATACAGTATACTAAATTGAAAGCATTACAAGTAAATCTTTGTTCCACTTGAAAGGTGTGTTTGGGGCCTTGGACAGTGAGAAGGGAGGAGGTAAAAGGGCAGGTTCTGCATCTCCTTTGCTTGCATAGAAAGGTATTGTAGGAAAGGGAGGGGTTGTTGGTGGTGACTGAGGAGTGGACCAGGGTGTTGCGCAGGGAACAGTCCTTTTGGAATGTTGAACGGGGAAGAGAGGGGAAGATGTGGCATCACTCTGCAGGTGGTGGAAATGGTGGAAGATAATCCATTGAATATGGAGGCTGATGGATTGGAAGGCAAGGACAAAGGGAACCCTATTGTGATTCTGTAAAGGAGGGGAATCATAGGTTGTGTAAAAGGGAAGACATATCGGAAGCGCTGGAATGGAAGACTGCATCGTCTGAATAGATATGACAGAAATGGAGAAACTGGGAGAATAGAAAAGTCCTTACAGGAACTGGGGTGTGAGAAAGTGTAGTCAAGGTAGCTGTGGGAGTCCTTGGGCTTAGTGAACATTGGTTGATATGCTATCTGCAGAAATGGGGACAGAAGTTGAGGAAGGGAAAAGTCAGAGATGGACCATGTGAAGGTGAGATGGGTGGAAATTGGAAGCAAAGTTAATGAAATTTTCCAGTTCAGGACGAGAGCAGGAAACGGCACTGATACAGTCATCAATGTACCGTAAAAAGAGGTGAGGGAGGGGGCCTGAGTAGCACTCGAACAAGGAATGTTCCACATATCACACAAAAAGGCAGGCATAGCTAGGACCCATGCGAGTACACATTGCAACACCTTTTATTTGGAGGAAGTAAGTAGAGTAACATATCTAGGGATTGAATAAGAGCCCACATAAAGTGCCAGTATTTCTCATCACTCCAGCAACATTAGGGAACAGGTGTTTCCTTTAATGAAATTCAGGGGCCTGATGAGCTTCACACACTACTTGTACAGTGGCGTCGATGGACTCCAATTCATTGAGTGACTACCATTGTGCTATCAGCTCTATTAAGTGCCAACCTAACTTTTAAAGTATGGACAAAAGAAAGAGAAAGTTTTGCCTTTGCTTAGTCTTGCACCAACCAGCACAAGACCAATTTTTTTCAAACAAGAAACTTGGAATGGTGGTACAGCAGGCCATCGATTTTCTACTGACTATAAACAGCTAATTATCCTAGAAGCTTATAGCTCTTTGCAATTAGAAGAAAAAAACACTAGTTCTGCGGATGTTAATAAATTGCATCCATTATCCATTGAGCAAGCCTGCAGAGATCCTTCATCCTGTGTAGTAGTGTAGCCAGGGTGATTTAACAATGTGTTCAACACGAATACCACTAGATAGATAGTTGCGATACTGTGCCAGCAAAGGCAACAATGCAGCTGAAGCACTCCTCCTCAAGCCTAGGAATCATTCATTGTGAGCAGCACTTTAGTGATGATTGTGCTCCAATATGTAAGGTAGAGGGATCCCAATGGAGTATTTAAACTGGACATCACTGAGCCTTATCGCACTTTGGTTCATTAAAGTAGAACAGGACTTATATCTTATTTATAAACCAGTCCTCTGCTCAGCTTTACAGAAAAACCTTTATTTTTCAGTAAGCTGCGTCAGTACATACGTTCAGGGGGAGGCGGTGGTGTAGTGGTAATGTCACTGGACTAGTTAATCCAGAGTCCAGGCTAATGCTCTGACGGTACGGGTTCGACTCCCACCATGGCAGATGGTCAAATTTGAATTTAATTAATAAATCTGGAATTTAAAAAAGCTATTCTAATCATGACCATGAAACCATTGTCGATTGCTGTAAAAACCCATCTGGTTCACTAATGTCCTTCAGGGAAGGAAATCTGCCATCCTTACCTGGTCTGGCCAACATGTGACTTCAGACCCAAAGCAATGTGGCAAGCCACTCAGTTCAAGGGCAATTAGGGATGGGCAATAAATGCTGGCCTCACCAGCGAAGCCCACATTCCACAAAAAAGCAAAAAAAAAAACATGAAGTTCACGTCATTTTATTGCTTTTTATTCCAGCCATTTTTCCTGCAATTTATTTTGTAGTTTTTTTTTGCTGTTTCTGGTCTCATACAGTGTCACAAGTCCGATGATCATCACCTCCACAGTATTTTGCTTTTATTTTAGGGGTAAAGGATGGTTTGTTTGCTAGCTCACTGGAGGGTGATGTGGCGGATGAGTATTGCTGCAGAGGACTCAGATGAGAATCTCAATGGGGCAGTGTACAGGAGAGCACTGGGCATGCACATCAAATGCATGCCCAGTGCTCTCCTGTCTGTCTTAACAGTTTTATTATTGCTTCACTAAATGGTCCTACATTAGTACTTGTCCTGTGATTTCTCTCCCTCTACTCACTACTCTTGTCACTTATTTGCATGTTAACAATTTTATACCAATCACCCATGTTCCAGTTTCTTGCTGTCTTGGTGACTTGCTATTTATTTTATGGTTTCTTGTTAACAGTAACTCACCCAACCCACTTAAACTTTCATGACCAGAATAAAAATCAACAAGCATGAACAAAATATCATGAATAAGAAAACAGTGTGGTACTGTTAGCAAGAAACTGTGTGGCAAAAAAGGATCAGTTCTCATAACCAGAATGCTTTCCGAATAGGTATTCATAATACAATAGACAGGTTATACATGCTACTAGGATGTTCAATATAGCCACTGCTGTTCATTATTTCTTTTCATATGGAGACAACATCCAATCATTAGCACCAGCCAAAGCTACATTCAATAAACAGTAAACTCAATTCTTAATAAAGTGAGTGAAACAGAAACACCTTTATAGCATAAACAGAAATAAAATTTAACTGACACTGCAAACTGCATTTTTAAGTTCTCAAACTTACTTTGGTCTGCAGCCATGAAGATGTTGAATACATTGGAAATTGAGTGCAACATTTGGGTTCACCATCTTTAAATCTCTTCAGTTCCCCACTGATTTGATTATATTCTGCTTTTAGATACCGATGCTCATCTTTCAAACCAGCAATTTCTGTATTCAGTTTTTCATTTATATGCTGCAGTGCCTCACACACAGTGGTCATCTGAACACCTTCGTAGCCTGAATTAACTTTGAAGATATCCAGCAGAGTCTGTGCAGCTTCAAACCGTGCTTTTTCATCATCACCCTCTTGATGATTCAGTGACAGAGATGCAACAACTGATCCTTCCTTTGGAACTGCAGGACTAGCAAAAGGTACCTTGGTTCTATTTGGAAGATCCTTGTGTTGTCTCTGGCCATACTTCTGTTTTGCCCTCTTGTGAAATGCCAAGACATTCTGGGGATAATTAAACTGATTTCCACCCTGTGACAGCTGGCCTGAAGAAAAATAAGAAAACTTGTTGATTTTACAGTTTATAACTGTCAGCAAAGGTGTGAAATCAGTTCATATTAAGAAAAGCCATAGTTAACAGAAAAAAGTGGTAAAATAACCTGGATACAATTAAAGTCCTTACTGCACAGAGCAGTCTTTTCATTATCTATCTGAAAATAATGTTCTAGCTATATCCTTATTTTCATGCTTTACACTTCCTTCTTCAAGCAGATGGTTCCAGCACTTCAAGGCTGCCATCAACATTGATTGATAAAAGCAGCATGCGTTGTGCTCCTGTGAGGTAGGATTGATTTCCACAGAGTAACACTTTCCTTCTTCCTCGGAGATCAGCCAACACATATTATATACACAGATTCAAATAGCTGTCAAAGTCACAATTCGAACTGGAGTCTCAGTAAACACCAAGATTTCAGACTTTTAATAAGGAAAAAGTTATTTATGTCTGATAATTGAATGATTGTTATATTAATGCCACAAACTTTAATTACAATTAAAGATTATTCACAAGATACAATAAATGGTTTAATGTGCAACTGCAGGTTGTAGGACTGTTCCAGGAATGTAGGTACATTGAAGTTCTCATAATTCTTGATAATCTGAATTTGTTCTGAAAGAAAACAGTAATTTATTACAGGCACTTTGAGTCACATTCAAATGAATCCAGTTACTGATACTGCTGTATCTCCAATGTTACCCCAAAGATCAAGAGTCGTCTCCTACATGCCTGACTGTTGACTAAGAACAGAACAAAAATAATTATTAATTTATTCTTGGTCACTTAACAGTGATAACTGTGTCTCAGAAAGTAAAGGCTAAAAATTTTGTTGTGTAGCGGCATTAAGGAGGCCTAGTGCAACATTTGTGGTGTACCCTGTGCCACCGGCCACTTCCTGCCTGGCCCACGCATCACTGCAGCAGAAGGGTGCGCATAGGTGTGTTCCCTGCGTGCGCCGGAAGGAATTGAATTGGCACTATCCTGACATCGCACAACCCAACTGACTGGTGCAAATCCAGAATTTGACATTTGGGCCACGCAGGTGCTGCGTATGTATTTGTTCACCATTCTTCAAAGATCAGGCGACGTAGTGGTTAGCACCACAGCCTCACAGCTCCAGCGACCCAGGTTCGAGTCTGGGTACTGCCTGTGTGGAGTTTGCAAGTTCTCCCTGTAACTGCGTGGGTTTCCGCCGGGTGCTCCGGTTTCCTCCCACAGCCAAAGACTTGCAGGTTGATAGGTAAATTGGCCATTGTAAATTGCCCCTAGTATAGGTAGGTGTTAGGGAATTGTGGGGATGTGGTAGGAATATGGGATTAATGTAGGATTAGTATAAATGGGTGGTTGATGGTCGGCACAGACTCGGTGGGCCGAAGGGCCTGTATCAGTGCTGTATCTCTCAATAATATAAAAATAAATAAATAAAAATCAGGTGAGAGGCTGCAAGGTGGGCCCTGAACTTGCATTCCTTATTGTACCCAAATTGCAGGTAAGGTAATTTTTCACAACTTTTTCTATTGTCAAGTGTCAGGAAGTACTCTGGAGTGTTTCGTTGAGGCAGGGGGTCTTTTGTGTTGAGCCTGTGGATTTATTACAGAGTGTTACTGCATCCTCATGGCGAGCGCAGGGGATTTGATGACATGTCCACACAAAGGCTGAAACAGGTATTGGGCTGCAGTTGCAGTGCCTCACATCCGCAGGACAACAGGGAGATGGTGCAGATACTGCGGAGAGGGAAAGCTCTGCGTGATGCCCTCTGCCAACTTGGAGCTCCACGCTCCTTGACAGTGACAGGAGGCTGTCTGGCAGGCCTGCCAATGCATCCAGCATCTTGATGTGCATGCCCAGTGCTCTCCTGTACACTGCCTCATCAAAATCCTCATCTGAGTCCTTTGCAGCAATACTTATCTGCCATATCACCCTCCAGTGAGCTGGCAAACGAACTATCCTTTACCCCTAAAGTAAAAGCAAAATACTGCAGATGCTGGAAATCTGAAATAAAAACAGAAAGTGCAGGAAATATTCAGCAGGTCCGGCAGCATCCGTGGAGAGAGAGGAACAGAGTTAACATTTCAGGCCAATGACCTTTCACCATGCTTTACCCCTGGCCTGGCTACAACCCACTCATGCTCAGATAACTCACCACATGCCTGCAGGTTACATGCAGTACCAGTTGATGGGTTGGATGGCTGAGAGAGTGTCAGATCAAGTGATGGGGCCTCTTTATTAGTGCTGTGCTATTGCTCTCTCTTTTCTTCCTTGGATTGATGCATCTGGGCATACATCAGACCTTGGGTGACTGAAAACAGGAAATCAGAAGGGGAAGGTTGGTGTAGGGGAAGGCGGTGGGAAGTAAAATAAGAGGTCCATGGTCACACCATCAGCAGTTTGCTCATTATATCAGGTAGCAGGATGAAGTTGTGCTGGGAATTGAGAAGGGGCATAAGGCAGGAACATATTAACACCCTCAACCTTTTCAGTAATATTAGGTGTCAGGGGCCCTGTTGCAGCCTGTCACATGATACAGAGAGCCATCTCCTTCGTTAGGCTCAAGAGTTGCAGGCCTCCTTGTCCCCCGCTTGTTCTGCTCTGCCCTGCTCCCTTCTGTTGTGTCCAATCTTGCCCTGCAAGAGAGAGGGCAGAATGTCAGTGGTTGGTGGTACTGTGTTTGAGTGAAGTGCCTGCCATAGCTGAATAGCTGGAGGTGTGTGGAGGCAGCAAGAGGTGAGTGTGAGGTTGGTAGGTGTGTGAGGGTGAGGTGGGGTATCTGCCTGAGTGCCAGGGAGTGCTGCTGGGTGAGTGATGAGGGAGTGGAGTACTGAGCAGTGTGAGAGGTTGGTGGTGTGGTGGGTAGGAGATGTCATGTCACTGACCTTGACCACTGAGTGAGGTCATCAGACTCCTTGTGGCATTGCTGCTCGGTCCTTGGGCCCAAACTCCGGGAGTTGACATTCCTGACCACCTGCTTCCAATCCTTCCTGAGAATGGTCCTTGAGGGCCTCCTGGCCCCCCATGGAACCACGGCATCTCTCCTCCTGCCCATCTGCACCACTAATGCCTTCTGTGTCATATCTGTCATCCTGGAACCATCGCTGCTCACTGGTGATCAATTTTCTATATTTTAAGTTGCAGCAATTCGCTTCAGTGCAGCTTCCTTTAAGGACAGCCTGCCTTTAAGAAAAGTAGGCTGACTGCACCTCTTGGTTTGTGAACAAAGCTACTCAGCTCCCCTACTAAGCACAGAGGAACCCGGCAGCGTGAAAAAGGAAGCAGCATGGGATCTGCTTGGCCAGGCGCTACAATCATGTAGATAAGGTGGATACACCAAGTTTGCGTGTTGCCCACCTCGATCTGAAAAGGCACAGGCAGGTCGAGGATCATGGCCCCTGCATCCAGAACACAGTAAACTAAATTTTAGCCCTGCACAGACCCTGATACTTATATGAACACACTTGCATAATGTGGCTTGTTGCTATATCAATGCTTTGAAATTTTGCAATAGAGATTAAAATTAAATAATTATGGATCACTGTAATAAAAAACTAAAATAAAGGACTATTTTTTGTTCACAGAGAAAACCAGAAAACCAACCTAAGTTATTACTGGGAAATTGACACCACCCTAGTTCTGATCACTGTAACTTGCATATCTCCTCATTAAACAATGCATTGACGCACATCAAAATCTTTTCATTGCCTTTTGCATCAAATTTATGTGTAATGACACAAGCTGAAAATACTATAAGAAGCTGCCCTGATGGCTCAGCTATAAAGGCACTGCCCTGTGTGGAACTGAACCATATAGACATCGACAGTCCAGGTTCATTTACTGATCTACACTGAGTCAGTTGATCTCAGCCCAGAAGCAATGGAGATGCTACAACTGTCTTCAGCGCGTGTAGGTTATGGAAGGGGAAAGTTAACCAGAACTTGAATATTATTTAGAAGCTCATGCTGTAAAGTGCCTGTGTGAGGACATGGAATGAGTTTGGTTATGCCTTCCCCTTCCCCATGGTCAAATTGCAGGCTGACAATTCATCATCGAAACTCACATGTGAAGCATAGCCACATTGGTATTGCAAGAAGGTAGCAGACATTCATTGAACCATATCGAGCACAAGTTAGTACCTGCTGGAGGAGAGGGGGAAAACTGGGGAAAAAGAAACTACTGATAGGGTACACTAATGAAAAACATAGACTAATATATTTTATAACAGTACAATCACACATAATTCAAATGCTTCACACACTGATGTTGGAACTACTTTAGGACGTATAAGTGTCAGCTCCCCCATAGCAATTTAAATTGAAATCATCAGCCATTAATCAGAATACATAAGCAACTGCAAATAATGGGACCAATGTCTATAAAAATATATATTTGGTAAAGTATATATTTTTATAGGAATGAAAGGACTAGTACTAGAATGTGTATATGGAGGAGTTCTGGAGTCCTTTCCAGATCTTAAGCAAATTTTGATTTTTTTTAAAAATTCGTTTCATGGGATGTGGGCATCACTGGCTAGGCCAGCATTTATTGTCCATCCCTAATTGCCCATGAGCAGTTGGTGGTCAGCTGCCTTCTTGAACCACTGAAGTCCATGTGGGGTAGGTACACCTACAGTGCTATTAGGAAGGGAGTTTGACCCAGCAACAGTGAAGGAACGGCGATATAATTCTAAGTCAGGATGGTGTGTGGCTTGGAGGGTAACTTGCAGGTGGTGGTGTTCCCATGCATCTGCTGCCCTTGTCCTTCTAGGTGGTAGAGGTTGCGGATTTGGAAGGAGCTGCCTGAGTAGCCTTGGTGCATTGCTGCAGTGCATCTTGTAGATGGTACACACTGCTGCCACTGTACATCGGTGGTGGAGGGAGTGAATGTTTGTACCTGGTGTGCCAATCAAATGGGCTGCTTTGTCCTGGAGTGCTGCTTCTTGAGTGTTGTTGAAGCTGCACCCATCCAGGCAAGTGGAGAGTATTCCATCACACTCCTGACTTGTACCTTGTAGATGATGGACAGGCTTTGGGGAGTCAGGAGGTGAGTTACTTGCCTCAGGATTCCTAGCCTCTGACCTGCTCTTGTAGCCATGGTATTTATATGCCTACTCCAGTTCAGTTTCTGGTCAATGGTAACCCCCAGGATGCTGATAGTGGGGGATTCAGTGATGGTAATGCCACTGAACATCAAGGGGAGATGGTTAGATTCTCTCTTGTTGGAGATGGTCATTGCCTGGCACTTGTGTGGCGCGAATGTTACTTACCACTTATCAGCCCAAGCCTGGATATTGTCCAAGTCTTGCTGCATTTTCACACGGACTGCTTCAGTATCTGAGGAGTCGGGAATGATGCTGAACGTTGTGTAATCAGTGAACATCCCCCCTTCTGACCTTATGATTGAAGGAAGGTCATTGATGAAGCAGTTGAAGATGGTTGGGCCTCGGACACTACCCTGAGGAACTCCTGCAGTGATGTCCTGGAGTTGAGATGATTGACCTCCAACAACCACAACCATCTTCCTTTGCGCTAGGTATGATTCCAACCTGCGCAGAGTTTTCCCCCTAATTCCCATTGACTCCAGTTTTGCTAGGGCTCCTTGATGCCATACTCGGTGAAATGTTGCCTTGATGTCAAGGGCAGTCATTCTCACCTCACCTCTTTTGTCCATGTTTGAACCAACGCTGTAATGAGGTCAGGAGCTGAGTGGCCCTGGCGGAACCCAAACAGAGCATCACTGAGCAGGTTATTGCTAAGCAAGTGCCGCTTTGATGGCACTGTCAATGACACCTTCCATCACTTACTGATGATCGAGAGTAGACTGATGGGGCGGTAATTGGTCGGGTTGGATTTGTCCGGCTTTTTGTGTGCAGGACATAGCTGGGCAATTTTCCACATTGCCAGGTAGATATCAGTGGCACAGCAAAGTCTGGAACCCAGGTCTTCAGTACTTTTTCTGGAATGTTGTCAGAGACAGTAGCCTTTGCAGTATCCAGTGCCTTCAGTTGTTTCTTGATATCATGCGGAGTGAATCGAATTGGCTAAAGACAGGCATCTGTGATGCTGGGGACTTCAGCAGGAAACCAAGAAGGATCATCCACACGGCAGTTCTGGCTGAAGATTGCTGCAAATGCTTCAGCCTTATCTTTTGCACTGATGTGCTGGGCTCCCCCAACATTGAGGATGGGGATATTTGTGGAGCGACCTCCTCCGGTTAGTTGTTTAATTGTCCACCACCATTTACGACTAGATGTGGCATGACTGCAGAGCTTAGATCTTCCATTTGTTGTGGGATCGCTTAGCTCTTGTCTATCACATGCTGCATATGCTGTTTGGCATGCAAATAGTCCTGGGTTGTAGCTTCACCAGGTTGACACCTCATTTTGAGGTATGCCTGGTGCTGCTCCTGGCATGCCCTCCTGCACTCTTCATTGAACCAGGGTTGATCCCCCGGCTTCATGGTAATGGTAGAGTGGGGGATATGCCGGGCCATAAGGTTACAGATTGTGGCTGAGTACCATTCTGCTACTGCTGATCATTCACAGCGCCTCATGGATGCCCAGTTTTGCATTGCTAAATCTGTTCGAAATCTATCCCATTTAGCACAGTGGTAGTGCCACACAATATGATTGAGGGTATCCTCAATGTGAAGACGAGACTTCGTCTCCACAAGGACTGTGCGGTGGTCACTCCTACCAATACTGTTATGGACAGATGCATATGCAGCAGGCAGATTGGTGAAGATGAGGTCAAGTATGTTTTTCCCTCTTGTTGGTTCCCTCACCACCTGCCACAGACCCAGTCTAGCAGCCATGTCCTTTAGGACTCGGCCAGCACGGTCAGTAGTGGTGCTACCAAGCCACTCTTGGTGATGGACATTGAAGTCCCTCACCCAGCGTACATTCTGCGCCCTTACCACCCTCAGTGCTTCCGCCAAGTGGTGTTCAACATGGAGGAGTACTGATTCATCAGCTGAGGGGGCGCAGTAGGTGGTAATCAGCAGGAGGTTTCCTTGCCCATGTTTGACCTGATGCCATGAGACTGCATGTGGTCCGGAGTCGATGTTGAGGACTCCCAAGGCAGCTCCCTCCCGACTGTATGCCACTGTGCTGCCAACCCTGCTGGGTCTGTCCTGCTGGTGGGACAGGATATACCCAGGGATGGTGATGGTCATTTCTGGGACATTGTCTGTAAGGTATGATTCAGTGAATATGACTATGTCAGGCTGTTGCTTGACCAGTCTGTGGGACAGCTCTCCCAACTTTGGCACAAGCCCCCAGATGATAGTAAGGAGGACTTTGCAGGGTCAACAGGACTGGGTTTGCCAATGTCGTTTTCGGTGCCTGGGTCGATGCCGGGTGGTCCGTCCGGTTTCATTCATTGACTTTTTAGCGGTTAGGTACAACTGAGTGGCTTGTTAGGCCATTTCAGAAGGCAGTTAAGAGTCAGCCACATTGCTATGGGTCTGTAGTCACATGTAGGCCAGACCAGGTTTTGCAATAATCGACAATGGTTTCATGGCCATCATTAGACCAGCTTTTTAATTCCAGATGTTTTTTATTAATTGAATTCAAATTTCACCTTCTGCCATGGTGGGATTCGAACCCATGTCCCCAGAGGAATACCCTGAGCCTCTAGGTTGCTAGTCCTGTGATCTACTTGCATGCTTCAAAATTCAATTTGGTGCTGTAATCTATGGCTCAGAGAACAGTCATTTGGGTCCATTTTAGGCATGTTTTTAGCTCAGGCATAGAAGCATTAAAACCAAGACTGGCCCAACATTGTAGAGTGTTATAGAATACAAGAAATAGCAGCATATATAGACCATATGGCCAATCGAGCCTGCTCCATCATTCAATATGATCAGGGCTGATCTTGGGCTTCAATTCCACTTTCCTGCCCACTCCCCATATCCCTTGATTCCCTGCGAGACCAAAAATCTATCTATCCCAGCCTTAAATGTATTCAATGATGGAGCATCCACAACACTCTAGGGTAGAGAATTCCAAAGATTCACAACCCTTTGAGTGAAGTAATTTCTCATCTCAGTCCTGAATGGTCGACCCTTATTCTGAGACTGTGCCCCCGAATTCTAGATTCCCCGACCAGTGGAAACAATCTCTCAGCTTCTACCCTATCAAACCCTTTCAGAATCTTGTATGTTTCAATTAGATTGCCTCTCATTCTTCTAAACTTCAGAGAATATAGGCCCAATTTACTTAGCCTCTCATCATAGGACAACCCTCTCATCCCAGAGACCAATTTAGTAAATCTTCGCTGCACTGCCTCCAGTGCAAGTATACCCTTTCTTAAATTGGAGACCAAAACTGCACACAGTATTCCAGGTGTGGTCTCACCAAGGTCCTGTACTTTATTCCTGTACTCCAATCCTCTTGCAATAAAGGTCAACATGCCATTTGCCTTCCTAATAGCCTGCTGCACCTACATGTTAACTTTGTGCGTTCCTTGTATGAGTACCCCCGCGCCCCCCCCCAGTCTCTCTGAACATCAAAACTTACCAGTTTCACACCTTTTCAAAAATATCCTGCTTTTTTTATTTTTACAACCAAAGTGCACAACTTCACACTTCCATACATTATACTCCATTTGCCACCTTCTTGCCCACTCACTTTGCCTGTCTATATCTCTTTGCAGCCTCTCTATGTCCTCCCTGCAGTTTACCTTTCCACCAAGCTTTGTGTCATCAGCAACTTAGATACATTACTCTTTGTCTCTTCATCCGTCATTAATATAGAGGGTAAGTAGCTGAGGCCCCAGCGCTGATCCTTGCAGCACTCCACTGTTCACTGCCTGCCAACTTGAAAATGCCCATTTATGCCCTCTCTCTGCTTCCTGTTTGTTAACCAATCCTCTATCCATGCTAATATATTATCCCCAACACCATGAGCCCTTATCTTGCCGACTGATCTTTTATGTGGCACCTTATCGAATGTCTTTTGGAAATCCAGGTATACTACATCTACTGGTTCCCCTTTATCTACCCTACTAGTTACATCCTCAAAAAACTCTAATAAATTTGTCAAACAGGATCTCCCTTTAGTAAAACCATGCTGACTTGTTCTAATCATACTATGCTTTATAAAATCTTACAGTTACTTCTCTCGAACTCCTTCTCCCTTCACTCTCCAGTACCTGATCTCCATGCCCCATTCTTAAAAAACTCTTATATCCATACAGTTTTCTGCTTTTGGATTGTGCTATCAGCATCATTTGCAGCAGTAACGGTTGGCATCCTTCCATCTACAAAAGATGATGGACACGCAGCAAACAATCCACTTAGGTGGGGTACCTTCTCTTGGTGCACCTTTGCTGATGGCTGTGAAGACAATCCTTGAGAGGCAGGTTCTGCCGCAAATGCTGCATGTCAAGTTGCCAAGTGACACTGAGTTGTTTTTTTACGTTGGCACCTGTT
Organism: Heterodontus francisci; assembly: GCF_036365525.1. Lineage (NCBI taxonomy): Eukaryota > Metazoa > Chordata > Chondrichthyes > Heterodontiformes > Heterodontidae > Heterodontus > Heterodontus francisci. The sequence goes on from NC_090373.1 coordinate 92,230,476, forward strand.
GCTAAACTGCTGGTCATCGTGGTAGTGCACACTAGTCCACAGGATGTGTCACCATTTCCCTCTTTCACCAGCTAGTGACTCCCAAGTGCAATAGTTGACATTTAGGGCCTTCATGGCATGCTTGCAAGCATTCTTGAAGCAGAACTTTGGGCACCCTAATGGTCATTTGGCCCCAGATACCTCACCATACAGAAGGTCCTTGGGTATGCGACCATCTTGCTTCCTGTGGAAGTGTCCCATCCACCAAAGCCGCCTCTGTTTGATTAATGCCAATACACTTGGGAACTCTGCCTTTGATTTTGTCCTGCCAGGATATACCCATAATGTGCCACAGACAGCGAAGATGGAAATTACTGAGCTTTTCTCCTGGTAGCTGTAAGTCGCCCATGTTTCACAGCCATACAGCAAGGTGCTGAGAACAGAGGCCTTATAAGCCATCAGCTTGGTCCTAAGGGTCAGCTTGGTGTTATCCCATGAGCATTTTGCGAGTCGGCCAAAGGTGGTAGCTGCTTTCCCTGTGCGTGTATTGAGTTCTGCAGCAGTAAGCATACATTAAAATCAAATTTCCCACTCTCTAGGGAACTGCCTCAACAATCACCACAGGTCCCCACAGAATACTACTTTGATTTCAATGTATGCTGACTCTTCTATCATGCACTACTGCCTCTGCATACAGAGGGCAGTCTAGGTGCTGAAAGACCAGCACTGACGACTCCAAAGTAGACAGGCAAGCAGGAGTACGTCAGAAGCAGGTGGACTACCTTAGAGTGAGCGACAGAACCATCCACCCAAATGATATAGGTATAAGACGTCCACCACTCCTCTCCCCTGCCATTTGAACTCCCAACCAGTGACCTAAATTTTTTTATACATAAGGATATATGGCAGCCTGATCACAAGATGACGATCATACAAAATTAATACCCTCTACTTGTCAAACATATGCTCAGTGATACTTGTGGTAGGACAGGAAGATAACCTAATATGGGGCAAGAACTTAAGCATAAAACTTGTGTTCATACATGCAGTGCGAATCCTTTTCATAGTTTGATGCTATAGAGATTGATGGTAACTGAGAGCATTCATTCGGAGCTGGCTAGCTTCAGTCTAGCTTCAAAAACTGTATCAGCAAGATGGGTATTTTTTGAATGACCCCATGAATAAAACAGAGCTCTAAATGACGTCTTACTTAAAATTATGGAAACCCCAACAATAAAAGGACAGTAGGATTACTAGTAATAACTACTCATACTGGTGTCATTGAATATCATTGGCACCAATATGCCATAGGAAGAACTGTCCTTCTGATATGATGTTAATATGCTTCTTGTACAATAGTCTTCCTTTATCATCTCTACTTGCTATCATCAGCACCAGTGACAGACCATCAGACTTCGTCACGGCCTTTGTCATATTTCACTATTTTTCCATAAAAATGATTTGGATAAAAAAGGTACTTTAAACGTTGTACTTTCTTGAAAATAAAGGAGAAGGTTGGAGCATTCCAAGATAGCAGGTAGTTAAGATGCTAGCTTTGATGTTGTTTCCTTGTGGATTGCAAATGAGTAGCAATTTGTTAGCTTGTCTCAGTAAATGGTATATGCCCCATGCCCACTGTTTTAAAGAGTTTTTTTTATCTTTCTGGGTGAGAACAGCCAGAAATAGTGGGAGACTAGCACTAAAACACAACAGTCAGACTTCTGCAGACAGAAGATAGGAGAAGACATTCTTCTGTGAGCTATAGGAATGAATGCAGATGAGTTACTCAAGAGTTAAATAAGATGGCCCGTTGAAGTTGAATATTACAGTGCGTTCATCAGTATAAAGATAACTTTTACTAATTCATCTTAACTGCTGCTCTCTGTGTTTACCTTATATAATAAAACAGGTTAATGATCCATATTGTATTAGTTCACCAAGTATTTGCTTAGTTAGGACAGGCTGAAAAAAATTGACATGTGAAAGACTTGAGTATCCAATCCAGAGGATGTCATCGTGCAAGTAGATGTAGGACAGTGTAAATCAAATGCCCTTAAAGGAAGACACTTATACTGCTTAAAGCAGCTACTGAGGCCACTGAACTCTAAAAGGTATCTCTTAGAAGACTTACACGGGTCAAAATGTTTTTCTCCGACACATCCTAAGTTTGGAAGAACAAAAATCTGTATTTGTTTCGTTGAGTTCTTTTCCAGGTCAGACATAATTTGGATGAGGTTCACACTACATTCTTCCAACAATGCATCGTAGCTCCAAGGTGCTTACAGCAATGCTTCTATTGCACTAGCATGACACACTATTCCAATCTATGAATAACTGTGGGTCTATTTCCACAATATTGGCAGTTTTATGCTGTGAAACTGGGCTGATACTCTCCAAATGCACGTTATTTAACACCGTCACAACTAGAAGAGATAATCTCATTTAATTACATGGCTATACAAATCCAGATCTCCGAAGTGAAAGGACATTGCTCACCACTGTCATAGCTAGTTCACTGATCACAAGCTCTTTATCCATTACTTTCCCATTCATTCCTCTCCTTCTCTTCAAGCTGGTTAGACTAGGAATTTACATTCGTAGGTACACTTTAATATTAAACATACTGCTACAAGTTTTGAGTCTGCCTTAGATATTCTACAGCAGTGCCAATCACATTAGCAGTCTGAGCATCATGTGTACATTGTAACCATACTGCACAATATCTAATTATACTTCTGGAGTGTAACAACAGGACCCTCTAGTAATCTGATCTGTCTTTTTTCATGTGCCCTCATACACTTCTCCAATCTTTGCGAAGGTGGACTGAAAAACTTTAGCTCATCAGGAGAAGATATGAATGGTTAAGCTATTTTATTTTAGATAGTTCAGACTAACACATATAATCAAGTCTCACCTTGTTTCAATTAATTATGGAACCCTCAAGACAAATCAAACCATCTCTATTATCAGGTTTGCTGAACCATTCCCTGGTCAGCCTTCTAATCCTGTCCAGTTCCAGGCTTGAGAAGAGCAAGTTTCCCCTTGCTCAGTAAGGCCAGACCTAACTGGCTAACCCACTGCCTATTTGTTCCCAGCCTGTGAGAAGGCAGTCCCTATGATTTTCTTCCCTGTTCAATGGTTGAACCTCCTGGTTCAATGATGCACAAGTGGACTTGTAAGTAAAACCAGCTACCTCTCCTCTCCTGTTTGCTATTCCTGGAACAAGTGCAATATGTAATCAATAGATTGTCAGACTTCTTTTGGCAGCATTTATAATAGAAATTTTGATTCCTGCCTAGTTTTCATTATTTTGTCTATTAATATGGTATAAGAATATGAAAAGCTATATGGAATCAAAGCAAGAAATTCAGCTCATTGATTCCTTTTGCAGAAGATTAAGCACAATAATGTAATCATCCAATTTTAACAAATATCTGGAAGGACATAAACTCTGAACTTTAATTTCCAAGAAGATAAAATTCTGATTTCATTTTCCCCCCCAGACCCTCAAACATACATCCAAGATATTAATTTAAAATAATAATTTTCAATCTTAATTGAATTTCATCATAGGTGGTACTGCACACAAATGCCAGGCATTCAGTACACAGACTAGATGTTGTATTAAACTGCCAAAGATGCCACTACTCTATCTGTGGTATGTGGAGTTGAATTTGTTCCATTTGGCTCATAGACATTTATACTGAATCTCTATCTTTTTTAAATTCCCTCACAGGATGTGGGTATCACTGGCAAGGCCAGCATACACTGCCCATCCCTAATTGCCTTCAAATTCCCTAGCCGTTTTCTTGAACCACATCAGTCTGTCCAGTGAAGGTACATTCAAAGTACTGTTAGGTAGGGAGTTCTAGAATTCTGACCCAGCAACAATGAGGGAATAGTGAGTTATTTTAAAGTCAGGATGGTAGATGAAAATTTGGAGGAGAAATTGCAAGTGGTAGGGTTCCCATGTGACAGCTGCCCTTGTTCTGCTATGGAGTAGAGATTGTGCATTTGGGAGGTGCTGCCAAAGAAGCCTTGGTGAGTTGCTGCAGTGCATCTTGTAGATGATACACACTGCTGCTACTGTGCACTTGTGGTGAATATTTAAGGTAGTGGATGTGGGCTACATTGTCTTGAATGGTGCCCAGTTTCTTGAGTGCTGTTGCAGTTGCACTCATCCAGGCAAGTGGAGAGTATTTCACCACATTCCTGACTTGCACCTTACAGTTGGTGGAAAGGCTCTGAGGAATCAAGAGGCGTGTCACTCATCGCAGAATACCCAGCCTTTGACCTGCTCTTGTAGCTAGAGTATTTATGTGGCTGGTCCAGTTGACTTTCTGTTCAATTGTGATCCCAAGGATGTTGATTTTGGGGAATTTGATGATGATAATGCTACTGAATATCAAGAGGAGGTGGTTAGACTTCCTCTTATTGAAGAGAGTCATTACCTCGCACTTTATGTAGTGCAAACGCTACTTGCTACTTATTAGCCCAAACTTGAACATTTTTTTAGGTCTTGCTGCATGTGAATGCAGACTGTTTCATTATCTGAGGAGTTGTGAATGGAACTGAACACTGTGCAATCATCAGCGAACATCCCCACTTCTGACCTTATGATGGAGGGGTGGCTATTGATGAAGCAGTTAAAGATGGTTGGGCCTAGGACACTTCCCTGAGGGTCTCCAGCATGTTCGTTTGTGCTAGATATGACTTCAACCAGTGGAGAGTTACCCTCCAATTCCAATTGACTTCAATTTTACTAGGGCTCCTTGATGCCAGCTTCAAATCAAATGCTGCCTTAACGTTAAGGACAGTCAGTCTAACCTCACCTCTGGAATTCAACTCTTCCATCACTTTGCTAATGATTGAGAGTAGACTGACAGGGCAGTAACTGATCAACTTGGGTTTGTGCCCCTTTTGGTGGATAGGACATACCTCGGCAATTTTCCACTTTGTCGGGTAGAGACCAGTGTTGTCGTTGAACTGGAACAGCTTGGCTAGGGGCGTGGGTAGTTCTGAAGCACAAGTCTTCAGCAGTACAACCAGGATGTTGTCAAGGTCCACAGCCTTTTCTGTATCCAATGCACCCAGTCGTTTCTTGCTATCACGTGGAGTGAATCCAACTGTCTGAAGACTGGCTTCTGTAATGATGGGAACCTTGGAGGTGGGGCATCAATATGGATCATCCATCAGCACTTCTGGCTAAAGATGGCTGTAAATTCTTCACTTTCGACTCTTGCATTGATGTGCTGGGCTTCGCCATCATTCAGAATGGGGATGTTCATAGACTCTCCTCCCGTTAGTTGTTTAATTGCCCACCATTATTCATGACTAGATGTGGCAGGAATGCAGAGCTTTGTCTCCACAAGCACTGTATGGTGGTCACTCTTCCCAATACTGCCATGGACAGATGCGTCAGGTTTTTCTCTCTTGTTGGTTTTCCCACTAAATGCCCTTCAGGACTTGGTCAGCTTTGTCAGTAGTGGTGCTACTGAGCCATTCTTGGTGATGGATATGGAAGTGCCGCACCCAGAGTATATTCTGTGCCCATGCTGCTCTCAGTGCTTCTTCCAAGTGCTGTTCGACATGGAGGAGCAGTAACTCATCAGCTGAGGGTGGGCAGTACGTGATAATCAGCAGATTTCCTTGCTCATGTTTGAACTGATGCCCTAGGACTTCATGAGGTCCAGAGCCAATGCTAACCAGACCACTCCCTCCCTTTTGTATACCACTGTGCCACCACCTCTGGGATGTTGATGGAGGACTCTGGGATGTTGGCTGAATGGTAAGGTTCTGTGAGGATTGTTTTGTTACCTGTTGCTTGACCAGCTGATGGGACAGCTCTCCCAATTTTGGCACATTAGTGAGGAGGACTTTGCATCAACTGGGATGGGTGTGTCTTTGCAGTGCCCAAATCCTGTGCTGAGATAGATGCCTTGTGGTCCATTCAGTTATATTCTTATTCTTGTTTTTCAAAGCAGTTTTGATACAGTTGAGTGGCTTGCTAGGTAATTTCAGAAGGCAGTTAAGAGACAACCACATTGCTGTGAGTCTGTAGTCACATATAGGCCAGACTGTGTAAAGATGGCAGATTTCCTTCCATGAAGTACATTAGTGAACTAAATGGGTTTTTACAACAATTCGATAGTTTAATGGTCACCATTATTGATACTAGCTTTTTATTCCAAATTTTTATTTATAAACTGGATTTAAATTCCCCAGATGCCGTGGTGGGATTTGAAGCCATGTCTGTGGATCATTAGTCCAGGCCTCTGAATTGCTAGTCCAGTAACATAACCATTATGCCACCATAACCTAAATTGCAACCCTATTTTCTGATCAATTCTAATTGAATGCAATTAAGCAAGGTTTGAAAATACAACTTTCCAATAATTCTGGACTGATATTATAATGCTTATCAAACAAGGAGGAACAATGAAAGCAGAGAGAATGATCCTAGAAAACAACCTAACAATTAAACCAGTGTGAACAATTCTAGCTGGCATCTGGCAGACACATTGAACCTTACGAAAATCAAGGAGGCAAATTTATAAGAAAGGCAGGATGAATCAGCTGTGAATAAAAAAATCGTGATTGTTAGTCGCATAAAATGCCACAGCATTGAGCTCTGCTGTACTCAGTAAGCCTTGTGTAACAAAGCACAGGAATGTCAGTGCTCACTAAGAATAGACCTGTCACAGTACGGTATATGCTGCCACTGGAGTAATAGCTTTTGTCCATTTTAAACTCCACCTCACAATCTTCATTAAATAACTAGGACAGTGTGTTTCAATGCACTATGCCACTAGTGGCAGAATGTGCAACTGAGCTGAAGTGTCCCGAGAAGAATTTCTGCCAAGGATGTGCCATGGGGGGGGGGGAGGGGGGAATTTTCTATTTTTTTAATCGCCTCTTGTTTCTAAGATTTTTTGCCTGACCGACACAGAGAGGTTAATAAAACAGAGGGGAAAGTATCCCAGGCCACTGGGCAAATATATACCAGTTACCTATTCAAGTGGCAATAGAATCACATTGCTTCCCTGTCCTCTTAGTAAAGGAATGGCATGATGGGGGAAGCTAAAATTAAATCAGCTGTATCCCAGCCCCATTTGAAAAACACAACGTCATCACCAAATACTCAATAAAATTTGCGAATTATATAACACAATTACACAGCTGAAGAGTTCCGATTACACTGTAAACAACATATTGCAGCTCAGATGATCCAAATGGAAATATCCACATCTATGCAATGAATTTACGAGACGGCAAATTATATGTAACATACAAACCTGAGTGTGTGACGCTGCACCTCAAGATAAAATGGATCACTTAAAAAAAAAACCCGGAATTTTCCATTTTTGTAACATTTTGCGGCTAAATTCCACAAGAGATTAAACTTTTGACGACCTCTGGGGTCCATTTGCTGCAAGTGTGGGGGAGAGGACTGTACCTGGGGCGGTTGGTTCCCTGGCACCCAGCAGCAGCAGCCTGGCCTGCTCCTTCCTGCGGGATCTCTCGACCTTCACGGGGAAGACGATGGGCACATTGTTCATGTAGGTCTTCTTGCCTCCCGCGAAGTGGGCGTCGCAGACTTTGTGATGGGCTTTGGGCTGCCACACGCTGAATTTCCTCTCGTCCAAACGCGACAGGTTTCTGATCCAAACGCCTCGCAGCGTCTCGTCTTTGGGGAAGACGTGAAAGGAGAGCTCCTTATTCTTGAGCGTGTTGTTGAAGCAGCCCGGGACACAGCAGTAGGTGCCCACCATGGTCACCGGGGCTGGGGAGTGGGGGGAACTCACATCCCAGCCTGCACCGCGCCAACGCCGAACAGGGCATGCGCACCGCGCCTCTTCCCCCCCCCCCCACACCGCGCACACTGAGCATTATGGGAGTTGTAGTTTTTATTCCTTCCTGAGGGAAGCTCGACTTCAATCAGTCCCAATGTAATTTTTTTCTAAAAAAAACAAAAAAATTAAAACAAATCACACATTATTTCATGAAGTCATCGTCTTTAAGTGATCTCCTGGAATTCACTTCAGTATTCAGAGATAAAAAGGAAAACTGAATTTAAAAACAATGGAAATGACAATAAAACAGTCATGAACTTGTAGGGAAAGAGGTTAATAGTTGGCTGAGATCCTTCATCAGAATTTAACTCTTGATCAGATGTTGACTAACTGATCTAGTTTTCCACCGTTCTCTTTTTTTATTTTTAATCTCCATGGCACAGAGGCATTACAAAGCAAAATATGAAATCGAGCCACATAAGGAGATATTAGGGCTGATGACCAGACGCTTGCTCACAGAGTTAGGTTTAAATGAGTGTCTTAAAGAGGTAGAGAAGCAGAGAAGTTTAAAGAGAGAATTTCAGAGGTAAGGGCCTATGCAGCTGAAGGCACAGCCGCCAACGGTGGGGCGATTAAAATCACATTACAAAACTATTCATTTACATTTTTGGTTCAAAAAATTGAAAAAGTACTGCAAGTTTTATGAATCAGAACTCCAGGAGTGAAGTGAAAGCACAAATATATATTCATGACAAGGCTTGTCATTAACCACTTGGCGCTCTATCGTACATAGAATAGCCTCAATTGTTAATGCTTATCATATTTATTTTGGTAGGTTATAAAATATCTTCTATTTTAAACTGTTGCTCCACTTAAAAAATCAAAATACAATCCATGTTTTGGATAGGTGTAATTAGCTGATATATCTCTCTTTGGCCTCCTTGTCTCGAGAGACAATGGGTAAGTGCCTAGAGGTGGTCAGTAGTTTGTGGAGCAGCGCCTGGAGTGGCTATAAAGGCCAATTCTAGAGTGACAGGCTCTTCCACAGGCACTGCAGATAAAATTGGTTGTCGGGGCTGTTACACAGTTGGCTCTCTCCTTACACTTCTGCTCTTTTCCTGCCAACTGCTAAGTCTCTTCAATTCGCCTATCTTTAGCGCCGCCTTTATTGTGAATTAAGAAACTTTTGTGACAGCTGTGGGTAAGAAATTCTGTTCGTGTTGATGCGTGGGCGGCCCTTCTGCTTGGAGTGATGTAGCTTCTTTGGTTTGAGTCTAACTTTGCTGCACACCAGGGAGTGGTCGGTGTCGCAGTCCGCACTGTGGAAGCTGCGTGTGATTTGAACACTGTTTATAGAGGCTCGCCTTGTGACGATGAGGTCCAGTTGGTGCCAACGATGTGATCTTGGGTGTCTCCATGAAACCTGGTGAGTTGGTCATGCAGAGGTTGTGATAGGTACACAACTCCAGCAGTCTCCGTCCATTCTCATTCATCCTTCTAATGCCATAGCACCCGAGGCAGGAGGGCCATGAGTCATAGTTGGCCCCAACCCTGGCGTTAAAGCAGCAGGAACAAATGTTCAGTATTAGGAATGTTACTAATGATATTATGAAGTTCCTCGTAGAACTGGTCTTTAAGTTCAGGTGGGGAGCAGAGTGTTGGAGCATAGATGCTGAGTAGGTGTACTGGACCAGAGGCGGTGAGCAGTCGGATGGACAGTATGCATTCCAAGCCATTTGTAGGTGGCTCTAACATGCTGAGCAAAGAGTTTCTGATGGCGAAGCTCACTCCATGCTGTCTTGGTTCTTCTGGATCCCTACCCTGCCAGTAGAAGGTGTAGTTTTGCTCTCTTAGTGATCAGCTCGCAGAGAGGCATGTCTCCTGAAGTGCTGCAATGTCCACATTGAGTCTACTGAGCTTGTTGTTAATGATGGCGGTCTTCTGAGAGTCGTTGATTTGTGTAAGGTCTTCCGAAATCTGAAATAAAAACAAGAAATGCTGGAAATACTCAGCAGGTCTGGCGGCATCTGTGGAGAGCGACGCAGAGTTAACGTTTCAGTTCAGTGATCCTTCATCAGAACTGGCAAATGTCAGAAATATAATAGATTTTAAGCAAATAAAGCGGTGGTGGGTCAAGAGATAACAAAGGGCAAGGTGTTGATCAGACAGAGGGTCACAAAGAATAAATGACCAGAAGGTCATGGAGCAAAGACAAACAGTATGGTTAATGGTGTGTTGAAATCAAAGCGTTAGTGCGGAGAGGGTGTTAATAGACAGAAAAAATAACAGCCCTGGCCCAAACCACAAAAAACAGTGGGTAGGCACATGGTAAAAAAATGAATGATGAAAAAAACTGAAATAAAATAAACCAATAAAAATAATAATAAAAAAGAAAAAAATAACTAAAAACAAAAAAGGGGCCCGTCATTGTCTGAAATTATTGAACTCAATGTTCAGTCCGGCAGACTGTAAATGAGATGCTGTTCCTCGAGTTTGCGTTGATGTTCACTGGAACACTGCAGCAAGCCCAGGACAAATAAGTGGGCATGAGAGGAGGGGGATGTGTTGAAATGGCCAGCAACCGGAAGCTCAAGAGTCATGCTTTTGGACTGAGCGGAGGTGTTCTGCGAAGCGGTCGCCCAATCTGCGTTTGGTCTCCCCAATGTAGAAGAGTCTGCGTTGTGAGCAGTGAATACAGAATACTAAATTGAAAGAAGTACAAGTAAAGGTTGATAGGTAAATTGGCCACTGTAAATTGCCCCTAGTGTAGGTAGGTGGTAGGAGAATTGAGGAAAGGTGGGGATGTGGTAGGGAATATAGGATCAATGTAGGATTACTATAAATGGGTGGTTGATGGTCGGCACAGACGCGGTGGGCTGAAGGGCCTGTTTCAGTGCTGTATCTCTCTATGACTCTATGACAGGCCAGGACACACAGTTCTGATATTCCAGCTTGCAAAACGAAGGGCTGGTACCTTCTTTTTTTGTCGTGCTGTTTGGTGCGGTATTACAGTCCACTTGTCAAGCAATGACCCTGAGCTCCAAGCACCCATTGAAGCAGGTGGACTGTGGCGGGACAGAACCTTTCTGACCGGGGGCTGCCCGGTTTGAGGCAGGCGGTAGCTGTCCAGTGAGATGCGATGACCTCTCCCACCGACAAAGGCAACCCGTGGCACCCAATCTCTACGCCAATTGAGCTGGACTTGAAACCCGTTACTGCTGCCTTCCGTGTTGTTTTGGTCACTGTGAGGCGACTATGGAGTGACCTCTCCATGGTGCATGCCTGGGCGGAATGTATGGAGGTTGTGAGTTGCCCAAGCATCAAAACCCCCCTCTCGGCCTTCCTAGTGGGGTCCAAAGGAGTGCAGAGCACGACGTTTGGCATCAGTATGGCTGCAGGAACTGCCGGAAACATGCAAAAGGTAACACATGACCGCCTTAGGGGTTCCGCTCCGGATTTTCTGTTAGGGTTTACTCCCTTAGCCTTAGTCTCTCCTGAGACGCCCACAAGGCAGGGGGGTTGTTAGCTCGAATCCATGAGCAGGGGCCCTAACAAGTAAACTGTGCAATTTCATGGAGGGAGAGGGAAGGGGGGAGGGGGTGCGAGGGGGAGAGGGTGTGGAGGGGTCCGGGGGGGAGGGGGTGGGAGGGAAGGGGGTGGGGGTAAGGGGTTGCGAGGCTTGTGGTCCATTTCGATCTTGTCCTTGAGGCCCAGTACGTAGTCCAAAAATGTTTTGCACTCCCACATTGCTGCTAATGCTTCCTTTTCAATCACTGTATATCTTCGTTCTGTCTGTGACAATGAACAAGTGGCCTGCATTGTCCAATTTTTTGAACCTGGAACAGGACTAACCCTAATTCTGTTGACGATGTGTTTGCTGCAATAATGGTCACTAGTTCCAGATCATAATGCGCCAAAACCTCCGATGAGGTCAACATTTCATTGATCTTCTCGAAAGAATCTTTCTGGCCATCTCCCCAGCACCAGACATTTCTGTTCTTTAGCAGTAGTCGTAGAGGCTGGTTAAAAGTTGTTAGATTTGGTAGAAATTTCCATACCTGGTTAACCAAACCCATAAATTGCTATAGTTCTGTTGTATTCCTTGGCTCTGGGAAATATTTTACTGCCTTCATCTTCTGTGGATCTATAATGATTCCAGATAGATCAATAATGTGGCCAAGGAACCTCACTGTCGACTGTGAGAATACACACTTGTCATTTAATGTGAGTCCTGTCTCTTGTAAACTGTGTAATACTGCTCTTACCCTTCCATCATGCTCTTCTTGGTTTGCTGCATGAATTAGAATATCATCCATGTGGCAGATGATTCCCTCCGAGCATTCTAGGATTGTTGACATCGTCCACCGGAATATCTCTGGTGCATGGCAATCTGTTGAAGCAAATCTGCCGAAGGGTGTGATAAAGGTGGTTAACAATTTAGATTCCTCACCTAAAGACAACTGCTGGAACCTGCTATTTGTGTCCAACTTTGTGAATATGGAGCTTTTTCCCAACTTGGCAAGGCTGTCGTCGACTGACGCCAAAGGGTAAATCTCTCGCTCTACTGCTTTATTGAGTTGGGTAAGGTCCAGACAAATCCTGATAGACCTGTTTGATTTCCTTACTGGGACCATCCCAGACACCACATAGTGGGTTTTGTCACTACGGAGACAACTCCTTGATTTAGCATGGCATCAATTTTCTTCTTCACCTTTTATAGGAGCGGATGTGGGACCTTTCTCGGTGTGAACAAACATCTTCCTCTTTATGGAGAGTAATATGGGAATCCGTTTTTAATTTCCCTAAGCCCTTAAATGGTTTGGGGAATTCTGCTCTAAAATTGCTGAGCAGTCTCTCCTCTCCCTCGATCTCTTCCACCTTGTATAACAGCTGTAAGGTTAGACAGGCTTTCTTACTAAGGAGCGAACAAGTTCAGTTCCTAATAACATATGGGGTTTCCGGAATGTTGTTATTTCTGTGTGTTAAGGTGGTCTGTATTTCTCCCACAACCTTCAATGGAATCCCTCCTGGCCTGTATAATTTCTCGTTGGTTTTCCTAAGCCTTCCTTTCCTCAGCCAAGGTGTTTGATAGAAAATGTTGCTGCTGTATCTAATTTGAAATTGGTTTTCTTTTCCCCCACCAAAATTTCTGCTTCCCAGCAATCTTCATTTTTCCGCTGTACTTCTCCTAGGAAGGGAGTATTAATTGTTTGTCCCTCCTTTATTTCCTCGATCTTTTTACCCGTCTGCAGCATTTGTTTTCTGCTGTGACAGACCTGCTGAAAGTGCCCCCTTTTCTTGCACCAGAAACATTCAGCTTCCTGAGCTGGACAGTTTTTCCCACCAGTGCTATTCCCGGCCACTTCTACTGCAATTCAGTGTTACAGCCTGTAGGTGCCCTTCCTGCCTCTTGGGCTTTCTGGCGCCATTATTCTCTGTCTCTCAACGGACCCCACTGAGAGTCATGGCCTAAAGAAGAATATTTTTCCTAGATGGCTCTGTCCACAAGGTGGCGCAACACCAAGACATCCAAGCAGATAATGTTTTTGGTGATGGCATCCCACCCCATTACAATCATCTCTGGGTCAAATAAGAACTGTCTGGTTCAGCCTCGGATAGTTGCCAGGGAGAAGGCTGGCTTTGGTGGCTCGGGAACAGAGTTTGTGGTGGGGCCGAAGCCAATGAATTTAATATTCCCAATATTTAATTAGAACAGTGAAAATGTGAATATTGACGCTCAGGATTAGAATATAATGACTGGTCGTAGGAAGTAAAATTTTTACGTTGACCATAGAAATGCTTGGATGGAGGAGGCCAACCATTGAAATGCTGAGAATTCCAAATAGTAGTGCTGTATTCATCTGCGAAGATGTGCAAAATGGGTCTGTCTCTCAATTGATAGCAGCCAATGGCACTGCACCTGTTTCCTGTTCTTCAGTCTACAGCATCAGCATTGTCATCATCAGACTTTCTGGCAGACTCTGGGACATCTACCATAAGTCTGTTGCTGAAAGCAAAGTAATGAATAACACAACAGGTTACCCTAATTTGCCAGATGGCACTGAACATTTTGTGCAATACACTGGACCTATCCAGATACCAGAACCTTCCTTTAAGCAACTAAAAGACTTGTTCAATTCTCATCCTTGCCTTCATGTGTGCTTCAGGATGGGGAGTGCAGCTGCTAGTGCAGCAAGAAATGGAAAAGGCAAAGTTCTAGGAACATTGCCCAGGAGATTCCTGCTCCACCTTCTCAAGGGCAATTAAGGATGGACAATAAACGCTGGCCTAGCCAGCCGTGCCCACATCCCACGAACGAACGAATAACAAAAAAATCCTGCAGACTTCTGGAAAATCCAAGAGGGTTGGCAACCCGACCTGCAGTGAGTCCCAAAATATGGGCAGAAGTCTCCATAAAGCATCTAAGTCAACAGGATCACTTTGATGAAGTACTTCCATCATGGTGAATGAGTACTCACAAACTGCACCTTTTAAACAATGGTACACAATTAGGAAGACACAAGTCCTGAAATTTAGGATGGGTAATGTAATCCTGTCTAACTACATCATTTGTACGTTGCCACCACTGTGAGGTGAATGCTTCCTCAGGCTGCCCTGAAACTTGTCAAGCAGAACCCCCAAATAAATTGGCCCCACCAAAAACTTCTCCTCTACCCCCTCAGAGATACCAATCTTGACTGATGCCTTCCCACAATCGGGTGATTTTAGGGCTATGAGTTCAAATCACTCTTTCCAGGCTTACATTAAAAAGGGAGAGTTTTTTACAGTTTAATTAGACTTAGTAGGAATATTTCACTCATCACACTATTTGGCTTGCTGAAATCCTAGTGATAATGCAGATTGTTTGGACTGGCACGCAACAATATTCGTGGTAACATATCTTCTGTGTGTAAAGTTAAAGGGAAAACTGTAATGTGTTCATAAAGCCAGTTCAGGAAAAACATGTTTTTCATTTTACACCCAGAGAAAAATACATTCCAATTAGGGTTGCCAACTCTGGTTGAACATATTCCTGGAGGTTTCATCACATGACCTCCAGCGTCCAACATTAGTCTACAAACTCTATCATCCTCACGGTACACCGCCTTCCCAAACCGAATGAGTAGGGATTAGATTAGATTAGACCTGATTAGATGATTCTCAACTTCAGTTAAGCAGTCCTACTTCCATCGCCAATTTTTTAATATAACTAATAAGCAAGTCTTCAAAGAAAATTTTTTAAAACACACAATTATCTTAATATCCCGATGATTTTTCTGTAGGATTGTTGGCAGTATTGCCCGACATGACAATCTTCAATTTCTAGAATCCAGGAGGGTTGGTAACTCCAAGCTAACCTGTGCCCTGGGCTGGTTCAGGGTGGGGATGATGCTGTGTGATCCTGGCTGCAATGTTAGTCGGCCAAGCTGGGGGGCGCACAGGCTTGGAGTGAGCGGGGCTGCGGCTGCGGGTTCCCCTCTTGCTGCCGGGGGAGCGGAACGCGCTCTTCGTCGGCTCTCCGCCGTTGTTGTGCGCAGGGCCGAGGCCTGATTCCTGGGACTGGGGTCTAGGGGCGGACTGACCTTTCTCCCTCACAGCTAGCGGAGGAACTCCTCCGGCTCGTCGCCAAGCGCCAAGATGCCGCGGATAATGATCAAAGGAGGTGTCTGGAGGAACACGGAGGTGAGTGACGAGGCTTGTGCCATAGACATAAATGCCAAGGCCTGTCTCCCTATCCCTGGTGCCGGGTTCAGATACCGGGAACCCTTCTCCCTGTCCCGAGGCTGGTGCAGGAACTGATACTGGGGCTTCTCTCCCTGTTCCTAGGTTCGTGCTATAGGCTGAGGTACCGGGGTTCCGGTACTGGACAGACTTTCTCTGTCTGCTCAGCTGCTTCTGGTCTTTTGGGGTGTAATAAATCATGCAAGATGGGCTATTCCAATCTATTCAGAGCCATGCCCTCTCAGTCTGAGCTTTCTCGTTGTGTCTTAATACTGCATCAACAATAAAAACAAAAATATTGCTGAAGTTGGAAATCTAAAATAAATGCTGGAAACACATAGGTCTGTCAGCATCTGTGGAGTGAGAAACCGTTAATGTTTTAGGTCGATGACGAAACGTTAACTCAATTTTTCCCTTCACAGACGCTGCCTGACCTGCTGAGCAATTCCTGCATTCTCTGTTTTTATTTCTTTATGGTGGTGCTGCCTACCCACAGCAACTCGCTAGCTTAGGTTAATTGCCCATCATATAAACAATGTGGTTGACCCCTGTAATACTGTTGAGCATTGTCTTCATGCCAGTTCTAACGGTTTGTGGAATAACTTGTCATAAGTTGGTATACGTGAAGTTTGTTGAGTTTCTTCATGTGGCACTTATTGTATGGCAATAGCCTGCAGCAAAGCAGAGTTGAGAGAATTACTATATTGAAACTATAGAATCAAAAACCAAAGTCACTCCAACCTCAATCAGCGATTTTCAGTATGCAGATAACACTTGTGGGTGCGCTCACTTTGAAACTGAGCTCCGGATCATTGTTCACTCCTTCTCGGAAGCATTTGAGAAATTGGGTCTTTCACTGAACACTCAGAAAACCAAGGTCGTCTTCCATCCAGCTCCCACAGCACAACACCTTCCACCGTCAATCAATCAAGATTAAGGGTAAGATCCTGGAAAATGTAGACCATTTTCTGTATCTTGGGCGCCTCCTATTGGCGAAGGCAGACTGACAAGGTTCGTCATTGCCTCCAATGTGTCAGCTTAGCCTTTGGCTGACTGAGGAAGAGAGTATTTGAGGATCAGGATCTCAAACCTGAGACTAAGATCATGGTTTACCAGGCAGCAGTGATCCCTGTGCTTCTGTACGATTCAGAGACTTGGACGACCTACAGCAGACACCACAAAGCACTGAAAAAGTACCACCAGAGGTGCCTGCACAAGGTCCTCCAAATACAGTGGTAAGAAAGGTGATACAACATCACCGCCCTCTCTCAAGCCAATCTGCCCAGCATCAGGGCGCTAATTACTCAAAACTAGCTCCACTGGGTGGGACATATTATTTGCCTACATGACACCAGACTCCCAAAGCAGCTGTTCTATTCAGAACTTGGTCACTGCAGGAAACTCCCAGGAGAACAGCAGAAACGCTTTAGAGATGTCCTCAAAGCATGTATTGGACTTATCAGCCATCTCTAGAACCATCAAACCAGAGTGGAAGCAAGTCATCCTCGATCCCGAGGAGCTGCCTAAGAAGGACTATAGAAGCTTACAGCACAGGAGGCCATTTGACCCATTGTGTCTGTGCATCCTCTCTACTGGGGCATTGAAAATAAATTTTCTGAGGGCACATTCTCTTTGTGGGAGTTTAAGGAAGAGGGAAATCCAAGGAAAGAGCCTTCCCATTACCAATAGATTTCACAGTAACACTGGTAGACGTCTGAACATATTTGCCGAACCTCTAAGAAAAGGAGAAGCAAATACCTATAGTAAATAACAAAGATTACTTCTTCCTAGAGACATACAGACCAAAAAGCACTCCGGTTCAATCTGATCTTGAATTGACTGGTCTCAGGCTTCAGAATAAACACTGCAACAATTGGGCTCAGCAACAACAACTTGCACTTGTATGGCACTTTAACGTAGTAAGATGCTCCGAGGCGTTTCACAGGTATATTAGAAAATATTGACATTGAGCCACAGAGATGTTAGGAGCCGTCAACAAAATCCTGGTCAAAGAGGTAGGATTTAAGCAGCGTCTTAAAGGAAGATTGTGAAACTGAGAGGTATAGTGAGGGAATTCCAGAACTTTGGGCTTAGATAGCTGAAGGCGCACCTGTCACTGGTGGAGTGATTAAAATCAGGGATATGCAAGCGGCTGGATTTGGAGGACTGCAGAGATCTCTGCGTGGAGGGGGTGTGGTTGTAGGGCAGGAAGAGATTACAGAGAAAAGGAGAAGTGAGGCCATGGAGGGATTTGAAAACCAGGGTGAGAATTTTTGAGTTGAGGTGTTGCTGGACCAACGAGCACAAAGGTGGTGGGTGAACAGTCAAGTCTGGAGGTAACAAAGGTATGGAGAGGGCTTCAGCAGGTGAGCAGAGACAGGGGCAGCATTACGAAGGTGAAAGTCAATGGTCATGGTGATGGAGTGGGTATGTGGTAGGATGCCAAGGTTGCAAATGGTCAGTGATTAGGGAGAAGGAGTCTGCGTTCGGGAACAGAGTTTAAAATGGGATTGAAGGACAATGGCTTCGATCTTTCCAGTATTCAGAGGAAATTGCTACTCATCCAGTACTGGCTGTTTGAGATGCAGCATGACAAATTGGACAGTGGAGGGGTTAGGGAGAGATGGTGGTGTGGTAGAGCTGGGTGTCATTAGCGTACCTGGGGAACCTGATGTGTTTTTTGGATGCTGTCTCCAAGAGTCAGCGTGTAGATGAGAAATGGAGGGAGCCAAAGACAGATCCTTAGAGAGGATGGGCTCCAGAGGTAAGGTGCGGGATCAGGAAGAGAAACCATTGGCTATGACTGGTTAGATAAGAATGGAACCAGGTGAGGGCAGTTCCATCCAGCTGGACGATGGTGGAGAGTTGTCGGAGGCAGATGGTGAGACAACTGTGTCAAAGACTGCAGCTAGGTCGAGAAGGATGAGGCAGAGCTTACTCTGGTCACAGTCACGTAGGATGTCATTTTTGACTTTGATGAGGGCCGTTTCAGTGCTGTAGCAGGAGCAGAAACCTAATTGGAAGGGTTCAAACATAGAGTTCTGGGAGAAATAGGCATGCATTTCGAAGGAGTCAGCACATTCAAGGACTTTGGAGCGAAAAGGGAGACTGCAGATGAGATAGTAGTTTGCAAGGAAAAAGGGTTCGAGGGTTTTTTTGAGAGGGAACTGTTAACATTAGCCAACATGGAGGCTGAGCAGGGCATTTGCGTGGTCTAGTTTAGTGGGACTAGGGTCGAGAAAGCCGGAGGTGGTGTCAGGGACAAGATGAGCTTGTGGGGAGAGAAACTAAAGAAAGATGCAAGTTCCGGGCTAGGGCAAGGGATCCTTTGAGGATGTTTGGCCCAGTGGGCTAGGGGAACAGAGGGAAGCAGCAGAGGCACTGAATAGATGATTTCAATCTTGATGACCGAGCAGTCCATGAGCACCTTGCACTTGTGGATAGAGGTGAACATGGTGGAGGCAGGCGAGAGGAATTTAAGAAGTCAGTTTGTGGTAAAGAGAATCTGGGGATTATTTTTGCATTCCTAGATGACCCTGGGATAGTGAGCAGTTTTGGCAGAGGAGTGCAGGACCCGATGGTACTTTATGTGGGTTCAGCCAGATGTGGCAATGAATGGCTCAACTAGTTTTCCATCATAAACTTTCAAGTCTGACTTAAGGGAGCAGAGATGAAGACTGTACTGGGGGAAGAATCAGGTGAGAGAGAATAATGGTTTTAGTGGGCAAAAGAGCACTATAGGTTGGAGGTGAGGATGTGAATGTGTAGATCAGTAGCTGTAGAAATGTCCAGCTGAATGGAGGGTCAAAGGCTAGATAGCAATCCCAGGTAAGTGAGTGAATGGGGCAAAAGTCAACTACAATTCCTGGTCACTTTCTGAAATCCCTGCTTCAAATGTGCTTGAATGGATACCAAGCAATGACGAATTTAGGCTTGATGCAATGGCTCCCACAATATAAACGCATATTTAAAATAGGTTTGCCAAATAGCTACAACCTGCACCTCAATGGATTCTGGCCTAAGAATGAGTGCTCCATTAGCATATACTACTGCTCTTATGGAAATACAAAATCCTGAGGCTCGTGTAGCAATGAAATACCACAATCTGGTAATAATGCCATATGCAGAATATCCATAGCCAGCTGCTCCAACCGCTGTATTCTAGACCATAAACTTGGTCTTCAAGGTGATGCAATGCGAACTTCATACGTCTTCGTATAGGTACTTTTATTAGAACTTATTTTAATTATCTGCTTGTAGTAGTTAGGGTAGCAGGGTCATTTGAGACCTCGGGTGGTCGTCCCTGCACTTTTGTGAGTCGTCCCAGGCCCAGTTAAGGGTCTCATGCTCAGGGTTACAAGCCATGCCCAACAGCGGAACCAGCAAATTTCTAGTGGTGATGGCGGAAGGGCTAGACCCTCGAAGGACAACAGCTGCTTACAGGTGTAGGATCCTTTGGGAAGAGGACTTGTGTTTCCCTTGAAACAGACATGAGGAAGACAATGGTGAATCACGTCATGTACTTTCTTGCTGGTCATATTGCTAATTTCTCATGGAAATTAAAAAATGGGAGGCTCTTAGGAGCAATTGAAGAGGAAAGCGCAGGACCTTGAGGCGTGGTGAAATGAGCAGAGGACCTGGGCTGCTATGTGATAGATATTGTCCACCACAAATCTCTTGTAACCACATTCCTGGGAGGTTCTCCTGTTCCAAATGATTCTGGAATCGTGAGCAGTTTTGGTAGAGGAGAGCTGTTGCTGATCCATGTGTCACATTTAATTTACATGCTGGCATGGTGCTGTAGCTCAATGTCCTTTTCTGCTCTCACATCGTGACAGCACCGTCTGTCAATGACTAAGGTGTCCAAAGAGGCAATGAAATTGCATTGCTTCAAGTAAACCTTCAGTGTGCCTTTGTTGTCAGCCTTGCTGTCATCTGTGTACCAGTTCTCCATAAAGCACCTCCTCTGGCAACCATACAGCATCCATTCTAATATGGTGATTCAGTCCACTGGAGATGGGCATTGATTATCATAGCTTCAATGCTGCAGCTGTCAGCAGATTCCAGTACTTTTTTGTTGATCTTATCCTGCCATACTTAATCAACAAGTGATCCTTGGGAACACATTCCTCAGGATGTGTAAATGACTCATGGTGGTTAACTCTGCTCTTGCTGAGGCTAAAGGTAGAGTGTAGGATTTTCTTGGTTCAGGCTGGCGCACAGTTTCCAATTTTTCTGAGGCTATGCCAGAATTTGCGTTGTGCATTCAAATGCACTGTTATCGATCTTAGAAAAGATTGTGTAGTTCTGAACCATTTAATAGCAACCACTTAAAATAGTGGATTTGGGATAGCACACTGTCTTTTCATGTCTGGACCTTGCTTCAAACTCAGCCTAAGCTGATACTTGTCAGCCTCTGCTATCAGTTTGCTGGAGTAGATTTTGAGATTGAGCAGTCTCAATCTACTTCGTATGATGTACATCTGACAACATTTTTACTATTTGTTCAAATTAGTAATCTCATTTTGGGGTTTAAAGATCACTGGTGTGATACAAATTCATGCTGGCAATGTTCAGAGATGTGGGTTGATACATTTCTGTGAAGTTTGCTCTTTCCCAGGATGTGACCTGGGAATACTTGATGATGGGTGCAAAAAAGATGTTCATTTCCTTTCACTGACATCTCTTGTCTTGAAGAAAACATTAACAGTTTGGAGTTCTAATTCAAGAGTCTTCAGTAGAATTACAAGATTGTTGATTCCAGGGTGCCAACAAATGTGAGAATTTGATCTAGTAAATTTGTCTTTTCTACCAGTCATAAATGAATCTTCCAATAAATCCATTTTAAACTAAGTTCTAATCAAGCATGCATCAGTACTGATGTTGGTACCACTAGACCAGGCATATGTTTTATTTAGAAAACTTTACTGTTCTGTTTCATTTATTTTACCCTACCTTCCTCTGGTTCCCTTTTTTAAAAAAAGACATCTGTTTCACAAGCTATTTCCCCAGAGACAGGTGACCTTTAATATTGTTGAATTTGAAACAATAGAGAGTAGCCTTGGATTACTGTCCATTTATTTGCGTGAAATTCCTACCTTTTGTCCATTGTCTCTACCTTATAGCGCAGCCAAGACTGGGAGCTAGTTACATCAAAGTCGTGATAAGAGTCCACGCCCTGCCAATTAACAATGGAGAAACACGTACAATGTTTAAAAATATTTTATTAAATGTATTTTTAATGTACATTTAGAAACCTTGTAGATGGAAATATTCCGACTAACCATGGTTCCTATCAGAATTTAAAAACAGAAAGTGCTGGAAATACGCAGGTTTGGCTGCATTTGTGGAGAGAGAAGCAGAGTTAACATTTCAGGTCAGTGACCTTTCATCAGAACTGTTCTGATGAAAGGTCACTGACCTGAAACATTAACTTTGCTTCTCTCTCCACAGATGCTGTCAGACCTGCTGAGTATTTCCAGCACTTTCTGTTTTTATTTCAGATTTCCAGCATCCATGGTATTTTGCTTTTTTCCTATCAGAATTTGTCTGGTTCGACAATCTTAGAGGCTTGTATGCTAAACATGTTTATTTGCTTTAAAATGTCACACATCAGCTCTGTTAAGGTAACATTTGTTTATTTAGGATGAAATTCTTAAAGCAGCGGTTATGAAATATGGCAAAAACCAGTGGTCTCGTATTGCGTCTCTGCTGCACAGGAAGTCAGCCAAGCAATGCAAAGCCAGATGGTAAGTTTGACATTTTGATTCCATTGTATCATAAATTGTTCTTTAAGTCTGTTAGTGAGCACAAAATAGTTGTTGTACAATGGAATCCATCACACAAATGGTGGCGGAAATACTTTAATTCCCTGCCGTCCCTTCACCCCAGTTGGCTGTGGACACGCAATCAATTGAAATTTTCAAGACAGATTTTTGGTAGGTAAAGAATATGGAGAAAAGTTGGCTAAATGGAGTTGAGGAACAGATCAGCAATAATCTGATAGAATGGATGAACAGATTTGAGGGGCTGAATAGTCTACTCCTGATCCTATGTTCCAAAAGGGTGAAAAACGTTTAAAAAACACAGCTTAAGTTAGTTAACATTTTCTTGTTCACTACAACATGAAGCAAAAATAAACGTCGTTCACAGGAAGGTAGAATGTTGTCACTGCATGGTGCCAAAAGTGGTTGAATGTGGTCTTGTTCTTGCAGTTGTCCACACTAAGTTCATGATCTCCGCTTTCTGATCTCACAGAGGAGAGGCCAAGGGGCTTTCACAAATTGGGTGGAGTTAAAAAGGGAGTTTTTCCACGTGCTTTATATTTTTGGACTTTTCAGAAGTTTTTAAAATGCTTGCCCTTTATTTACATTTATCTTGGTTGTGATTAACTGCTTTAATGTCACCAACTGCACAGTGGCGCAGTGGTCAGCCTCACAGCTCCAGCGACCCGTGTTCAATTCTGGGTACTGCCTGTGTGGAGTTTGCAAGTTCTCCCTGTGTCTGCGTGGGTTTTCACCGGGTGCTCCGGTTTCCTCCCACAAGCCAAAAGACTTGCAGGTTGGTAGGTAAATTGGCCATTATAAATTGCCCCTAGTATAGGTAGGTGGTCGGGAAATATAGAGACAGGTGGGTATGTGGTAGGAATATGGGATTAGTGTAGTATTAGTATATATGGGTGGTTGATGGTCGGCACAGATTCGGTGGGCCGAAGGGCCTGTTTCAGTGCTGTATCTCTAAACTAAACTAAACTGCAAGCTTAAATTTTTTGTGCAACTGCACACATGCGCTATTTGTAACAGAAAAAGGCCTGTGTAGTACCTTTCAGGCTGCTGCACAGATGCGTACCCACGAAACATAGCAGGAACGTTGGTCACTAAAAGTTGTATATATTTTTTTCCCAATTAAAGGCCTCAGTGAGTTTTCCAGTTTATTAGCTCTCTAAATTAATACTGTGAAAAACAGATGAGCAAGTTGCACATTGAGAACCATATAATCAAAGATCACTTGTATTTGTGTCAGTTAACGCATTAACTTAAGAACTTGTGTTTAAGATTCAAGTGGTGTACTAGATCTAGGTTTATTAGATGCAGAATATCATTCAGCTTTGCAGCATAGATTAAGAACATAAGAACTAGGAGCAGGTGTAGGCAATTCAGCCCCTCGAGCCTGCTCCGCCATTCAATACGATCATGGCTGATCTCATCTCGGCCTCAACTCCACTTTCCTGCCCGTTCTCCATAATCCTTTAACCCATACTAATTAAAAATCTGTCTATTTCCTAATGTCCCGGCTTCCACCACACTCTGGGGTAGTGAATTCCACAGGCTCACGACCTTTTGAGAGAAGTAATTTCTCCTCATCTCTTTTAATTCTGCTATCCCTTATCCTAAAACTATGACCTCTTGTTCTAGATTGCCCCACCAGAGGAAACATCCTCTCTGACTACTTTGTCAATCCCCCTTAATCATCTTATATACCTCAATTAGATCTCCTCTCATTCTTCTAAACTCTGGAGAGTAAAGGCCTAAACTGCTCAATCTCTCTTCATAAGACAAACCCCTCATCTCTGGAATCAATCTAGTGAACCTCCTCTGAACCACGTTCAATGCAACTACATCCCTCCTCAAGTAAGGGGACCAAAACTACGCAATACTCCAGGTGCGGTCTCACTATTGCCTTGTACAGTTGCAGCAACACTTCCCTACTTTTATACTCTATTCCTTTAGCAATAAATGCCAAAATTCCATTTGCCTTCCTTATTATCTGCTGTACCTGCATACTAGTTTTCTGCGATTCATGCACGAGGACACCCAGATCCCTCTGCACGAAGCACTCTGAAGTTTCTCTCCATTTAGATAATTTGCCTTTCTATTCTGACCCAAGTGGAGAACCTCACTCACACTTATCCACTCCATCTGCCAAATTTTGGCCCATTCAGCTAACTGATCCTTATCCATTTGTAAATTTGTTATTTCTTTATTGCAACTTACTATCCCACCTATTTTAGTGTCATCTGCAAATTTGGCTATAGTACCTTCTATCCCTGCATCCACGTCATTACTATAGGATTGTAAATAGTTGGGGCCTGAGGACCAAACCTTGTGGCACCCCACTAGTTACATCTTGCCAACCAGAAAAGGACCCATTTATCCCGACACTCTGTTTTCTATTTAATGAATTGCCCCTAACCCCACATGATCTTAGCTTGTGTATTAACCTTTTGTGCGGCATCTTTATCAAATGCCTTCTGGAAGTCCAGATATACTACATCTACAGGATCCCCATTACTTGTTACATCTTTGAAGAACTCTAGCAAATTTGTCAAACATGATTTACCCTTCATAAAACCATGCTGACTCTGATGGATTGTGTTTTGACTTTCTAAATGTCATGTTATTTCTTCCTTAATAATGGATTCTAACAATTTCCCAACGACAGATGTGAAACTAACTGGTCTATAGTTTCCTACTTTCTGCCTCCCTCCTTTTTGAATAAGGGCACTATATTAGCATTTTTCCAATCCACTGGAACTTTTTCCGCATCCAGGGAATTTTGGAATATTATAACCAATGGATCCACTATCTCCGCTGCCACTTCCTTTAAGACCCTAGGATGTAGGCCATCAGGCTCTGGGGACTTGTCTGCGTTCAAACTGAATAAGTACTGATATTTCAGTGATTTAGTCACAATACTTCATAAAATAGGAACTAAATAAATTGTTTTTATAATCTGGATTTTGTGGTAGTAATGACAGTGAAACTGTCAGCATTCCCTGCCGTTCCTACAATGAAATAGACAGCTTCAGGAGACTGTAAATGCGCAGAATAGTCTGGAAATCCAGAACTTGCTGTCACTGATTCTATGCTTCTCCAGAAGGTGCGTTATTGAAGTCAACCAGACTGTAATCAATAGAAAATTTTTAAACGGATGAGAACTTCCACTCTTATACTGTTAGTCTCGCTGTAAAAAACCCTTGAAAAGGTTCCAGCTTGTTAAATGAGGTGTTACTGGGTTTTTAATGGCATACTAAGTTCATAATTACTGCTAAACACCCTCACTGACCCTAAGAAGCTAATTTTCTATTTGCAGAATGTCAACTTTCTCCATTATAATAAATTTTGTATGGTTTTAAAATTTTTAAGTTTGCTTCTCTTTATTTTAGCTTCTATCTCAATCCAATCATCATTTTATTTCACAATCTGAAATTTTGAATTAAAAGTAAAGAGATTCAGTGCTCTGAACCTCCAGGTTTGCTGTCTGTGGGGATACTTTATTGTGATTGACTGCTTACCCTGCTTGCTGACATCACTGCTGCACGCCTGGAGGTTCCCTTGGCTTGGCACCAGATTTAAGCTGGTGTAAGGAAAGAAGTCCATAGAGATAGCTAAATCTTTTTGGGCAACTTTCTTCAGTCAGCAGCAAGTGCCATTGCTTTGCCACTGACCACAAAATCCATGCCATTATATTATATATATTTTAATTGCTTGTAGTATTTGAGTGTTCAAGTGTTATTCAATTATTATACTTCTATAAAGATGCATTGATGTCAAGACATTTAAATTGTCTGCTTCTCTTGCTAATTACAGTTAAAAATATTCTAAATCCAAGCCAATGGAACTGCAGACTTGTTTTTCATTTTAAATCATGTTTTTGCTATTTTTCACAAACCAGGTATGAGTGGCTGGATCCAAGTATCAAAAAGACAGAATGGTCAAGAGAGGAAGAAGAGAAGTTACTTCACTTGGCAAAGCTCATGCCAACCCAGTGGAGGACCATTGCTCCAATTATTGGCAGAACAGCTGCTCAGTGCTTGGAACATTATGAGTATCTACTGTAAGTTGGCAGATAACGTGTCTTGAAATTTAGCACCTGTGACCTGATTGTTTTCTTTAAATTCTAGTTTGGAATTGAGACAGATTATCAAGAATTCACAAGAGTGTAATTACTTGTGACATTGCTGTTTAATTACTCCTTCTGTTCAATAGAAAGAAAATTCCCCTACATTTCCTTTGAGCGAAAACGCTATAGCAGAAGTGGGAAGAGAAAAGACTGTTGAAACCCTGGGGAAAACTTATATTGAGGGAGACTTGCAATCGAATATAAATACCTTTAAAGCTGACCAAGTACAGTACTGTAGATAATCTAATATGTTCCAAGTTTTTATTTAAGAGGAAAAACAGTCTTTTTTGAAACATTCTGTCTGACACAAATCATTTGTTTAAACTAGAAATTCAGCTTTTTAAACCATTAAAAACCATGTCTGGGATTTGACAGATTTGGGGAAAAGTATATTTTTTACACTCATGTTCTAGTTAGTTATGGTTTGGAATGGTGTGTCTAGTTTTATAGTGCTGCTTGCGGCTGTCAAGAATTCAGTAGATAATTCCACGTACAGGTGGCAGATGGTAATTTAATCTGTCTGCATTCTTTACCTTGTTTGTTCAAATCCAGTGATGAGCATTAGAATGTGTAAATTGCTTGGAAAAAAGACTGTTGAAACCCTTGGGAAGGCTTATATTGCCATTGTGGGAGACTGTAATTGAATATAACTACCTAAAGGCTGACCAAGTACGGTACTGTAGATCATATAATGTGTTCCAAGTTTTTTTTTATTTGAGGAAAAGCAGTCTTTATTCAAAGATTCTATTTGACAGATGTAAATCATTTGCTTTAACTGGCAAATTGCTCTTAATTTTAAGATTGCCTTTATCTAGGCTTCACTACTTATGTAAAAAGCTGCAGAGATCAAGTATTCTCTTCTTACAATGTAGAGGAGAAAAGGGATTTTTGCATAGGAGAGGTTCTTCATGCCAGATATTTGAAAAAAAATTATTTGAAAGAAATCTGCTCCATATTTCAATAAACTGCTTTAACATCTCCCTCATGTTGGGATTTCTTCCTGGTTTCAATATTTTGCAGTCATTAACATCCTTTCCTGTTCTGACTTGTGCCGAGGTTGTTTTGATACTCAGAAATGGTATAAACTTGGTGTAAGTGATTTGGATAAATCTGATTTCCAGTAGACCATCAATGATCATTGGTCTGCTAGAAATCAATAAGCAAAGTCTCCAAAAGCATGTGTATAGTCACGTTGCACTTGAAAAGTGCTTTCATTTGCAAATAGCAATTTAAATAGAACATCCTATTGAGGATATACATGAGGATGTGGGAATTAATGGTTTATTCTCTGTAAACCATAGGTCTCTATTCTGCATTTATGACAGGTGATTCATTTTTTATTGATGCTTTTTGCACCAATTTAAACTGGTTTTAAACATGTTTTGGTGAGAAGCTTTCATGGAAGAAACAACAGTTTCACATTTCCTATGCACAAAAGATTGAACCAATTACCATCATATTGCTATTGTAACATTTAAAACCTCTACTGTTTAGTTGAAGTAATCAATTTCTTTGGCTGGATCAGTTATTTTGATTTGTGTACACAATGTAGGACAAAAATGACTTTGTGCAATTTGATTTACACATACTGACTTTGGGAAAAATATTTAGAAAATCATTTTTTATGAGATGTTATGCAAATGACGTGATGAACCTGGAAAATGTTTCAGAGACAAGGCTGCCCAGAGAGATCAAGAAGAAGAAACCGCTGATGACCCTCGAAAGCTTAAACCTGGCGAGATTGATCCAAATCCAGAAACTAAACCAGCCAGGCCTGATCCAGTGGATATGGATGAAGGTACAGCTTGGTTAAAATTAGTCATGTTTTAAGGATGGCTCTGTAAAGCTTGCTTTTGAACTACTAAACTGTTACTGTTGTTTTAAGCCCTTTGCAGCTAGAAAGATATAAGGAGGGTGATGGAAGTAAGTAATTCTGTCATTACTCAACAGCAGAGATAGTGGAAGGGTGGGGGGCAGCAGTTGGTCTGGTGGCTACCTAACATTGCTAGGCAGGGTATGAGAGCATGGGTTTCCACAGGGGCAAGGTGTTAAGGACAGGCCCAATTACCAGCAAGTGGCAGGCTTCTTCATCTGGACATGCTTGCTGTTACAGACTGTTACAGATTGAGAGATTAGAAATCTAATGTTTAATATTCTACTACAAAGGGGAGGAATATAGTATTAACCATCTACATTTCTATTACTTTGCTGTATTTCAGGAAATGCTTACTAGGGAATCTGTGGTAAGTGCAAAAGATTCCTGGACATCAATCCCCTGTCAGTCAAGCTGGATATGTCTTGCATCCTGATTAGCATAAAATGCTCAAAGAAAAAATGGTGTAGGAAGCATAGGAAATAGAAGCAGGGGTAGGCCATTCGGCCCCTTGAGCCTGCTCTGCCATTCAACTAGATCATGGCTGATCTACCTCAACGCCATTTTCCCGCACTATTCCCATATCCCTTGATATTTTTAATATCTAGAAATCTATCGATCCATGTCTTGAACATGCTCAATGACTGAGCCTTCATAGCCCTCTGGGCTAGACAATTCCAAAGATCCAGCACCTTCTGAGTTAAGAAATTCCTCCTCATCTCAGTCCTAAATGGCCTATCTCTTATTCTGAGTCTGTGTCCCCTGGTTCTAGATACCGCCCAACCAGGGGAAGCATCCTTTCTGCATCTACCCTGTTGAGCCCTGTAAGAATTTTGTATGTTTCAATGAGATCACTTCTCATCCTTCTAAACTGCCCACACAGGCCCAGCCTCCTCAGTCTCTCCTCATAGAACAATCCCACCATCCCAGGAATTAGTTTGGTGAACTTTCGTTGCACTCCCTCTATGGCATGGAGACCAAAACTCTGCACAATACGCCAGGTGCGATCTCACCAAAGCTGTATACAATTGCAGAAAGACACCTTTATTCCTGTACTCAAATCCTCTTGGCAGTGAAGGTCATCATACCATTTGTTTTCCCAATTGCTTGCTGCACATGCAAGTTCACTTTCAGTGACTCATGAACAAGGGCAGCCAGGTCCCTTTGAACATCAACACATCCCAACCTCTTTCCATTTAAGAAATACTATTCATTTCTGTTTTTCCTACCAAAGTGGATAACTTCACATTTTTCCACATTATACTCATTTAGCCTGTATAAATCCCCTTGAAGCCTCTTTGCATCCTTCTCACAGCTCACATTCCCACCTAGTTTTGTCTCACTCACATTCCCACCTAGTTTTGTCTCACTCACATTCCCACCTAGTTTTGTCTCACTCACATTCCCACCTAGTTTTGTCTCACTCACATTCCCACCTAGTTTTGTCTCACTCACACTCCCACCTGGTTTTGTCAAGAGCCAACAGAACTTTGGTGTGAGTTTTGCATTGGAACAAAATTACCCATGTGTTTGGAATAAAGGGCTTAGTAGATTTATGCAACTCCTGGGGAAGATACAGATCATTTAGAAAAACCAAGTAAGACAGCTTTCGGTCCAACTAGAAATCAACCTGCTCTTTTGATGTGGAATGCGTTTTAGACTCTGTTTGAGGGGGGAGGTGTGAGACAAGATAATTGTGGCAGCACTTCACAGTCAGCCTTAGGACATAGTTATATTGCATTGTTAGCATCTCAGAGCAGTTGCTACATCAGCAATAATTTGTATTTATATGAAGCACCTTTAACGTAATAAAATGTCACTTCACAGGAGCATTATAAAGTAAAATTTGACACTGAGCCACATAAGGAGACATTAGGGTAGAGTTTAGTCAAAGAGGTAGGTTTTAAGGAGCATGTTAAAGGAGGAAAGAGAGGTTTAGGGCCTTGGCAGCTGAAGGCAAAGCCACCAATGGTGAAGTGATTAAAATCGGGGGTGCTCAAGAGGTGAGAATTAGAGGAGCGCAGATATTGGGGATGGTTGTATGGCTGGAGGAGATTGTGTATATTGCGAGATTTGATACCATGGAGGGATTTGAAAACAAGGATGTGAGGGTTTAAAAGTGAGGCATTGCTTAACCAGGAGCCAGTGTAGGTGAGTGAGCACAGGGATGTGGGCAAATGGGAATTTGTGCGAGTAAATACATGGCCAGCAGTGTTTTGGAAGACCTCCAATTATGGAGGGTAGAATGTGGGAGGCTGCCCAGGAGTGTGATGGAATAGTCAAGTCTATAAGTGACAAAGGCATGAATGAGGGTTTCAGCAGCACATGAACTGAGGTGGAGGTAGGCAGTCTTAGTGATGACGTGGATATGAGGTGGGAAGCTCATCTCCGGGTCAAATATGACGCCAAGTTTGTGAATGGTCTGGGTCTGGCTCAGCCTCACATTTGCCAGGGAGAGGGATGAAATCAGTGGCTAGCGAATGGAGCTTGTAACAGGGACTAGACAATATTTAATGGGCTCGTAGATGTTTCTTGCAGCAGTTATTAATGTATATCATTGAGAATGATGGTAGCTAGAACAGGACTTTGCAGATGTGGCATTGCAAAATGAAATTCAAGAATGTAGGTTAAAAATAACAAGTACATCGTGCTGTTCAAAGATGCAACAGAAGTTCCATACACGCAGGAGAAGGTCATGTTGATTTAGCAGTCACCGTTGGTGTCCTGAAAGTTAAGCCAAACTTACTTTAAAACATTTCCAATGACTCTTTGGCAGCTAGATTTCTGTGAGTTGCTGTTAAGATTAAAATGATTAATAAATCTTGTTTAATTAAAATTTAAATGGAAAATGCCATTTGATCATACTTGTTGAACCATGCTGTCATTGTTGAAGCTCCTTCCCAAGTATTTAATGACCCAGTTTAACAAGCCAATAATGAAGTCCTCTAGCATAGATGGAAGTATTATTGTAATTGGAAATTTAGAGATGGCAGACTTACTAAATAGCTACTTTGTATTAAACACAAGAAATGCTGGAAATACTCAGCAGGTCTGGCAACATCACTGACCCGAAACGTTAACTCTGCTTCTGTCGCCACAGATGCTGCCAGACCTGCTGAGTATTTCCAGCATTTCTTGTTTTTATTTGATTTCCAGCATCCGCAGTATTTTGCTTTTATTTTAGTGAGCTACTTTGTATTAGTCTTCACAGTAGATGATGAGGATAAAAGTACCAGATTCAAGGAAAACTAAAATCAAATCAAGAGCAGGAACTAACTAGAGTAATTTTTTTTAATGGTAATGGCAAAACTATTGAAATTAAAGATGGACATATCTCCAGGTCCTCATGGTTTCCATCTAAGGGTTTTAAAAGTGAGAAAATTGTTGATGTATATTATGATCTTCCAAGGCAAACTCAATTCAGGAATTGTCCCCTTAGATTGGAAAATTACCAATGTCCATTATTTAAGATGGGTAGGAGAGAGAAACTCAGAACTTACAGGTCTGCTAGTCTAACATCAGTTGTTTGGGTGGGGGGGTTACTAGAATCTGTTATTTTGGACAGAGTAACTGAGCATTTGGACAAATGAGTTGATCAGAGAGAGCCAGCGTGGACTTGTAATCATGCCTAAGAAAACATGTTGAATTTTTTGAGGAATTAATGAACATGGTAGGTCTGGGAGTTCTATGGATATTATTTGTATGGACTTCCAGAAGGAATTTGATAAGGTTCCACATAAGAGATTATTAACTTAAATGAGAGCACATGGAAATAGATTGTGTTGGCAAAATTGTAGCAGATGGAGTTTAGTGTAGGAAAGTGTGAGGTCATCCACTTTGGACCAGCGAAAGATAGATTAGGATATTTTTTAAATGGCAAGAAGCTAAGTGGATGAACATAGAGATTTAAGGGTCCAAGTACAGAAATCACTAAAAGCTAGTAATCAGGTATAAAAATAATTCAGAAGGCTAATGGAGTGTACATGATTAAATATATTTTGCCAATTAAGAATTATATACATATTAAAATATGCTAAAACATATGTGGTCTTGTGTGGACTTCTATTCAAATCCTGAAAAAGTGACTTGCTGTTTCTTTGCTAAACATCATGAAAAATAATAACTGCATATCAAATGTCATGGTCTATTAGATTTTTCAATATGTTATTGGTTCGTTTGTTCTGCTGTGTAGGACTATATTTTTCTGGTACATTTTTAAAAATTGAGTACTTTCTTCTTCCTCTTGTATATCCCAGTACTGATTTTAGAATGTCCCAGATAACATTTTAAAAAAATCTTTTTATTCTTAGATGAGCTTGAGATGCTCTCTGAGGCTAGAGCTCGTTTGGCTAATACTCAAGGCAAGAAAGCTAAGAGAAAAGCACGAGAAAAGCAGCTAGAAGAAGCCAGGTTAGTCTTTATGACCAAATTTGTACTGCACAATCATGGCATATTTAATGAGCAAATATCCATGTTTTTTGGACAAAAACCTACTGTGAGGAGCATGATATTACATTCCCCAGCTTTTATAATGGATGTGTTCATGCTAACATGATTTACCTGATTTACGCGAAGATATGGTCCCACAGTTAAATATATCATTGTTATGCTTTTGTTACTATCAGTAATGGGCTACTTCAAAACAATATATATTTTGTGATTTACTTGCTGATTTAAAAGAAATCTATTTGGAAACGATTTGGGAAGAATTGAACAATATGATGTTTGTAGAGTAGCAGTTGTCAAGATAGCCATTACTATCTACAGTAGTGGTTTTTTTAATAGTCTTTTTGTATTAACTGCTATGATAGATATATTGTAAATTGTAATAAATTCTTTGTGAAACCATGGTGTATTGTGATAGAGCTTTTTGATGACTGAACTGTCACTGGGTATGTATGGATCAGACTGGGCATAATGGAGTCATGCCTTGGCCGTACATCATTCAATACCGAGTGTGGTTTGAAGCATTTCTCCTTGCTTTCCCTTTTATAAGCTTCCAGCAGCTAAGGAGACTTTTTTTTTTTAAGTTCATTAGTGCAGATTGCTGCTCCTGCCCAAAATAAACAGAACAGATAATATGCTATAACCAGCAACTTTGAAATTGACGTTAATGCAAATATCCCTATTCAATATAAGCGACTGTCTGTTTTAAATGTGGATGTTTTAACTGGTGGGAACTGTATTAAGCTTAGTAATAGATATTTATTCTACAATATAGTTCACTTTCTGTATTTTATACTATATAGCTCAACTATTCTAAGTATGTTATAACATTTTATTTTCTGGGGTTATTCTGCTCTCATATATAAGGACGAGCTCATTGTTTAATTTTCTTCAAGTAATACAGTTTTCTGGTGCAGTTTACATTTATTTTCTTAGTGCAAATAGCTACGTTTTTGTAGTACAGGTAGAGTTTTGCAAATTTTGGATATGCTCATTGTCTCGCAGCATCTAAGAATGATTGTGGCTGCAGGATGATGTCTGAATATGAGGGGAGAACATTTTTCAAAAATAAGTCTGCTTCACCTCCAGCAGCTGTTGTCCTCTGGTATATTAAGCAACATGTGCTGACAACCGTGAAAATAATTGCCTTTTAAAGTACTAGCAGTATTGCAAATTGTTACGACTGAGGTGGGAGGAGTCCCACTTCTCAGCAAGTCACAACATCTATTTTTAAAATGTTTACCCAATTACAGATTCAGTCAATCATACGCTCTACTCTTTATCCCAGAATAAAATGCACCAACCAGATTTCTTTAATAAACACCAAAATTATCAGTTTATTATCAAACAAGGCTTATCCAGTAATGAAGCAAAGCATTAACACACAGATTGCAATATGAAAGTTCCCTTTTTAAATTTCCCCCACCCACCCACACACACACACAAAAACCAGAAATTCTCTCTGCAGGAGTCTTACAAAAAAAAGACCAAAAAAACCTCTGGCCAAATAGTTGCTAATTCTTGAAGAAAGAGAAGATATGGAAAGAGGTCAGTTGTCCCTTTTGGTCTGGCGTCCAAGTATATGGAGGTGGGTCAACTGGGATCTTTTCAGAAGCAATTCGTGCTGGAGATGTCGAGAAATTGTCTGGTAGGCTTTCCAGGAGACGTGGCATCAGGAGTTTCAGGCAACCCACACTTGAATTACAGGGTTTTTCCAAAGACAGGAGGAAAGAGCAGCTAACACACTGGCCTTCTCAGGGTCTCTTCGAGAGGTGCAGGCAAAATGAGCTAGGGTTTCTTTTTCCTTGGCAAGCAAAATACCAACTGTCTTCAAAACAGCTTACACCCCAACTGAACCAAAACAATATCTCAGAAGCAAAACAACAAACAGAAAGTCAACCTCATGACCTCCATAAACCTTGACATGTGGCTTCTCTGTACACATCTTCCCCAGGTCACCAAAGTTTCTGTTGTTTATTGAGCTTAAAGCACATGATTTCCAGCAAAGGTTGTTTTCAACCAACATCTCAGTGTCCTTTCTGTGAACTGTCAACAACAAAACAAAGTCCAACATTTATAAAATCTTCAGCATTCTAATGACTCCATCTCTATAATATAAATGAGTCCTCAAAAAAAAAAAACTCAACAAAAAATATAGAAGTGCCTTCGTAACAAAATGCATGAGTTAATCTATTGACCAGGGCTGCAGGACCCTGCCTTTTTTCAGTAGTCATTGTGGGAATACTGTATTTTGAATAAAACATGCAGCCCTTTAGTCTTTACTTCCATCTTTAAGTATGGTTTCAAACATGTCACCATTGCAAGTCCTACTAATTTCAGACAATTTTTCTTCAAAAAAGAAATTTTAAAAAAGCAAGCTACATAAATATAAAAGAACTTTAATCATTTTTGTGCCGACAACAGCCAAAATATTGCTTGTAAGTGGGGTATTCATCCATAAATAGTTTTTACAATTTATTTTCCTTTTTTTTTTCTGAAACAAACCTGTGTCATGGCTTTGGTTCATATCTAGATGTTTATACCTCAACAAACATCACTGAAAAAGATTATCTGGTCATTATTACATTGTTGTTTATGGGGCCCTCTTTTGTGCAAATTGGCTACTGTATTTCCCACATTACCACAGCAGCTGCATTTCAAAAGTACTTCATTGCCTGTAAAACACTTTGGAATGCCCTGAGGTCGTGAAGCGCGCTATCTGAATGCAAGTCTTAAAAACAGACAAAGATATATTTTAACAAAAAGCATTATTTGATAAAAGTAAGTATCACAAACCCACCCTAGAGCCAGTTGAAATTGACATTATTTTGGTGCTTATCAACTTCAACAAAACAAACATTTGCTAACCTTTCTGCAAAGATAGCTTTCTGGATTGGTCCAGTCAACCTCGGTTTCTTGACCTCCACACTTGTTTGCTGTAAAATTGTTCTGACTTTGGCATCCATCTTACTGTATATCAAATGGAATTTCTAATCAAGTGGAACTGGAAGATGAAACCTTGATGGTAAATTGATAATCTATGTGCTTATTGACTTCTGTTATGTAGGAGACTTGCAGCACTTCAGAAGCGCAGGGAACTGCGAGCTGCAGGCATAGAAATACAGAAGAAAAGGAAAAAGAAGAGGGGAGTGGACTATAATGCTGAAATTCCCTTTGAAAAGAAACCTGCTACAGGTTTTTATGATACTGCTGAGGAAAACCATCAAGCACTTGAACCAGACTTTAAAAGACTCCGCCAGCAGCATCTGGATGGAGAGCTAAGATCGTAAGTTGTAGCAAAAATACTAAATTATAATTATTAGTCTACTTTTACTGTGTTTCTGTTATGCCAATTGCTTACTGTATGAAAATGTGGATACTATACATATTTTTCTTTGTGCAGTGCTTTTTATCCTTACATATATCAAGATGTTACAATTTTGTAACTGCAGTTTCCTAAGCAGATTGAATCTCCTGTGAGTTGGAATAGTCTGATTAATATGCATAGGTTAAAGTAATTAACTTATTTACAGGTAGAACAATGCACAGAGTCAATAAAACATGGAAAGTTTCTGAAAGTAGTAGTTAAAACAGTGAAGAGCGAATCAGTCCATAAGGGTTTCAGAACATATTGCACATATTGATGAGCAACAGAACCTTTGTTAGAGACAGGCCATTTAGTTCCTCAAGCCTGCTCCATCATTTAATGATTTAATGGTTGATCTGTGATCGAATTACCATTGCCCCGAATCACTTAATATCTTTGTTAACAAAAATCTATCAATCTCAGATTTAAAATTAACAATTAACCGAGCAGCAACTACTGTTGGCAGAAGAGTTACAAACTTTTGCCATCTTTGGATTTAAAAGTGTTTCCTAACTTTACTCCTGAAAGGCCTGGCTCTAATTTTTAGGTTATGTGTCCTAGTTCTGGACTCCCAAACCAGCAGAAATAGTGTAGATAAACTGTCAGTTCCCCATAACATCTTGAAAACTTTGACTCCTTAACCTTCTAGGTTCCAGGGAATACAACCCTAGTTAGTGTGATCTCTCCTTGTAATTTAAGCTTTGGAATCCAGGCATTATTTTGTTCATCAATGCTGCACTCCCTCCAATGCCAGTATCATTCCTAAGGTGTGGTACCCAGAGCTGCTCACAGTATTCTAGGTGTGATCTAATTAGAGCTTTGTATATATGTAGCATAACTTCTACCCCCTTTTATTCTAGTCCTCTAGATATAAAAATCAACATTGCATTCGCCTTTTTGATTATTTTCTGTACCTGTCTGACATTTTAATGATCTCAGCACATGGACCCCTAAGTCTCTTTGGACCTCCACTGTTTCTAGCTTTTCATCATTTAGAGAGGACTCCAGTCTATCCTTTTTAGGTTCAAAGTGGATGACCTCACATTTGCCTACATTGAAATCCATTTGCCAGAGTTTTACCCATTCACTTAATCTGTTAATATATATTGGTAATTTTTTACTTCAACCTACAATGTTTACAAGCTTTGTGTCATTGTCAAACTTGAATATGTGGCTCTCTATCCTATCATCTAAGTCATTAATAAATGTGGTGAATAGTTCAGGCCCTGAGATGTTCATTATCCCCGTGTAAATCCGTTTCATCCAAACTCGGACCTTTCCTCTTCTTTGCTTGAGCCTTGTTTCTTGGTTCTGAAGGTTGTGGCAATCTCAAACATAATCGCCTGGATTTTGTAGTAGTAAAGACAGAGAAACTGTCGGTGCTGTGCCTTTGTTAATCCCCTGAAGTTGATAGCAATTTTTGCATGTGCAGTTAAATGTGGAAATCTCAAAGTTGCTGTTACCTGATTCTACATTTCCATAATGTGCGCTGTGGAAGTCAATTAGAAATCACTAAACTGATGAGAACTTCCCCTTTTATGCTGTGATATTGCTGATAAATGCCCCCAAAAAGTTATGAATTGTTAACGAGGTGTAACTGGGTTTTTAACAGCGTTTTCAACTTGCTGACAAGATATAAAACTAACGGTGCTGATCGGCAGCTCATTTTAGAAACTGCCTAATTTTCATTCCTGTTTTTACAATGGAAATGAAAATTGGGCAGTATATATGAGAGGCTGATCTGCAATGCTAGTTTTACATTGAGTCATTACGGCGCAGAAGGAGGCCATCGAGTCCATATTGGCTCTCTATATTTGGGCAACAAGTTGAAAATCTATTCCATCACCTCTTGACATTTGTGTTTAAACCTTCAGGCTGTGCATTTCAAAATTGAGATTTTCCTTGCTGTTGCTATTCACTGCACTGTTGGTTTCAGTGAACTATCGACCACTTCTCAAAGATGTCTCCTGTGTTGTGTTCTGTCACCTACATCTACTACATAGCTATAAACGTAAGCTCTGTTGCTCATATCCTAACTCGCACCAAGTTCCGTTCAGCCATCACTCCTGTGCTCAGTGACCTACATTAGCTCCTGGTTAAATAAGGCCTTGCTTTTAAAATTCTCATGCTTGTTTGCAGATCCCTCCATGGCCTCTTTACCCCCCCCCCCCCCCCATCTCTGTAACCTCCTCTAGCTCTAGCCTTGCAACCCTCCAAGATATTTGGGCTTCTCCAATTCTGGCCTCAACCGCATCCCCAATTTTCATTGCTCCACCATTGGCGGCTGTCCCTTTAGCTACTGACGCCCTAAGTTCTGGACTTCCCTCCCTAAGCCTCTCTGTCTCTCTTTCTTCATTTTACGATACTCCTTAAAACCTACTTCATTTACCTTAACATCTCCTTATGTGGTTTGGCATCAGATTTTGTTTCCGAACACTTTGGGCGGCGCAGTGGTTAGCACCGCAGCCTCACAGCTCCAGGGACCCGGGTTCGATTCTGGGTACTGCCTGTGCGGAGTTTGCAAGTTCTCCCTGTGTCTGCGTGGGTTTTCGCCGGGTGCTCCGGTTTCCTCCCACATCCAAAAGACTTGCAAGTGATGGGTAATTTGGCCGTTGTAAATTGCCCCTAGTGTAGGTAGGCGGTAGGGAAATATAGGGACAGGTGGGGATGTTTGGTAGGAATATGGGATTAGTTTAGGATTAGTATAAATGGGTGGTTGATGTTCGGCACAGACTCGGTGGGCCGAAGGGCCTGTTTCAGTGCTGTATCTCTAATCTAATCTAATCTAATCACTCCTGTGAAGCACCTTGGGACATTTTACTATGTTAGATGCATTATTTAAATGCAAGTTGTTACATCCCACTGTATTTGTCTTCCCTAGTCCTATTTTTGTGCATTTTTCCACATAGAATGATTGGAATGATGTCAACAAGCATGGGCTTGAAAAGGTAAAATTGGGAGGCTAGAATTTGGGAGTGGAGGTGATCAAGGGAGCAGCATGAAGCCTTCTTGGACAAAATGAGTGTGCTGAGGAGATTAGGAAGCATCAGTAGACACTTGAGTTGAAAGCCTCCTTTGGGTAAGAGGACAGGAGGGGGATTGAGGGCTAGTCAGCCAAGAGCCACTGATAGCTGTGCCTTGATTTTGAACCCAAAAGTAATTTTAGGATTAGAGTTAATTAGGTGATGCATTATTAGCGCATTATTCCTCATTTTGCCAGCTCAGTCTCGTTTACATAATTTGGTTAAACTTTCGTGCCACATTGCCCTAACATTGCGAGCTTAGTCATGGGACAGAGTGTACATGAGATAAATAATATCAGCTCTTAAAAGGCTTCGTAGCAGGGGCATTGAGTAATTTTAATGGGATGAGGTCACTTAAAGGTAAAAGGGCATTTTTGAGGATTAAAATGTCAGTCATTTTTGAAGAGGTTTCTAATATTTGTAATGTAAATTTCAGCCTTTGAATAGGCTGTATGGATAACATAAAAATGCCTGGCAAAACAAGTGACTGGCACAATAAAAGTGGAGGCACTGCAGGTTTGTGGTGGAAAGAAAGCTCTATTTGATGGCTGCATAGTGGAGGTGTTGCAGAATGAGATGGCAGCTAGCAGGTTGGCAGTGCAGATGAGTCAAGGTACCCTGTCCCTAGGTAAAATTGAGGTATGCCTAGAGGCAGGTGAGTTGAGGTGCATTTGACCATTTCTGGCAGTGGTTGTGGCTGTTTTACCAAGAAGAATATTGGGAATGGGAGTCTGTCTACAATTTAGTGACGACAAAAATATGAGAGGAGGAAGCCAAACAATTTTGCACATAGTTGACAGCAATATCAATGACAACATGGCAAACAGGCACATATCATGGAATGTTTGAAAATGACTCCACCAGTGAAGGAGTTGGGGCTGCAGTTTTTCCAGGGTCAGAAGGTGAACATGAAAGGTTTTGAGGCAAGGAAAAGAATAGGTAGGAGGAGGGAGATGAAATAATAGAGAAAACTGATTGAAGATGAAGACTTTAGGGATGCACTGTCAATTTGTGTTGTCAAGTTCCAGGGGATGACTGGGCAATAAGAATGGCACAGAAGTTAGTCAAAAACAAGTTTGAAATAAGGATTGGATAAACCCAGCAATTACAAATCAGTCAGCCTAATGGTGGTGTGGGAAAAACTTTAGAGAGAACAATCCTGGAAAAAATGGATTAGCACTTGGAAATTTTTGGGCTAATAAATGGAAGTCAGCATGGATTTGTAAAATTCATGCTTGACTACTTGATTGATTTTCATGATGGTGTAATGGAGAGGGTTGATATATGGACTTCCAAAAGGCGTTTGACAAAGTTCCACATAATAGACTTATTACAATTAAAGCCCATGGGATTAAAGGGACAATGGGAGTATCGATTCGAAATTGACCCAGAGATAGAAAGCTGTGAGTAGTGGTGAATGGTTATTTTTCAGATTGGAGGGCAATGTACAGTGATATTCCCCAAGGGTCAGAATCAAGACCACTGCTCTTTTTGATATATTTTTTTTATTCATTCATGAGATGTGGGCGTTGCTGGCCAGGCCAGCATTTATTGCCCACCCCTAATTGCCCTTGAGAAGGTGGTGGTGGGCTGCCTTCTTGAACCGCTGCAGTGCATGTGGGGGAGGTACAGCCACAGTGCTGTTAGGAAGAGACTTCCAGGATTTTGACCCAGCAACAGTGAAGGAACGGCGATATAATTCCAAGCCCGGATGGTGTGTGACTTGGAGGGGAACTTGCAGGTGATGGTGTTCCCATGCATTTGCTGCCCTTGTCCTTCTAGTTGGTAGAGGTCGTGGGTTTGGAAGGTGCTGTCTAAGGAGCCTTGGTGTATTGCTGCAGTGCATCTTGTAGATGGTACACACTGCTGCCACTGTGCATCGGTGGTGGAGGGAGTGAATGCTTGTAGATGGGGTGCCAATCAAGCGGGCTGCTTTGTCCTGGATGGTGTCGAGCTTCTTGAGTGTTGTTGGAGCTGCACCCATCCAGGCAAGTAGAGAGTATTCCATCACACTCCTGACCTGTGCCTTGTAGATGGTGGACAGGCTTTGGGGAGTCAGGAGGTGCGTTACTCGCCGCAGGATTCCTAGCCTCTGACCTGCTCTTGTAGCCACGGTATTTATATGGCTACTCCAGTTCAGTTTCTGGTCAATGGTAGCCCCTAGGATATTGATAGTGGGGGATTCAGCGATGGTAATGCCATTGAATGTCAAGGGGAGATGTCTAGATTCTCTCTTGTTGGAGATGGTCATTGCCTGGCACTTGTGTGGCGCGAATGTTACTTGCCACCTATCAGCCCAAGCCTGAATATTGTCCAGGTCTTGCTGCATTTCTACACGGACTACATCGGTATCTGAGGAGTCACGAATGGTGCTGAACATTGTGCAATCATCAGCGAACATCCCCACTTCTGACCTTATGATTGTAGGAAGGTCATTGATGAAGCAGCTGAAGATGGTTGGGCCTAGGACACGACATGGATTTGTGCATACAGAGCAGAATTTCAAAGTTGTCAGATGACACGACACATGGAAATAGAGTAAACAACAAGGATAGTAATAGGAACATAGGAGCAGGAGTAGGCCATTCAGCCCATTGAGCCTGCATTGCCATTCAATGCGGTCATGGCTGATCATCCACTTCAATACCTTTTCCCCACTATCCTTCTATCCCCTTCTGTCATTGGTATTTAGAAATCTGTCAATTTCTGCTTTAAACATACTCAATGACTGAACTTCCACGGCCCTCTGGGGTAGAGAATTCCAAAGATTCACAACCCTCTAAGTAAAGAAATTTTTCCTCATTCCCTGTCGTAAGTGGCTTCCCCCTTATTTTTAAATTGTGTCCCCTGGTTGTAGACTCCCCAAGCAGAGGCAACATCTTGGCTGCATCTATCCTGTCCATCCCTTTTAAGTATTTTGGAAGGGTTTCAATGAGATCACCTCTCATTCTTCAAAACTCTAGAGAATACAAGCCCAGTTTCTGCAATCTCTCTTCATAGGACAGTCCAGCCATCCCAGGAACAAGTCTGGTGAACCTTCATTGCGCTTCCTCTATGACAATATCCTAATAAGATAGGAAGACATAGACTAATGAAATAAACAGACACATGGTAGATGAAGTTTAACACAGAAGTTTGAAGTGATGCAATTTGGTAGGAAGAATGAGGAGAGGCAATCTAAACTTAATGGTACAATTTCAAAGATGCTGCAAGAACATAGAGACCTTGGAGTGTATGTAGACAAATCTTTGAAGATGGCAGGACAAGCTGAGAAGGCTGTTTTTAAGAGAGCCTATGGGATTCTTGGCTTTACTAATAGAGGAATAAAATGTGTAACAAGTTATATTAAGCCTTTATAAAATAGTGATTGGGCCTCAGCTAGAATACTGTGGCCAATTCTGGGCACCACACTTTACGAAAGATGCCAAGACCTTGGAGAGGATGCAGAAGAGATTTACTAGAATGGTACCAGGGATGAGGAAACTTTAGTTACGTGTGGAGATTGGAGAAGCAAGGGTTGCTCTCCTTAGAATACAGAAGATTAAAAGGAGATATGGTAGAGAGTTTCAAAATCATGAAGGGTTTTGAAAGAGTAAATAAGGAGAAACTGGCAGGATGCTCAGTAATGAGGACACAGATTTAAGATCATACGCGAAAGAACCACAGGCAACATGAGGAGAAGGAATTTTATGCAGAGTTGTTGTGATATGGAATGCACTACCTGAAAGGGTGGTGCAAGCAGGTTCAATGGTAACTTTCAAAAGGCAATTGGATAAATACTTGAAAAGAAAGCAGTTGCAGGGCTATGAGGAAAGAGCAGGGGCATGCGACTAATTGGATAGATATTTCAAAGAACTGTGTAGGTGCGATGGGCTGAATAGACAGTGAGAAAAACTATTAATTGCTGAGTTAAATAAACAAAAAAAATCCATTCAGGATAGACTTCTTCCAATACTGTTGTCTGATAATGCAGCCAGTTATTGGTTACCATTGAACCGCACAAATGGGATTTGCCTAGACATACAGCTCAATGAAGGCAACTTTTAAATCTTTCTGCCTAAATTCATAAGTATCTTTATTATTACTCTATTTTGTTACAGTGCACTTAAAAGAACAGTGGGAACCAAGTTGTAATGTGCATCTGTGCAAGCTCTCAACCCTGAAATTATTCCCAACTCCTAATGTTTGTCTGACTCTTTGCTTCAAGAAGATTAATGGAATGGGATGTGGGCATTCAAGCTTGCAATGAGACGGGGGAGCTATTGATCGCAATTTCCCTTTTAAAATTAGCACTAAATGTTTGTGAATATATAATTGGTAGCATAGAGGGGAGGTGGTGGCGTAGTGGTAATGTCACTGGACTAGTAATCCAGAGGCTCAGGCTCTGGGGACATGGGTTTGAATCCCACCATGGCAGATGGTGAAGTTTGAATTCAATTAATAAATCTGGAATTAAAATTAAAAGCTAGTCTTGTAAAAATCCATCTGGTTCATTAATGTCCTTTAGGGAAGGAAATCTGCCGTCCTTACCTGGTCTGACCTACATGTGACTCCAGGTCTACATGTGACTTCAGACCCACAGCAATGTGGTTGCCTCTTAAATGCCCTTGCATGCCACTCAGTTCAAGGCAATTAGGGATCCCATTAATTAAAAAAAAAATTAAATTCACAGGTTGGTTGAATCAATATAATCCATAACAGCAGAAACAACTTGGAATTCAAAGTAGGTCTGACTGCCCAAATTTATTCCTGCTGCTTAGCTTTAAAGTTTACAAGTGTGTCAACTGTTGAATGAGAACAGGCTTTAGTAAGTACTTTTGAGCTCAATTATGTAAGTTTTCAGTTTCTTAGCTTTTTCAAATTACTGTGTTTTTCAAATGTTTTGTAGTGGTTTAGAATAAAAACATGCTATAGCCATTTCACAAACTTAAGGAGCTGTTAGACCCCGCACTTGGCTTTCTGCAACCATTGAATGCTTATTTAATATATGGATTATAATATCAACTTTTTATTCAGTGAAAAAGAAGAATCTGAACAGAAGAAAGATAAGCAGCGTCTGAAAAAGAAGAAGGAATCTGATTTGCCTTCTGCCATATTACAGATCAGTGGTGTCTCTGAGTTTACCAAAAAAAGAAGTAAACTA
Source organism: Heterodontus francisci (assembly GCF_036365525.1). Lineage (NCBI taxonomy): Eukaryota > Metazoa > Chordata > Chondrichthyes > Heterodontiformes > Heterodontidae > Heterodontus > Heterodontus francisci. The sequence goes on from NC_090373.1 coordinate 92,274,724, forward strand.
GTTCTCCCCGCACCACAGGTAAGTAGTGCATATTCTAAACACTGCAAAGATAATAGTTGTGTTTTCTCTGTTGTCATCTACTTCACACTGCAGCCTTCCAGATACGTGAATAGAGGAAAGCTACAGTTGCACTATTCCTTAGAGTCCACCCTGGTAGATAGATACATATAGTAGACCCTGTAATCTCAGATTGGTTTGGCAAATTAAAACACTCAATTTTGTAACAGAAAAGGTTGATGAAGGGAATGCGGTGGATATTGCTCATATGGGACTTCAAGAACGCATTTGATAAGGTACTACATAAAAGGCTGGTTAACAAAATTGAGGCTCAAGGAATAGGAGGGTCAGTGTCCAATTGAATAAAAAATTAGCTTAAGGACAGAAAACAGCGAGTCATAGTAAACAATTGCTTTTCAGACTGGAGGATGGTAGACAGTGCTGTTCCCCAAGGGTCAGTGCTGGGACCACTGCTTTTTTGCTATATATAAATAACTTGGATCTTGGAATAAAGAGGAGAATCTCAAAATTTGCTGACGACACCAAACTTGTAGGTGTGACAAACAGGGAGGATGTTATGAACCGCCTGCAACAGGACATAGATAGGCTGGCAGAAAAGTGGTAGATAGAATTTAAAACTGACAATTGTGAGGTGATGCATCTTGGCAGAAGGAATAGGGAGAGGCAATATAGACTTAGTGGCACAGTTCTAAAGAATGTGCAGGAACTGAGGGACCTGCAAGTGCATGTGCATTGAATTTGAAAGTGGCAGGACGTACTAAGAGAGTGGTTAGCAAAACATGTGGAATCTTGGGCTTCATAAATAGAGGCATAGAATACAAAAGCAGGGAAGTTATGCTGAACCTTTATAAAGCTCCGGTTAGGCCCAATTAGAGTATTGCATCCAGTTCCAGTCACCATGCTTCAGGAAGGATGTGAGGGTCCTTGAGAGGATGCAGAGGAGATTTACCAGAATGGTTCCAGGGTTGGGGGATTTTAGTTACAAGGTTAGGTTGGAAAAGCTGGGTTTGTTCTCTTTCGAACAAAAGCGATTGAGGTGAGATTTATTAGAAGTGTACAAGATTATGACAGGTTTGGATAAGTTGGACAAGGAAAACTGTTCCCATTAGCAAACGGTACAAAGACTAGGGGATACATTGACAGTTTTGGGCAAAAGGTGCAGGAGAAATATGCGGAAGCACTTTTTTATACAGCGGATGGTAATGACCTGGAACTCACTGCCCACAAGGGTGGTGGAAGTGGAGACGATCAATGACTTTAAGAGGAGAGAAATAGATTTGCAGGGCTATGGGAATTGAGCCAGGGTGTGGGACTGACTGCATAGTTCTATGGAGAGCCAGCATGGACTCAATGGGCCGAATGGCCGCCTCCTGTGCCGTAAATGACTCTATCTCATAATACTAAAGGAATTGAAGCTTTGCAAGCCAATAAAGAATTATTTGTGTTTCTTTTTAAAAGATCTCTGATGCTGAACTGGAAGAAGTAGTCAAAATTGGTCAGGCTAGTGAGATGGCCTGTCAGACAGTCGAAGAATCTGGAATGCCAAACTCTGCCTCCAATGCTCTCATTTCTGAATATAGCATTGCCAACACTGGTTTGAGTTTGCGAACTGCACGCACTCCTGCAGCCCAGGATCGTATTCTCCAGGTAACCAAACCATATTAAGCTGAACTGGTGCAGATTTTGTATCCAAACTCATGGTACATTGCCATTATTATAGAGTTGTCTTGCAAATATTTCTGCCACTACAATGATCACTATACTACTCATGAATTCTTATAGATGGAAAAATGTTATCTGTAAATTTTTCTGTTCTTTTTGGGCAAGATCCTTGTCTTGGGTAATGTGTGGAGTTCTTTCATTGCCTCAACTGAACCATTATAATTTGGCAGTCTTGTGAATGTCATATTATGTTTTCTAACCCGAAGTTAGACTGTTAACAGTCTAAAGTTCGGATAATTTATGTTTTAAAATACTAGCAAGTAATTGTAGAAGTGTAGTACTGGCCCTTTTAAATTGTTTAGTTCTGGCGACTGGGAAACCTTCTATTGAATTTAAGATTTTTTTTCTGCCATATTTAATTCCGTCTCCTTCAGCTGTTGATGTATTGCTCAGCTGTCCCACAGGCACTAGCGCCCTTGGTATCTTGCTTAAATTCCCATTATTCGTGTGAGCCTTGACCGTAGGCTATTGAACTACACAACATCACAGTTGAGTCAGATCTTATCTTCATCTGATGTTCACATATGAGCACTTCCAGCAGGATTCATTGGACAGAGCAGGACTGGTAATAGCTTACATTTACTTTCTTTAACCCAGCAGCAGTGAGGTCAGTGGTACCATCGCTAATGCTGTGATGGTTGAAATGAGCTAAATCAGCTCATCTCAGGAATCAAACCTGAGTTTGTGCTGGTATTTTTGATCAACTGCTCTCTAAGCTCAATGAGGCAAATTAAAAAATATTGTATAATTATGCATTTTGACTGTAGTTTAGTGTGGCCTCTTGAAGCATTATAAGGTAGCAAAACACAGATTAGGTCTCTGCCTGGCTCTTGTCGTCTATTGAACCATTGTAGGAAGGTACCAGCCAGTTTCAACAGTATGAATTTGAGGGGATTCAGCAGGGATCTGCTCTGGTTTAGAGGCGGATTGATGGAGTGCCAGAAATGGGCTCTTTAGTCATAGGTGATGAGTGACCTCGGGAGAAAGGATGGGGAGAGTAAACAGATAAAACAGAGTCCTGTTGAAATGGCTTTTTCTATTTTGTTCTTCATTGTGTAGGAAGCTCAAAACTTGATGGCACTGACAAATGTTGATACACCTTTAAAAGGTGGGCTGAACACCCCTCTCCATGAAAGTGATTTCTCTGGAGTAACTCCACAGCGACAGGTGGTTCAAACACCAAACACTGTGCTTGCTACACCTTTCAGGTAAACATTTATATGTATTTTCTTAATGCAGCAATTTAATATTTTTTCAACCATTTTGGTTTAAAAAGTAGAACTTTTTGTTTGAAATGATTGACATCTGATTTATTTGCTTAAACTTGTGTAATATTTCTTTTTTTTTTAAAACTTGTTTTTTTATTTTCATATTGCATAGTGACATTATTTTCTAGATTATGTGTAACCTAGACTGTAGAGCATCCTGAGTTGACATTTGGAGAGAAAATATAGTCCATCCTCTTACCACATTATTTATGTTGAGGTCTTGAAAACTGAGCGCAGAGGATAAGCCAGATCGTAAGAAGCAGGTGTAGGTCTGGGAGACATTGTTTCCAGTCAAGGAAAATGAGACAAATGTATCCTTTAACTCCTCCTTGCCAGGGTCAAGGGGGCAGAGAAACACATAGTGAAAGCAAAAATCAGCATTTCAAATTAAAAGCTGAAGGGGAATGATTCCACTTGAAGCTTTTAAGTAGCATCTGCATTTCATCCATCATCTTTTCAGTATTTATATGACTGTTTGGAAGAGAGAAGTCTTTGCAGAGTGAATGACATTTAATAAGAGAAAATTATTTTATTTTTAAAATGTTTAGGACTCCAACACATGGTAGCGACGGTTTGACTCCACGTAGTGGAATGACACCTAAACCTGGCGTTGCAGTGACTCCAGGAAGGACTCCTTTACGAGATAAATTGAATATCAATCCAGGAGAGGAAATGGTGGATTATAATGATCCTTCATACACCAAGCAACTGGTAGGACAAGTGCTATTTCTGGAGTTAATCTTTAAGTCTGTAAAAAAGTATACTTTTATATAGCGCATGACATGCACAATGTTAAATGACTAATCTGAGTTTAAGTACTTGGCTTAACACTAAAATTCCTTCATGTGCTGAACATATTATGCAATATAAATAGCAATATTCTAAACATTTTCCCCTTCAATTTGTTTTTATTTGTATATGGCCTGTAATTTGAGTTTATTTTAATTTGAGGCCAAATACCTTTAAAGGCTTTCAGTACAGATTGAATATGATACTTTGCTATGTATTAAAGCAGGAGAGATGTAGAATATGTGGGTCATTAATCACCAGAGAGCCGTCGAGGCTGGGTCATTGAATATATTCAGGGCTGAGTTTGACAGATTTTGATCTACAAGGGAGTTGAGGGTTATAGGGAACAGGCACTAAAGTGGAGTTAAAGCCACAATCAGATAAGCCATGACCTTATTAAATGGCAGAGCAGGCTTGAGGGGCTGAATGGCCCACTCCTGCACCTATTTCTTGTTTCTTATGTTCTAATTACTAATGAATTACTTCCAACCAGTGAAACTTTTATCATTGGCATTGCTAAATAATTTAGTTATTTATTGCTTGCCATTTTAGTCTTGAGCTAACTAACTTATCCAAAATGATAGAGAATGCCTGACTTTATTTATGTAAAGTGCATCTAAACTATTGTCCTAAAGTTGCAATGTTATAAAAAGGGCCTATAAACAGCAAGATAAACCTTTGCAGGGAAGATGATCCATTTGGTACTAACTGTTTTTGCTATCATTTAGCCTGTTGCTTTATCAAGTGCTTTTTAAATAACCCAGTGTCAATCATTGCTGTCACTAGCGGAAATAATCCAGCCAATGTATTGACACAGTATTGTTGATCATCTGAAACATCCCTTTTTTTGTTTTGTCATTTTTCTCTCATTTTTTCCACGATCTTGTGATGATGTTTGTTCCTATTTGGGTAAGGTTCCATGGTTATTGCAAATCCCTTGATACCTCACCCAAATGCTCTTTTTATAAACATGTAATTCTTAGACCGTGAGAATAGGGAAGGCACCACAGTCCACCTGATCCACTCTTTAGCAGGAGTTACAAGTAATGGGTATGGTAGCATATTAGTTATGAATTTTTAAATTCATTCTTTGGATTTGTGTATCACTGGCAAAGCCAGCATTTATTGCCCACCCCTAGTTGTCCTTGATATTGTGGCAGTGAACTGTCTTATCAAATTGAACTAATAATTCACAGGCTTAGACTAATATTGCAGGGAACGTGGAAATTAAAAGCTGGTATTGGTAAAAGCAGCCATGAAGCTGAAGTCTTAAAAACCTGCTGATTTTTAGGGAAAGAAACCTGTCATCCTTACCTGGCTTGGCCTATATTTGACTCTGATTCAACACTAGCATGGTTGATTCTTAACTGCCCTCTGACATGACTGAGCAAGCCAATCATATCAAAATTTGGACAACCAATGGCCAGGAATAGCCACATCCTGAGAATGATCATTTTTTAAAAATTGTTTGAAAATCTTGACTGATATTTCTCTCCTTAACAACTACTTGCACTTGTATAACTGTTTTAACATAAGTAAATGTCCTCAGGTGGTTCACAGATGGTAATATAGTAAGAGGCACAGGAAGGGAGCAGCATGCTCTACTTCGCTTATGGAATTGGGAACAGGCCAGTGGTTATAGAAAAGTCACAGCTTGCCTCAGTTTTTCAATATTTAGTGTGGCTGTTCAGAGCTAAGTAGTAAACTAATGGTTGTTAAAGGGGAGCTTAAAATGGTTTTCATAGTATCTGATGGGATGTTTTCACAGTACAAATGGTGAACCAGTCATCAAAAATGAACATGAGAATTTGAACAGACTGATGTACAATTGGAAATCTTCATTCAGCAGAGACAGGAATTTTCAGAAGTTCTTGAAAGAGTTGTACTCTCACCTGGAATTCTGCTTCTGGGTGATTACTTTTAGATCACTGCTTAATCATCTTTGATTCATCTTTCTAGATGAGATATGCCTTTCTCTGTAGATGGGAGTTCATCTCCATGCGTTATTCTTGTTTTACTAGCTTCTGTCACTTAGCTACTTTCCGGCTATCTGGGGTTGGGATGGTGTTGCCATTTTGTGTGTCAGCGTTTTTAATGCCCTTCTGCAGGTTGGCCCTGTCTTTAGGGACGGATTTTGTAAACATGAGTATTTTGGTTGGTCACAGACATAATGGGCTAGATTTTATTCTATTTAAATTAGCCCCCGCCTGTAATATTGCGGGGGCTGTGCGATGGCCCTTCCTTGTCAGAAGGCTGCCGAGTTCAAAGTGCGGGCTCTGCGGCGGCACGCTTTGAACTCAGCAGCCTTCTGACGTGGAAGGGCCACCACACAGCCCCTGCAATATTACAGGTGGGGGCTAATTTAAATAGAGGGAGTGAAGCGGCTGCCCCCCGATGACGTAGAGGGGGTGGCCGCCCTGTCCCCGACAATGGCGTGTGGAGCCACTGCACAGGTGCCATTTTTAAAGGGCCTTAAGTCCTTAACACAGATTTTGATTTATAAAGTTAGTGTAGTGCCGATTTTGTTAAAAAAAAATTGATATGGAAACCCTTCCCCAACCCCCCAATGGTCATTTAATTGGCCCTCGTTGACAAAACTCACTTTATTCCCTACCTGAACTTTCCCCCACAACCTTCTATCATTTGCCCTTCAACCCCTTCCCAACATCCCCACAACCAATAAACAGTGTTTTCCCCGCTCCCCCACCCCTCCCGCCCTGAAAATTTTATTCCTCCCCCCCTCCCCACCGTGTTCTTGCCTCGGAACTCCGGATGGATGGCCGTAAAATCGGCGTGGGACAGCTGCCGCCTGTAGGTAAGTTTATTTGCATATCATTTAGATTCATTTTAATATGCTGATGAAGGGCCCACCACCAGGCAGCTGGGGGCCGCACCAAGGTCCCCCCGCTGCCAGTAACATGCAGCGGGCCGTTCTCGAATTTTACTGGCCCCCTCAGTCGCGACCTGCAGCATTGAGGGGCTGGTAAAATTCAGCCCACTGGTTCTGACATTATCAACAAGCACTGTACAGCAGAATAAATTTACATAGTCATCTGATTCTACTAATTTTGACAATTATCTGTCTAGCCTTTGACCCTCCATTCACCACGATAATCCTGCAGCTACTGATCGGTTCAACACGCCCTCACCTACACCTTTGATGTCCTAGTCCTTATTAAAACACTTAGTCTCTCTCACCCTGGTCATTCCCCCGATACAGCCCTCACCTCCACTCTCAAGTCTAAGGGACATAGATTTGAACAGATATGGCAGACAATTGGTTTAACCATCCACCGCCATTGTTTGGCAAGATTTAACAAAACACTGTCAGCTCCTACTCTACGCTGCCAGAACTGCTCACTATTCTAGGAATACAAAGATAACTCTGGCTTGTTATCTCCACTGCAAACCATCTTCTTAAACCCCTCTTCCCTGTCTCCTCCACCCTCACCAATACCAAGTGCAAGGAGCGCATGGATTTCTTTGATACTAAGGTTGAGACTGTCTGCCTCAGTTTCTACCCTCCCTTCTCCTAGCCGTCCAGGCCAAACATCCTCTAAGTGTCTCCCCTACTCTACCCTTGAGCTTGCATCTTTCTCTAGTTTCTCTCCTATCTCCTGTCATGCCCTCTGAAATCATCTTGATCATGAAACCCACCTTCTGTTCCCTCAACTGTATTCCCACTAAACTGTTGACCACCCAACTTTCCTTCCTGGCTCCCAGGTCAGCAGATATTCCTAACGATTTTCCCCCGCAGATACTATTCCCCCTATCCTTCAAATCTGCTGTCATCACCCCTCGTCTCTCAAAAACAACTTCTGACCCCACCGTTCCTGCAAACTCCTCCCCATCTTCCTTTCTTCTCCAAAGTCCTTGAACGTGTTGCCATCTCCCAAATCTGTGCCCAGTTTTCCCAGAACCCCATGTTTGAATCCCTCCAAACAGGTTTCCACCCCTGCTACAGTACCAAAACGGCGCTTCTCAAAGTTAAAAATGACATCCTATGTGACGGTCAAAGGTAAACTAGCCCTCCACGTCCTTCTTGACCAGTACACAGTGTTTTGAAAGTGCTTCTATTATTTTTAATATTTTTACTTTATGAGGACTTGTGGCAAAGCTGAAAAAATTCTATGGATTTTTTTTTTTACCAAGTTCACCGACAGGATAAGATGTTGTTTGAAATCCACCTGTGCTGGAGGCCACCTGTGATTTGGGCTCAGAAAATAGCAGAACCCTTGGTGACCTGAAAAAAAATGGTAACAGAGAAGCCACATGTCAAGGTTTATGGAGGTCAGGAGGTTGACTCACTGTTTGGGGTTTGAGCATTGTCTTCAGTTTTGTTGTGGTGTGAACCGTTTGGAGACAGTTGGTGCTTTCCTGCCAAGGAAAAAGAAATCACCCAGCTCACCACCTTCTCTACCTTTTTGAAGAAATCCTGCCAAGATTCAGTGTGGGAGAAAAATCCCTGGTGCCGTATAGCTCTTGAGGAGATGGGGAAAAAAAAGTGTGTGCTGGCGAAAAGCTTGATGCCACGTTTCTCCTAGAAAGCCTGCTAGAATAATTCTCGACATCTCCAGAATGGACTGCTACTTAAACAAACCCAGTGACCCGTCTCCGTATACTCGGATGCCTGACCAAAAAGGGACAACTAACTTCCTTCCATATCATCTTTTTTTGTCAAGAATTAGCAAGTATTTGCCAAAGTAGTTTTTTTTCTTTTTTTGTAACAGACCTCTGCAGAGTGAATTTCAGTATATTTTTGTGTGTGTGTGTGTGTATAGTTGGAGAATTTTTAAAAAGGGAACTTTCATATTTTAATCGGTGTGTTAATGCTTGCTTCGTTACTGGTTAAGTCTTGTTATATAATAAGCAGATAATTATGTTGTTTGTTAAAGAAAGTTGGTTGCTGAATTTTAAAAAAATTAAAATGTTGCCATTGCCAAAAGGTGGGACATGTTCATGCAGAATGTTGGAAATTACAGGGTAAACCCATGGGACTTATTGGGGTGCACAAGGCTAATGCAGAGAAAGGGGTCCTGACTGGGGTTACGACAGATCAGACTGTAGCTCTGACTGCAGCTGTAAGGCCAAGTACAAAAACCGCTGTGAGTGCGAAGATGTGAACAAGATACCTGAGAGTTATAGGAATTCTTGTCAAAAGGAAAAATAACTCCTTATCCCTCAAGTGAGGTAGGTAAACCTATATACATAGGGATACAGGAGCTTCCTAAACTCTTTTCCTGGGGAAAGGTATAACTTTTCCACCGGAGTGTGCATTGAATGCCAAGGTTTTACTGAATGGTATTGGTAGGGAGTATATGCCCGTACCTTTGTTTCGGGTACTCCTGGAGTGTAACCTAATGTTTGTAGGAGTTGTTCATAGTTTGCCTGTAGAATGAGTTGACCTACTCCTGGGGAATGATTTGGCCGGAGCAAAGGTAGTAGTTTCTCTAGCAGTCACGGAAAAACCAAGTGAAGTTCAAGAGACAGAGCAGATGCAGGAAAAAGTTCCAGGAATTTTTCCTTGATGTATGTAGTGACCCAAGCAATGGCTAAACAAGTTCCATTGTTGGAGGTCAAATTGGAACCACAGTCAGATAGTCGAATGTCTGAAACCTTCTTTGGGGATTTGGATAATCCCAAGGAAATGTTCAGTGTCTTGATCAAAGCTCAGCAAGCCGATCCAGAGTTAAATTAAGTGGCACAATTGGCTGTTGCTGAAGAAAAGGGAATTCCGGAATGCTACTGTATTAAAAATGGGATTCTGATGAGGAAGTGGAGACCTCCTCACAGACCTGTGGACGAAGAATGGATGGTTGTTCATCAGATAGCAGTACCTCTCAAGTATCGCCGGAAAATATTAAGGATAGCCCATAAAATTCCTATAGCAGGACATGTAGGGATCCGGAAGATCCAATCACTTATAGGTCCACATATAGGACGTGGTGCTGTTTTGTAAAATGTGCCATATGTGCCAGATTGTGGGAAAACCGCAACCTGCCATAAAACCAGCATCGTTAATTCCCATACCATTTTTTGGTGAACCATTTAGTAGGGTAGACTGTGTAGGACTTTACTGAAAACAAAAGCAGAACACCGTTATATACTCACTATCATGGATAGGGCTACTTGGTTCCCAGAGGCCATTCCCTGGAGAACAATTTCTGCTGAGGTAGCAGTAGAGAAGTTAACCCAGTTCTTCACTCAATATGGATTACCGATTGAGATTCAGTTGGATCAAGGTTCCAATTTTATGTCCATAATTTTCCAGGAGGTTATGTATAATTTGGGTATAATACAGTTGAAGTCTTCAGCCTACCACCCACAGACACAAGGAGCTTTAGAACGGTACCATCAGACTCTCGAAACGATGACCAGGGCATACTGTCATGAATATCACCATGATTGGGATAAACGACTAGAATTTCTTTTGTTTGCCACTAGGGATTTCCCTACTGAGTCTACCAGTTTCAGTTCTTTTGAATTAGTTTATGGACATGAGATAAGAGGTTCTCTAAAACTAATTAAGGTCAAGCTTTTATAACAGAGGGACAAATCTTCTGTGTTAGATTATGTATCTGTGTTTCGGGAGCAGCTCATGAGAGCCTGCGAGGTTACTCGGGAGCACCTGAAAGCTTCCCAAACAACCTTGAAGAAATGGGCAGACAAGCATGTCAAGACACGAACATTTCAACCAAAGGATGAGGTGTTCATATTACTTCCTTTACATGGTAAACTGCTGAAAGCACAGTTCCGTGGTCCATATAAAGTGGTCGAAAGAATGGGTAAAGTAAGTTATTTGATGGACGCTCCAGATTGCCGGAAAAAGAATCAGCTGTGTCATAGCAATATGTTGAAACAATATCATCGCCGGGAGGAGGATGAGCAAGAATAGATATGTCAGGTAATAGGGATAGTGAAGATGAGACAGAAGGAGGCCTAGATCATTTTCAAATTGAACCTCCTACTATCCGTTTAGCTAATACTGAATTTTTCGGGAGATTGGACACTATGCTTTCATATTTAGATGCAGAACAATGAGAAGACCTAACGAGGCTACTCACAGCATTTAAAGAAGTCTGTAGGGACAAGCCAGGATGTACAACCTTAGCCACACATGATGTAGATGTAGGGGAATCCTTTCCTCTAAAGCAGCATCCTTATTGCTTAAGTCCAGGGAAACAGTCCCAGGTGAAAGTAGAAATTCAATACATGTTGGAAAACCGCCTAATTGAATCCAGTCGAAGCTGCTGGAGTTCCCACGTGGTGTAAGTGCCTAAACCCAACGGTTCAACTAGATTCTGCATAGACTACAGAAATGTTGATGCAGTAACAAAGGCAGGCTCCGACCCAGTTCCTTGTTTGGAAGACCGTATTGACAGAGTGGGCAGTGCCACGTTTCTTGCAAAAATAGATTTGTAAAAGGGATACTGGCAGGTTTCTTTAACACTCCGAGCTAAAGAAATACAGGCCTTTGTCACACTAGACGGTCTATTCCCATGCCAAGTGATGCCATTTGGGCTAAAAAATGCCCCAGCCACTTTTCAGAGACCAATGAACCAAGTTGCAGCCAGTGTTCTTAATTGTATGTTTTACCTTGACGATTTGCTGGTATACAGAGACACTGAGAAGGACCATTTGGAACAATTAGAAACTCTGTTTAGAAAATTACAATCGGCTGATTTGTTAGTAAACTTTGCCAAAAATTCAAAAACCAGAATGCCATACTATTCTGATGGGATTTTACTATTACAGCCCTATTACTTGAAGATTATCCACATTGAAGGAAAAAAAGGGCGGCACAGTGGTTAGCACCACAGACTCAGCTCCAGCGACCCGGGTTCGATTCTGGGTACTGCCTGTGTGGAGTTTGCAAGTTCTCCCTGTGACCGCGTGGGTTTTTGCCGGGTGCTCCGGTTTCCTCCCACAGCCAAAGACTTGCAGGTTGATAGGTTAATTGGCCATTATAAATTGCCCCTAGTATAGGTAGGTTGGAGGGGAATTAAGGAAAGGTGGGGATGTGAGAGGGTAATGGGATTAATGTAGGATTAGTATAAATGGGTGGTTGATGGCCGGCACAGACTCGGTGGGCCGAAGGGCCTGTTTCAGTGCTGTATCTCTAAATAAAATAAAATAAATAAAGTAATATAATTGTGGATGCTTTGTCTAGAATCTAACATTGCTTTGAGATATCTGAATGCAAAGATGGTACAAAGCCAATCTGTATTAGCTACATGTAAAGAGTGAATGGGAATGAGTGTGTAAATGTGTTTTAATAATTCATCTTTTTTTCACTTTTTGTAATGAAACGCATTTAAAAATGGCATTTCATTCCTCCAAGGATGGCGGTGAGGGGGCCGTGAGAGAGAGAGACGGGGCAGAGAGAGAGAGGTGGGGGCAGTGAGAGAGAAAGCGGGGGAGATGACATAGCCATAACACCGAGAGGGAGGGAAGGAGCGAGAGAGACGTGCACAGAGAGAGAGAAGTGGGAGAGAGCGCGATCAAGATCACTCCTGACAAATGGACATCTATCTGGAATACTCTGCATTGCTATAAGTTTGCGGGCAAACATTGACTACTTACGCAACCATAAATGCCAGGTATCTCACTAAATCAGTGTCCAACATAGTGAAGAGAAAGTAAGTCAAAAATTAGTCTCCTCATTTAAATCTTCATGACAAAAATGCACATTTTTTGTTTTGATTAATAGTAAGATAAATTTTTAATACCTTTTATCTTTCTGAAATAGTCTCACCGGCCCCCTGTGTAAGGCAAAAATTGTAATGTGACCCCCAAGGGAAAATGTTGGACACCGCTGCTTCAAGCTTTTAAGCTTATGTTTTAAAATAACCTGGCAGCTATGTAGCAACTACTTAGCAGCTAAGTATGTCAAAGGTCAGTAACTGTAATGTGCATCATTTACTCTCCAGTTTGAAGGCAGATAAGCGGAGTGGCAATGTCATTTGAAAGTTGTCTGTATCATAATTACATTAATGTTAAAAGTGCACCTTTGCTAACAGGTGATAGATTTGGCTTGGATATAAATTGGTTAGTTTAGAGTATAATTTTACAGATAGTGACTAAACATTTTGTAACTGAATAATACATGCAGTAATAACCGCTCAACGTTTTGCAGAACAGCTGTTGTTAATTAGCTTGTCAGAGCTGAATCAAAATCGACAGTGATGGACTAAGATATAGACATAAGTGAATTTAAGAGAATCACTTTATTGGAGGAATTGAAGGGCACTCTTTGTTTGTAATTGTGTTCATCTAATTTTGTCATTAGCTTTGTTGAGCAAATGACATTCTGTCCATGAGGGATTCTGCTGTTGCTGTATTCCTGGTCTCTCAGCCTGTCAAGTTGAATAAACTAGTTTTGGCTCCTTACCGTTAATCTCTCTGTCCCTTCCTGTCCCACTCTGCTTTTCTGAGTTACATGACTTCTGAAGTACAATGTGCTTCACCCTATAAAATTTTCCTGATTTGGAGATCACTGCCTTATTGTTGGCTGCCGTCTTCCGATACATATGACAAGCAGGTGGAGAAGTTGCACAGAGACCATCACGAGTTAAATTGTCTTGTGACAACAGCAGTGGAAGAAATGGTCTGTCTTCCTATTGCTGGTTTTTCTACTGCCTCACCTCAATGACCACAATAACAATCCTCTCTTTGGGTTTCATGGTTTATTGGATGAATTTGCAATCCTGACAGTGTGAATCCACAGAGATCATCCAATAAGGTCATTTACTACCCCGTGACGTGATGTAGCTAGTTCTATTCTGACATCGCATAATATTTTGCTTGCTAGATAACTAATACAGCTGTGTTGTTCCCCATTGATGTTTGTGTGCGTAACTACTTTATTTATGCAGAGATATGTGTTTTGATGGCATTAGATTGGCTGTACACTTCATATACAGCTTAATTGCCCCCATGTCCATGGCTGAGTCAATAATTTTGTCAAATATCCAGGGAGGGAGAGAGAAAGTGAGGATCTACAGGCCAGTTAGCCGAACATCTATCGTTGGTAAAATGCTGGAATCTGTTATTAAGGAAGTCTTAATGCATTTAGAAAAGCACAGTATGATCAGAACAAGTTGACATGGTTTTACTAAAGGGAAGATCCTGTTTGACAGATTTATTAGAGTTTTTTGAGGATGTAACTAATAGGGTAGATAAAGGGGAACCAGTAGATGTAATATACCTGGTTTTCCAAAAGGCATTCAATAAGGTGTCACACAAAAGGTTAATAGGCAAGATAGGGCTCATGGAGTTGGGGGTAATATATGAGCATGGATGGAGGGGGTAATGTACAGGAAACAATGGGTGGGCATAAATGAGGTATTTTCAAGTTGGCAGGTAGTGAATAGTGGAGTGTCATAAGGATCAGTGCTGAGGTTTCAGCTATTTACAATCTATATTAATGACTTGGATGAAGAGACAGAGTAATGTATCTAGGTTTGCTGATGATGCAAAGGTAGGTGGAAAGGTAAACTGGGGAGGATACAGAGAGGCTGCAAAGAGATAAAGACAGGTTAAGCGAGTGGGCAACAAGATAGCAGGAGTAGTATAATGTAGGCAAGTGTGAAGTTATTCACTTTTGTCGTAAGAAGAGAAAAGCAGAATATTTTTTAAAAGGTGTGAAACTTGTAAGTGTTGATGTTCAGAGAGGTAGGTATGCTAATACAAGGAACACAAAGTTAGCATGAAGGGACAGCAAGCAAATAGGAAGGAAGATGGCTTTTGGCCTTGATTAAAGGGGATTGGAGTAGAGCATAGTTGTCCAAACTTTTCGGTCAGAAGGCCGCATTATGATTTTTGTTCGGCCTGGAGGGCAGGTGAGCAGATTTCGAAAGATAAAGGCAATAAAAAGTTAGCTTACTGATAAAAAACAAGAACAAATGTGCATTTTTGTGAAGAAGCTTTAAATAAGAAGACAAATTTATTGACTTACTTTCTTGTCACTATATTGAAAACTAATTTAGTGATATGCCTGGCGCTGTTTTGCTTGCATAAGTAGTCAATCAGTAGGCGGCACACTTGATGTAGCGATGCAGAGTATTCTGGATAGATATCCATCCGGCAGGAGTGATCTTGATCTCTCTCTTTGTCTCTTCCTGTGTTTCCTCCTCCCTGTGTTGTTCCTCCCTCCACCCCCCCCCCCCCCCCCCCACCGTGTCATTCTCTCTCTCTGTGTTCCACACCCATCCCCCCTCTTTCTGTTCCCCCCCCCCAACCCGCCCCTCTCTCTCTCCCCCGCCCCTCTCTCTCTCTCCCCCGCCCCCCCCCCCTCCCCCTAAATTGATCCCTGGGATGATGTCCTATGATGAGTAAATTGAGACTATGTTCTCTGGAGTTTAGAAGAATGAGAGGCGATCTCACTGAAGCATACAAGATTCTGAAGAGGCTGGATGGGGTAGACACTGAAAGGTTGTTCCTGCTGGTCGGGGTATCTAACACACACGGGCACAGTCACAGGATTAGGGGCTGATCATTTCGGACTAAAATGAGGAGAAATTACTTCACTGAAACGCTTGTGATTCTTTGGAATTCTCTACCCCAGACGATTGTGTATGCTCCATCGTTGAATAAATTTAAGGCTGGAATATACAGACTTTTGGTCTTTCAGAATCAAGGGATATGGCAAGTGGGCGGGAAAGCAGAGTTGAAGCCTAAGATCAGCCATGACCGTATTGAATGGCAGAACAGGCTTGATGGGCCATATGGTCTACTCCTATTTCTTGTGTTCTTGATGAATTGAGATGGAGGTTGAAATCGCCGAGGATGAGAAGTTGCTTTGTGCAGAAGCTGAGGGAGGAAAGCAGCGAACATAACGGTGAAAATTGTTTTGTTATTTTATTATTTTTTATTCAGAGATACAGCACTGAAACAGGCCCTTCAGCCCACTGCGTCTGTGCCGACCATCAACCACCCATTTATACTAATCCTACATTAATCCCATTACCCTCTCACATCCCCACCTTCCCTCCATTCCCCTCCAACCTACCTGTTGCATTTGAGCAATAGAGAGCAAACTTTTTAAATGAGGCAATAAGTGTGGAACAAAGGTGAGATGCTCAAAGGAGGAGAAGGAGCCAGAGGAGTAAGGAGACAGACCAAGGTGCTATTTTGCAATAGCCATACTGCCACTTTGACGATCTGGGTGGCACAAGTGGTGGCAGGTATAGCCAGGAGGGGAGGCTTCATTTAGTGGGAAGGTATCATCGCTCCTCAGCTAGATTTCCATCTAGGCCATGATATTAATTTTTTTTTACAAGTCTTCATGATATTAAAGATCTTTTGGGCCTCCTTATCTCGAGAGACAATGGATACACGCCTGGAGGTGGTCAGTAGTTTGTGAAGCAGCGCCTGGAGTGGCTATAAAGGCCAATTCTGGAGTGACAGGCTCTTCCACAGGTGCTGCAGAGAAATTTGTTTGTTGGGGCTGTTGCACAGTTGGCTCTCCCCTTGCGCCTCTGTCTTTTTTCCTGCCAACTACTAAGTCTCTTCGACTCGCCACAATTTAGCCCTGTCTTTATGGCTGCCCGCCAGCTCTGGCGAATGCTGGCAACTGACTCCCACGACTTGTGATCAATGTCACACGATTTCATGTCGCGTTTGCAGACGTCTTTATAACGGAGACATGGACGGCCGGTGGGTCTGATACCAGTGGCGAGCTCGCTGTACAATGTGTCTTTGGGGATCCTGCCATCTTCCATGCGGCTCATATTAAAGATACAGTATTGAAATCCAACATCGAGATTTTATCAAGCCTACAGCTCATTGTGTTGTCACTCTGAACTTTTCAATTGTTGCCCCAACACTTGTAATCGATTTTACTTGTAGGAAAGAGAACATCGAGATCAACTCCGAATGGGTCTGCTAAACCTTCCTACTCCAAAGAATGACTTTGAAATTGTGCTCCCAGAGAATGCAGAGCGTGAGCTTGAGGAACAGGAGACAGAAGATAACTTCATCGAAGATGCTGCTGATGTAGAATCTCGTAGACAAGTAAGCTCCTTCAAAAGTTCTACCAAAGTCGTTTTTCAAAGTTTTTGTGAATGTGCAGTGCATTGTACTTGAATTTACTGAATTGCATTTTAATAGTAATAGTTACATTGGATCACATGGCCAATATTTGAATTCTCGAAACTGGTATGTTCTTTAACTAATGACCTGCTGATAGCTCAGTGGAATAGTACAGTATGTTTAGCATGCATTTGTATTTGAAAGCCAAATTTGTGTTTGGAAGATTCACGTTTTTCATTATTTCCTATTCAGGCCATGAAAGATGCTGAACGTGAGAGGGAATTAAAAAAGAGACACCAATCAGTACAGCGAAGTCTTCCAAGACCTACAGAGGTGAGTATAAAACTTGCGATTTAATATTAAAAATAGGCAGAAAGTGAACTTGGAATTGAAAACTAGTAAATCATCCTACGGCAAGTTGAAAGGATGACTATCCAATCAGTGAAAGAATTGCATTATGAAAAGCTAGCAATAGCAACATGGTGAAAGATCTATGAATCACGTTTTTAGAATTTTTAAGTTTAGGCATTATACAGGTAACTATGGAAATGTTCTTTCAAAATATAAAATTGTAGTGTATAAGCCACGTTTTCTTTTAATTTTAGGTAAATGAAACCATCTTACGGCCTCTGAATGTTGAGCCACCCCTGACTGAGATGCAGAAAGCTGAAGAGATGGTGAAGAAAGAAATGATTATCATGCTACACTATGATACACTTCATCATCCGTATGTAGACCTGTTTGGTAAAAGAGGGAAGGGAGCAGGATCAAGCTCCAGTAATGCTGAGCACATTGCTTTCCTGGAACACAATGGATATGAAAAGATCAGTAAAGAAGACATGAAAAAGGTTTGTTAACTATTGTAATGTTTCAAATAGAACTTGTAACTGATAAATTTGGGTGATGGAACGTTCCATTGAGTGAGTAAAATCTGAAAAGATTTTGAAGAAAAAATTGCATTTTTTTAAAGTTTCCAACTTGGAAGGGGAATAATTCCAGACTGTTCATTCTGAAGGCGACACGTGGAGCTTGTGTTATTTTCCATTGGGATAAAAGAATAAGTGGATATATTATCCAGGACTTTAAAATTCCGGGTGGTAGAGATGTAAGCAGGCTATTTCTTAGTGTGGGCCGAATAGTGGAGACAGGATTAAAATTAATAACTCCACAGGTAGTACTTGAGGTTAGAAGAGACCTTTTCTACTGAGTAGTAGATATGCTGGAAAAGACAGCTGAGGGTCAGTCAGTAAACTTCTTTGGAAAGAAACTGGATGAATATCTGGTTGGGGATGAGATTGGAGCTAATAGGGATTCAACACTGCTGGGTTCACAATGGTTTCTGTGTTGCTGTTGTAGGGAAGAGCAGCAGGTGAGGTTTTGTGGGTGTTAGTGGAGTGCATCAGGTCAGGGTTGAACAAAGGCGATGGGGGAAAAGATCATAATCCAGATCTGGGTTGTCCAACCTTTTCAGGCGCAAGGCCACATTACGATTTTTGCTCGGCCCAGTAGGGGGCCAGTGAGCAAATTTTGAAAGATAAAGGCATTAAAAATTTATCTTACTAAAAAAAAAAATTATTGTTCCAAGAGCATTTGAATGCTCGATATTCAGCATCAATCTTCCTTTTCTTGCTGTATCCATGGGCTGCCAACTATGAGAGGGAAGTGACTCAACTTCAAAATGGTTATAAAACTACCAACAGGTCTTATGCTTTCCCTGGTTGATACTTCCCAACACACAACTATTATCTTGGCCAAGTTCCATGACTCTAATCTGGGTATATGAAATAGGGCAGACTGGGTTTTTAAAAATTACTGGATTTTCTTCAACAATTCCTCCCTTCGCCCACCATGCACCAGGAGCAGAAATTCACCTCCCCACCCCCACCACACAGTCCCTGTGAGCTCCTCTCTCCCCTTCCTTTCTCCACCAATTCCGACTCCCCTTCTTCGTCGCCGCTACCAACTCCAACTTCCCTTCTCCGCCACAAATGCATAGAGCTCTCCTCTTCGCTGCCACCTCAAAGAGTTCACCTACCTCTCCCAACAGTTTTTATTGGTCAGCGCCCAGGATTGACAGGCCTGAACAAAGCGCACGCCTTGATTGGCGGGTCAGAACGAAGCGCACCACGATTGGCGGGCGGACCGAAACCTTTGGCGGGCTGGAGTGTGACCCGTGGGCCGTATGTTGGACAACCCTGATCTGGATCATTGCTTAACTACCTTTGAGAATTAGGAAATAATTATGCTCAACATTCCCTCAGGTGTTAAATGGGTAGGGTAAAATCCAGTGATTGGTAAATTGTGTATGGTGTGCGGAAGGATTAGGTTTGATGAATGAAATGTTTTTCTTCAGTTTTATATTGCCCATCCCACAAGTCAACAGTCACTGTTTCCTCTATGACTCTCGGCTGTCAGAATGCAAGCAACTTGTAGCAATAATAGAAGAATGGGAGGAGGTTTAAAATTTCATAACTAGCAAAGAAAAGAGTGCTATAAGCTAATCATTTTAATGTCTGAGTTTAAAATTTGTTTTAAGTACAGAAAGTATTTTTTAAAAAAGTAAAAATACATTCTTTCGACACCCATGTCATTGCTTCAAAAGGAAATACTGAATTTTATATCAGAGGTATTGACAATCTTGTGGCAAAAAGAAAAGTTAATGGAAATGAATTCAGTATATGCACCCCAAACACCATCATGAAGTATGAGCCTTCTGAATGAAAGGTAGTCTTTTATTCCTTGGACTGTTGTTGAAATATCCCTTGCAAAATTTCTATTTTCTTGAATTCTCTTATGCATTCCTTTTCGTGTACTTGCTACCTAATCCGACATTGGAATGAAGCTCCAAAAATGCCATGCATCTTAAAAAACCTGTCCCTTTATCAAAAATTCCCTGCATATACATCAGTGTAGAATTTTGAAATTAGTACAAAGGTACATGCATTGCATTTTCAAATAGTATAAGATGAATAAAACAATTTGAAAGGAAAAGTGCAACATTCCAAAATGTGCCTTGAGATTGCGAATGGCAAGTGCTGGTGTTACATTTTATAAGTTTCATGTAGAATTTTGTCTTCATTTGCAATTGTATGATATTTTTGACCCTACAATTGAAAAGTACTGGACTGAACAATGCAGTTGATTTTTAGATCTGGAGTAAGGTTAATCTCTTTTATATTAAATATCCAAACTAATGATGTAAAGCTTTTCAGTTATCTCTTATCTGTTCAGCTGCCTGAATTAATTACATTTTAATCTAATTTGCTGGTATGTCCTGATCATTGAAATGCTGCTGGGATCAGTAGCTTGGATGGGCAGTGCAACTTGTTTATTTTCAGATAGTATGGAAATCATAAGGGGCTTTGGGGTATATAGGCACAAAATTACAATAAATGGCTGACTAGTTGTTACTAATTTCTTAAAAACTGATCTGCCTGGATGTTGCAATTGAAGTATAGGTTATGCCACAGTTATAGCCTCAGCTGAAGTATTGTGCTCAGTCTTGGGCACCACACTTAATAAGGATGTCTAGGCCTTGGAGTGAGTGCAGAGGAGATTTACTCGAATGCTACCAGGGATGAGGGCCTTCAGTTATGTGGAGAGATTGTAGAAGGTTCTCCTGAGAGTAGAGAACTTTAAGAGGAGATATGACCGAGGTTTTCAAAAGCATATGAAGAGTTTTGATAGAGTAAAGAAGGAAAAATTGTTTCCAGTGGCGCAAGGGTCAGTAACCAGAGGGCACAGATTTAAGGTAATTAGGAGAAGAATCAGAGATGAGATGAGATTTTTTTAGTAGCGATTTATGATTTGGAATGCACTGCCTGAAAGGGTGTTCGAAGCATATTCAAGAGTATCTTTCAAAAGAGAATTAGATAGATACTTGAATGGATTTTGGTAGAGTAAGTAGAGAGAAACTGTTTCCAGTGCCAAGACAGCCAGTAACCAGAAGGTGCAGATTTAAGTTAATTAGCAAAAGAACCAGAAGGGAGATGAGAATTTTTTTTACGCAGTGAATTGTTGTGATCTGGAATTCATTATCTGAAAGTATGTTGGAAGCAGATTCAATAGTAGCTTTCAAAAGGGAATTAGATGAATGCGTGACGGGAGAAAAAAATTAGAGGGCTATGGGGAAAGAGATGGGGAGTAGGACTAATAGGATAGTTCTTTCAAAGAGCCACAGACATGATGGATTGATTGGCCTCCTTCTATGCTCTATGATTCTATGTATACTGTCATAGTAATTTGAAGGGTCCTTGAATCAAATTGGGTAAACACTTTATCCTTTGTTCCTGTGTATTGTGGGAACTCTAACTCTCGCAAAAGCACCATGCAGTTTATAAGTAATGGAGAGTTTGTGAAAAACTTGGATTAGTACGATTGTATTTGAAGCACTTTGGTTTGGACAAAGAAGTGGTCAGTCACTGTCATACCATTTATTGGGTATTATCAAAAGGATATGGGGACATAGCGCATAGAGTTTAAATTACGCTTGTAGCTGGAAAAGGTAATACTGTTCCTTTGGACAGCTATAGCTGCATATTAACCTTAGCTCTTCGGTCCTTCAATTTTTGTATTATTTAAACTAGTAATGATATGCCAGTCCAGCATGGACCAGGAATAATAATTAGAAAGTCATGGTCATTTATGGCACAGAAGGAGGCCATTCAGCCTATTGAGTCCATGCTGGCTCTCCACGGAGCTGTGCAGTTAGTCCCACTCCCTCGCTTGATCCCCATAGCCCTGCACGTTTATTTCCTTTAAGTGGCTATCCAATTTCCTTTTGAAATCATTGATTCTCTCCGCTTCCACCACCCTTGTGGGCAGCGAGTTCCAGGTCATTACTACTTCCTGCATAATAAAAGTTCTCCCTCGTATTTTACCTGCTTCTCTTGCCCAAAACCTTCAATTTGTGTCCACTATTCCATGTACCATTAGTTAATGGGAACAGCTTTTCCTTGTCTAACTTATCGAAGGCTGTCATAATCTTGTACACTTCTATTAAATCTCCCCTCAATCTCCTTTATTCTAAGGCGAACAATCCCAGCTTTTCCACCCGAACCTTGTAACTAAAATCCCCCATCCTTGGAACCATTCTGGTGAATCTCCTCTGCACCCTGTCAAGGATCCTCACATCCTTAAGTGTGGTGACCAGAACTGGACGCAGTACTTCAGTTGGGGGTCTAATCATGCTTTATAAAGGTTTCATCCTTGTTGGAATTTGCCTAGTGTCACAAGTTTTTTTTTATTGAAAGCTTAGAATTACGTATTTTTTTTAAAAACTGAGAAAAAGGATTTTTCTCTGAAGATTGAATGCTGAAACTTGGTGTTTGAACTGAGCGAAACACAGACTGTAAGACACCTGTTTCCAAGCAACTTAGAGGAATGGCAGGTCAGGATTTATGATTGTCACATGACTGGTCTGTTGATGTTTTAGTTTCACTTTTGCATTGTGAAAAAAGACCAGTGAGCTGGACAAGCTGCATGCAATAAGTTCTTTGCTTTAACCTGCCTGGAGCAAATGAAAAAGAACTACTTCTGAAAAGGATGACTTGCATCTCTTGGAAAGAAATCCTACATTTGAGTTGTGGCTGTGGTCTCCCTGGAGAGGAAAAGACCCAGGAAAAGAAGAATTGCTGCTCTCTTTGGAGAAAAACTGCTTTGCAGCAAAGAAGCCCCTGCATTCGGAAGGTATAGGAGCTTTCTATTGCCTCCAGCCTCTGAAGAATCCGTGCCTCAGGCTTCCTGTTGCCTCTTGTATTTTGGGAGATCCTGAAATCTCAAGAAAGCTTCATTTGCTGGACTGCTACTTCAAAACTCAAGCAGACCTGTTGCTACACCCTTTGCTGAAAGACCTGTTTGACGCCTGCTGCAGACAAATTGCCTTGAACGTCTATCCATCACCCACTGTTCAACAACCTCGCCTGGGAGACTGAGTGGCATCTGACTATTTGACTCTGGGACACCTCACCATACCGGAAACATTCTACCAGAGCTGGATAAACTCAATCATTTTATTTTTTCCTTTTTGTTTAAAGAAACCTGGTTTGGTGTGCTTTATTCTGGGGGACAAACAGAGTGTTTAATTTGGCTATTTTTCAGTAGGTAGGAAGCTTTACTAATATGTTGTGGCCTATGGAGTAGTGGGACTGAATTAACAGTGCATTTCTCCCACCTTGGTCGGAACACGAACCTGTACGTGAAGCATCTCTTCCTTAAAGATAACCCATTGTTTATCAGAAGCCCTATAATCTGAATGACTGTATAAACTGTAATTGCAAAAATGTAGTATTTTGCATTTTCGCGCCACAATGTTTGAAATTTCCTTATGAAGCTTTTGCATGAAAAAATCTAAAATGTCAGATTTAAGCATTCACAGAATCACAGAATAATACAGTGCAGCAGAGGCCCTTCGGCCCATCGAGTCTGCACCGATGCATTAAAAGACCTGACCTGTCTACCTAATCCCATTTGCCAGCACTTGGCCCATAGCCTTGAATGTTATGACGTGCCAAGTGCTCATCCAGGTACTTTTTAAAGGATGTGAGGCAACCTGCCTCTACCACCCTCCCAGGCAGGGCATTCAGTTCATTGTTTTCCCAGGTGGCTGACGAATATGAATTTTTATCTAAGTAACATTTTTTAAAGTGAAAGGAGGGCTGGGAAATATTGTATATTGTTAACCCATATTACTGCTACCCTTCATGAAAAAATACCTTAATTATGGTTTATGGCACCAGTTTCAAGATCCACTTGGTAGGAAAATTGCAAACTTAAGATTACTGCAAGTGTTGCCACTCTGTGCCACTGGATGTCAGTAATATGTTTGCAATAGTGTGCTACAGAGTTTGGCAAGACTAATGTAATGAAAGAATGGACTCATACACATAGAACCAGATACTCTTAAAGTCATCTGCTTTTGTGACAATAAAATAATAACGTTCTTTTCAAATCCACTTCCATTTTCACCTGGACGGCCTGTGAAAGCAGTGAAAAAAGACAACAGCAAGTGTATTTTGACATTGTTGGCTTTTCATTCAAAATTACTCATTTAATATTTTGGTGAATAAAATGGCAAGACACACTAGAAAAACACAAGTCAGTACCCTCAGTATAGAGTTTCAGGTTTGGAGCTATTTGAAGTAGAACCTATACAGTGCATTGTTTTAATTTTCTAAAATAGCTGTTATAATTTATCAAGCCAAAAAATCTTAATATAATACAATGTCCAATAATCGTAGAATCGTAGAGTTATACAGCACAGAAACAGGCCCTTCGGCCCATCGTGTCTGTGCCGGCCATCAAGCACCTAACTATTCTAGTCCCATTTTCCAGCAATTGGCCCGTAGCCTTGTATGCTATGGAGATACTAGTGTTCATCTAAATACTTCTTAAATGTTGTGAGGGTTCCTACCTCTACCACCACTTCAGGCAGTGTATTCCCGATTCCAACCACCCTCTGGGTGAAAAAAACTTTTCCTCAAATCCCCTCTAAACCTGCTGCCCCTTACCTTAAATCTATGCCCCCTGGTTATTGACCCCTCTGCGAAGGAGAAAAGTCTCTTCCTAGCTAACCTATCAATGCCCCTCATAATTTTGTATACCTCAATCAGGTCCCCCCTCAGCCTTCTCTGTTCCAAGGAAAACAACCCTAGCCTTTTCAGTCTCTCTTCATAGCTGAATTGCTCCAGCCCAGGCAACATCCTGGTGGATCTCCTCTGCACCCTCTCCAATGCAATCACATCCTTCCTATAGTGTGGTGCCCAGAACTGTACACAGTACTCCAGCTGGGGCCTAACTAGCGTTTTATACAGCTCCATCATAACCTCCCTGCTCTTATATTCTGTGCCTTGGCTAATAAAGGCAAGTATCCCATATGCCTTCCTAACCACCTTATCTACCTGTGTTGCTGCCTTCAGTGATCTATGGACAAGTACACCAAGGTCCCTCTGACCTTCTGTACTTCCTAGGGTCCTATCATCCATTGTATATTCCCTTGCCTTGTTGGTCCTGCCAAAATGCATCACCTCACACTTCTCAGGATTAAATTCCATTTGCCACGGTTCCACCCGTCTTACCAGCCCATCTATATCGCCCTGTAATCTAAGGCTTTCCTCCTCACTATTTACGACACCACCAATTTTTGTGTCATCTGTGAACTTATCATACCTCCTATATTTACGTCTAAATCATTAATGTACACTACAAACAGCAAGGGTCCCAGCACCAATCCCTGTGGTACACCACTGGTCACAGGCTTCCACTCGCAAAAATAACCTTGACCATTACCCTCTGTTTCCTGCCACCAAGCCAATTTTGGATCCAATTTGCCAAATTGCCCTGGATCCCATGGGCTCTTACCTACTTAACTAATCTCCCATGCGGGACCTTATCAAAAGCCTTACTGAAGTCCATGTTAGGCTGCATCAACTGCTTTACCCTCATCTACACATCTAGTCACCTCCTCGAAAAATTCAATCAAGTTAGTTAGACACGATCTCCCCCTGACAAAGCCTTGCTGACCATCCCTGATTATTCCCTCTCTCCTTTACATGGTCCATCTCCGACACTTCCCTTCCCTTCCTCGACTTCTCTATCTCTATCTCTGGTGATAGGCTGTCTATTAATATCCATTATAAGCCCACTGACTCCCACAGCTACCTCGACTACACTTCTTCACACCCTGCCTCCTGTAAGGACTCCATTCCATTCTCCCAGTTTCTCCATCTCCGACGCAGCTGCTCTGATGATGCAACCTTCCATGACAGCGCTTCTGATATGTCTTCCTTTATGCTCAACCGAGGATTCCCCCCATTGGTTGACAGGGCCCTCAACCATGTCCGGCCCATTTCCTGCACCTCTACCCTCACACCCTCCCCTCCCTCCCAGAACCGCGACAGGATTCCCCTTGTCCGCACTTTCCACCCCATCAGCCTCCATATCCAAAGGATAATCCTCCGCCATTTCCACCTCCGCCATTTCCACCACCTCCAACGTGATGCCACTACCGAACGCATCTTCCCCTATTTCCCCTGTCAGCATTCCGAAGGGATCGTTCCCTCCGTGACACCCTGGTCCACTCCTCCATTACCCCCACCACCTCGTCCCCTTCCCATGGCACCTTCCCCTGCAATCGTAGGAGCTGTAATACCTGCCCATTTACCTCCTCTCTCCTCACTATCCCAGGCCCCAAACACTCCTTTCAGGTGAAGCAGCGATTTACTTGTACTTCTTTCAGTTTAGTATACTGTATTCGCTGCTAACAATGTGGTCTCCTCTACATTGGGGAGACCAAACGCAAACTAGGTGACCGCTTTGCGGAAGACCTCATTCAGTCCACAAGCAGGACCCCGAGCTTCCGGTTGCTTGCCATTTCAAGACCCCCACCCGCCTTGCTCTCATGCTCACATCTCTGTCCTGGGATTGCTGCAGTGTTCCAGTGAACATCAATGCAAGCTCGAGGAACAGCATCTCATTTACCAATTAGGCACACTACAGCCTGCCGGACTGAACATTGAGTTCAATATTTTCAGAGGATGACGGGCTCCATTTTACTTTTATTTTTAGTTATTTTTTTCTTCTTCCTTTTTTTAATATTTTTTTTGTGTTTATTTTATTTTATTTCATCTTAGTTTGTTCAGTTTGCTTACCCACTGTTTTTTTCATGTTTGTACTTGCGGCTGTTCAATTTTCAGTCCATTAACACCCTATCTGTATTAATGCTTTGTCTTTCAACACACCATTAACATATTGTTTGCCTTTGCTCCACGACCTTCTGGTCAGCTATTCTGTGACCTTGTCCTATTTACACCTTCTCCTTTGTTATCTCTTGCCCCACCCCCGCTTTTCTTGCTTATAACCTTCTACATTTTTAATATTTGCTAGTTCTGAACAAGGGTCACTGACCTGAAATGTTAACTCTGCTTCTCTCCACAGATGCTGCCAGACCTGCTGAGTATTTCCAGCATTTCTTCTTTTTATTCCTGATTATTCCCTGCCTCTCCAAGTGGAGATTAATCCTGTCCCTCAGAATTTTTTCCAATAGTTTCCCAACCACTGATGTTAGACTCACCGGCCTGTAATTACCTGGTCTATCCCTGCTACCCTTCTTGAATAATGGTACCACATTCGCTGTCCTCCAGTCCTCTCCCATTGTCAGAAAGGATCTGAAAATTTGTGTCAGAGCCCCTGCTATCACCTCCCTTGCCTCACATAACAGGCTGGGGTACATCTCATCAGGGCCTGGGGATTTATCCATTTTTAAGCCAGCTAAAACATCTACTACTTCCTCCCTTTCAATGTTAATATGTTCAAGTATATCGCAATCCCCTTCCCTGTTCTCTACAGCTACCATAGTGAAAACAGATGAAAAGTAATCATTTAAATCTCACCTATGTCCTCCATCTCCACACACACATTGCCACTTTGGTCCCTAATAGGCCCTATTCTTTCCCTGGTTATCCTCTTGCCCTTAACATACTTATAAAACGCCTTAGGATTTTCCTTTATATTGACCGCCAATGTATTTTCATGTCCCTCTTTGCTCTCCTAATTACTTTTTTAATTACCTCGCTACACTTTCTATACTCTAATGCCTCTGCTGTTTTCAGTGCTCCTAATCTGCCAGAAGCCTCCTTTTTTTTCCTAATCCAATACTCTATATCCCTTGGCATCCAGGGTTCCCTGGACTTGATGGTCCTACCCTTCACCTTAATGGGTACATGTTGGCTCTGAACCCTCACTATTTCTTCTTTGAATGACTCCCACTGGCCTGATGTAGACTTTCCTACAAGTAGCTGCTCCCAGTCCACTTTGGCCAGATCCTGTTTTTATCAAATTGAAATCGGCCTTCCCCCAATTCAGTACCTTTATTTCTGGCCCATCTTTGTCCTTTTCCATAACTACCTTAAATCTTACAGTGTTATGGTCACTATCCATGAAATGTTCCCCCACTGATACTCTACCACTTGTCCAGCTTCATTCCCTAGGATTAGGCCCAGTACTGCCCCTTCTCTTGTAGGACTTTCTACATACTGGCTCAAAAAGTTCTCCTGTATGCATTTTAAGAATTCCTCCCCCTTTAAGCCTTTTGCACTGAGACTATCCTGGTTGATATTAGGTAAGTTGAAATCCCCTACTATTATTACCCTATTATTTTTACACCTCTCTGAGATTTGCCAACATATCTGTTCCTCTATCTCTTCCTGACCATTCGGAGGCCTGTAGTATATGCCCAGCCAAGTGATTGCCCCCTTTTGTTCTTAAGTTCTACCCATATGGCTTCATTTGAGGAACCTTCTCAGATATCATCCTCCTTACTGCAGTAATTGACTCCTTGATCAACAGTGAAATACCAACTCTTTTATTTTCCCCTCCCCCCATCATGCCTGAAGATTCTATACACTGGAATATTGAGTTGCCAGTCCTGCCCCTCCCTCTGACATGTCTCTGTGATAGCAATAATGCCTCTAATAGTAAGAGTCTGCAACATATTTACTGCATGCATTTTTTTTTCAGGCAAGTGATTTATTGACTCTGGAGATGGAGGTTGTAAAACATGGTATGGGGCATGGAGACCTTCCTCTTGACGCATACAACCAGGTATGGGAAGAATGTTACAGTCAGGTGCTGTATCTGCCTGGACAGAACAGGTACACTCGTGCCAACCTGGCTAGCAAGAAGGACCGAATAGAATCACTGGAAAAGAAACTGGAGGTGAGTGTACAATATGAGGAACTGGATGACGCTATAAATAGAAAGCTGTTTAAGTCCCAAGAATGTGGAAAGACTGTTTTTCGCTCATGGTTCAAAGCGACATGAGATAACCCTGTCTAAAACCAGTTTTTTAGAGGACGCAAGATCAATACAATTAAACCTTTCAAACTGAGTGCAGTTAACTGATCGTGATCTCACTTGCAGTTGCTTATGGGCAGTTTGGAAACTAGCAAAATTATTATAAGGCAGGAATATGAGGATCATTGTTGACATGAAAATGCTAGAAGTAAAATTTGTGCAAGACAGATTGCAGATCAGTTTAACCAAAAAGAGCTGTGTTTGAATGAGATTGCCTAAACAGGTTGTGTATTTAAATTAATGAGAATTGACAAGTCAAGGTAAGATAGTAGGGACTCTGCATTGGTTCTGACATGCTAAAGGATGTAGCTGCTAGTCTCGGTCTGCAGCAGGTGGTGAGGGAAACAACAAGAGGAAAAAACATACTTGACCTTGTCCTCACCAATCTGCCTGCTGCAGATGCATCTGTCATGACAGTATTGGTCGGAGTGACCACCGCACAGTCCTTGTGGAGACAAAGTCTCGCCTTCATATTGAAGATACCTTCCATCGTGTTGTGTGGCACTACCACTGTGCTAAATGGGATAGATTTCGAACAGATCTAGCAGTGGGCGGCACTGTGGCGCAGTGGTTAGCACCGCAGCCTCACAGCTCCAGCGACCCAGGTTCAATTCTGGGTACTGCCTGTGTGGAGTTTGCAAGTTCTCCCTGTGTCTGCGTGGGTTTCCTCCGGGTGCTCCGGTTTCCTCCCACATGCCAAAGACTTGCAGGGTGATAGGTTATAAAAACAAGAAATTCTGGAACCACTCAGCAGGTCTGGCAGCATCTGTGGAAAGAGAAGCAGAGTTAACGTTTCGGGTCAGTGACCCTTCATCGGTGATAGGTTAATTGGCCATTATAAATTGCCCCTAGTATAGGTAGGTGGTAGGGAAATATAGGGACTGGTGGGGATGTGGTAGGAATATGGAATTAGTGTAGGATTAGTATAATATGGGTGGTTGATGGTCGGCACAGACTCGGTGGGCCGAAGGGCCTGTTTCAGTGCTGTATCTCGAAAACTAAAAACTAAAACAGTGCAAAACTGGGCATCGATGAGGCACTGTGGGCCATCAGCAGCAGCAGAATTGTACTCAGCCACAATCTGTAACCTCATAGCCCGGCATATCCCCCACTGTACCATTACTGTTCAGCAGGGAGACCAATCCTGGTTCAATGAAGAATGCAGGGAGGACATGTCCGGAGCAGCACCAGGCATACCTCAAAGTAAGGTATCAACCTGGTGAAGCTACAACCCAGAACTACTTGCGTGCCAAACTGCATAAGCAGCATGCGATAGACAGAGCTAAGCGATCCGATAACCAGTGGACCAGAATTAAGCTCCTGCCACATCCAGCCGTGAATGGTGGTGGACAATTAAACATCTAACTAGAGGAGGTGACTCCACAAATATCCCCACCCTCAATGATGGGGGAGCCCAGCACATCAGTGCAAAAGATAAGGCCGAAGCATTTGCAACAATCTTCAGCCAGAAGTGGCGAGTCGATGATCCATCTCTGCCTCGTCCTGAGGTCCCCAGTATCACAGATGCCAGACTTCAGCCAATTTGATTCACACCACGTGATATCAAGAAATGACTGAAGGCATTGGATACTGCAAAGGCTGTGGGCCCTGACAATATTCTGGCAATAGTACTAAAGACCTGTGCTCCAGAACTTGCCACGCCCGTAGCTAAGCTATTCCAGTACAGCTACAACACTGGCACCTACCCGACAATGTGGAAAATTGCCCAGGTTTGTCCTGTAAACAAAAAGCAGGACAAATTCAACCCAGCCAATTACCACCCCATCAGTCTACTCAATCATCAGTAAAGTGATGGAAGGTGTCATCGACAGTGCTAAAAAGCCGCACTTGCTTAGCAATAACCTGCTCTGAGACACTCAGTTTGTGTTCCGCCAGGGCCACTCAACTCCTGACCTCATTACAGCCTTGGTTCAAACATGGACAAAAGAGCTGAACTCAAGAGGTGAGGTGAGAGTGACTGCCCTTGACATCAAGGCAGCATTTGCCTGAGTATGGCATCAAGGAGCCCTAGCAAAACTGAAGTCAATGGGAATCAGGGGGAAAACTCTCTGCTGGTTGGAGTCATACCGAGCTCAAAGGAAGATGGCTGTGGTTGTTGGAGGTCAATCATCTGAGCTCCAGGACATCACTGCAGGAGTTCCTCAGGGTAGTATCCTAGGCCCAACCATCTTCAGCTGCTTCATCAATGACCTTCCTTCAATCATAAGGTCAGAAGTGGGAATGTTCGCTGATGTTGCACAATGTTCAGCACCATTCGCGGCGACTGTGATACTGAAGCAGTCCGTGTAGAAATGCAGCAAGACCTGGACAATATGCAGGATTGGGCTGATAAGTGGCAAGTAACATTTGCGCCACATAAGTGCCAGGCAATGACCATCTTCAACAAGAGAGAATCTAACCATCTCCCCTTGACATTCAACGGCATTACGATTGCTGAATCCCCTACAATCAACATCCTGGGGGTTACCATTGACCAGAAACTGAACTGGAGTAGCCATATAAATACCGTTGCTGCAAGAGCAGGTCAGAGGCTAGGAATCCTGCGGCGAGTAACTCACCTCCTGACTCCCCAAAGCCTGTCCACCATCTACAAGGCACATGTCAGGTGTGTGATGGAATACTCACCACTTGCCTGGATGGGTGCAGCTCCAACAACACTCAAGAAGCTCAGCACCATCCAGAACAAAGCAGCCCGCTTGATTGGCACTCCATCCACAAACATTCACTCCCTCCACCACCGACGCACAGTGACAGCAGTGTGTACCATCTACAAGATGCACTGCAGCAACACATCAAGGCTCCTTAGACAGCATCTTCCAAACCCGGGACCTCTACCACCTAGAAGGACAAGGGCAGCAAATGCATGGGAACACCACCACCCTGCAAGTCCCCCTCCAAGCCACACACCATCCTGACTTGGAACTATATCGCTGTTCCTTCACTGTTGCTGGGTCAAAATCTTGGAACCCCCCTTCCTAACGGCACTGTGGCTGTACCTACCCCACATGGACTGCAGCGGTTCAAGAAGGCAACTCATCACCACCTTCTCAAGGGCAATTAGGGATGGACAATAAATGCTGGCCTGGCCAGCGACACCCACATCCCATGAATGAATCAAAAAAAATGCTGTACTTAACTACTTAATATGTGATGTCTTCAAACCCAAGGTGGAAAAATGTTTAATTCTGCAGCAGTTAAATTTACGATGAACCTATTTTAAAGAACAGTATTACTTTTGTAACAAATTCCCTCTTATGGATGCATATGCAATTACTCCATACAACTTTAACATTACGCTACTGTTCCAATTTCAAATGTCTAAGAATAAAAGGCCTCTTTTGGATTAAGACATTTTTTTGAGTTGTAGTGGTAAATCTATGTGAACATTAAGGTAAGTGGGATGTCAGTACAAGAGACTGGAATACATTTTTTTCACAGCTGGGTTAGTTATGACACAGGACAGGTAAAGAACAAAGCTTTCTGTTGAGATCCACCAATGTGTCACACCCAACTTCAGAAGAGAACCCCTACTACAGCGGTATGACATTTTCCATTTCTCAGATCCAACACCTTTATGGCATCTGAGTGTCAAATTGCAATTTGTGCTTAGTCTTACAGCCAGCCATGACATTTTTCTTCCTGTCAGACTGGGCTATTGAAAACCAGAGATGTTTTCTTTAAAAAAAAAAGGACACAAATTGGTATAAATCTTGATTAGGGAATATAAATTTTTTTGTATGAGCTTCCAGTTTCTTCTTAATCCAAAGGAGGCTTTTTATTTTACGCATTTGAAATTGGAGCAGTAGTGTAATTTTAGAGTTGTATTGTGCAATTGCATATGTATCCATCAGAGGGAGTTAGTCACAAAGTAATATTGTTATTTACTGGGTTAGCTCCTGATTAAAATGTAGGTAGTCAGCAAGTTGGACCATGTGCTGCTGGCAAAAGAATCAAGCCTGAAATGCTGTCAATAAGGTGGCTGCTATTCAGTTTTATTCCAAATCCATTTGATACAAACACATGCAATCCTCTAAAGCCATGATCATTTTGCCAATTGTGGCAATCTTGTCCTTTTTATTTTAATTAAGATTTCCAAACACCGAGATGAACATTGATTGTAGTAGTGGAATTGTTGCCGTTATTCTCATCTGTCACCAGATTTGTTTATTTCCCAAGAACAATTTTGTAGTCAGCAGTGAACAAATGGCGCCAACCATGCATTACACTTACAATTACCCAGGGTTTTGCACTGTTAACTACTGGAGTAGAAAGCCATTTTGGCACAGTTGCCTCTAGAGGGATCTGGGAAGTATGAACAGGGCAAGCAACTGTGTCCCCTTGACCAGTCAGATTGAAGAATCGTTAATGAACCATGCAGAGTCTAAACTAGCAATTGTAGGTTAAAATAGTTAATTCAGTGCTAAATGTACAGAAAACAAAATGTAAAAAGGTAAGAAAGATGGGATAAGAGAGTGATAAGAGATGGAAAGAATAAGTTTACAGCAAAATGTTTTTTTTAAAATCGGCAACAATTTTAATCTGAAGGGATGAGGCTTCGCTCTTAAGTTAATTTTCAGTGCCAGAGAGGGTGTTTGACAGCAATCAAGACTTAATACGCCATTAAAAACTTACTTGCACTGGAATGAGCAAGCCATAACTTTTGTGGCACATATAGTAGGTTTCCATCACAAGTACAGAAACTTGGCATTGTTTATGTGTGTCAATGTTGATTCTCGGTGAAATACTGTTATAGCAAAGCCTGTGGAGCAGGGTAATTTAGACAGCAACTTCCTGATTTCTGTATTAAACTCTGCATGCACAATTGCGGGAAGTTGCTGTCCAATTTACACTCAATGGTGAGCGCTGGTAGCCTCACCACTACTTTTACTGTAAAGTTGTAGTGACTCTTGTAGTATTTGTTAATCAAAATCTGTCTAACATGGATCTTGGCAGTATTAACATTTATGAGGTTTGAGTTAATTAGGGCCAGCATGGATTTGTAAAAGGGAGATCATGCTTGACTAATCTAATTGAATTTTTTGATGAAGTAACAGAGAAGGTTGATGAAGAAAATGCTGTGGATGATGTTTATATGGATTTTAAGAAAACGTTTGATAGGATACCACATAAAATGCTGGTTAACAAAATTGAGGCACATGGAATAGGAGGGTCAGTGTCAAATTGGATTGGATTGGGCGGCACAGTGGCGCAGTGGTTAACACCGCAGCCTCACAGCTCCAGCGACCCGGGTTCAATTCTGGGTACTGCCTGTGTGGAGTTTGCAAGTTCTCCCTGTGTCTGCGTGGGTTTTCGCCGGGTACTCCGGTTTCCTCCCACCACCAAAGACTTGCAGGTTGATAGGTAAATTGGCCATTATAAATTGCCCCGAGTATAGGTAGGTGGTAGGGGAATATAGGGACAGGTGGGGATGTGGTAGGAATATGGGATTAGTTTAGGATTAGTATAAATGGGTGGTTGATGGTCGGCGCAGACTCGGGCCGAAGGGCCTGTTTCAGTGCTGTATCTCTAAATAAAATAAATAAAAATAAAAAATTGACTTAGGCACTGAAAACAGCGAATCATAGTAAATGGTTGTTTTTCACACTGGAGGATGGTAGACAGTGGTGTTCCTCAAGGGTCAGTGCTTGAACCAGTATAAAGTAACAGGCCAAAGGGGAGGATGGCGAGACTGGCGGCAATATAAAGTTGCGGGCCTGAGAGGGAGCACAGCGAGACCAGATGCAGTATGAAGGAACGAGCTGAGAGGGAGCACAGTGAGACCAGCAACAGTATAAAGGAGCGAGTCTGAGAGGGGAGCACTGTGAGACCGGCGGCAGTATAAAATGAGCGAGCCAAGAGGGAGCACAGCGAGACCGGTGGAAGTTTACAGGAGTGGCCTGAGAGAGAGCACTGTAAGACCAGCAGCAGTATAAAGGAGCAGGCCTAAGAGAGAGTACAATGAGACCGTCAGCAGTATAAACATGTGGGCCTGAGAGGGAGGTGCTGACCAACTGCGTTTTGAACTTAATCACGGTGTGACATCACAGGAAAGAAGGTAAATGATTGAGTATTTTTCTATTTTCTGTCTCTAAACTAGGGTACTTGTTCAAGTTAGGAGCTGGGAAATTTAAAATATTCAATCGGTAGTATAACAGTATGTATTGTAATAAGAGTATAAGCACAGCAGGACTCGGGGTATTAATTAAAATTGATAGTTTAAACAGGACACTAAATGGATTGTTAAAAGGGAATAGGGGGTTTTTGTTTAGATCATGGATGGGCAACTGTGACCAGTTGCTTGCAATTCCTGCACCATGTGGGAACTTCAGGAAACTTCATGTGTCTTGGGGGACCGCTTATGTAGGAAGTGTCTCCAGCTGCTTCAGGTCAAGCTCAGGGTTTCCAAGCTTGAGGGGCAGCTGGAATCAGGGAGTAGGAGAGTTTTCTGGATCATGCATTCCAAGAGGTGGTCAACCCACAGGCAGTAGGTGGGTGGCCATCCGGAAGAGGCAGGAAGTGCAGGAGTCTTCAGGTTCTGTGCCACTCAAACCGGTACTCAGCTTTGGAGACTGCTGGGAGTGATGACACCTTGAAAGCGTGCAGTCCAGACCATGGCACCAATGGCCATGGAACTGTACAGGAGGGAGCAGCAGAATTCAGAAATGCATTTGTTATAGGTGGTTCCATAGTCAAGGGAACAGATAGGCATTTCTAGGTTATCCTGAGTCCCGCATGGTGTGTTCCCTCCCTAGTGCCAGGGTAAAGGACATCATGGAGAGGGTGCAGGATATTCTGCAGGGGGAAAGGAGCGAGTCAGAAGTTGTGGTACACATTGGTGCCAACGACATAGCAAAGGCAGGTATTGAAGTCCTATGGTCAGATTTTCAGGAGCTAGGGAGGAAGTTAAAAAGTAGGACCTCAAAGGTAGTAATCTATGGATTACTCCCAGTGCCACGTGCTAGCGAGAGTAGAAATAGCAAGGTAGGGAGAATCAATGCGTGGCTTGAAGCATGGTGCAGGAGGGAAGGCTTCAGATTCTTGGGGCATTGGGGCCAGTTCTGGGGTACAAGGCACCTATTCAAAACGGATGGGTTGCACCTCAACAGGGACTGGGACCAGTGTCCTCGCAGGGAGATTCACAAGTGTGATTGGGGAGGGTTTAAACTAAATTGTCAGGGGATGGGCACCAACATACAGAACTAGAAAAGAGGAAATGTGAGTGCATAATGTGAGAGTGTTGGACAGTATTCGAGAGGGGAGTAGTTCCATATTAGATGGGAGTGGACTGAGAGGGGCTATGAGAAATGCCAAAACAGGATTACAATGCATGTGTGTAAATGCACAAAGTGTGGTGAATAAGTGTGGTGAGCTACAAGCACAAATAGCAGCATGGCAATATGATGTAGCGGCAATAACAAAAACGTGGCTTAAAAGTAGCAAGGACTGGGTGCTTAATATGCAAGGATATAAAGCGTTCAGAAAAGAGAAAAGGAATAAAGGGAGGTGGGGTGGCAGTATTGATTAGGGAAGACATTGCAGTGTCTTGAGGGTGCAAGAACAGAATCCATTTGGTTAGAGTTGAGAAGCAAAAAGGGTATGAACATGCTACTAGTGGTATTCTATGGGCCTCCAAATAATGAGAGAGATAGAGGAGCAAGTCTGCAGGGTAATCGGAGATGTGCAAGAACTACAGAGTGGTGATATTGGGAGACTTTAATTACCCAAATATCGATTTAGATAATTTTAGGGTAAAGGGGCAGGAATGTGTTCAGGAGAACTTCCTTGATCACTGTGTTCTCAGCCCAACTAGAAAGGAGGCATACAAAAACAAAGTGCTGGAAATACTCATCAGAACTGGGTACTAAATAGATTGATGAAAGGTCATAGACCTGAAACGTTAACTATGTTTCTCTCTCCACAGATGCTGCCAGATCTGCTGAGTATTTCCAGTACTTTCTGTTTTCATTACAGATTTCCAGCATCCGCAGTATTTTGCTTTTATTATAGAAAGGAGGCATTGCTGGATCTGGTGCTGGGAAATGAGCTGGGCCAAGTGGACCAAGTGTCTGTTGGGGAGCACTTTGGGTAAGATTGATCATCGTATCATAAAGTTTAGACCAGTAATGCAGAAAAGCAAGAAACAAAATAAGGTAGAACATCTAGATTGGAAGAGAGCTGATTTCAACACGACAAAAAGTGATCTAGCCAGAGTAAAATGGAACCAAAGACTGCCAGGAAGAGCTGTATTGGAACAATGGGTGATCTTTATGGAAGAGATGCTTCAGGTACAGGCTAGGTACATTCCAACAAGGGCGAAAGGTAAGGGAACCAAAAACGGGGCTCTTTGGATGACGAGGGAGATGGCGATTATGATGAAACAAAAAACGAGGGTGTATGATGCATGTCGGGTGAATCCTTCAAATGAGAACCAGGCCATATACAATAAGTTGAGAGGGGAAGTGAAGGGGAAAATAAGACTGGCAAAGAGAGAACATGTGAATAGAATGGCAGTCAACATAAAAGGGAACCTAAAAATCTTCTACCGACATATAAATAGTTTGCTGGCAGTAAGAGATGAAGTGGTCCCTATTGCTTAGAGGTGCAGGACAAGACTAGAATATTTAATGTTTTTTAAAAATTCATTCATGGGATGTGGGCATTGCTGGCTAGGCCAGCATTTATTGTCCATCTCTAATTGCCCGTGTGAAGGTGGTGGTGAGCTGCTGCCCTGAACCGCTGAAGTCCATGTGAGGTAGGTACACCCCACTGTGCTGTTAGGAAAGGAGTACCAGGATTTTGACCCAGCGGCAGTGAAGGAACGGCGATATAGTTCCAAGTCCGGATGGTGTGTGACTTGGAGGGGAGCTTGCAGGTGATGGTGTTCCCATGCATTTGTTGCCCTTGTCCTTCTAGTTGGTAGAGGTCGCGGGTTTGGAAGGTTGTTGTCTAAGGAGCCTTGGTGCATTGCTGCAGTGCATCTTGTAGATGGTAGACACTGTTACCACTGTGCGTCGGTGGTGGAGCGAGTGAATGTTTGTGGCAGTCAAGCGGGGTGCCAGTCAAGCGGGCTGCTTTGTCCTGGGTGGTGTTGAGCTTCTTGAATGTTGTTGGAGCTTCACCCATCCAGGCAGGTCGAAAGTATTCCATCACACTCCTGACTTGTGCCTTGTAGATGGTGGACAGGCTTTGGGGAGTCAGGAGGTGAGTTACTCACCGCAGGATTCCTAGCCTCTGACCTGCTCTTGTAGCCACGGTATTTATATGGCTACTCCAGTTCCATTTCTGGTCAATGGTAGCCCCTAGGATGTTGATAGTGGGGGATTCAGCGATCGTAATGCCATTGAATGTCATGGGGAGATGTTCATTGCCTGGCACTTGTGTGGCGCGAATTTATTTGCATTGAATGTTACATTAATGAGTACTTTATTTCAGTGTTCACTAAGGAAGCGGATGAGAGTAGAGGCAATGGATAGGGTAAATATTGAGAGGGAGGAGGTACTAAAGAGGCTGGCTGTGCTTACAGTAGATAAGTCACCTGGTCCGGATGGCTTGTATCGCAGGTTGCGAAAGGAAGTGGGGGTGGAGATAGCGGAAGGGCTTGCCGTAATCTTCTAATCTTCCTAGATATGGGGGAGATGCCAGAGGTTTGGAGAGTGGCAAATGTTGACACCCTTATTCAAGAAAGGGTGAAATGACAGTCCTTGCAACTATAGGTCAGTTAGTTTAACATCTGTGGTGGGTAAGGTTTTAGATCAATAATCAGGGACAAAATTAATAGACACTTTGAAAGGAGAGCCAGCATGGATTTGTAAAAGGGAGATCATGCTTGACTAATCTAATTGAATTTTTTGATGAAGTAACAGAAGGGAATGCGGTGGATGTTGTTCATACGGATTTTAAGAAAGTGTTTGATAAGGTACCACATGAAAGGCTGGTTAACAAAATTGAGGCTCATGGAATAGGAGGGTCAGTGTCCAATTGGATAAAAAATTGGCTTAAGGGCAGAAAACAGCGAGTCATAGTAAATGTGAAACAAAAACAAGAAATGCTGGAATCACTCAGCAGGTCTGGCAGCATCTGTGGAAAGAGAAGCAGAGTTAACGTTTCGGGTCAATGACCCTTCTTCGGAACTGACAAATATTAGAAAAGTCACAGATTATAAACGAGTGAGGTGGGGGTGGGGCAAGAGATAACAAAGGAGAAGGTGCAGATTGGACCAGGCCACATAGCTGACCAAAAGGTCACGGAGCAAAGGCAAATAATATGTTAATGGTGTGTTGAAAGACAAAGCATTAGTACAGAT
This sequence comes from Heterodontus francisci, assembly GCF_036365525.1. Classification (NCBI taxonomy): domain Eukaryota; kingdom Metazoa; phylum Chordata; class Chondrichthyes; order Heterodontiformes; family Heterodontidae; genus Heterodontus; species Heterodontus francisci. Next base: position 92,313,727 of record NC_090373.1, read on the forward strand.
TAGGTGTGAATACACTGAATATTGAACAGCAGCAAGTGCAAACCTGAAGAAAAACAACCTGAAAAAAACAGTGGGTAAGCAAACTGAACAAACTAAGATGAAATGAAATAAATGCATAAAAAATGTAAAAAGGAATGTAAAAAAAGGAAGAAAAAATAATTTAAAATGTAAGTAAAATGGGGGGCTGTCATGCTCTGAAATTATTGAACTCAATGTTCAGTCCGGCAGGCTTTAGTGTGCCTAATCGGTAGATGAGATGCTGTTCCTCGAGCTTGCGTTGATGTTCACTGGAACACTGCAGCAATCCCAGGACAGAGATGTGAGCATGAGAGCAGGGGGGAGTGTTGAAATGGCAAGCAACCGGAAGCTCAGGGTCCTGCTTGCGGACTGAGCGGAGATCTCCGGCAAAGCGGTCACCCAGTCTGCGCTTGGTCTCCCCAATGTAGAGGAGACCACACTGTGAGCAGCGAATACAGTATACTACATTGAAAGAAGTACAAGTAAATCGCTGCTTCACCTGAAAGGAGTGTTTGGGGCCTGGGATAGTGAGGAGAGAGGAGGTAAATGGGCAGGTATTGCACCTCCTGCGATTGCAGGGGAAGGTGCCCTGGGACGGGGACGAGGTGGTGGGGGTAATGGAGGAGTGGACCAGGGTGTCGCGGAGGGAACGATCCCTTCGGAATGCTGACAGGGGAAGGGAGGGGAAGATGCGACTGGTAGTGGCATCATGCTGGAGGTGGCGAAAATGGCGGAGGATGATCCTTTGGATATGGAGGCTGGTGGGATGAAAAGTGAGGACAAGGGGAACCCTGTCACGGTTCTGGGAGGGAGGGGAAGGGGTGAGGGTAGAGGTGCAGGGAATGGGTCAGACAAGGTTGAGGGCCCTGTCAACCACAGTGGGGGGGAAATCCTCGGTTGAGGAAAAAGGAGGTCATATCAGAAGCACCGTCATGGAAGGTAGCATCATCAGAGCAGATGCGTCGGAGACGGAGAAACTGGGAGAATGGAATGGAGTCCTTACAGGAGGTAGGGTGTGAAGAAGTGTAGTCGAGGTAGCTGTGGGAGTCAGTGGGCTTATAATGGATATTGGTAGACAACCTATCCCCAGAGATGGAGACAGAGAAGTCGGGGAAGGGAAGTGTCAGAGATAGACCATGTAAAGGTGAGAGAAGGGTGGAAATTGGAAGCAAAGTTGATAAAGTTTTCTAGTTCGGGGCGGGAGCAGGAAACGGCACCGATACAGTCATCAATGTACCGGAAAAAGAGTTGGGGGAGGGGGCCTGAGTAGGACTGGAACAAAGAATGCTCGACATATCCCACAAAAAGACAGGCATAACTAGGACCCATGCGGGTACCCATAGCGACACCTTTTACTTGAAGGAAGTGCATGGAGTTGAAGGAGAAGTTGTTCAATGTGAGAACAAGTTCAGCCAGGCGGAGGAGGGTGGTGGTGGATGGGGACTGGTTGGGCCTCTGTTCCAGGAATGGTTGTTTTTCAGGCTGGAGGATGGTAGATCGTGCTGTTCCCCAAGGATCAGTGCTGGGTCCACTGGTTTTGTGCTATATATAAATGACTTGGATCATGGAATGCAGAGTAGAATTTCAAAATTTGCTGATGACAAATTTAGAGGTGTGATATGAACTGCCTGTAACACGACATAGATGGGCTAGCAGAATGGGCAGTCAGGTGGCAGATGGAATTTAATACTGACAAGTGTGAGGTAATGTATTTTGGCAGAAGGAATAGGGAGAGGCAATCTATACTTAATGGCACAGTTCTAAAGAATGTACAAGAACATGGGGACCCGGGGGTGCATGTGTGCCGATTTTTGAGAGAGTGGTTAGTAAAGCATGTGGGATCTTGAGCTTCATAAATAGAGGCATTGAGTACAAAAGCAGGGAAGTTATGCTGAACCTTTATAAAGCTCTGTTTATGCCCCAACTGGAGAATTGCATCCAGTTCATGTCACCACACTTCAGGAAGGATGTGAGGGTCCTTGAGAGGGTGCAGAGGAGATTTACCAGAATGGTTCCAGGGATGGGGGATTTTAGGTGCAAGGTTAGGTTGGAAAAGCTGGGGTTGTTCTCCTTAGTGCAAAGGAGATTGAGGTGAGATTTAATGGGGGTGTACAAGATTCTAACTGGCTTCGATAAGTTGGACAAGGAAAAATTGTTCCCATTAACTAATGGTACAAAGACTAGGGGACACAAATTTAAGATTTTGAGCAATAGATGCAGGGAAATACGAGGGAGCACATTTTTACGCAGTGGGTTGTAATGACATGGAACTCACTGCCTGTAAGGGTGGTGGAAGCGGAGACAATCCATGACTTCAACAGGAAATTGGATGGCCACTTGAAGGAAATAAACTTGCACGGGTTTGGGGATCGAGCGGGGCAGTAGAACTGACTGGATTGCTCCATGGAGAGCCGGCACGGACTTGATGGGTTGAATGGCTGCCTTCTGTGCTATTTATGACTATATAACTTCTGATAGAGCATGTGTTCAGTTTGCCTTCATATAAATAATGTAAAAACTTCAACCTGGAATGCAGGATCCTACTGTATGTTCTTCCAGATTAGAAACATTGTACTCATCTGTTGCTGGAGTTTTTTTTTGCTAAAACTTAAGCTCTGTTGTGTGTTTTTGGGAGTGCCTTTCCATCGGGTAGGGGCACATTTTTCAGCTTAATTACAAATCTTGCTGTGGCAGCAAATATTTAGCTGGTGGCTGAAGTAGCATTTCTGCATCACTGATAAATGTAAAAAAAAAGTATTTGTCAATCAACCATGATGAACACAATATTTAAAAATAAAGTGCTGGAAAGATCTAGGTCAGTCATGGTCTGGGGAAAAAGTTTAATACTTTGGATTTATATCCTTTGTTAAACTATTTTTTATAATGATTACAGATTTGCATGGTTCATTAGCTTTTTAGACTGCTTTATAAATCTATTTTGAAAGATGTACGAAAACCTGTTCAGAGATTTTTGTTTCACAAGAAAAGCTGTTTTGAAGATTGCATATGTATGAATCCCTTTGATTTGCAAATCTTACTGAAGATATAAACTGCATATTAACCCCCTGAGAAGCATTCGTGTAGAAAAAGATTTTGGATACAGTGTACACTGAAGGAAATGGAAAGTCTAAGCTTGCATTATTTTTGGATGGGGTTGTCCTCCAAAGGGTGAAATATAGCTTTAGTATTATGAATTCACTCAAATTCTAGTGAACACCTGCTGATCACATCAGTCTGGAATAACAACATGTGGATGGAATGCAAGTGATCAACGCTGTTTGAAACTGTTAACCTTATTAGGTCATCATGTTTCGTTATGTCTTATGCTGTGTGTTGTACTATGTCTGTTTAAAAATTCACACCATCTTGTCAGTGCATTAGTCAATATTTTCTCTTGTTTTTTCCCCTACCATTATTTTAAGAATTGTGATATTGCATATTGCTGATAATTTAGTGTATTCCCATTGTGCATGTAGTGCGCATGACTATGCACGTTGTGTAAAGCACAGTTTCACCTTGATGTTCCTTGGTGTATTTAGTAAGAATAGAGAATCTTCCTTTTAATCACAAAGTCTAAAGCTGCTTTTATATTAGGTTTGGTGAGGTGATCAAACTGCTGTCTTCCAATATCTAAATCCAATGTAAAGTTGCTAGATTCTCTATGACAGGATCTAGACCTGGTGCATTACATCTGGCATCCCTATCACTCTAGTAAAAGCGGTTTTATAAGATCTGGAGATACCTTTACTAATTGTTGCACCTTCTGGTCCATGCTGTACTACTAGATGGTTAGTTTCCACAGTAACAGCACAAAACATGGACCCTATCAGGAGAAACCTGCAATTATACTGTCTGACTATCTACAGAAAAAAAGACAGGAACAGACCATCTGGTCCATGAAGTCCATACCATCTAGACATGTTGCACTGTAATGCTTTTAGAAAAATTCTAAGCTCTATAATAACCAACATTTGAAACCACAATTTTCTGCAAAAATCCTGTTGACTAAGTTTAAAATAGAAGCAATATGAAAAGGGGAAGCCACTTCTAGTCTAGTGATGTTGGCAATATTTAATACTGGCTCCATTTTTTTGACTGTATTAAAATATGCCAGCATTTTTGGACTCAAATAGTTCAATCTCAAATACAAGAGTATTGTAACTACTGAATTTTAGACCACTGACCACCTCCAGGCGCGTATCCATTGTCTCTCGAGATAAGGAGGCCCAAAAGAAAAGAAAGAAAAAAGAATTTTAGAGATAATGAACTGACCATAAATATGACCTAATTGTCACCTTGGTTTAGAGACAGCACTCTCCTCTGAAGATCATGAGTTCAAGATCCATTCTTGATCTTGATTAGATCTTTGAATAATGCCATGGTACTTTTTATGTCTGCCTAAGAGGGCAGATATGGCTTAAGTTTAATGTCTTATCCAAGAGACCTGACCCAAACAATGCAGTATTGAGGGATGCTGCATTGTTGAAGGTGATATCTTTTTGATGTAAAAGATTGCACGGCATTATTTGAAGAACAGAAGAGTTCTCCCATACTGTGGTCAACATTTGGCCCTCAACCAAAATTACCAAAACAGATTATCTGTTTGTTTATTTCATTTGTTTGTTGGACCTTACTTTGTCCAACTTGGCTGCTGTATTTGTCTACACTGACTACGTTTCAAAAGTAGTTCATTGGCTGTGCAGCTTTTTGGGATGTCTTGAGGTCATGGTAGGCACAATATAAATGCACGTTTGTTTATTCTTTCTAAATAGTTTAAAGCTTGTAAAAGCAATTTTGTTCTCAACTATGTAGGGAAGTGCTGAAAATGTTGTCATGGATGCATACTTTAGAACTTAAGTTTAAACAGTATATTTAGATAGAAATACTTTTAAATAAATTTCACCATGTTTGGGAGTATGTAGTGATGTTAGGTATTTGCAAGAATACACCTAACTATCCAGCAGGGTGCAGCAATAATCTTCTGATGAAGCCGTATTTTTAAACCAGAACTTTATCTCAATGCAGAATAAATAAGATAGTTGCAAATAATGATTTACCTGCAGATGAAAGTTTGTGCATCTTTTTTCATTTAGTGATGGCTTGCTTCTTGATTTTTTTAAAAATTGTTAAAACGTAAAAAGCTGAAAGTGAATCAAAATGATAAATTTCTTGCTCGACCAATCTGCACTGTTAGGTGTTTAATTTGTTAGTTCTTTTGGCTTCATTGGTTAAATATTAGTTACTGAAAATGTTTTAACTTTTAGTATTGAAGTTCAGAACCGGCATAGGACTACATTTTAAAGCCCATCACTGAACTGATTGTGCAGGCCAAGATACAACAAGATTGCTTTAATGTGCAGCAAGGCATTTTGCCTTGTATTTCTGGCAAAAAGTGTTTTATTTTATAATCTACTGTTTTAACAGCCTGCCTTTTTATTATTTTAGGATAGTCTTGCTGTTTCATAGTGTACACAGTTATTTCTAAAACAAAAATGAATGGCAAGAATCGTCATACAGAATAAGCATAGAGAAGCAATGTTTCTTTTTTTAAACTCCATTTTTGGTTGAAAAAATAAGCACAACAGGATTGCAAGGATAGCATGTTGTATTTATACCCAAATGGATAAGTTTCAGTTAATCAAGGAAGTTATTAACAAAGGGTGGGTTTGTTTAAAATATCTTGGCTGGGAAAAGTGGGAAGTAGGTTGGAAATCATTCACACGGGTAGTTCTGAGAATCAGGCAGTAGCAGTTCCATTCAGAAAATTTACGCTGCTTGTATTGGTATTAAAAACAGCTGTGGACCATATTGCAGTAAACGTTTGTAAGTTTGTCAGTATGCTACAACTCTTAAGGTGTGCATGCCTGCTTAGTCCTTTTGTGAGTTGATGGCTTGAAATAGTCATGGCAGTTGTGAACTTTTGCAAGGACGAGTACTAAATGAACACATTTCCAGCCATTGTTTAATGTCCCATCTTTATACATAATTTAATTCAAGTATTTTTTTCAGCCCCTCACTCCAGTCTCCCACGCTACATTATTATGAATTGCAAAACTCTGGCTGCCATTTTGAATCAAAATAGTGATGAAGGATTATACCCAGTGAGGTGGATTGGAATGAAGTCTGAAAACCCAGCATAATTAATGATTTTTGAGTCAGTTTTATCACTTCCCTCAGACTCCTTTTCACAACAATATTAAAAGTAACATTTTGAACTATTTAAAATGGCAAATGGATCAATCCCTGATTATGCATGGTGGTAGGAAAATTATTTTTATTTAAAGCCTCAGTCTTCCAGAAATGGTCTGTATGACCAGGAGAGATGGATGTGCTGAATGGCCTCTTCTGGTTTTTCTTTCTTATAGCCTGTAGTGCTACTTAAATGTAGTGCACTGTAGTACGTTGTGTGCCTCGGACAATATTCAAAAAAACAAGAGGAATTTGAACAACTTAGTGTTTTTTTCCTCCTACGCTGTTGTTTTACCACATGAAATGACCCAAAATTAGGGTGATTAAACATTTTCTTTTAAAGTAAGTATTTAAAGGGGACATACAAAAGAATGTCCTTTTTTTAAAAAAAATAAACCAATGAAAGGGCTTCTTTTTAAAATCCAGTCAAATAATAAATCACTGATTTTACAAATGTGTTGTATAAAGTTATTTATTCACAGAACTCACTGCATCTGTTGCTACTGAGATATTGGGGCAGATGTTTAAAAAGTAACATAGGGCTCTTTTATCAATTAATTTTAATGTAGTCAGTATCAGTTCTATTCAGAAATCCAGTGCAGTGAGAAATCTTCATAAGGTTAATTATTTCAGGTATAGACTTGAAAACTTGTATAATTGAAGTGTTCCGATACTATCTGTTCCAATGCAGTCAACACACTTCCTGTGATTATACTTTGTAATCACACCTATTGTGTCCCAAGACTATAACCTTGGCCCCTTTCTTTTCCTTGTCCATATGTTTTCCCCTTGTTGGCATTATTCACAGGATTGGCGTCAACTTTCATATTATGCTGAGAACATCCAACGTTATCTCTTTGCCACCATTCACCTCGCGTAACTGAGTCATCCAATTGCTTAGTCCTCAATGAGCTAGAATTTCCTTCAGCACAGCATCAGCAAGATTGGAGCCATCACATTTAGTTCTCCTAAAACTCCAAACCTGAGCATCCAACTCCTCCCCATTTCTGACGGCTTCCTCAAACTAAGCCCAAAGGGTACTCTGAGGTGACCGTCCAGTCCCATATTCTTGCCAGCACCAATACTGCCTTCGTCCATCTCTGCAATGTTACCAGTCTCCATGCTCATCTCACTGTCCCTCTACTATCACTGAAAATGCTTAATTGCCTTCAAACTAGATTACTCCAACGTTCTCCTTGCCAGCCCCGCTATCAGTTACAACTCATCCAAACGCTGTTACCTGTATTCTGTACTGCATTAAATCCTATTTTCCCCCATTACTTCTCTCGAGAACTTTCACTGCCACCCTATTCACCCACTGATAAACTTTCGAATCCTTATCCTCATCTAGAAATTCCTCCTTACATCTGGTACCAGATTAAGCCCTATGTTCCTGTGTGCTCCCTCAGCTTTTCTGATTCTGGTTCACCTTTGTAGTCTCCCATCTCTGCAACGCTTTTAGTTGCAGAGTCTTCAGCCATTTTGGCCTCTCTCTAAAATAGTCTACCGAAGCACCATTTACTTGTTATCTCTCTCCTTCAGAATCCTCCTCTTAAACCTTGCTTTTGGTCATTACCCCATATCCTCCTTCCTTCATTTTTGGCCTCTAGTTATTTTTTTCATAACTTAAGTTATGAATTTGAATTGCATTCAAACTTTTTTTTTTAATTACATACTTTTGCGATGTGGGTGATACTAGTAAGATGGTATTTATTGACTATCCCTAGTTTTCCTAAGGGCATTAAGAGTCAACCACGTTGTTTGTAACTGGAATTAGATGTAGGCCAGACTGAGTAGGAATGGCAAGTTCCCTTTACTGAAGACAGTGTTTTTTTATGACAGTGGTTATTTTATAGTGATCACCTAGAAATTCTGCAGATTTATTGAAGTCAATTTGAAAAATTTACATGGTGAGATTTAAACTCATGACTTCAGTGTTGTTAGTCCAGTACCATAATCACTAGGTTACTGTACCCTCTAACATTGAATGTGGTATGCAAGTTCAGTGTAGGATACAGGTCTGCTAAAAGGCAGTTTTTTTCAACAAATTTTGAAGCACTATCCATTCACCAAATTTCTCAGGAGCATTCCCTAAAATAATTTTACCACAATTTGTCATCTGACCTCGTGAGCTTGATTTTGTCCAATTTTGCACTGACATCTACAACTTGTTTAAAATCAGTCAGAATAAATTTGTCATTTTGGCTGCCCTTGTTCATAAAGCAGCAGTAAATTTATACATGGAAAGAGCCTGACATTCCTTCATCTTTGTAATGCTTTGTGCTGTAACTTATCAAATGTCTAATGAAAAAGACTAAGGATAAAATATTTAACTTTAGAAATGTAATTATTCAACCAAACTTGAACTTAACAGTTATTTTGGAATATCACAAGGCCAGAATCTCTTAAAATTAGCACCAAATTGTGTACATTTTTAGGGGGATGCAGCAGTTGATCTCTGATAACTAGTTTCTATTTAATTCTAGAAAATACTGGAAGTACTTTAAGTTATGCAAGTAGCAATTTTTCTTGTTATAGACCAACAGAAATCATATGACCACAGAAGCAAAACAGGCAGCAAAAATGGAGAAAAAACTCAAGATACTGCTTGGAGGATATCAGTCACGTGCTACAGGCCTTATGAAACAGTTGAGCGATCTCTGGGATCAGATTGAGCAGGCACACCTGGAATTATGTACCTTTGAAGAACTGAAGAAGCACGAAGACATTGCTATTCCAAGGCGACAAGAGGTAATTCTAGCAATCTTTGCTTATTTGAATTTTGCAGAATCAGATTAATTTTTGCTTTATAATCAAGTATCCAGTACTTGTCGCAATAGAATGTTTTAAAATGCATTCTTAATAATGGTTTCATATAGTAAGTTGAAATGTTAATTTTGAAACTGGAATTTTTAAAGCCTTTTTAACAACTGTGAAAACCCTTAAGGGCTCACATGCCTATCTCTTTTCAGTAGAAAAGCAGTTTCAATCATAAAGTACAAGCCTTGGTATAAATTAATCTGTGGTACCCCTGCTTTCTCTCTGGAGTATTCAGTCCTAAATTCTATGCAGACTAGACTATCTTTGGAAAGGTAGGATGAAGGGAAGGAAGCATGAGTGTCTTGTATACTACAGAAAACCAAGATTGCAGATTCGAATCTGCATTTTGTTTTACATTGAACAAAGTACTAAATTGGTAGCTTTAGCAATATTAGCTGGAATACTCATTCATCCAAGAATGGTAGCCTTTTCACTTTCCTCAGTAGTCATATGAAAAACTTCTTTAGTAAATGAATTCTGAATTTAAGAAACTTCCTAGGTACTACGGAGAATTGTTCATTGTAGGACTACTGTTGATTTAAAAACTCAAGTATTTGTATTTTCTGAGTCAACTCACTTTAGTGAATTAGATCCAGTAGTTCTATTACTACCTATCTTTGACAGGATACATTTTTTATTTTTCAGAAGTAATATAAGTAATATGTTCTGTAGCTGCCAAATATCTAGGAAAGTTCTGTAGCACATCTTAAGTTTGCAATTCTTCACTGTGCAGTTTAAAAAGTTATAGTGAAACTTATGCTATCAATGTTTTCTGACTTTAGAAGGGATAGTTCCACAAATGAGCCAGTAGTGACTGCATCTCCAATATTGCCTGTTGGTGAATCATTTGATTTATTTTTATTTGCCATACCCTTTTCTAACTCCAAACTCAGTCTTTGAGAGAAGATGTTGCGCGGCAACAGGAGAGAGAGAAGGAGCTTCAGCAAAGGTACGCAGATCTGCTTCTGGAAAAAGAAGGGCTTGTTACAGCCAAGTATTGAAAAGTGGAACAACCTCTGCTCTGCATGCATTTCAGATTGCTCTGTACAGTGAACTCCATTTTAAACAGTGTTTTCTGTTACAATAATGGATATAAAGGAAATTTCAGAAATGTCACCCCATGCAAATTGTGCTTAACATTTTGCTGTAGTATATATGGATCCTTTGTATATTCTACATGGAGAACGCAAGTAATATATGGAGTAAAGTTCATGTTTAAGTACTGCAAGAAAACTGTTAAGCTGATCTACTGTCAAAGCTTCAGTTAAATATTTTCTGAGCATTTCTTAACTGTATGTCAAACTTATGAAAGGGTGATTTGTACTGTGATTTGAGTAACATTCTAATAAAATGTGAAATTTGTTTATCCTTTGTATAATTTAATTTCCTTTTTATTGAGAAAATAATTAAATCTGTGTGCATAAAACCTAAGTATTAAATTGGAGCCAGTGTCATTATGGCACAGAAGGAAGCCATTCGGCCCATCGAGTGCATACCGGCTCTGTAGAGCACTCCAATCAGTTCCATTCCTCTGCTCTAACCCTATAGCCCTACAAGTTTATTTCCCTCAAGTGCACATCTAATTTCCTTTTGAAATCATTCATCATCTCTACTTCCACCATCCTTAGAGGCAGCAAGTTCCAGGTCCTTACCACTCATTGCTTTCAGAAATGTTCTTTCTCACATCCCCCCCCACCCCGTATCTTTTGCCCAAAATCATAAATCTGTATCCCCAGTCCTTGTACCATCAGCTAATAGAGACAGTTTTTCTTTGTCTAACTTAGGACAGGTTTAATTAATCTTGTACACCTCTTATCAAATCTTCCCTCAATCCCCATTGTTCCAAGAAGAACAAGCCCAGCTTCTCCAACCTAATCTTGCAGTTAAAATCCCTCATCCCTGGAACCATTCTGGTAAACCTCCTCTGCACCTCTCGCATACTTCCTAGTGTGGTGACCAGAACTGGAAGCTGTACTCTAGTTGTGGCCTAACCAGAACTTTATAAAGGTTCAGCATATGTTTCCTGCTTTTGTACTCAATATCTCTATTTATGAGGCCCAAGATCCCATATGCTTTGCTAACTACTCTCTTAATATGTCCTTCCACCTTCAAAGAGCAATGCACATGAACCCCAGAGTACACTTTTTAGAACTGTGCTATTTAGTCTATATTACCTCTCCCTATCCCTTCTTCGAGAATGCATCATCTCACACTTCTGTATTGAATTCCATCTGCCACTTGTCTGCCCATTCTGCTGACCTATTCCAGTTCCATGACCTTACCATTAAGCCACCGTCTCCCTATTGGCAAATTTTGAAATTTTATTCTATATTCCAATATCCAAGCTATATTTTATATATGAAAAAGTAGTGGTCCTAGTCCTGAACCTAGGGGAAACACCACTGTCTTACCATCCTCCAGTCTGAAAAACAACCATTTACCACGACTCGTTTTCTGTCCTTAAGCCAATTTTTTTTTTATCCAAGTTGATACTCCCCCTCCTATTCCAAGAACCTCAATTTTGTTCAGCCTTTTAAGTGATACACAAGAACACAAGAAACAGGAGCAGAAGTAGACCATATGGCCCATCGAGCCTGTTCCGCCATTCAGTAAGATCATGGCTGATCTTAGGCTTCAATTCCACTTTCTTGCCCGCTCCCCTTTGTCAAATAAAAATAGATAATGCTGCCTTCTTTTCCGGGTGGGCTCGAAACACCAAATTTCTAGCTAACAGCGGAACGTGCAAACCATTTGCACCGCAGAGACTACTATTATTGACATACTTGCTCTTAATATTTTAGGTTTAGAATTTGAACTTTGAAGATATACACACCAGAAATTCCAATCTTGGTACATATTAGACTCAAATGAAAGAAAACTATTGGTGGACTGAGCCAGAGTTCCCCCATGCTAAATTGTGCCAGCATGTGATCTTGAATGCACAGGACTTTGTTAGAAAGGAGATACTTCGAAAAATTTCTGACCATAAATTATCTAGCCCAGAGCAGCAACAACATGCTTTGAATACACCCGATGACATTAAAAGCACACTTATAGGTATCCTTTTCCATCAATGTTTATGGCTTTCGATTACTTTTAAACCTTCAATCCAAACTTTGAGATGCACTTTAATGTTTAAGTATTACTTGGGGATCAGCTTGAAAAGAAATTCTGACAGCCTACAAAAGGGCCAAAAGAAACTGAAAGTCAGCCCCAGAATAATGCAGCAGAGCAGAGCCCACCTGAAAGCCTCAACATGTCTTTCCTAGTCCTGGCCTCTTTGTTCAAAGGCAATGTACTAGTTATCAGCACTTTGAATATTCCAGACAACAAAGTCAGGAACTAGAAATGAAGCCGTCAACCAGAAGTTTTCCTTCCATTCTGCATCTTATCACTGAATCCACTTCACCTCTAACACCTCTCCTCTTTATTGGGGTTCTTGTGTGAGATGTCGCCTACGGTCTATGGAGTATACTAAGCACTAATATGTTTTACTCGGTCGGGTGTTGCATCTACAATTATTTCATCGTGATCCAACTAACTATCTATGTTTGATGCTGGGAACCATACAATTTGAACGTGCTGAATTCAGTGCTGTACATACGACAACAACTTGGATTTATATAATTCCTTTACCATATTAAAACATCCCAAATGTTTCACAGGAGTGCTCAAAGATAGCAGCGGTTTGATGTCTTACTGCGACTGTTTTGTTGCAACTCCAGAATTGGGAACTTAAACCCCTTTCTCCATCTGTGTAATTTTTGCAAAGGCTTCAAGAAAGTTATAAATGGTGACCCTGTGGCTTTCAAGTATTGCATCCAGAAACTGTTTAGCTACAATGATTGGTCTGTACCAAGAAGGATCAGCAAAGGTGCTTGGGGTAGATCAACCCTACTTAAAATACTAGAGTATTGAAGCATCATTACATTAAGGCACAGGAAGCACAAGGAGATAGGAATGATGGACCAACAGAGTGTAGTGTGTCATGGTTGGAACAGCATTGTGTTGGACAAGTTGGATGAAGGAAAGCCAGCAAGAAATGAGGAAATAACCTATAATGAAATGTGCAGCTCTCAAAATGGGTTATTTCTTTTAGCAAACATTTGAGTCCTGAAAATGGTGCAAAGACAGGAAAAAAATCCATTCAGGCACAGTGGTAATGTTACTGGACTAGTAATCCAGAGGCCTGGACTAATGCTACAGAGACACGAGTTCAAATCCCATCACAGCAGGTGGGGGAATTTAAATTCAATGAATTAATTAATCTGGAATAAAATGCTAGTCTCATTAATAACAATCAGACCAGATTGTCATTAGAAGCCATCAGGTTCACTCCTTCAGGGGAGAAATCTGCTGTCCTTACCTGGTCTGGCCTACATGTGACTCCAGATTCACAGCAATGTGGTTGATTCTTAATTGTTCTCTGAAATGGGCTAGCAAGCCACTTAGTTGTATCAAAACCACTACAGAAAAGTTAAATAACAATAGTACCAGATGGACCACTGGATTGACCGAGGCACGGGAAAAGACCAAGGCACAATCTGCCCAGTCGACCCTGCAAAGTCCTCCGCACCCACATCTGGGGACGTACCAAAAGTGGGAGAGCTGCCCAACAGACAAGTCAAGCAACAGTCTGACAGTCATACTCACCGAATCATACCTTACAGTACCATCACCATTTCTGGTATGTTCTGTAGGACAGACCCACCAGAAGTAGTGGCACAGTGGTATACAGTCAGGAGGGTGGGCCCTAGGAGTCCTCAACGTTGGCTCTGGACCCCATGAAGTCTCATGGCATCAGGCCCAACATGGGCAAGGAAACCTCCTGCTGATTACCACCTACCACCCTACCTTAGCTGATAAATCAGTACTCCTCCATGTTGCACACCACTTGGAAGAAGCCCAGAGGATAACAAGGGCACAGAATGTACTCTGAATGGGAGTCTTCATTGTCCATCACCAGAAATGGCTCAGTTGCACCACTATTGAATGAGCTGACTGAGTCCTGGACTGCCAGACTGGGTCTCCGGCAAAATGGGGAGTGAACCAACACAAGGGATCAACCTATTTGACCTCGCTCTCACCAATCTATCTGTTGCAAATGCATCTGTCCATGACAGCATTGGTAGGCGTGAACACCGCACAGTCCTTGTGGAGACAAAGTCCCATCTTCACACTGAGGACACCCTCCATCGTGTTGTGTGGCACTACCACCGTGCTAAATGGGATAGATTCAGAACAGATCTGGCAACTCAAAACTGGACATCCGCGAGGCGCTGTGGGCTATCAGCAGCTGCAAAATTGAATTCAACCACAATCAGTAACCTCATGGCCCAGCATATTCATACATAATGAACATATGAATTAGGAGCAGAGGTAGGCTATTCGGCCCCTTGAGCCTGCTCTGCCGTTCAATAAGATCATGGCTGATCTGTTTGTGTCTCGAATTCCACACTCATCTACTCCTGATAATCTTTGATTCCCTTGCCTAACTAGAATTTATCTACCTCCACCTTAAAAATATTCAATGACCTCGCCTTCAGCACCTTCTGAGGCAGAGAGTTCCAAAGTCGCACCACCCTCTGAGAGAAAAAAATTCTCCTCATCTCTGTCCTAAAAGGATGACCCCTAATTTTAAAACAGTGCCCCCTCGTTCTGGACTCACCCACAAGAGGAAACATCCTTTGCACATCCACCTTATTAAGACTGTTCAGGATCTTATATACTTCAATCAAGTCTCCCCTCACTCTTCTAAACTCCAGTGAAAACAAGCCCAGTCTGTCCAACCTTTCCTCAAAAGGCAACCTGCTCATTCCAGACATCAATCTAGTAAACCTGCTCTGAACCACCTCAAACGCATTTACATCCTTCCTTAAATAAGGAGACCAAAACTGCACACAGTATTTGAGATGTGGTCTCACCAATGCACTGTATAACTGAGGCATTAAATCCTTTTATTTCCAATTTCTCTCGTAATAAAGGATAGCATTCCATTAGCCTTCTTTATTACTTGCTGGACCTGCGAATTAACTTTTTAGTGACTCATGCACTAGGACACTCAGATCCCTCTGCACCTCAGAATTCTGCAGTCGTTCTCCATTTCAGTAATACTTTGTTTTTTAATTCTTCCTGCCAAAGTAAACAACTTCACATTTTTCCACATTATACTCCATCTGCCAGATTTTTGCCCACTCAGTCAACCTATCTATATCAGTCTGCAACCTCCTTATGTCCTCTTCATAACATGCTTTCCAACCTATCTTTGTGTCATCTGCAAACTTAGCTACCATGCCATCGCTCCCCTCATCTAACTCATTGATATAAATTGTAAAAAGTTGAGGCCCCAGCACAGACCCCTGCGGGACTCCACTCGTTAAATCCTGCCAATCAGAAAAGGACCCATTTATGCATACTCAGTTTTCTGCCAGCCAGCCAATCTTCTATCCATGCTAATACCCCCTACACCATGAGCTCCTACTTTGCGCAATAACCTTTTATGTGGCACCTTGTCAAATGCCTTCTGGAAATCCAAGTATAGTATGTCAACAGGCTCCCATTTATCCACAGTGCATGTTACTCCTTCAAAGAACACCAATAAATTGGTTAAACATGATTTCCCTTTTTCAAAACCGTGCTGACTATTCCCGATTAAGGACCAATCCTGGTTCAATGAGGAGTGGAGGAGAGCATGCCAGGAGCAGCACCAGGCATACCTAAACATGAGGTGCCAATCTGGCAAAGCTACAACACAGGATGACATGCATGCTTAACAGGGTAAGTAGCATGCTGTAGACAGAGCTAAGCAATACCACAAACAACAGATCAGATCAAAGCTCTGCAGTCTTGTCACATGAAGTCGTGATTGTGGTGGACAATTAGACAACTAACTAGAGGAGGAGGCTGCAAAAACATCCACGTCCTCAATGATGAGGAACCCAGCTAATCAGTGCAAAAGAAAAGGCTGAAGCATTTGCAACCATTTTCAGCCAGAAGTGCTGAGTGGATAATCCATCTTGGCCTCTTCCTGAGGTCCCCAGCATCACAGATGCCAATCTTCAGCCAAGTCGATATCACGAAATGGCTGAAGGCACTGGTTACAGCAAAGGCTATGGGCCCTGACAACATCCTGGATGCAATACTAAAGATTTGTGCTCCAGAAATAGCTGCACCCTCAGCCAAGCTTTCCAGTATGGTATTGGCATCTACCGGAACAATGTGGAATATTGCTCAGGTGTGTACTGTCCACAAAAATCAGGACAAATCCGATCCAGCCAATTACCACTGCATCAGTCTTTTCTCAATCATCAGCAAAGTGATGGAAGGTGTCGTTGACAATGCTACCAAGCACCACTTAAATAGCAATAACCTGTTCACTGATGCGTAGTTTGGGTTCCACCAGAGCCACTCGGCTCCAGACCTCATTACAGCCTTGGTCCAAACATGGACAAAAATGCTGAATTCAAAATGTGAGGTGAGAGTGACTGCCCTTGACATCAAGGTAGCATTTGACCAAGTGTGGCACCGAGCAGCCCGCACAAAATTGAAGTCAATGGGAATCGGGAAAAACTCTCCACTGGTTGGAATCATACTTAGCACAAAGGAAGATGGTTGTCAGGACTGTGATGGAATACTCTTCACTTGTCTGGATGAGTGCAGCTCAAACAACACTAAACCTCAACACCATCCAAGACAAAGCAGCCTACTTGATTGGCACCCCATCCACCACCTTAAACATTCACTCCCTCCACCACCAGCGCACAGTGGCAGTAGTGTGTACCATTTAAAGATGCAGTGAAGTAACTCATCAAGGCTCCTTCGACAGCACCTTCCAAACCCACCACCTCTACCACTTAGAAGAACAAGGGCAGCAGACACATTGGGAACACCACTACCTGCAAGTTTCCCTCCAAGTCACACACCATCCTGACTTGGAACCATATCGCTGTTCCTTCAATGTTGTTGGGTCAAAATAATGGAATTCTCTCCCTAATGGCACTCTGGGTGTGCCTACAAAGAGTGCAGTGGTTCAAGAAGACGGCTCATCACCACCATCATAAGGTCAATTAAGAATTAGAATTAGAATTAGAATATTACAGCGCAGTACAGGCCCTTCGGCCCTCGATGTTGCGCCGATCATCTGACCTACACTATTCCATTTACATCCATATGTCTATCCAATGACCACTTAAATGCCCTTAAAGTTGGCGAGTCTACTACTGTTGCAGGCAGGGCGTTCCACGCCCCTACTACTCTCTGCGTAAAGAAACTACCTCTGACATCTGTCCTATATCTTTCACCCCTCAACTTAAAGCTATGTCCCCTCGTGTTTGCCATCCTCATCCGAGGAAAAAGACTCTCACTATCCACCCTATCTAACCCTCTGATTATCTTGTATGTCTCTATTAAGTCACCTCTCCTCCTCCTTCTCTCTAACGAAAACAACCTCAAGTCCCTCAGCCTTTCCTCATAAGACCTTCCCTCCATACCAGGCAACATCCTAGTAAATCTCCTCTGCACCCTTTCCAAAGCTTCGACATCCTTCCTATAATGCGGTGACCAGAACTGCACGCAATACTCCAGGTGCGGTCTCACCAGAGTTTTGTACAGCTGCATCATGACCTCGTGGCTCCGAAACTCGATCCCCCTACTAATAAAGGCTAACACACCATATGCCTTCTTAACAGCCCTATTAACCTGGGTAGCAACTTTCAGGGATTTATGTACCTGGATACCAAGATCTCTCTGCTCATCTACACTACCAAGAATCTTCCCATTAGCCCAGTACTCTGCATTGCTGTTACTCTTTCCAAAGTGAATCACCTCACACTTCTCCGCATTAAACCCCATTTGCCATCTCTCAGCCCAGCTCTGCAGCCTATCTATGTCCCTCTGTACCCTACAACACCCTTCGACACTATCCACAACTCCACCGACCTTCGTGTCATCCGCAAATTTACTAACCCACCCTTCTACACCCTCATCCAGGTCGTTTATAAAAATGACAAACAGCAGTGGCCCCAAAACAGAACCTTGCGGTACACCACTAGTAACTAAACTCCAGGATGAACATTTGCCATCAACCACCACCCTCTGTCTTCTTTCAGCTAGCCAATTTCTGATCCAAAGCTCTAAATCACCTTCAACCCCATACTTCCGTATTTTCTGCAATAGCCTACCGTGGGGAACCTTATCAAACGCCTTACTGAAATCCATATACACCACATCCACGGCTTTACCCTCATCCACCTGTTTGGTCACCTTCTCGAAAAACTCAATAAGGTTTGTGAGGCACGACCTACCTTTCACAAAACCGTGCTGACTATCGCAAATGAACTTATTCTTTTCAAGGTGATTATAAATCCTGTCTCTTATAACCTTTTCCAACATTTTACCCACAACCGAAGTAAGGCTCACA
Source organism: Heterodontus francisci (assembly GCF_036365525.1). Classification (NCBI taxonomy): domain Eukaryota; kingdom Metazoa; phylum Chordata; class Chondrichthyes; order Heterodontiformes; family Heterodontidae; genus Heterodontus; species Heterodontus francisci. Next base: position 92,332,172 of record NC_090373.1, read on the forward strand.
GGTCTATAATTACCAGGGCTGTCTCTACTCCCCTTCTTGAACAAGGGGACAACATTTGCTATCCTCCAGTCCTCCGGCACTACTCCTGTCGACAATGACGACTTAAAGATCAACAACAACGGCTCTGCAATCTCCTCCCTGGCTTCCCAGAGAATCCTAGGATAAATCCCATCTGGCCCAGGGGACTTATCTATTTTCACTCTTTCCAAAATTGCTAACACCTCCTCCTTGTGAATCTCAATCCCATCTAGCCTAGTAGGCTGTATCTCAGTAATCTCCTCGGCAACATTTTCTTTTTCTACTGTAAATACTGACGAAAAATATTCATTTAACGCTTCCCCTATCTCCTCTGATTCCGCACACAACTTCCCACTACTATCCTTGATTGGCCCTGTTCTAACTCTTATCATTCGTTTATTCCTGATATACCTATAGAAAGCCTTAGGGTTTTCTTTGATCCTATCCGCCAATGACTTCTCGTGTCCTCTCCTTGCTCTTCTTAGCCCTCCCTTTAGATCCTTCCTGGCTAGCTTGTAACTCTCAAGCGCCCTAACTGAGCCTTCACGTCTCATCCTAACATAAGCCGCCCTCTTCCTCTTGACAAGCGCTTCAACTTCTTGAGTAAACCACGGCTCCCTCGCTCGACAACTTCCTCCCTGCCTGACAGGTACATACTTATCAAGGACACGCATTAGCTGCTCCTTGAATAAGCTCCACATTTCGTTTGTGCCCATCCCCTGCAGTTTCCTTCCCCATCCTACACATCCTAAATCTTGCCTAATCGCGTCATAATTTCCTTTCCCCCAGCTATAATTCTTGCCCTGCGGTATATACCTGTCCCTGCCCATCGCTAAGGTAAACCTAACCGAATTGTGATCACTATCGCCAAAGTGCTCACCTACATCTAAATCGAACACCTGGCCGGGTTCATTACCCAGTACCAAATCCAATGTGGCATCGCCCCTGGTTGGCCTGTCCACATACTGTGTCAGAAAACCCTCCTGCACACACTGGACAAAAACAGACCCATCTAAAGTACTCGAACTATAGTATTTCCAGTCAATATTTGGAAAGTTAAAGTCCCCCATAACCACTACCCTGTTACTCTCGCTCCTGTCGAGAATCATCTTCGCTATCCTTTCCTCTACATCTCTGGAACTATTCGGAGGTCTATAGAAAACTCCCAACAGGGTGACCTCTCCTCTCCTGTTTCTAACCTCGGCCCATACTACCTCAGTAGACGAGTCCTCAAACGTCCTTTCTGCCGCTGTAATACTTTCCTTGATTAACAATGCCACACCCCCCCCCTGTTTTACCCTCTTCTCTGTTCTTACTGAAACATCTAAATCCCGGAACCTGCAACATCCATTCCTGCCCCTGCTCTACCCATGTCTCTGAAATGGCCACAACATCAGGATCCCAGGTACCAACCCATGCTGCAAGCTCACCCACCTTATTCCGGATGCTCCTGGCGTTGAAGTAGACACACTTTAAACCAAGTTCTTGCTTGCCAGTGCCCTCTTGCGTCCCTGTAACCTTATCCCCTACCTCACTACTCTCAACAGCCTGTACACTGGAACTACAATTTAGGTTCCCATTCCCCTGCTGATTTAGTTTAAACCCCCCCGAAGAGCACTAACAAATCTCCCCCCCAGGATATTGGTACCCCTCTGGTTCAGGTGAAGACCATCCTGTTTGTAGAGGTCCCACCTACCCCAGAAAGAGCCCCAATTATCCAGGAAACCAAAACCCTCCCTCCTACACCATCCCTGCAGCCACGTGTTCAACTCCTCTCTCTCCCTATTCCTCTCTTCGCTAGCACGTGGCACAGGCAACAACCCAGAGATAACAACTCTGGTTGTTCTCGCTCTAAGCTTCCACCCTAGCTCCCTGAATTTCTGCCTTAAATCCCCATCTCTCTTCCTACCTATGTCGTTGGTGCCTATGTGGACCACGACTTGGGGGTGCTCCCCCTCCCCCTTAAGGATCCCAAAAACACGATCGGAGACATCACGTACCCTGGCACCTGGGAGGCAACACACCAACCGTGAGTCTCTCTCGTTCCCACAGAACCTCCTATCTGTTCCCCTAACTATGGAGTCCCCAATGACTAATGCTCTGCTCCTCTTCCCTTTTCCCTTCTGAGCAACAGGGACAGACTCTGTGCCAGAGACCTGCACCCCATTGCTTACCCCTGGTAAGTCGTCCCCCCCAACAGTATCCAAAACGGTATACCTGTTGTTGAGGGAAACGGCCACAGGGGATCCCTGCACTGCCTGCTGGTTTCCTTTCCTTCCCCTGACGGTAACCCATCTACCTACTTCTTTTACCTGAGGTGTGACTGCCTCCCTATAACTCCTGTCAATAATCCCCTCCGCCTCCCGAATGATCCGAAGTTCATCCAGCTCCAGCTCCAGTTCCCTAACGCGGTCTGCGAGGAGCTGGAGTTGGGTGCACTTCCCGCAGATGCAGTCAGCAGGGACACTCTTGGCGACCCCTACCTCCCACATTCTGCAGGAGGAACATACAACTGCCTTTACCTCCATTCCCACTATTCTAGATTCCCAATAAATCTACTGAAAAACCAAACGAAAAAAAAAAAGTCAAAACTTGTTCGCTTAGCAATCCGACGGACTGAACTTTTTAAATAAAAAGCTTACCTTATCAACACACTAGAGTCCTTTTTTTTTTGGTTAGAGGAGGAGGGTGGGTGGGAGACACTACACGTGTAGTGTCTCGGGTACTGCCACTGCCCAAATAAATAGTTTTCCCCTACCCAGCAGTCCCCGGTCCTCCGAAACAAAATGCTGGCCTAGACAGCGATGCTCACATCCCAAGAATGAATAAAAAAAAAGTTTTGTCACAAGGATATTAGTGACTAAGTCATTTACTATTCCACTAATTTTTCTTGAGCTACTTTAAAATATTAGAATTCAAAATACATACAAGCTTCTCCTTTGGAGGAACCCTTATATATTTACCATTAATTTTTCAACAACTTCTTGTCAGAAGACCTGCTCTGCCTAATCAGTCATTAATACAAGTTTTAATATCACCTGAAAGTTGCACTCACCTGGGAAAGAAACAAGTTAGTGCTATATGGATGATGTAAGTGAAGAAGCAAATTATACACTTTATACAGGCCTCTATTTGGCTAAAAAAAAAAATCATGCACATGTTTTCATCACTAGTGGTGCATTGTTTTGGAATTTCAATAATCCGTCACAGAATTGTGGGTCATGTGACCGAATCTATGACTTGTCAGACAATGAGCTTCTAGTTTCAGTCATGCAGCGATATTGATTGTTTCCCAAGAGGGACATAAGGGAAAGTCTAGTACCTTACCAATTTGCCTAGATTCTTGCCAATTTCCTCCCCTCCTCTGCTGGAGCTGCTGGAATGTATCACTGTTTTATAGCTACTCAATGATACTGAATCCTTATTGGATACAGTTCCATGGGCTCAAGTGGCCATTACTAACTGTGAGCATTGTTAGTAAACATCAGCAGACTATTCAAGTACAGGGAGCACCCCAGCCAAGACTGAACCAAGGTCAGATGTACTTCCAGCAGAGATTACTGGATAGTGATTGGGGAACAGGAGCCTTACGCACTGGTCATCTAATTCAGCACAGACAGGGGAATAAAATCTGCAACCTTTCTGATCTCCATATCTGTGGTTAAAGTTACAGCCATCAGGTTGTATGAACTGTTTATGGAGTGGGATTGATAGAGCTAGAACCAGTTTGTTCAGTCAGTCAGGAGAAAGGAATAGCATAGGAAGATTGTAGGGGAAATGGAAGAAATAAAGAAAAACAACCAACTCGTGACTGGTAAATCTTTCCTCTTGATATTCCTGTTTGAAAATCATTTGATCAACCACTGTTACGTATTGATTTTGACTACTTTGTCCATTTTAAAATCATGTAAAATATACAAAGTCTAGGACATTAGTAAGCCGTTAATTAAAAGTGGATTCTTGCTGGCCCCCAATGCTAGACAAATGCTAGAATTATCAGTTGTTTATGCTTAATGCAACTTGAGCAAGCAGCCACCTTTTGAACTCAATCCCTGAGATACCTGAGGACTAACGGGCAGGGAAGGAGAGGAAAAGTAGAATATCATTGTAGGCTTCGAAAAGTAAATATACATAAGTAAACAGAAAGTTAAATAACAGAATCCCAGATGATGTACTCATTGATATTGGGCAATTCAAATCTGTGACCTAGGGTTGAATCCAACCCAGACGATTGAACATTTCCTTTGTCTCCTGCCAGTAGGCTCCTATGTAAATTTGGGCAGTCTGCATTCACTTCCAAATGGATATTGCCTAGAGCATAAACCTTCTCCCTAATTTTGCACTAAATGGACAATAATGGACAATCTCACTTAGAAAGGCAACAGAATATCTATTGTGGGAAAAGAAGAAGGTCATAATGATTGACTTCGGTGATGCTTCATACAGGTTTAAGCTGAGGCACATTGTTGGGGCAGAATTGAAGGAGTGCCATTCTATATTTATTTACAAGAGTGGTTGATGCTTGGGAATGATCTGCCATGCAGGATAGTATAGGGAAAAACATTAGGATCATTCAAAATGGAGGGACAGGAGGCCTATATTAGCATTCTCCCTCCATTGCCCATCTTTGAGCTTATCACCACCTTCTTCATGACAGTCCTGGGATGCTGCAGATGGCTGGAGACCTAGACCCCACCAGCATTGACATGTACTAGATGAAGAAGGGGTAACCAGCATCAGTACCGATGGGGGAGGGAAATTGAAGTCAGGGTGGTGAGACAGTGATAGATTTTTGCCTCATTCACCGCTATCCCTCTCTATTCTGGATGAGGTTTCAGAGGAGAATCCAGCCCTATTTATAAATAAAAGTATTGGGCTGAATTTCCAGGACAGGCGGGAGGGGGTATTGGGGAGAGCTCCTGATCATCCACCATAATCGTTTAGCTATTTTTGCAAGGCTTACATGGCTTTTCCACTGAAGTTACAGTGAATGGCCAAAAGAACCCCTGTGAAAATTCACCCCCTATTAGTTTTAGTCTTTATACATTGATTTGGTAATGCAGTATTTTCACCTTTACAAATATTCAGAAGAATGTGGTTGGAATCCCACATAATACTGAGATTGGAGGGTAATTGTTGATCGTGGGCCACACAGTCTCCATGTATAAGTGTGCAAGTTTTGGATCTTAGGGATTTTGGTCTGTTTATGGAAATAATATTTCTGTTGTGAACACAGGATAGCAGTGTAACAATATCAAAGTTTTTTGAAAGTAGGCTTGGAAAGATAAATATTTTAAATTATATTAATATATCATAACTATCCCATGATCATCCACACACATTTTGGGTTAGCAGAACATTTATATTGGCTAAAAAATTGTTTCCAAAATGCCATTTTCCATTGTTATTTGGACTGGACAATTTCCAGAACCAACTTCTTGTATTTTTGAATTTTTTTTCATCATTTGTTCCACTAAAAAAATTGGAAAAAAGAGTTACCTCTGATGTTGGGTTTTTAAAAAACATAATTTATGCAAAATTACTTTTTAAAGGACGAGATGGTAGATAGTTAAGATGTTGTTTCCTCATAGGTTTTAAATAAGCAATTCATTAGCCTGACTCAACAATTGAAAACATTTTTCACCCCCATTGTATGACAAAGTCTTTGGTCCTTTTTTGATTCAAAGTGATTGTTGACAACGCAGCCGGCCGCTAATGTCATCAGACTGTGCCAAGCCGCGCACATGCGCAAATGGGCTCCTGCTCTCTGCGCGTGCACGACGTTCTGCATTGCCAGGACTGGTTGGCGCATGCCCAGATGATGTCATCGCATAACACGGGGAAGCGGGCTGAGAGTGGCCGAAGACCTTGGTGGCGGCGGGTGCGGGTGCATTCTCCTCCTCCCCACCCCCTGCCCACTCTCTCCCCGCTCCCCGTCCCCCTGCCTGCTCTTTCCGGCCACTGGCTTCCCCCCCTCCACCTGCTCTCTTCCTCCCCCCACCCGCAGTCTCCCCCCCCACCCACTCTCTTCCCCCTTCACATGCTCTCTTCCACCCCCACCCGCTCTCTTCTTCCCCCACCCACTCTCCTCCCCACCGCCCGCTCTTTTCCCCCTCCCCGCCTGCTCTCATCCCCCACCGCCCGCTCTTTCCACCCCCCCCCAGCTCGCTCTCTTCCCCTGGCCCACCCGCTTTCCCCGGCCATTGTGTGTTGCCATGGAATTACATTGCCTTTCTGCGATTATTTGAGCAGCGCCATCTTTAGTCCTGGCAGCTGCCTGAACGTCGCAGACTGTGACGTTTTAGTGGAACAGGCTGCATTTACGCATGTGCCAGTACAGCGCCAGCTAGTGGTTGCGTTGTCAGCAAACGTAGCCTTTTTGATTTTGGTTGTGAACAAAGATAGAGACTAGGAAAAAGACTGGCAGAGAGGTTCCTTTTGGAAACAACAGTTTGTTTAGGCAAGCTTGTTAAAGGAAAAACTGTAAGGGCTTTTGCTGCAGTGAAAATGTTAGAAATGATAGGTAGAAATAATCTTATTTAAGACAAGTAAAACAACCCAGTGATGTGGATTAGCGTCTTTTTTATTTTGTATTATTAGACAAAGATAAATTGTACAGATTGAATTTAACAAGTCTGGTCATAATGCCTGTTTTGTATGTTCGCTTTACTGTAAAATAAAGCAATTATTGATTTGAAGCGGGACTTATCTCCCTAAATTCTTGCTTCCAGAGAGCTTGATGGAGTATATGTGCAGAATACATAAAATGCAGTCCAGATCACAGGATATTGTTATGATGCTGGGTTATGGTACCATAAAAGTGCATACCTGGCAATGTGAATCAACTTCTATAAAGCAAGGCATTCATATTGCTTAAGCCACTGAACCTGGGTAGGTATCTATGGTTGACCCCAATTTCTACCACAGCTCAAACCTTTTTCACATTTATTACTGACATTTATAATTTTAATCTTGTGTCATTGAGCATTATCTCCCACTGTAAGTTATTTTATATTTCTGCATATTGGTGATTGACACTTCTACAGGGACATCATCTTGGTTTTGACAATTTCCAATTATAAATCCAATTTCCTGTTTTATCCCTATGGTTTACCATTCCCACCCTGGAATATGCAGAGGCATTGTGGAGTAGACTTATTTATTCATTCATATTTTATTAAGTTATTTTATTTTCCCCTTTACTTCTTTGCCCATGTCCAAAATCTCAGACAGGAAACTTCCTCCCAGGCATGTGCAAAAACCACTTTAAGCCAAGTGATAAGAGCATGAGTGAGCTTTGTGACTTAATCTGCAATTTTTCTATCCTATCATTCTGAGAAAACACTATATCCATTTCTCTTCTTAACATGTCTCCCAGATCAGGAGCTGATCAGAGCTTTCTCTGTGGAGAATCCTCTTACTATTACATGACACAGCAAATTAATATTCCTTGAAATTATGCCACTTTGTTTGACATGATTACAGTAGGTTTAGTGAGATTACATGAACATCTAATAGAAATATAAATTACAAAATAGGACTGAGGGATGAAAGCAGATGCTATAAAACCACAAAATGACACAAAGAAGCCACTGGTTAGGAGCTCAAACCAAATAATTATTAATTAAATATGTAAATTAAAATGTTGCTTATCTATTTACATTCTTAATTCCCTGACTCTCATGATACTAGCTGTTGTATGAAGCCCAGAGCACAAAGTAAAATAAACATACTCAAAACAATATTGAATATTCTTCTGAACAATTATCAGGTCCTAGAAAGTTGAATTTTGACCAGGCTTAGGCCTCAAAATAATTAGAAACAAATTAGCAAGAAAAGTAACAAAATTAAATACACCTAGAAGCATTTTTGTTCTAATTTTCTAAAGCTTTCTCTATATTATACATTGTTTTCTCCAAATTAGTTTAATGCTATCATAAAAATATTAGCTTATAAGTGAGGACAAAGAATTCTTTCAGAGGGAATAGTAGAAGTGTCTGCTGCACAATATTTAAATATATTATAATTGACTAAGCATTGTGATACCTATATTTGTAGACCACTGAACTAATAAAGAAGATTGATTACAGTCAGACCAGACATTAACATCTTACTTTATTTTCCATAAAAATATTACAAGCATCTTTTACTGTTTTGTCCCAACTAGCAACTCGTTCCCCGTCCTGTGCTCTGTATCCTCACTCGTTGATGCTTTTCCTTTCCTCCTTTCACCACACTGTAAGTTACCAATCCAGTAGAAATGGCACATTTTGAAATCCCAGGTCAAGGAACCTAGAGACAACAGCAGGGACAATGCAGTCTGCCTTGCATTTTGTTATAGTTTTACTTTGATAAAATGTTTTTAATTATACTTTTTCCTCTTTTTAATTTGCTTTTCTTGGTTCATTATCAAAACATTTTTCTTTTTTTGTGCATCCTCAGCATATAAAAGAACAGACCACAACTGAAACTGGGGAAACACACTCCTTGATCATCCTTCTTTTTGTACCCCTTTTATGTCATTATCTTCCCAGCCCTCCACTTTCCTCCCATTATTTTCCTCCCATTGTGTGCAACAGTATCCAACCCATGCTTCACATTTCACTTTTTTACAGCTCTCCATTAACTAGCTGTTAATAACTTGGATTTTTGACACTGTCGTGGTCCTGTAGTTTTTTTTCTCCAAGGAATATGTGGCGTGTCTTTAAGGTTGGAAAAGGAGCCATACTGCTTTGAGAATCAGCAAGTCTCAGGAGTTAGAGAAAGTGCATTTTTGTTGCTGTTGGATACAGCCATATGGAGAGGGAACCAACAAGCTTCAGAGAACAGCCATTCAGGGACCCAGGACCGGATATACAATGTTGCAATTTTCTTTTGAACTAGCATTTTAGTTGAAAACAGACTATTCTAGCTGGACACAAGGGACACAGACAGCTGATGCTAGCACCTGAAAGAAGAGCTCTCAGCCATTTAAACTGAAGGAAGAGAATTTAGTCTGTTTACTTATTATTATCTCTCAAAATTCTAAAAAAAATGAAGCCAAAACAGAGATCTCTGATAATTTAAACTGAAGGAAGGGAAGTTAGACTGTGACAATCTTTTATCCCTCAAAAACTGTGAAGTCAGATTGATTCTATTGAAAGTGTTTGCAAGTTGTTAATTGTTGATCTACTGCAGTCATCGCTGGGGAAGAAAAGCATCACTTACTGCTGGAATTAGGCTACGGACTGTTCTACTGTTGAAGAACCTTTTTCTTTCCCCATCGTACGGCTGTGGAGACTTCAAGCAACATTGGCCTTTTTCATATCTGGCAGGAGTGTAAATTTGCAAGGACTGTATTTTTTTCTATTTTAAATGTTGTCTTAGTAGTGTTTAAGAACTTAGTTTTTCTAATTAAACTGTTAATTTGTTGAATAAAGACACCTGGTTTGGTTAGCCGCATTCGGGGTTTAATAGATAGTACAATTTGGCTGGGTCTTTCTTTAATTTGGAAAGTTTTAAATGATATGTTAGGCAATCTGTGGAGGGACGGGATTGAATTAACAATGCATTTCTCCCACCACAATCAGAATCATATATTTTGATTGGGGGCTTTGACTGGAGCGGTCGGTCGTAACAACACACAGAATCACCTTGCTTTTTGCCCCTGTACCTTCTTAAGGGCAATAATATCCTTTCTATGATTAGATGACCAGAACAACATATCGTACCAAAGATAGTATCTAAAACTTTATACAACAATTATGTAATCTCTTTTAATTTGTATGCAGTTAGAGTTGTTTGGCTTCCTTTGTAGGCAGGACCAAGAATGTTCACCAATTGTGCCAGCTCTTAGTTTGGTTGCAAAACATTAAATAAACCCATCACCAAGAATATATAACAGGATAGATAGTAAAACATATTGTGTTAGATAATTTCTAAAACTCATCCTAATTGTGCTGCTTCGCTCACCATGTAAAGAATTTCTAAAATAGAAACAGAAAATGCTGGAAATGCTCAGCAGATTAGGCAGCATCTGTGGAGAGAGAAACAGAGTTAATGTTCCAGGTCGATGACCTTTCATCATAACTGGGAAAGTTAGAACTGTAATAGCTTTTAAGCAAGTGAAAAGGGGGAGGGTGGATAAAGAACACATGGGAAGGTCTATGATAGGGTGGAAGACAGGAGAGATTAAATGACAAAAGAGTTGGTGATGCAGGGCCAAAGGGAGTGGTAATGGGACAAGTAAAGAAACAAAAGATGTGTCTAGAGGAGGTGTGAATGGCAGAATGATGAACAGCTGCTGTCTAAAAGCAAAAGCAAGAGAAAAACATCACCCTTCAAAAAGGTAAGTGAGGTTTGGGCCTTGCTGGGGACAATCAGCTGGCCCACGGTGAGGGGGATGGGAGTCGGAGTCGAGGGCGGGGAGGGGTAATTTTAGCAGGGTTGGCCCATGCTGCTGGGGGGCCCCTCCGTGGGGTGCTCAACCAGGAGGCGTCCCCCCCACCCAGCCCGCAAGGAAGCCACCAGGTATTACTGGGCGGCCTCCTCAGGTGCTGAAGTGCCTATCCGCCGCTGGTAAGATACCAGCGGAGGCGGGAGGAGGCCCCAAAGTGGCAATTATTTGGCCACTTAAGGGCCTCATTTGGCCTGGGGTGTGCGGGCTGTTTATCCCCGGCCACTGGTAAAATAGTAGCAGGGACGGGTAGGTGACGGGAGTGGCACCCCCGCCTCTCACTCGACTTTACGCCTCCCCAACTGCTCCCAGTTGGGGGGTGGGGGGGTGCGGAGGTGGCGGCATAAAATTCTGGCCATTGACTCATAAAGTCATTTACAGCATAGAAGGAGACCATGCCGCTTTCTGCAGAGCAATCCAGTTAGTCCCAGTCCTCTGCTCAATCCCCGTAACCCAGCTTTTTACACACAAATAACCTTTTGCTCTGTATTTGGTTTCAGCTTCATCCATTACCAACTATAATCAAACAGTGCATGGACCATTTTCTGTTTCACCAGTAATTTCTATATTTCCTAGTTCAATGCTATTCACAAATCATCATCTACACGAATTAGGCAGAAAGTAAGTCTCCTCATAGGTGTTCAAATATCTGAGCTTTCCATGTCAATTAAAGTATTACCAGGTATTTTAGGGCAGCAGATAATAAAGATGTATCTGATACACTACCTGATTTAGTACAACATTACAAAATTGAACATTGAATGAGCCTCTTTAAGAAAAAATGCTGCATGTGAAATTGACTACTGTGTTTTCTGATGTATTAATAATTATGATGAAAGTACATTTAACAGTCAAAACAAAATGGTCCTAACTGCAATAAACCTATCATGTTTAGGAAGTGCACTGTAACTACCACTTACCCTGTTTGCCTAGTATATAACAATGAATTGTTTCCTGCTCTCTTAAGCATAGCTCTATTTTCTTATAAAACTTGATACTCGATACTTCAGGGTGGTCTAAGTGTAGACTAGTGAATACATGGTAAAACTTGCTGAATAAACATAAGAAACTGTCGGTTCCCAGGATGTCATCATAACAACTAGTTAATTCTCAAAACAGAAACTTAAGTACACCATGCCCCATTGTATTTGATAAATGTTGTGAAACAAATATGTTTGTAATATGGTTGTACTCCAAACCACCCTTTCTAAATTAAAATTTGACTTGGTTTTAAATCTGTACTGCTAGAACAATTTGGCAAAAAAGCTAAGTTCCTCTTTCATTTTTTCAATTACTTGTAATTTAAAAGAAGACAGACTTGAATGTTATGCATCTGGATTTAATACCCAAATATTTCAAATGTTCTTTCTTTACAGAACCGGATGCCTTAGGTAAAAAAAAAATCACATAATTTATATATTATGATTCTCTCTGCTTTGGAGAGCTATATTATCAGGCCTGGAAACACACATTATCATGAACTGAAGACTTAAAATGTTTGAGAATGGTAGGTAACTTTAGGTTTATATACACCCACTAGTATTAATCCAATGCTAAGATAGGGCCAAGTGAATCCACAGAAATTTTAACTCATATTTCTCTTTCATTGTATTAAAGCTGACTGTACCCTAGAGAAGCAATGCAAACTGCTTTGCTGAAGCTGGCAGCATCTAGCTTAGGTACATAAAGGGGAATCTCATGAGGCTATACTGCCAGTAAGGGACCTTACCAGCAAGCAAGCGTGGGTAGATAATTGGAATTGCAGTATGTAGTTTGACCCCTTCCCACACTTGTTATTAGCAGGGCACTGGCAGTGGAGACTTTCAAAATTAACCCTACCAAGTTCTAGAACAGTACTATCTGCTCCACAAAGTAAGCAGTTATCCATACCTTTAAGAACACATTGTACCAGCCATTCTGAGAAGTGGGAGCAGTGCTGGATACAGAAGAGATTTGTAATGAATAATGTTTGGAAATGCAGCATTTGGCTTCTCCTTGATGATATAAAGAAGTAGAAATGTTCATCTGGTGTTATCTGATCAAAACTTTTCTTTGCTTTAATGCATGCAATGTTTATTCTCAAATTCATGCACTTTAATGAACATAAAGATTGCAAGATGAAAAAATACCAAGGCCCAACTAGTTCGCCTTCTAATTGTCACATGATACAGCAATAATGGAGTTGTCGACTAATCATAGCAATCAATCTCTATGAATTGGACTACAATAGACCCAGACACAAGGTGAGGAAACACCTATGGCGGAGAGTTTTGGGAACCATCAGTCCAAACTCACCTGTTCCACCCAAGCATGCTACGCTTACTTACCGTATGTCATGTCTCAAATTACTCATATACAATATCTCAAAATGTTAATTTTTGTAAGAAATCTATCTAATTTGCATTTGAATGAATCAATAATAATCTCTGTAGGGAGCCTGTTCTAAAGTTTGACCACACGCTCACCAAGAAACTGCTTCCACAGATTAGTTTCAAATTTACTCCCTTTCAAGCACAGGCCATGTCCTCTGGTTTGACTGTACTGGACAACCTTGTCATGGCCTACATTATTTTACATAGAATTATATAGAATGTACGGTGCAGAAACTGGCCATTCAGCCCAACAGGTGCATGCTTCCACCCTTCTTCATCTAAACCCATCTCAAATATCCTTCTATTCCCTTCTTCCTCATATGTTTACCTAATTTCCCCTTAAACATCAATGCTATTTGCCTCAACTACTCCTTGTGTTAGTGAGTTCCATATTCTAACCATCCTTTGGGTAAAGATGTTTCTCCTGAATTTTCAAATGGATTTCCTCGTGACTATCATATTTATGACCCCTAGTTGTGGTGTCGCCCACAAATGGAAACATCTTCTCCAAGTCTACCCTATCAAGCACATACATAATCTTAAAAGACGTCTATCAGCTCATCCCTTAGCTTTCTCTTTTCTAGATAAAAGAGTCCCAGGCTGTTCAATCTTTCCTGATAGTTATAACGTCTCAGTTCTGGTAAATCCTTGTAAATCTTATTTGCACTGTCTCCAATGCCTCTATATCCTTTTTATAATTTAGAGACCAGAACTGTGTATAGTAGTCAAAGGAAGAGTGAGACCAATTAGGGTCCAAAAAAGATATCTTTATGTGGAGGTAGAGGGCATGGCTGAGGTATTAGATCAGTACTTTACATCTGTTTTTGCTAAAGAAGAGGATGCTGCCAAGCTCACAGTAAAGGAGGCAGTTGTAGAGAAATAGCTTAGGTTGAAAATTAAGAGGAAGTACTTAAAAGGTTGGCAGTGTTCAAAGTAGAAAAGTCACCCGCTCTGGATGGGATGCATCCTAGGTTGTTGAAAGAAGTAAGAGTGGGGATAGCAGAGGCTCGGGTCACAATCTTCTTTAGATATGGGTGCGTTGCTAGAGGACTGGAGGGTTGAAAATTTTACAGCCCTGTTCAAAAAAGGGGAGAGGGATAAAATGGCACCTACAGGTCACTCAGCACAATGTCAGTGGTGGGGAAATATTTAAGGACAACAATCCAAGCCAAAATTTATTGTCACTTGGAAAAATATGAGTTAATAAATGACAGCCAGCATCGATTTGTTAAAGGCAAATAGTGCTTGACAAACTTGATTGCGTTCTTTGACAAAGTAAAGGAAAGGGTTGATGAGGTAGTGTAAATGATGCTGTATATATGGCCTTTAGAAAGACATTTAATAAAGTAACAAAAAATAGACATTTAACAAAATTGAAGTCCATGGGATTAAAGGGGCATTGGCAACATGGATAAAAAATTGGCTAAGGTACAGAAAGCAGAGAGTAGTAGTGAATGGTTGCTTTCCACACCAGACAGAAGTATAGAGTGGTGTCCCGCAAGGGTTAGTTTGAGAACTACTGCTCTGTTTGAGATATATATATACACATATATATATGTTAATGACCTGGATTTGAGTATAGAGGGAATTATTTCAAAGTTTGCAGATTGCTTGGAAATGTAGTAAACAGTGAGGAGGATAGTAACAGACTTCAGGAGGATGCAGAACACTAGTGAAATGGGAAGACACATGACAGATGAAATTTAACGCAGAAAATTATGAAGTGACACATTTTGGTAGAAAGAATGAGAAGATGCAGTATGAACTAAATGGTATAGTTTTAAAGAGGGTGTAGGAACAGAAAGAACTGAGGATGCATGTACACAAATCTTTGAAGGTGGCAGCTGTCAAAGGAAATATGGGATCCATGGCTTTATAAATAGAGGCATAGAATACAAAAGTAAGGAAGTTATGCTAAACCATCATAAATCATTGGTTAGGCCCCAACTGGAGTATTGTGTGCAATTCTAGACACCACACTGTAGGAAGGATGTTAAGACCTTAGAGATGGTGGAGAGGAGATTTACTAGAATGGTACCAGGGATGCAGGACTTCAGTTACATGGAGAGACTGGAGAAACTGGGGTTGTTGTCCTTAGAACAGGGAAGGTTAAGGGGATATTTGATAGAGCTGTTCAAAGTCATGAACGGTTTTGATCAAGTAAATAAGGAGAAACTTTTCCAGTGGCAGAATGTTCAGTAACGAGAGGATGCAGATGTAAATTGGCACCAAGAACCAAAGGCAAGATGGAGAAAACACAATGAGTTGATATGATCTGGAATGTACTGCCTGAAAGGGTGGTGGAAACAGATTTAATAACAACTTTCTAAAGGAGGTTGGATAAATACTTCAGGGGAACATTTTGCAGGCCTATGGGAAAAAATGGCAGGTAAGGGGCTACCTGTGTAGTTTTTTCAAAGACAGCCACAGTGGGCTGAATGGCCTCCTTCTGCGCGAAATTATTTTGTGATCCTATAAGTACTCCACGTGTGGTCTAACCGAGTTTCTGTACGAGTTTAACATAACTTCCCTGCTTTTCAATTCCATTCAATCTAGTCCATTTAGAATCCTAAAAACAGCAATCATAACAATCTTCAAACTTTTTGCCAGTGAGAACATGCTCGCTTTGTATTATCGCTCCTCATAATCCAATCCCTCCATCCCCCTCATTCATTCTTGTTGGACTCTTTTGTATCCTTTCAATAACTACAATATGCAGAGACTTACAAAAAAAATTTAAAGACTGACTGTCACTCTGAGGTTTTATTTTCAAAATCATCAGATACACAGCATTTTAACTAATATTTTTCTTGCCAGAAGCTTCCAACTCATGCTGAGGCAAAGTTCCATGGCACAGGTCATCTCTAGATCATTCTTCACATGAAATCCTAGACAGTGAGTGTTGACAGGTTATTCAACAGTGAGAGTGGGAACCCTGACTGATGTTTCCCTCTCTAGCCCAGGGATACAGAAGCCTTTTGTAGCAATCCTACTATCAACTAGGATTAAGGCAGCCAACACAGTACAGACTAATAATCATACCAGGGGACCTTCTGGACCTGTATGTCTCAGCTACCTATTGTCTTTGCCATCAGGGACCCAAACTTTGCGTACTTTTAACATTCTTTTGCTTAATTTTGTCAGCGTTCTGATTTTTAAGCTATGGGTTTGAAATAGGTTATGGTCCGTTTCCAGGTCCCAACCAGCATTGCACTGACAGGGAGGCTGACACATGAAATTTGTACTCAGGCCTCATTGACATTTTGTGCATGAACTGCTGGTTGCACAATTGAAGAGGGGAGATATCAAGATAAGTCCTAGGGGCCAGTGGGAGGTGTGGTTGGAGCTGGCAATGTAGAGGGGGGATTGCAAGAATGCGGAAGTACTCCTGCTGCTCCTGGCTCCATAGTATTAGCTTGTAGATTTAAAAAAAATTTTTTACCTTTTGTTTGTGGCATTTGTTTAGGCCACAGGAGATGCTGAGGAATCCTATGCAGAGCAGGTTTGGTGCCTGCTCCACCTATCAGACGCAGGTTTTCCAGAGGGGTCCTTAACAGAATTTAACCTATGCAAGGGGTTTAACATCGGTTTCAGGCAGCTGCCTGCGATAAGGTGTGTGACAAATTTAGCAGTGGCCTGAACGCACACGCAGATTGGGTGCTGGCACTACCACTGCTATATTTCTCAATGTTACGCCCATTTAATGCCCAATCATCAGATATATATCAAAGGAAAAGAGCTGAATTATCACACCAAACTGAAGTATCCGAGATTAATGTAATTGTTAATTCAGCTCAGTAAATAAATAAAACATATAAATAAATGTACATACACTTCTGTAGAGCAAGCTTTAGGATGCATATTTCTATGTAAATATCGAACCATATTTTGATTTCTAAATTTGGGAAGATTTCATGTTGCATGCACAGATGGTAGTTCTTCTAGGTACATTCACTTAACTTAAACTACTACAACTATTCCAACATACCTGTGGCTGTGCCATACCATCTAAATACAGGTTACAGTGGACATTCACTATAACACCACTCTGATTTATTTCTGCATTTGCTTATAATTCACAGATGAGATAAGGCAAGATGGGCAACTGTAAGAAATAAAATAGAGATCAATTGTCCTTTTAAGAAATTTCAAGCCAGAGCCATATGATCTTGACTTATTGTAACTATCAACTACCTCCCACCGGTTTCATTCTTAGTTTTCCCTTGATATTAACATCTTTCATAATTTGAGTTGTTTTACTGCATATAAGAAGTTAGGTATTACAAAAAGACTGCTT
This sequence comes from Heterodontus francisci, assembly GCF_036365525.1. Classification (NCBI taxonomy): domain Eukaryota; kingdom Metazoa; phylum Chordata; class Chondrichthyes; order Heterodontiformes; family Heterodontidae; genus Heterodontus; species Heterodontus francisci. The sequence goes on from NC_090373.1 coordinate 92,349,294, forward strand.
AGACGTTTATTTACTTTAAGTATTCAAAAATTGTATAAATAAAGAGACATTTTCTCTGCAATACTATGACATTGTGCTTTTCCACCTCCGTTCAGAGTGCAGAAACATTTCTGTACGAGCACTGATTCTGAGTGCTTCCAGTGTTTCCCACTAAACCACAATTTTGTGGTCTGCAAATGTTACTAAGATTTTTGGACAAATCAAAGAAAAGCTTGTTGCAGTGAATAACATTACTAAGATCAAAATGGCTGACACTGACCTAGGCACAAGAGAAAAAAAAGTCTTCATTCAAAGGTTACTATCATCCTTAAGAGCAGATAAAATTAAGAAAATTTCTGAGTATAGCTCCACAATGAATTAAGTACCCAGCTTCAAGATCTGCTTTCTGATGCTGTAGCAATAGTTTGATCTGATAAACGTAACTTTAAAATTCACCATCTGGAGAAAAGCAATAACTCTCTTGGCTTTTGACCAGTCCTAATCATTCTGGGCAAACTAGGATTAGATATGACTATTCTAGGTGAACTCCATGCTAGTTCCCATTCATGCAGTCTTCTTTGAAACTGAGGTTTCACAAATATTAACTCCTGAACGTTAGAACAGGTTGCTAATCTCGGCAGCTGAGCTCTGCTGAATTTCAGTGCAAGTTGCAGTATTTATTATTTTCATATACCCAATCAGGAAAGTCATAGATAGTTGATAAACGTTACAGAAAATCGTTAGCTTGATCTCTCCATAATAAGTCTTTCCAATGTGGCCTTTTAGTGATAATCACATTACTTATGCCCACAGCCACTGAATATGTACTGCTAGTACAAAGACCTGGACTACAGAAACAAATTTCACAAATGATGGAAGTATTTAATACAACGAGCCAGGATTTACAGTGAAGTAAATATAAAGATACATAGCTGTAACCATTTCAGCAGTCCTTACAAAGACCAGGGCCAGGATTTTCAATCACCCATTTGGGGGGGTGCAAGAACAGGAGTGTGTGCACAAACGTCAGTGTCCTGATTCCTGATGCCTTTGGGATGCACTGGTATTTTCAAAGCGAGGGCGGAGGGTGGGGGAGCCAGGAACCCGCTCACCTCCAATTAACAGCCTGTTCAGCTCCTTGAGGAGCTTGTTAATGGGCCAAGGAGGGCAGAAGGCGATTTTCAATTAGCAAGTCGCCAACCCAAACAGTCTGGCGCACATTAGTGCATTTTCTGTCAGCTTCAATGTGGGGAGCAATTAAGTAATTTTTCTATGAGGAAAGTTTTTGCCACTAGGGGTTTTTGTGTGAGATTGGGCGCAGTATCTTCTAGTTGGCGTTTGGCCACTTCTCTGCACGGTGAGGCTGGTGGCCCTCCGATGTCCTGCCTCCTCTCTTCTGCAAGTCACGCTGCCGTCTGCCTTTAAAGATCATGCTCAACAGGTACCTCCCTCCTCTTGGCAGAGCTCAGCGCCACTGATTGGGCACCAAGCTTGCCACCGGTCCAATTAGGGCATCTACATTGGAAGATTGCGTCGCAGTGTGGGGTCGGGATGTGGAAATTACTACCCGGGCGTCAGGTTCCCGAACCCAGATTGAAAATCATGCCCAAATTTCAGATGGGCAAAAGACACATATTCCTATTCTAAAAATCGTTTGGAGGGTCAAACTGGCAAACAGTTTTCTAATTTTTCCTCATTGCATATCTTTTTTGTACATGTTGTATTTAAAATGCGATACTGAAAAGAGCATTTCAGAATTTTGATCCATGGTCAAAACATTAGTGTTCCTGTCCAACTGTGAGTTGATAATGGCAGATAACCTTCTTCAAGCAATGTGTTCAGGGATATAATTTAATTCCATTTTCACTAACAAAGAAGATTACACAATGAGAGTTGAAGAGCTGTAGTTCAGTTTAATTATTATGTTCCACACAATAACAATACTACAGAACAAAGCTTGAGGTCAATGCAATTCACAGATATTGATTTTATAACACATGTCTTCCCCAGTAGTTAAGCCTTAAGCCTAAAATTCAGGTGGTTGGCCTATGAACAAAAAAATACTGTTTGGAATTTCCATGAGTTTCTTTTGACCTTGTGCCATAATTTGGGGGAAAACCTTGGAAACAGCATTAATGGCCAATTACACTATTTCTCTAGGGTTTCCACAGATCTTCCGCTGAAGCTATAGCAGGAGATCGGAGAACTCCTGAAGAAATTCTACATCTAAAAGTCTATATTTACACCAACAATCAATTCTTGAAGAGATCAACTCAGTTTTGGCAAAGAATTTGAAGAGCTCTTGAAGCCCAGTCAACATTGTTCTATTTGTGTTAATGTTTCTTGCTCACTAGTTTCTTCTATTTGAATGCTGTGGGCCTGAAGGTTTGGAAATAACTGTTCTTAGTGCTGTTGCCTCATTGGTAGAGTTGTCAAAAATCAGAGCACCAAGATCTGTTAGCATCTGCAACTTGAGATAAATGCACAATAATGAAAATATGGATGTAAATGTTGTTTATGGCTCTTGAGACTCTTTGTTATTGGACCAAGTGGCTCATGAAGCCAAAGTCTTCTCTAAAGCATTTAGCTTTCACTGGATTACTCAAAAGACAAGCAGTGGAAGAATGAAGGGATCATAACTTTATTTTTACATTTACATTAAAATTTGATTTAAGTATCTGAAAAAGTTCATCTTTACTGAAATAATCTCATAAGGGAATGGTCTCATGTTGACTCCCTATATTCAACAACATTTCAGGATCTAAACAAGAAATGCTGGAAATACTCAGCAGGTCTGGCAGCATCTGTGGAGAGAGAAGCAGAGTTAACGTTTCAGGTCAGTGACCCTTCTTCAGAACTGGCAAATATTAGAAATGTAAAAGGTTATAAGCAAGTAAAGCGGGGGTGGGGCAAGAGATAACAAAGGAGAAGGTGTAAATAGGACAAGGTCACAGAATAGCTGACCAGAAGGTCGTGGAGCAAAGGCAAACAATATGTTAATGGTGTGTTGAAAGACAAAGCATTAGTACAGATAGGGTGTTAACGGACTGAAAACTGAACAGCCGCAAGTGCAAACATGAAAAGAAAAAGTGGGTAAGCAAACTGAACAAACGAAGATGAAATAAAATAAACACAGAAAAAAAAATTAGAAAAAGGAAAAAGAAAAAATGGGGGGCCCGTCATGCTCTGAAATTATTGAACTCAATGTTCAGTCCAGCAGGCTGTAGTGTGCCTCATCGGTAAATGAGATGCTGTTCCTCGAACTTGCGTTGATATTCATCGGAACACTGCAGCAATCCCAGGACAGAGATGTGAGCATGAGAGCAGGGGGGAGTGTTGAAATTCCATTTCAATAATTCAGTTTAAATAATTTCAGAGCATGACGGGCCCCCCATTTTACTTTTATTTTTAGTTATTTTTTTCTTTTTCCTTTTTAAATTTTTTTTTCTGTGTTTATTTTATTTAATTTCATCTTACTTTGTTCAGTTTGCTTACGCACTGTTTTTTTTCATGTTTGTACTTGCGGCTGTTCAATTTTCAGTCCGTTAACACCCTATCAGTACTAATGCTTTGTCTTTCAACATACCATTAACATATTGTTTGCCTTTGCTCCATGACCTTCTGGTCAGCTATTCTGTGACGTTGTCCTATTTACACCTTCTCCTTTGTTATCTCTTGCCCTACCCCCGCTTTACTTGCTTATAACCTTTTACAATTCTAATATCTGCCAGTTCTGATGAAGGGTCACTGACCTGAAACGTTAACTCTGCTTCTCTCTCCACAGATGCTGCCAGACCTGCTGAGTATTTCCAGCATTTCTTGTTCTTATTTCAGATTTCCAGCATCCGCAGTATTTTGCTTTTATTATGACATTTCAGTATCTATTCATCAGTAATGAAAACAGATACAAGGTTGTGTTCAAAGAATTATTTTAGCTGCACTTTACACAAGTATGTCCTCCAGTTCACTATGTTGTAATAATTCCTTTGTACATTTAAAGATTATTTTATAAAGTTATATATTAGCTCGACATAATCAGATACCAAACAAAAACATTGGGCTGCATTTTACTAGCCCATTAGCGACAGGCTGGGAGGCGGGAGTGCTGGTAATATGGCAGGGGAAGGTACCGGGAGGGGAGCCTGACATTTTCCTGCTGCCACGGCATATTACCAGTGGTGGGAACCACAGTGGCGCAGCCGCTCACTCGGCAGCCAATTGAGGCAATTAAATGCCCAATTAAGGGCCACTTCCCGCCACCGCCGGCATTTTACCAGTGTTGGGAGGAGCTGCTGCCGCATGGGAAGATCACCAAGTAAATCCTGGTGGCCTCGCAGCGGGGTTCCCGAGGGAGAGGGCCTCCTTAATGGCAGCTCCATGGCCCACGGAGGGGCCCTGTGGCTAAGGCGCTGTCACTGGAATATGACATCCTGTCACCCTGGTTGTCAGCACCTGCCTGCCTGTTCCCAGCTTGCTGAAAAAAACGTACCCTGTCTTCGAAGGTGCCTTGGCATGGAGGCGTCCTCTTCCTCATCCAGCAGCCTTAGCAGTGGCCACCACTAGGGGTGGCACTGCCGAGGCTGCCGAGCTGCCTGCCCTCTGATTAGCCTAACAGTGCTGGGAGGCGGACCGCCATCCTTAATTGGTTGCCACTGGGAAAATGCCACCTCAGGGTCTTGCTGCCTGCTGGTGCAGGGTCGGCTCCCTCTTTTGGTCCCAGCGGCAGGGTTTCCTCGATGGTGCTAAAATTCAGCCTATTAAAACAATTTTGATATGTACAAATGTCCGTACTCATAAATATTTTATGAAGGATGTGAATGCATAAAGAAATCCATAATTATTAAATCATCTTACATTTTCAACTAAAACTCACATTACTTAACTAAAATAACTGATTTATTAACTCTTATCATATGCTCTATCGTCTTAAACATTGTATATATTAGTCATTGAAGAAATAAAAGTCTGCGGTGACCAGTTGCCCTATTTTACTGTTGGGCACATTGCCAGGAAGTCTGAATGGCCTATACATTTACTGTGAGACAATTTGAGGAGTGAGAGACGTGGTGCTGCCAGTTCTACAGACATAAAGTGGAAATAAATTGTGTAGCTTTGGTCTTACTGTGTTTTTTTAGACCATAGAAGGTCACTTAAAAGCTTTCAAAGTTTCCCACCAGTCTTTTTAACTGTTGTTATGTCTAGCTATGCAACCATTAGTCTTTATTAAAGGTGATTTGAGGACATTTTCATATTGGTCTTCTGTCCAGAAGCAAAGTTTTCATGCAAACTGCCAATAAGTCGTTTTATGTTCCAAAGCAAATAAAACAGCCCTGCAAATGTAATGATAGTGACTAAATAGATGGAACAAGTTCATCCAGTAGCTCAGTTGGTAAATTTGCTGCGCATGACCCAGAGTATCAGGAATGTCCCAGGTCCAATCATTGGTCTATGCTGAGTTAGCTGTCCTTAGCCAAGTTAGCTGTGAGGCACCTCTGGGCTCTACGATAGGGGGAAAAAATGTTTTTACTCCTGATGGCGATCCAGTGGCCCACACTAGAGGTTGTGTATGTGAGAATGAGGTTGAACTTAGTTGTGTTGCCCCAGCAGTCGAATAGATTGATATCACTCTGGAGGCAATTTTAACCTAATTCAGCCATTGGAAACCTGATGTCAATGGAGACTAATATTGGGCAGTGTAAAACTGACATTGCACCCGATCCCATGGGTTTCCCATCCAGCAAGTTAAGTTAAAATGACCATGATACTGTTCACACATGAAGATTGGTCACTTGGATGAGTTATTGGAGGCAGCTATTACTTAAAGAACTATATTCTACATCTAGCCTGATATTCCACATCCCAGAGTGTTGAAAGAGGAGGCTATGGAGGTAGTGGATGCATTGGTGATCATCTTCCAAAATTCTATAGATTCTAAAATGGTTCCTGCAGATTGGAAGGTAGCAAATGTCACCCCACTACTTAAGAAGGGAGGGAGAGAGAAAACAGGGAACTACAGACCTGTTAGCCTGACATCAGTAGTAGGGAAAATACTAGAATCGATTCCAAAGGATGTGATAGATGGACACTTGGAAAATAATGATCTGAGTGGGCATAGTCAACATGGATTTACGAATGGGAAATCATGTTTGACGAACCTGTTGGAGTTTTCTGAGGATGTTGCTAACAGAATAGATAAAGGGGAGTCGATGGAAATAGTATACTTGGATTTTCAGAAGGCTTTTGATAAAGTCCCCCACAGGTGGTTGGTTAGCAAAGTTAAAGTACATGGGATAGGAGGTAATATACTGGCATGGATTAAGGATTGGTTAACAGGCAGAAAACAGAGAGTAGGAATAAACAGGCCATTCTCGCATTGGTAGGCTGTGACTAGTGGGGTACCGCAAGGATCAGTACTTGGGCCCCAGTTGTTCACCATATATATCAATGATTTGGATGTGAGGACCAACTGTAATATTTCCAAGTTTGCAAATGACACAAAACTAGGTGGGAATGTGTGTTGTGAGGAAGATGCAAAGCGGCTTCAAGGGGATTTGGACAGGCTAAGTGAATGGGCAAGAACATGGCAGATGGAATATAATGTGGAAAAATGTGAGGTTATCCACTTTGGTAGGAGGAATAGATGTGCAGAGTATTTCTGAAATGGTAAGAGATTAGAAAGTGTAGATATACAAAGGGACCTGGGTGTCCTCGTCAATAAGTCACTGAACGCTAACATGCAGGTGCAACAAGCAATTAGGAAGGCTAATGGTATGTTAGGAAGGATATTATTGCCATAGAGGGAGTGCAACAAAGGTTCACCAGACTTGTTCCCGGGATGGCGGGACTGTCCTATGAAGAGAGATTGGGGAAACTGGACCTGTATTCCTTAGAGTTTTGAAGAATGAGGGGTGATCTCATTGAAACCTACAAAATACTTAAAGGGATAGGCAGGGTAAATGCAGCTAAGATGTTTCCCCTGGTTGGGGAGTTTAGAACCAGGGGACACACTTTCAAAATAAGGGGGTAGCTACTTAGGGCCGTGATGAGGAGAAATTTCTTTACTCAGAGGGTTGTGAATCTTTGGAATTCTCTACTACAGAGGGCTGTGGAAGCTCAGTCATTGAGTATGTTTAAAGCAGAGTGACAGATTTCTAAATACCAATGACAGAAAGGGATATGAGTTAATGTGGGAAAAAGGCATTGGAGTGGATGATCAGCCATGATCATATTGAATGGCGGAGCAGGTTCGATGGGCTGAATGGCCGACTCCGGCGCCTATGTTCCTATAACTCAGTATAGCACAATGCCTTCAAGGGAAGAAGGAAAAGGGAGAAAACTGAAAAAAACACAATGAAAAATAATACTTAGGCCCAGCCTACATACATAGCAGGCTTACTTCTATACGAGAGTGGTCCTAAAGGAAGAGTGCTAAATTGGGGGAAGGCCAACTATACCAAAATTCAGCAGGAGCTGGGGAATGTAGATTGGGAGCAGCTGTTTGAAGGTAAATCCACATTTGATATGTGGGAGGCTTTTAAAGAGAGGTTGATTAGTGTGCAGGAGAGACATGTTCCTGTGAAAATGAGGGATAGAAATGGCAAGATTAGGGAACCATGGATGACAGGTGAAATTGTGAGACTAGCTAAGAGGAAAAAGGAAGCATACATAAGGTCTAGGAGGCTGAAGAAAGACGAAGCTTTGAAAGAATATCGGGAATGTAGGACCAATCTGAAACGAGGAATTAAGAGGGCTAAAAGGGGTCATGAAATATCTTTAGCAAACAGGGTTAAGGAAAATCCCAAAGCCTTTTATTCATATATAAGGAGCAAGAGGGTAACTAGAGAAAGGATTGGCCCACTCAAGGACAAAGGAGGTAAGTTATGCGTGGAGTCAGAGAAAATGGGTGAGATTCTAAATGAGTACTTTGCATCGGTATTCACCGAGGAGAGGGACATGACAGATGTTGAGGTTAGGGACAGAGGTCAAGTCGGCATAAGGAGAGAGGAAGTGTTGGGTATTCTAAAAGGCATTAAGGTGGACAAGTCCCCAGGTCCGGATGGGATCTATCCTAGGTTACTGAGGGAAGCGAGAGAGGAAATAGCTGGGGCCTTAACAGATATCTTTGCAGCATCCTTAAACACGGGTGAGGTCCCGGAGGACTGGAGAATTGCTAATGTTGTCCCCTTGTTTAAGAAGGGTAGCAGGGATAATCCAGGTAATTATAGACTGGTGAGCCTGACGTCAGTGGTAGGGAAGCTGCTGGAGAAGATACTGAGGGATAGGATCTATTCCCATTTGGAAGAAAATGGGCTTATCAGTGATAGGCAACATGGTTTTGTGCAGGGAAGGTCATGTCTTACCAACTTAATAGAATTCTTTGAGGAAGTGACAAAGTTGATTGATGAGGGAAGGGCTGTAGATGTCATATACATGGACTTCAGTAAGGCGTTTGATAAGGTTCCCCATGGTAGGCTGATGGAGAAAGTGAAGTCGCATGGGATCCAGGGTGTACTAGCTAGATGGATAAAGAACTGGCTGGGCAACAGGAGACAGAGAGTAGCAGTGGAAGGGAGTTTCTCAAAATGGAGACGTGTGACCAGTGGTGTTCCACAGGGATCCATGCTGGGACCACTGTGGTTTGTGATATACATAAATGATTTGGAGGAAAGTATAGGTGGTCTGATTAGCAAGTTTGCAGATGACGCTAAGATTGGTGGAGTAGCAGATAGTGAAGGGGACTGTCAGAGAATACAGCAGAATATAGATAGATTGGAGAGTTGGGCAGAGAAATAGCAGATGGAGTTCAATCAGGGCAAATGCGAGGTGATGCATTTTGGAAGATCCAATTCAAGAATGAACTATACAGTAAATGGAAAAGTCCAGGTCAGTAGAGTGGTCAAGAAGGCATACGGCATGCTTTCCTTCATCGGACGGGGTATTGGGTACAAGGGTTGGCAGGTCATGTTACAGTTGTATAGGACTTTGGTTCGGCCACATTTGGAATACTGCGTGCAGTTCTGGTCGCCACATTACCAAAAGGATGTAGATGCTTTGGAGAGGGTGCAGAGGAGGTTCACCAGGATGTTGCCTGGTATGGAGGGCGCTAGCTATGAAGAGAGGTTGAGCAGATTAGGATTATTTTCATTAGAAAGACGGAGGTTGAGGGGGGACCTGATTGAGGTGTACAAAATCATGAGAGGTATAGACAGGGTGGATAGCAAGAAGCTTTTTCCCAGAGTGGGGGATTCAATTACTAGGGGTCACGAGTTCAAAGTGAGAGGGGAAAAGTTTAGGGGGGATATGCGTGGAAAGTTCTTTACGCAGAGGGTGGTGGGTGCCTGGAACGCGTTGCCAGCGGAGGTGGTAGACGCGGGCACGATAGCGTCTTTTAAGATGTATCTAGACAGATACATGAATGGGCAGGAAGCAAAGAGATACAGACCCTTAGAAAATAGGCGACATGTTTAGCTAGAGGATCTGGATCGCCGCAGGCTTGGAGGGCCGAAGGGCCTGTTCCTGTGCTGTAATTTTTTTTTTCTTTGACTCCCAGGGCAACTCTCTCTCAACTGTATACCACTCTGCTGCCACCTCTGCTGGGAGAGGACATACCCAGGAATGGTGATGACCGTGTCTGGGACATTGGAAGGTATGATTGTTACGTGATCAGTCTGTGGGACAGCTCTCCTAATTTTGGCACAAGCCACCAGATGTTTGTAAGGAGGACTTTGCATGCTCGACAGTGCTGGTTTTGCCATTATCTTTTCCGGTGCCTAGGTCGATGCCGGGTGGTCTGTCCGGTTTCATTCCTTATTGACTTTTTAGGGGTTAGGTACAACTGAGTGGCTTGATATGGCCATTTCAAGAGTCAACCACATTGATTTGGGTCTGAAGTCACATGCAGGTAAGCACAGCAGATTTCCTTCCCTAAAGGACATTTGTGAATCAAATGGGTTTTTGCGACAATTGACAATGGTTCCATGGCCATCATTAGACTAGCTTTTTAATTCCAGATTTTTTTATTAATTGAATTCAAATTCCACCTTCTGCCATGGTGGGATTTGAACCCATGTTTCCTGGGTCTCTGGGTTACTAATCCAATGACAATACCATTACACCACTGCCCCCCATGATCTGCCCAAAACACTGTGCTTGGGAAGAACTTGCCCAGCAATGGGTCTCTCAGGCTCCTGAGCAAGGGAGCATTCTGCATTAATCTTTTAAGAAATAAATATATATCTTTCACTTTTGGGGCCCACATAGGTTCTTCTGGAGGCCAGTTCTTCTTTGGCCTCCTTATCTCGAGAGACAATGGGTAAGCGCCTGGAGGTGGTCAGTGGTGTGTGGAGCAGCGCCTGGAGTGGCTATAAAGGCCAATTCTAGAGTGACAGGCTCTTCCACAGGTGCTGCAGAAAAATTTGTTTGTCGGGGCTGTTACACAGTTGGCTCTCCCCTTGCGCTTTTGTCTTTTTTCCTGCCAACTGCTAAGTCTCTTCGACTCGCCACACTTTAGCCCCGCCTTTATGGCTGCCCGCCAGCTCTGGCGAACGCTGGCGACTGACTCCCACGACTTGTGATTAATGTCACAGGACTTCATGTCGCGTTTGCAGACGTCTTTAAAGCGGAGACATGGACGGCCGGTGGGTCTGATACCAGTGGCGAGCTCGCTGTACAATATGTCTTTGGGGATCCTGCCATCTTCCATGCGGCTCACATGGCCAAGCCATCTCAAGCGCCGCTGACTCAGTAGTGTGTATAAGCTGGGGATGTTGGCCGCCTCGAGGACTTCTGTGTTGGAGATACGGTCCTGCCACCTGATGCCAAGTATTCTCTGGAGGCAGCGAAGATGGAATGAATTGAGACGCCGCTCTTGGCTGACATACGTTCTCCAGGCCTCGCTGCCATAGAGCAAGGTACTGAGGACACAGGCTTGATACACTCGGACTTTTGTGTTCCGTGTCAGTGCGCCATTTTCCCACACTCTCTTGGCCAGTCTGGACATAGCAGTGGAAGCCTTTCCCATGCGCTTGTTGATTTCTGCATCTAGAGACAGGTTACTGGTGATAGTTGAGCCTAGGTAGGTGAACTCTTGAACCACTTCCAGAGCATGGTCACCAATATTGATGGATGGAGCATTTCTGACGTCCTGCCCCATGATGTTCGTTTTCTTGAGGCTGATGGTTAGGCCAAATTCATTGCAGGCAGCTGCAAACCTGTCGATGAGACTCTGCATGCACTCTTCAGTGTGAGATGTTAAAGCAGCATCGTCAGCAAAGAGGAGTTCCCTGATGAGGACTTTCCGTACTTTGGACTTCGCTCTTAGACGGGCAAGGTTGAACAACCTGCCCCCTGATCTTGTGTGGAGGAAAATTCCTTCTTCAGAAGACTTGAACGCACGTGAAAGCAGCAGGGAGAAGAAAATCCCAAAAAGTGTGGGTGCAAGAACACAGCCCTGTTTCATGCCACTTAGGATAGGAAAGGGGGGGCCAGTACACCTCTGCTTATTCAATGTGCCAATCAGCACTCCTACATTAAATCCCCCTCCAGTTTCAAGAGCAGGAGCTTGCGGCTTAGGGTGTCCATGCTCCTCCCCGGCTATCACTGGCCTTGCACGGGAAAGAAATTCCATCCCTTACATGCAAAGAAAAATTCCCAAAAATGGTGGAAAGCTGGGCCAACTGGGTCTTTGTTGGATTTCCGGGGGTCCTGCTCGTCTCCTGCTGTGAATTATCATGGTCGACTGGCAGAACCTCTGTGGAAATTTGCCCTCTATCTTTGTGAATTTGAGGCACATCAAGATGCGAGATGTTAGTGCTGAAAAATGAACACTTTTCATTTTGGGTACCAATTAGCAGGATCAAGCACTTCAGCTCAGATATATATAGTATGGTTAGATGCAGAGTATTTGGGTGGCGCAGTGGTTAGCACCGCGCAGCCTCACAGCTCCAGGGACCCAGGTTCAATTCTGGGTACTGCCTGTGCGGAGTTTGCAAGTTCTCTCTGTGACCTTGTGGGTTTTCGCCGGGTGCTCTGGTTTCCTTCCACTGCCGAAGACTTGCAGGTGATAGGTAAATTGGCCATTATAAATTGCCCCTAGTGTAGGTAGGTGGTAGGGAATATGGGATTACTGTAGGGTTAGTATAAATGGGTGGTTCTTGGTCGGCACAGACTCGGTGGGCTGAAGGACCTGTTTCAGTGCTGTATCTCTAAATAAAATTTTAAAAAAATATTTGCAATAAGGCCAGGGAGACATAATGGAAGCAGTTCTACAATAAAAAAAATGTATAAGACCAGCTTGACACAAGCTACCAAATATCTCCTACAACCATAGTAACTACACTGTCAAAATCATTTGTACACTAAATGTTTACTAAGGAAATTATTTCAGCATATGCTTCACAAGGATCTCAAGCATTGTTCAAGAATGATTTCCAGTCGTTGAATGTAGTTTTTAATTGAGCTGCCTCAGCAGTTGCCATCTGTCAGCATCCATTGGATATATCCGTGTTGAAAACTAACTGGGGCCAACAATGGCAGCAAGAAAATCATTAATTTGAAATGGATAAGAATTTTACTTATGACACTGTTTAATCTTAACCAAGACTATGAGAAATGCCTAAAAAGAAAGAAAAGAAAGAACTTGTATGTGTATAATGTCATTCCTGACCTCTGGATGTCCCAAAGTGCTTTATAGGCAATAAGTACTTTTAAACTGTAGTTACTGCTGTAATGTAGGAAACATAGCAGCCAATTTATGCACAGCAAATACCCACAAACAGCATTGTGATGATGACCAGATCATCGGTTTTAGGTGTTAGTTGAGGAATAAATATTGGCCAGGACACTAGGAAGAACTTCCTTGCTCTTCTTCAATAAGGATCTTTTATGTCCACCTGATAGGGTGAAACATCTTATCCAAGAGACAGCACTTCCAACAGTGCAGCACTCCCTCAATACTGTACTAGAGTGACAGTCTAGATTTTGTGTTCAGGTCCCAGGAATTGGATTAGAACCCAACCTGCTGACTCAGAGGAAGTATCCTAGTACTGAACCAAGGCTGATACTAAGAAATTATTGTTGCTTCAAAATCTTGTTTGCATTACCCATTGATTCAAAAGAAACATGGCAAATGCTCACATGATGCAGAGGCAGCACGGTCAGTGTGGGAGAGAGGGAAACGACAATAGCAGCAAAGTTGGCAAAGGCAACATTGAAGCTGGTGTCAGAAAATATATTGGAGACAAAACAGAACTATTTCCAACCCTACATTTCCCCGCCACAAAGGCCTCTCCCCTTGAAATAAATGCTTCCCCTCAATGAAACTGAAATAAAGGGCAGAATTTTAACTGCCAAGGGGAGATGTGTATGGGTGTGAACAGGGGGGTTAAATCCCTAAAAAAATGCCAGCGGGTTAGGAACCTGCCATGATCCCATCCACCTCTGGTTTCACTGGGACGTGTTTCAAGGCAAGCAGGAAACCCCATGGAGCTGTCGGGACAGTCATTTAAATATTTAAGCAAGCAATTAATTGAGTTTTTAACCTTGAATTCATACTCTTAACAGCCATCGCACAGGTTTCGCGAGCTGTGTGGAACTCACCAGGGTCAACAAAGCAAAGCACAGTGGGGACTCATTGATCAGTGAAACTGACAGGCTTGGAAAGCTTTTAAACAGTGAACCTGCATAGATGCTGGCGTGCCTTTGGGAAATGCTTGTGTTCACAGCACTTACTCTGAGAGTGTGCTTTCACTGCTTCACAGGTGATGTCTAACTTCTTGGAAGTCATTTCACCTGCCTTGGACCTCACTGCAGCATGGGAGCAGCTTATGCACCTTGGACCTGAGAATCAAGAGGAATAGCATCAGCAGCACTAACGGCACAGAAACAGCAGGAGCAACATTAGCACCAGCATCACTGCCTTCTCCTCAGCTACATGGCACTCCACAGGACAGAGGGGATAAACACAGAGCTTTAGCTAGAAGGAGGCGATACCCCCAACACAGGATCTACAGGCAGAGGATCAGTTTTCTCGACATATCTGAGCAGCAGTGCCTCATGGGGCAGAGGCTCTAATGGTAGGTCATTGCTGACATCTGCAGCCTCCTAGAACAAGACCTCCTTTACAGTGAACCAGGTGGACACGCATTGCCAGTGGCTTCAAGATTGTTATCATTGGAGGGCCAACTCTTGGGTCTCTGCCTATTCCTAGAGTTGTGCACCGTCTTCTCCTGCAAGGAGAGAAGAAAGCAGAGAGTTATGAGTGTCATAAATAGAATGTGTGGGAAGGATGGAATGACACCAATTGTAGTGGGTGACTTTGAGGCATGGGTGTGAGAGGGCAATAGGCTGAGGGTGAGTATGAGTGTTGGCTGTTCGGATGGGGATGTGACGTGGTACCTGGAGTGGAGCTGCAAGGTGTGTTGGTCTGAGAAGTGCTGTGCGGGAGATTACTGAGAAAGTCAGAGTGTGTGGCTTGGCACCTGAAAATTGGATGCCACTCACCTTTCCTGCCCTCCTAACATCGTTGAACCTCTTAGGGCATTGTATCCAGGCTAGAGGGACCATACTCCTGCTGCACACTTCCTCAATCACTTCCATCCTTGCCTGCTTGGTTTGAGAGGCTGGCCTTCTCCTCCCATCTGCGAGGAACAGCACTTATTCAGTCCCTCAGATCCGACAGCAGGACCCTGGTTGGTGATCAGGGGTTGGGGTGTGGTGTGGGGCAGCCTTTCCGTTCCTGTGGTTGCTGAAGCCTCAGGAAGCAATGTAGATTGCAGCCACTCTGACCCCTGCCAGGATCTTTAACTAGAAATCCTTCCTTTGAAAGATGCAGGTCATCAGCATGCCCACAATCTGATTGGTTGGGAACGTGAGAGCGGGATTCTAATGCTGCAGCTGAGGTAAAGAGCCATGGCAAAAGCTGCTACTCTGACAAATGGGTTCACAACCGCTTCTGGCACTGCCCCCTGCCCCCGCCTCCACTGCAAGTGGGTCTGTTACATTAAAATTCTGCCGAAAGTCTTCCTAGCTCTATGCTATGCCACCATCTTAGCCCTAAACCTAGTCCTACATCGAATCCAAACCGTAACTCTAAACCTAATCATAACAGTAACCCTAATCTCAACTCTCACATTAACCCTAAATCAATCCCTAAATTAAATCCTTAATCAAACCCCAATGCTCGCCCTAAACTGAAGACCAACACCAACCGTAGCCCTAAACCCAACTTTAACCCTAAACCCAATTCCTCTAACACAAACTTAGGGAGACTGCATTCCAGGAGAAAATCTATAGGGGGCACTGGTGGCAAGGTAAGTCAGTTCAATGGCGATAAGACTGAATGTAAGGCTGGGAGAGGCAGCAGCAAAGTTATGATAGTAGTAAAACATGCTGGCAAGCAAGCAACAATCTAACAGGAGCAGCAAAAAGACGCAGTAGGTTAACTATAAGGCTGGTGGGAGAAGTTCCAGACTGGAGTCATGAGCCATATCACGAGTGGATAACCTTTGTCACAGAAGCCATCTTTTTACTTGACAAGGTGGGCCCAATACAGGTGGAACAGAAGACAGCCGCAGAATGAAGGAATCGTGACAGCTGCCAGGATAATGGAGATTCACCTGCATGATGCCAGTGCCTATGATCGCGCAACAGCTGTACATTGAGGAAGTGAAATCCCTTTTGGTTCATGAAAATGGCTGAGTTCACATAAGGTGCACACAAGACAATGTACGTGCAGCCAATGGCACCCTGCACCATGGAGAAGCCTGCAATCCCTGAAACCCCTTATGCTCACTCTGCCTGCTTGTCTCTGGCAAGAGGGAATGAGATTTAACTGTTTTCTGTGTATAGAGAGCCTCAGTGACGTCCTTTATGCATTAGTGTACAGCAAACTGTGAGATGTTGCTTATATCGCCAACAGTACCCTGGAAAAAGCTAGACACATAAAAATTAAGAACCACGGTCACCCTGACAACCACAAGCAATGCTGTCCTTGCCCTGCTTTGTGGTTGCAATTGTGGCTGCAGCAGTTGGCAGACTTCAGTCACTACCTCTTTTGTAGAGCGAAGACATCTCATGCATTTGTCTGACTGAGGTAAGAGAATTGGCCCGAATGACCCTTGTTGAATATGACCACACGTTGAGAGCCTTTCTCTCCCTTCTCCTCTTATCTCTTCTAGCAACTTGACCTGCTCTGTGTGACCTCTTTTCATTCTCTCAGTCATGTTCAATTCCCAGCGGAAGCCCTACCAGGCCACTCATGTCTGGCAACAACTTGGTTCAGCACAAGGGTGGCACAGTGGCGCAGTGGTTAGCACTGCAGCCTCACAGCTCCAGGGACCCGGGTTCGATTCTGGGTACTGCCTGTGTGGAGTTTGCAAGTTCTCCCTGTGTCTGTGTGGGTTTTCTCCGGGTGCTCCGGTTTCCTCCCACAAGCCAAAAGACTTGCAGGTTGATGGGTAAATTGGCCATTATAAATTGTCACTAGTATAGGTAGGTGGTAGGGAAATATAGGGACAGGTGGGGATGTTTGGTAGGAATATAAATATGGGATTAGTGTAGGATTAGTATAAATGGGTGGTTGATGTTCGGCACAGACTCGGTGGGCCGAAGGGCCTGTTTCAGTGCTGTATCTCTAATCTAATCTAATCTAAGCATTTAAATGAACAAGAAAGTAGTTTAGCTCCAGCCAGACCTCTCCCTGCAGACTGTTCAAACTTCAGGCAAGGATAGGAAAGCTCTGAAAAGATGTACAAATGCACCAAAAGCCAGAAGAAATAATCCAGCAACTAACCTGTAAGTATTTCATGATTCCTTTAAATAGCATTGGTTGGGGGTGTGTTTCATTTCATTTAACATCGTGTACAGCAGTGTGAGATTAAGACAGGGCATGAACTGGTGTGTTGTATACTGATTTGCGTCATGATCTACCTGCTCTGCAAGCTGCCGGCAGTCATTAGGTGCACATGCGCAAACCCTTTACGAAGATGGCGTCCTGTCCTTGCTGTCAGACGTGTGCGCGAGCAACATGGACCCCATTTTTGAGCATTGTGTGGTTGCATAATCGCCTAAAAAAAAAACAAGTGTTACAAAACTCAATTTGACCCCAGTTGAGTCTAAACCAGGTGTACGTTAGGACAGTTAATTCACTGCCAAATCATGTACAGACAGCAAAATAAAGAGAGGGTAAGAAAGATGGGATTATGAGAGTGGCAGACAGAAAGAAAGATTGAAAAATAGATTATTTTTTAAGGTCAGCAACAATGATTAATATCTGAATAAATGAAATTCTACACTTATAAAAGTTAATTTTCAGTGCCAGAGTGGTTGTTTGGCATTACTTGAAACTTATCATTCCCTTAAACTTGAATGGACAAACTCTAATTTTTTCTGAGGTGTTTAATAGGTATCTAGTGGGTAAGTACAGTCTTCCATGTGTTTCAATGCCGAGTCTCTTGATGAGATACTGTTATGGCACAGCATGTAGAGAACAGGGTAACGTCGACCTCCTGATGTCTGCATTTAACTGTGCGTCTGCAGCCGGCAAAAGTTGCTGTCCGATTTACTCTTTAATGAGCGCAGATAGCATCATTGTTATTTCTACTGCAAAATCTGGGGCCAATATTTAAATGAGTTCACGTGCCTCAGATTTTATCAGCAATTTGGATTTAATGGCTACAGACCAAGTTTCCTGGGGCTCAAGAAATCTGGCAGCTAGAGGAGGGCAGGATCTAGCAGATGCAGCAGTTAAGTGTTTTTCCTGTCGGTGGGCCAAAAGGAGCAGGAATGCTTCCCCTCAACTCCTCAAATAAGAGTGCTAAGATCCGCCTTCTTCCTTGCAATCCCCCACCCCCAGTTATCTCAGCAGGACATCCACCTTCCCAGATTTTCAGAGTTTTCTGCCCACTGACAGGAGCTCCCACTTGCTCCCTGCCTCCCCATAAAAAATCGGGGCCTTAAGATTTCATGAGGTTTGGTTGTGGTGAGTTGGCATGATTGGTTTGCAACATAGAAAAGAACATCCATTTATATAGTACAGAACGTTCAGCATCAGAGAGAGGAAGGTCAGAGGGTATAGTGAATACACGGCAAAGGGTCAGAAGGTAGTGAAGGGGAAGAAGGATCTGGAGGGGCATTAGTCCCCATCAGCTGCTGGAGCTTGCATTCCTTAACACCTGAAATATTTTGAGTCCTTTGCTGAGTACAGAACATTTGTATCCATTTATATAGTACCTTTTACATTCCTAAAATATTCACAGTTAATGAACTATTTTTGAAATATACTCACTCTTGTTTTGTCGACAGAAGCGTAGGCCAATTTTCACACAGCAAGGCCCCACAAACAGCAATGAGATATGATCAGTAGTGTTGGTTGAGGGATAAATATTGGCTACAATGACAGATGTTTGAAATGATTGGAACAGCCAGGAATGCTAGGGAGTTGTGATGAATGTGTATTCAAGAGAGTGATATTAATCTTATGAAAAAGATTAATAATCCTGGCAGGTGTGATGGTAAACTCTAAATCAATATTCTCCTGATGTTGGATTCCAGGGGCCTTCCTTCTCCAGGGAAATTTTGTGGAGCACAATGTGCAACCATGATGCAAGAACTTGCTCAGGAGCACACTGCAGTAGCCCTCCAGATCCAGCAAGATACTGGAACCTTCCCTGTTGTACCCTAATAGTTACTACTCTAGTGGCTGAATGTGCCTCATTGCACCAATGTCCAGCTGCTGAGGATGGCACTCAAACTGGGCTCATGAGCCATGGAATCCGTCTTATCATCCAGAGACTGGGCACCTGACCATCCCCCTTAAGTAGAACTGGGAAGCTAGACTGCCTCATGATAACGGAAGTGGCCTGGGTTTTGTGTTGAAAACAATGGTGAGGCTATCAGTGTTTACCATTATTAGGAAGAACATTGGACTGCAACTTCCGGTGTTGCACAAATGCATTCAAACATGTGTTATGACTAGGTAAGAAAGGGTCTAAAGGTACCTCTCAGCCTTCACCTGGTCTTACCGTAAAAGGGATTAATTTTTAAAACGCTGTGTTTTTTAGCTCCCCTTTGGTGAATCCTTGTTCACCGCTTTCCAATTATAAGGCAAAGAAACCAGCACAAACAGGCTAAGGTTTAAAGAAGAAAAGTTGAAATTTATTAAACTTAAACCTATATTCTAATTTGGTTCACGCCTACAGATAAACAACACGCCCACGCTAACATGCACACACGATACACACATGCAGAAGGAGACAGAAAGAAAACAGAAGAAATAAAGTGGAAAGGTTTGAGGCAATATCTGAGGAGGTTTTTTGTGTTACGGTTCTTCGAGCTCACAGTAGAGTCCTTGATTGTAGGTAGATCTTGCTTTTTGTTGGGGCCCAGTATTCTTCTTAAACCTTGATTGCTGTAGGAGACGTTTCTCCCTTGGGATTCATGTGTCTTCAGTGGATTCAAAGGTTTGTGAGAAAGAGATGGGAGCAGGCAGATGAGAGAGGCTGTGGCGAGCCAGCCAGGAGAAATCTTCTCAGTCCAGGAGCATTCTGCTTTTTGCCCAAACTGTTTGTACAAATTCAAAAAACCCAGGTTGCCGAGCAGGTTAGTCATGTGACTAGCTGGTTTGACCATGCCCATTTGTGTATTTGGCCATCTTAGCAGTCAACCTGAATGCGAGCTCCCCCATCTGCAACGCCTAGTGATCAAAAGTCCATTGTGGGTTGAATGTGTCAGGGAATGGCTGCTTTGACCTTCCAAACACTGTCTGTTAATATGCAAATTTCTTTTCCAGCCAAGGCTGATCTGTCCAACAAGTCCTTTCTTCACTCCAGTAACAGTTTAAAATCAATGTTCACAACAAAATTAATATGCCTCATTCTTGGCAGGTGGGGGCCTAGCATGACGCATGTGAATCCAGAAGTTGCAGTCTGAGTAACCCCGCTCCTCCACAGGCTGCACTGTAACATTTCTTGTTGATAGACTGAGCATGGGGTACTTGCCCATTGATTCCTCACTAAAGATACCATAAAAATTTAGGACTTAAACATTCAGGAGTAATTGAATAATTGATAATTACTACCAAACAACCTCCCTAGCCCTGAAAATTTAATTTTATATCTAGGGAGTCTCATTCTTTCAGAAGTTAGTTAGTGTTGGAGATTTTGAAAAAGTATATATTTTTTTTACTTTTTCTGAGTGTCTCTCATATCCCTCTTTCTCTCTTAATTCCATGTTTCTTTCCCAATATTTACCTTACTTTTTAGATTTAAATCTAATTTATACTTTCTGCTTTATACATTCTGGCTTAGATTCTGCGGCCGGAATTTAACGCAGTCCCAGCGAGTCGGATGGTGGCGTAAAATTGAGTGACAGGCTCCGGGAGGTGTACCCGCCCCAATTCCGCCTCCAAACAAGTTTACAGAGGTCTGGTGGGGGGGCGGGGGGTGGGAAACGGCCCGCCCGCCTGAGGCCAATCAAAACCCTTAAGTAGCCACTTGACGGCCACTTAAGGGCCCTCGCCCACCTCCATGGGTATTTTACCCATGGCAAGCGGGTGTGCCGGGGACGTGAAAGGCCGCCCAGCGATAGCTGCCGGCCTTTCCGCGCCCCGGGGTGGGGCATGGATGTCGGGCACAAGGTGCCCGATTGAGGGCCACCCCAACTCCCAACCCAAGGGATCCAAGATGCCCCCCTCCCCCCAAACGAACACCCTAGCCTCACCAGGGCATGACCGATCCCCCTGGTGAGGCAACCCAAACTTACCCACTCTCTTGGGTCCATGGCGTCAGCTGGGCTGCAGTCCCAGCAGTGGCCACCGCTCCCAGTGGCGCTGCTGAGACTAAGAGCTGCCGGCCCGCTGATTGGCCGGCAACTCACTGAGGCGGAACCTCCTCCCTCAAGTGGGTGGAAGTCCCTCCTCGGGCCAATTAAAGCCTGTGGATCCATAAAATACGGGACGGATCCCCAGGCTGGGCGGAAGCGGGTTCATCAGCAACATTTACGTCGGAGTCCGGCTCCCATCCGCCTACTGTAAAATTCCGGCCTGCATGTCTCAGTGAGGATTTTTAAATCTAATTGGTTGAAGAGTCTCACTGTATCTTTCCCTGCATATAGATACCACAGATGCCCTTAGAGGGCACCACATTGGATCAGACAGTGAATTTGAGCAAGTCTCCACTCAAAAGCCCACAAAAACTTTGTGAGAAGCCATTCCTTCACCACTGATGACAAAATCTGGGCCACTGTGACAGCTCTCAACAAAGTTGGCATTCTCATGGTGAACTTGTTGCAACTGGTCAGAATCTATTTGAACATTTGGGAGTAGCATCCCTTTCTGCGAAGGAAATTTAAAGGATCAGCATAGGGGCTTGCAATGCAATGCGTGACTAATCTATTGCACCCTGAACTTAACTTTCTAGGACAAAATTGCCCTTTCATGGTGCTGCCTTGATGTCATAGAACCATAGAAATTTACAGCACAGAAGGAAGCCATTTGGCCCATCATATCTGTGTCAATTCTTGGCCAGATTAATCCAAATTAATCCCATTGCTCCACCTTGTCCTCACAGCCTTGTACATTTCACTGCATTTAAATTTTCCCTTAAGAGAAGCAATGATCTTTACCTCAACCATTGCCTGCAAAATATTCCATGTTCCAACAATCCTCTGTCCTCATTTCGTTGTGATAATTTTAAACTGATGACCAATTTATTATTGGCATGCCAACCAGAAAAAATAATCTTTCTCTTTTCACTCTATTAAATCCCTTCATAATTAAAGAAATCTTTATTAAATCTCGTCCTAGCTTTCTCTGTTCTAATGGAAACTGTCATGCCAATAAGGATAAAGATCCCAACTTTGTTGAAGAGGGTGTTGGTGACCAGGCTGAATGCAGGATTGTACAGCACCCTGTTTGATGTTATGCAGTTTCTGCGTTGCAGCTGGAAGGGAGCCAATGGCACCAGTTTGAGAACTGGACTCTTTTTGATTGCCACTGCAATCTTTGCTGTATTTCCGGGTGTGGAAGTTAACACTGACCTTTCAGGCCTTCTTATTCTGTGAAGGCATCTCTTCACTCATGCCGTTGTAAGACCTCTACAGCCTTTATACTCATGGGGTCGGGGTTGGGGGTGAGAAGTACTGGCAGGTTGCTGTCATCCTTTTCCAATATTGTCTCATTCTTTTTTGCTTCCTTTGAGTCTCCTCTTCCTCTTACATCAACATGCTATAGAGTAGAATTCCTTAGGAAACCTCATAGTCTTAAATTCAATCCTTTATTTTGGATGGGGATCGAAAAGTTGCACAAAGTCCCTCTCTGGCAGTTTTAACTCCACCTCAGCAGCTTCCCAATGGGAATAAAATTACCAAAATGCAGCCAAAGCTGGGGGATATGAGTAAAACTGTTCTATGGTTAAAAGGCCTTTAAATTATGATCCTGGAAAGGCGCAATAGCTCATTTATCCCGTCATAGGAGGGTAATAATGACAGGAATTTTGAGGCGTACTCTCGTCCCATCATTATCATTGAAACTACATGGCAATGCTGATAAAGGGACGAGTGGAGGAACTATTTGCTTCTACATCTGAGGTTATACCTGTCAGGAAGGATTAGAGAAGCAGAGGCTCTTTTCTTTAGAAAAGACAAGACTGAGAGGTGACCTGATAGAAGTTCTTAAGATTATGAAAGGGTTTGATAGAGTAGACATAGAGAAAATGTTTGTATTTGTTGGGAGGCCAAAACTAGGGGCCATAAGTATGTTAGTGACTAATAAATCCAATAGGGATTTCAGAAGAAACTTGTTTACCCAGAGAGTGGTTAGAATGTGAAACTCACTATTTAAAAAAGTAGTTGAGGTAAATGGTACCCATGCATTCAAGGGAAAGCTGGATAAAGTCATGAGTGAGAATGGTGTAGAGGGTTATGTTGATAGAGTTAGATGAAAGAGGGTGGGAGGAGGCTCATGTGGAACATAAACACCAATATGGACCAGTTGGGGTAAATGGTCTGTTTCTGTGCTGTACGTTCTATATAATTCCATGTACATCAGGAGGAAATTGCATTGTGGCTGAAATGGGGTGGAAAGCTGGAGAGAACGGGTCCAGCCCCGATATTCACTCTCCTCAACATTCATCCACCACTATTACACCCCATTAGTGCCCAAAACACCAAGGAAATTTAGGTCTTATAGTTTTAGTGATCAGCTCATCTCTATCTGGCCAGCAGTGATCTTGTGGTGCATACCTGTCCCGGTGCCTCAGAACTGTGCTGACCTTGTTTGGTTGGTTCTTATATGGCTACCTGGTGTTCTATTCTGAGGCCTTCAATATTTCAACATTTCCAAGAAAGCACACTATTTATCACATTGCATTGACCTAATGTCCACCTATTATAGATTTTGTCTCTTGGTTCATGCTCATATCAATTCTCTATAACTAGCTTACAGTGGTTAGCACCGCAGCCTCACAGCTCCAGCGACCCGGGTTCAATTCTGGGTACTGCCTGTGTGGAGTTTGCAAGTTCTCCCTGTGTCTGCGTGGGTTTCCTCCGGGTGCTCCGGTTTCCTCCCACATGCCAAAGACTTGCAGGTTGATAGGTTAATTGGCCATTATAAATTGCCCCTAGTATAGGTAGGTGGTAGGGAAATATAGGGACAGGTGGGGATGTGGTAGGAATATGGGATTAGTGTAGGATTAGTATAAATGGGTGGTTGATGGTCGGCACAGACTCGGTGGGCCGAAGGGCCTGTTTCAGTGCTGTATCTCTAAACTAAACTACTCTAACTTCACATCTATTTTGGGCAGAAGTTTAAAATCCCCTGTACCCTCCACTTAATGACTTAGGAATTAATGTCATGACAAATATAAACATAAAATAAACCTATTCTTAAGTAAAACAACAATATGTTCCCTTGATTAGTCAGATGATTAAGACAGTGAGTAGCTGAATAAACCAAACCCGGAAGGTCCCAATAAAAACAGAAAGTGCTGGAAATACTCAACAGGTTTGGCAGCATCTGTGGAGAGAGAAGGAGAGTTAAGGTTTAAGGTCAGTGACCTTTCATCAGAGCTAGCAAAGGTTAGAAACTTAATAGGTTTTAAGCAAATAAAGCGGGGGTTGGAGGGGGGCGGTGCAGAAAGAGAACAAAAGGGAAGGTGTGTGATAGGACAGAGGGCCGGAGAGATTAACTGACAAGGAGGTCATGGGGCAAAGGCAAAGACAGTGTGATAATGGTCTGGTGAAAGACAAAGTATTACTGCAGAGAGAGTGTTAATGACAGAAAAACAAACAGCCCTAGCCAAAAGCACAAACATGAAAAACCCAGTAGGCAGGCACATGATAAAAAAAGGGCCAGTCATGCTCTGAAATTATTGAACTCAATGTTGAATCCAGAAGGCCGGAGTGCCTAATCAGAAAATGAGCTGCTGTTCTTTGAGCTTGTGTTGATGTTCGCTGGAACACTGCAGCAGGCCCAGAACAGAATGGTGGGCATGAGAGCAGGGAGTGGGTGTTGAAATGCAAGCAACCGGAAGTTCGGGGTCATGTTTTCGGACTGAGTGGAGGTGTTTCGCAAAGCGGTCACCCAATCTGCATTTGGTCTCCCCAGTGTAGAGGAGACCACGTTGTGAGCACCGAATACAGTATGCTAAATTGAAAGAAGTACAAATAAATCGCTGCTTCACCTGGAAGGAGTGTTTGGTTCCTTGGATGGTGAGGAGAGAGGAGATAAAAGGCCAGGTATTACACCTCCTGCGATTGCATGGGAAGGTGCCATGGGAAGGGGACAAGGTGTCGGGGGTAATGGAGGAGTGGACCAGGGTGTCGCAGAGGGAATGATCCCTTCAGAATGCTGACAAGGGAGAGGAGGGGAAGATGCGTTGGTAGTGGCATCACGCTGGAGGTGGCGGAAATGGCGGAGGATGATCCTTTGAATGTGAAGGCTGGTGGGGTGGAAAATGAGGACAAGGGAAACCGTGTCGCGGTTCTGGGAGGGAGGGGAAGGGGTGAGGGCTGAAGTGCGGGAAATGGGTCGGACACGGTTGAGGGCCCTGTCGCAGAAGTGCGGGAAATGGGTCGGACATGGTTGAGGGCTCTGTCAGGTTGCTTTTATTCCAGGAAGTTCCTGATCTGTTAGTTGATTTCAGCCAGAGGCACTATATGATCACAGCACCCTAGATTTAAAGAAGAAAATTCAAATAGGGCCCCTGCTGTAGATTGTCACCAGGTGCTCCTGCTGGATGTGTCTGTGTGTGGACATTGGGTGAGGACACAATTGAATGTGATGTCCCTTAAGGTCGAACAGCCTGCTCACATTCACTGTCTAGGCTTGCATGCAATGAATGGCCACTTGGCCAAGATACAGAAGTGTGGCTTTGGTCTATTGAAACGTGCCCCAACATGGAATCAATACCACAAGAAGAGGAGGAGGGGAGAAAAAGGAAAGAAAAAATAGGAGAAAAATCCAAGCTATCAGATTCCTGTTACTGGAAACTAAGTTCTCTGATATATTGGCCTGCATTCAAGTTTTTCTCAAAGAAAGGTGTGTTTTAAAAATATGTTCCCTTGGGAACATCTCAAACACAAGAAGACATTTCTTGTAGAGCATTAAGAAAATAATAATCCTACTCTGGAAAAATTGAGTGACTCCTGCTTGCAGACTGTTGCAGTAGCCAACAACTAATCTTCTCCCATCTGGCAATTCTGGACTCTGTTAAGGTTCTGAACTTAGAGAAGTTTCCTCCTGAGTTTCCTCAATCTTTTATGGCAGATATTTGTCTAATACCCTGATTATACATGTCACTGGGGGCAAATACACAGGAAATTCCATCCCTGTATGTCAACTGCATTGGTGAGCGATTGCTATCCTCCTGACCTGCATTTAGACAGGAGTTATTGCAAAAGCAAAAGGCTTTTGCAACATTGTTTGCTTCCACTTGAGGCAGCCTATAGCAGCTCGTGTAAAACATGCAGCAGTGCGCCTTCAACATCACGGCAGCCATGCAGGACAGATTTACTCAAATGCTGTGAACGGTTTCTTCACAACCATTGGCAGGGGAGCCACAAAAGCAGTGAGGGAGGGAGCAAACAGCAAACAACTTTCTCATGCTAGTACCATGCCTGTTGCTACTGAAACCTTGGGTACTCCGTTGCAAGAATTTGTCTTGGTGGAATGGATAAGGACCTTTAAAGTCAGTTTTTAGTTATAATTTAAAAACCTGGGCTCTCTCAAATGTTCTCAGTTTTTATTTGGAGCATGACAAACCAGGGGGGAAAGGAACCCATAAAGCCCAGTAAATTTGGAGAAGATCAGTTTTTATTTTGAATATCATGAACCATCTTCAGCTGCTTCATCAATAGCATTCCCACCATAATAAGCATCATAAAGTCAGATGTGGGGATACTCACTGATGATTTCACAGTGTTCAGTTCCATTCATGACTCGCCAGACAATGATGCAGCCTGTGCTCACATGCAGTAAGACCTGGACAACACTCAGGCTTGGGCTGATAAGTGGTATGTAACATTCATACCACAAAATACCAGGCAATGACCATCTCCAACATGAGAGAGTCTAATCACCCCCCTTGGCATTCATTGGCATTCCCATCAATGAATCATCCACTAACAACATCCTGGGGGTTACCATTGACCAGAATATTACCTGGACCAGTCACATAAATACTATGGCTACAAGAGAAAATCAGAGACTCAAATGTGATAGGCTTCTCACCATGTACCACCCTATCTGAGATGCTGGACCCACCGAAGTGTGTGTATCTGCGCTGGTGCAAGATGCATAGGAGTCATGTTATGGTGCATTCTCTGAGTCCTCTTCTGAGGACTGCTCAGGTTCATCCCTCATCTCCTGAGCCAGCTCCGGCAATGCACCTGTGGGAGATGAAAGACATGAGTTAGTGGTGAAAGTAGGTGAAATTGGGTTCCAAGTTAGCATCGTGCAGATCATGATATTTAGTGTATTGATGACATCTATTCAACACGAGTGAAAGTTAATTGCCAAGTGGCAGTGTGATGTCTAATGCTGTCACCAGGTCTCAGGAACATCCCCATCTCTCTATTGGCAATGGCCAGTACTGCTGCCACCCTGATCTCCAGGGCTTCCTCCTCCATCGAGGCAAGGGTGGCCATGGCTGCAGCTCCACTCCTGGTTCTCTGCCTCTCCCTGGAAATGTTGGTTCTCTTCTCCTGCAATGAGATAAGATAGAGTTAGGAATATGAGAAGTGAAATGAATGCTGAGAATGGAGGATGAACATTTGAGGAGGGTGACTGTGAGGAACGAGTACAAGAGAACAATAAGATGTGAGTTTGAGTGTTGTCAATTAAGATGGAGATTTGTGGAGGAGGCTTGAGAGAAAGGAATGTGCATGGCAACAAGGTGTGTTAGTCAGGGGAGTGCTGTGCAGAAGGATTCTTGGGAGGTGAGAGAGTGATGGTTTCCAGCTAAGAGTTGTCGGACACTTGCCTTGCCAGATCTCATGAGGTCATTAAACATTTTCCAGCACTGGATCCAGGCCATTCTGCTGCTGACAGCCTCTGCAACTTGAAGCCACGCCTGCTTGGTGAGACTGGCTGGCCTCCTCCTGCCTCCTCAGGGAACAGGACATCTCTTTGTGCCCCACTGCATCAATTATGACCACCAGGGATGAGTCCGTGAACCAGGAGCAGCCTTTCCACATCTTCCATCCATGCTGCTGCTCTTTGTTCCCTCACACTTGTATCCTACAATTGTGAGTCTTGCCACGGTCCCATAAATTGAGATTCTTCATTGCTTGCTTTGGTGCATCATCCTGTCCACTCTCCCTGATTGGTTGGGGAACCCAGTGGTGGGATGATAATGTCATTGCTGTGGAAAAGATCCAGTTACACAAATTAGTTAATCAGGTCTCGACCCAAAAATGGTCCCCCCATTCTGGTAGGGACGAAGTTCAGAAGATTCTGCCCTAAGGTCTTAAATCTGAACAAATTGCCCACATCCCATGAAACGAATATATAAAAAAAGCAAACTACATAGGTATGAGGGGCGAGTTGGCTGAGGTAGATTGGGAAACTAAATTAAAGATACGACTGTAGATAACCAGTGACATATATTTAAAGAATCGACAATATACATTCTCTTAAGGAATAAAACCCTATGGGAAAAGTGGTCCAACCATGGCTAACAAGAGAATTTAAAGGTAGTATTAGATTAAAGGAAGAGGCTCATAATTTTGCGAAAAACAATACTATGCCTGAGGATTGAGAGAATTTTAGAAATCAGCAAAGGAGGACCAAGACATTGATAAAGAGAGAAGAGAATATGAAAGTAGACGAGCAAGAGACATAAAACAGATTGTAAACTTTTCTATAGATATGTAAATTAGAAGGGATTAGTGAAAGTAAACATGCTTTCGTTACAGGAAAAATTATAATGGGGATAAGGAAATGGCAGAGACATTAAAAAAATACTTTGGGTTGAATTTTCGCCACGCAGGTGGGAAACAGGAGCTGGGTTTGTTTTTGGGTCAGAAACCCGTCTCTGGTGGAAAACTGATTAAAATTAAGATTTTCACAGGGGTGAGCCCTTAATTGATATGGAGACAGGTTTTCTGCCCACTTAGAGCCAGTGGGGCAGGAATGGAGGTGGGTCTGATGAAGTGTGGGACTCATTTACACTCACATGGCAGTCATAACTGAGGCTGCTGGTGTCCTGGGGGAGAGATCTGTGTGAAGTTATCCATTTTGGTAGGAAAAATAGAAAAACAAAATGTTTTTTAAATGGTGAGAGCCTGGGAAATGTTTACATTCAGAGGGACCTGAGTGTCCTTGTACACGAATCATAGAAAGTCAACATGCAGGTACAGCAAACAATTAGGAAGGCAAATAGTATGTTAATATTTGTTAAAAAGGGGTTGGAGTGTAAAGGTAAAGAAGTCTTGCTACAATTATACAGGGCCTTAGACCACAGCTGGAATACTATTTGCAGTTTTGGTCTCCTTACCTACGGAAGGATATAGTTGCCTTAAATGCTTAGTGCAATGAAGGTTCACTAAATTGATTTCTGGGATAAGTGGATTGTCCTATGAAGAGAGAATGTGTAGACAAGACCTAAAATCCCTAGAGTTTAGAAAACTGAGAGGTGATCAAATTGAAACATATGAAATTCTTAAGGGGCTTGAAAGGGTAGTTGTTGGGAGGATGTTTCTCCTTGCTGGGGTGCCTGGAAATAGAGATCACAGTCTCAGAATAAGATCCTGACAATTTAGGACTGAGATCAGGAGAAATTTCTTCATTTGAAGGATTGTTAATTCAAAATCCCAGGGAACTGTGAATGCTCAGTCGTTGAGTATGTTCAAGACAGAGATCAACAGATTTTTGGGAACTAAGGGAATCAAGGGAATTGGGGATAGTGCAGGAAGGTGGAGTTGAGGTAGAAGATCAGCCATGCCTTGTTGAATGGCGGAACAGGTTCGAAGGACCAAATGGCCTACTCCAGCTCCTATTTCTTATGTTCATATTGTTCTTACATTTCTGCGTATCTTTACAGCCTGTAGCATGATGTCTAGGAATGCCTCAGAGAACCATGGGGCAGTCTTCCCTCATTGAGTCTCCACCACTTGAGTTACTGTCTCTCACTTGCCTTTTGTAGAATGGTTCCCTTCTGTCCCTTGCTGTGGTCCTATAAATAATGAAGCTTCAACAATCAGGTGCAGGTCGTGATCATGCCCGCCTGCTGGGAAACCCAGAAACCGAATACTAATGCCATGGCTCAGTTATACAGCCAATGAAGACCCCACCCCTTGACCTTGCAGGTTCCTGGCCTGCTGCCGGCCTCCCCCACTACAAGAGGGCCTGAACTTTCAAATTCAGTCCTTTGGGTCCACAACATTTGGGTGAATAATTAATATTTACTCAAAAAAATGAATATTGTAGTGATTCCAACAAATTATGTATTAAACAAAGGAATAACAGCCTCAAATCACTCAGGTTACAATCTTGACTGTTAGGTTAGGATCACGGCCAAAGGTGCATTCAACACCTCTTTGGCACCCACCTGCCAACGGATATTGGCTTCTGCCTGTCTTTGGGACAGAGTATCTAGACCCCTCCAACTGGAGGATCGGCTCCCATATAAAGGGCCTAGTTCATGATTTTTTTTTTAACTGTTTATGCTCTGGAGTCTAGGTCACTAATTTGGTCTGTGCTCCATCGTTGGAACTCAGATCAGCCCTTGTGTGGACGAGTCCAGCTCATCTTACTGTGTGTACTGGCCAGAACTGCAACACTGGATACCCCTCTGGACCAAGGAAGTCCTGGCTAAGGGAGTCAAAGCCCCCAAACCATCATTTGCCTTTTAAGGGGAAGATGGAAAGGTACTAAGGAAGCTCCCAAAAATGGGGAGACTCAGTTATACTGGATATCTACTATTTCCCTGAGAGTTCCGTCTCTCTCCCTCCGGAGTTATACCAGAAGAACAAAAGAACCCCCGCAGAATTTCAAGTCCAAAATTTACTTCTGTTTGTTAATTGTATATCAATTGTGTTTAATTATATGCAGGTGGAGAGCATTAATTGGATCTTATCTGAACACATATAAAAAGATACTTACTGAAACTGTGTGGGGGTTGAGTTAGGAGGTATATGCTGCAATGTTTCACTCTGTAAATAAATATAAGACTGAGTAAAGATTTGCTCCAGTATCATCCTTCACCAACTGGCTTTCTGGAATATAACACTATTTCTCACTTTAAAAATCATTTTTAGATGTTAGTCTGAGGTACTGTCATAGCAACAAACAGACATTTCCTATACAAACAATGATAGAGTATCAACAGTCAGCACATCTGAATATTACACCAGTAAAGTTACTTCATTTACTTTCACAGGTGGTCATCCACACCTGTGTGTTAATATGTTTCAAAAAAGTTTCTGTTCATGTTGAGACAGGAGAGTTCCCATCTCAAGGATATTGTTCACAACTGCTCGTGTTATTTATACTTGTCACAGATTGCAGATTTTAAGCTGGAGAGAATCCCTCAGGTATACTTTGTGTTAAATTTATGTCCATTTAACAGTGACAGCTTTATGTTTAACTATTAAAGAATTTGGAATTCCAATGTGAAATTTCTGTGGACAGATTTTTGCCGATAATCTGGAATGCACTGCCTGAAAGGGTGGTGGAAGCAGATTCAACATTAACTTTCAAAAGGAAAGTGGATAAGTGCTTAAAAAGAAAAAAAAAATTGTGAGGCTATGGGGAAAGAGCAAGAGAGTGGGGCTAATTGGATAGATCTTCAAAGAGCTGGCACAGGCATGATGCGCTGAATGGCTTCTTTCTGTACTGCATTTAGGGCGGCACAGTGGCGCAGTGGTTAGCACTGCAGCCTCACAGATCCAGCAACCTGGGTTCAGTTCTGGGTACTGCCTGTGCAGAGTTTGCAAGTTCCCCCTGTAACTGTGTGGGTTTCCGCCGGGTGCTCAGGTTTCCTCCCACAGCCAAAGACTTGCAGGTTGATAGGTAAATTGGCCATTGTAAATTGCCCCTAGTGTAGGTAGGTGGTAGGAGAATTGAGGGAAGGTGGGGATGTGGTAGGGGATATGGGATTAATGTAGGATTAGTATAAATTGATGGTTGGCACAGACTCAGTGGGCTGAAGGGCCTGTTTCAGTGCTGTTTCTCTCTATGACTTTATGATGTCCTTCAGAATTATTCCTATTCTTTTAAATATCTTAATGTATCTCTCATGAAATTGCTTTTTGAATTAATTTTTTAAAAAGCCTGTATCTTCCTCCAACTGCCTTATTGCATATCTCCCATTCCAACTTTTTGTTTCAGTCTGTCTATTTGCCCCTCTCTTTCAGTCTCCATATTTTTCTACATAGCTCTTGCATTCTTTAGGACAGATTTTCACTTTCTTAGTGCCCTGGTTTGGGTGCAGTAGGATGGCAGAGGTTGGAAAAACTGACAGTATTCAGGTCTGCTAGAGTCCAGTTGGTTTGAGACCTCACTGACTCTTCCCATGGAGCATAGGCAGCTAGCTGAAGCTCCCTCTCTAAGCAGGCAGGCGACTCATTAGCCTTTACAAAATGGGGCAAGGAATGGAGCTGTTCCATAGTCCAGCCTACACATGTGATGGCTGCCAAGTCCCAAACACGCTCAGTGAAAACTAGCGGGCGGGAAGTCTCAGGTGGATCTGCAGACTTTACAGCTAAGTGAAATGGGTCTTTTAAAGGGTCTTCTTGTAATATTTTCCTTTTTTCCAGTTGGCACCTTTTTTTAATCTTTCATGAATCTTTGCGCTAGTTTTTTGTGTGTCTTGCCTGAGCTCCCTTTATTTGGCACCAGAGGGTTTGCCTCTAAGGATCCTTCAAGCTTACATGTTTGGAGGAGGAGCTTTGAAGGGATGTCAGGCAGGACTTACTGCATGAGAGATGGTTTGTGCCCTGCCACCAGCAAACAAACCCTCAAATCATCAGTGGAAGGAACATACCCCAATTTGGTATATGTAGTTGTTTAACTTTAGCTTTGCAAAGGAAACTGCACCTGTTGATATCTGGTGGCATTACAATCGGCTGTGACTAACTCATTAACTCCAATCACAGTTTTTTGCTGAGGTAACAGAGAGGGTTGATGGGAGTAATACAGTTTTTTATTACTTAGCAAATGCAAATGCCTGGAGCCAAGCGATTGCCTCCTCATTTGCTGAGTTTAAGGTGATTAGTTTGCCACTTAGTCTGTAGAGGGGACAGTCCTCGGTAATGTGCAGCATTGTTTGTGTCTCTCCACAAATGCATAAAGGGTTTGTACTGAGCCTCCAGTGGTGGAGGTTGGCTGCACAGGGGCCCTGGCTTATGCTGAACTTGTTCAGCAAGGACCACTCTCACCATGGTAGTTCAAAGCCTACCATTTGATAGATGGGGTTTGTCACAAGGAACTTGTTAATGACTTCCTGTGTTTTCCATGCTTTGATCCAAAGGATGTCTGCTGGTAAATCATGCTCAGGAAATTTGCTCCATATGGGGCACCGAGATAGAAGGTGGGCGGTAGGTGGATTGAACATGTCATTATGGAGTGGAAAGTGGTGTAGTATGGATGGCTTCAACCAACTTGTGGGTTTTCGTCAATCAGCCTGTGTGTGATGTTTGCAAGGACAGGAAGCCAGGGAGGGGTGTTGAGTGGAGGGTTCCAGTTATGGTGCACATTGTTGCATTCAATTGAGTATCAACAAGATATGTGTGTGATGACCTATGCCAGACAGGTGCACAGTACTCTGCTGCTGTGTACGTAGGGCAAGTGCTGAGGTCCGGAGTGTTGTGGCAGCAGTCCCTCACGTAGATCCAGCAAGTTTATTTAATAGGTTGTTTCTGGTTTTGACCTTTGCTGCTGTTTTCTTCAGATGCTCCCGGAAGGACAAAGTCCTATCCAGAGTCACTCCTAAGTATAAAAGCAAAATACTGCAGATGCTGGAAATCTGAAATAAAAACAAGAAATGCTGGAAATACTCAGCAGGTCTGGCAGCATCTGTTGAGAGAGAAGCAGAGTTAACGTTTCAGGTCAGTGACCCTTCATCAGAACTGAAGAAGGGTCACTGAGCTGAAACGTTAACTCTGCTTCTCTCTCCACAGATGCTGCCAGACCTGCTGAGGATTTCCAGCATTTCTTGTTTTTATTTCACTCCCAAGTATGTTGGGTTGGGATCATTCTTTAGTCTCTGACCATCCATGTAGATACACAATTATTTTTTGGCACTGGCATGGTGAAGGTGGAATATACTGGATATGGTTTTAAAGGGATGCACAGTGATGACCATAAGTGAGTAACTCTTGCATAACTGCTGGCAGAAGGAGCAAAAAGACTCAAAGACCACAGGAAAAAGGACAGGACAAGAAGATAGTGGTTTTCCACTGCATGTTAGAGATATTGGTGGAGTTCATGATAAACAACACAGTGAATGCTCTATTTTTCTAAAACTTCAGGTTTGATGTGTTTCACCCAACTTTTAGTGAATATCTATGCTCAACGAAGTGAAAATGGCAGTACAGGAAAACAGATTCATTTTGTACCTTCCAGGATTAATTACTCACCAATAACATGCTCACCAATGCTCTGGCTCTGCCAGAACTACTCAGCTCCAGGCCTCATCACAGCCTTGATCCTGACATGGACACAAGAGCTGAATGCCAGAAGAGAGGTTAGGATAGCTATCTTCAACATCAGGGCAGCATTCAACTGAGTATGGACCGAGAGGCCTGAGCAAAATTCAAGTCAATGAGGATCAAAGGATAAAACCCTCCAGGGGTTGGAGTCATACCTGTGGCAAAGGAAAATAATTGTGATTGTTGGAGACCAATCATCAAAACCCTGGGACATCTCTGCAGATGAAACATCCTTAGACCAACCATCTTCAGCTGCTTCATGAATGATGTTTTCAGGAATGGGGCCATTTGCTGTTGATTCCCCAATAGTCAGCTCCATTTCCTCCTCCTTTGATAATGATGCATTCAGTGTCAGCCTACACAGGATGTGGAACACATTTAGGTTCGAGCTGACTAAGGAACAGATAACGTTAGCACTATACAAATGCCCAGTAATGGCGATCTCGAACAAGAGAGAACCCAGCCATATCCTCTTGACCTTCAATAGCACCACCCGCACTGAATTCTTCACTGTCAACAGTTTAGGGTAGGGGTTTGCAACCTGCAGCTCTGGAGCCACATGCGGCTCAATAAGGACTCATGTGCAGCTCCTGATCTTGATGGATCAAACCCATTTTGATGGAAATTAAATCGCTTGTTTCATTTTTGCAAACTTTTATTAACATTGTACCTGTGACAAAGTATCATTCAATTAACAACATTTTTGTAAAAACTTGTAAAATGTTGTTGAAATGTGTTATTGTCCTGTTTTTCATTCTTATTGGCATTTGAGTAATACATTAGAATATATGAACTAGGAGCAGGAGTAGGCAATTCAGCCCCTCAAGCCTGCTCCGCCATTCAATATGATCATGGCTGATCTCATCTTGGCCTCAACTCCACTTTCCTGCCCATTCTCCATAGCCCTTCAACCCATTTCTAATTAAAAATCTGTCTATCTCCTCCTTAAATTTACCCAATGTCCCGGCATCCACCGCACTCTTGGGTAGTGAATTCCACAGATTCACGACCCTTTGAGAGAAGTAATTTCTCCTCATCTCTGTTTTAAATCTGCTACCCCTTATCCTAAAACTATGATAAAAGCAAAATCAAGAAATGCTGGATTCACTCAGCAGGTCTGGCAGCATCTGTAGAAAGAGAAGCAGAGTTAACGTTTCGGGTCAGTGACCCTTCTTCGGAACTGACAAATATTAGAAAAGTCACAGATTATAAACAAGTGAGGTGGGGGTTGGGCAAGAGATAACAAAGGAGAAGGTGCAGATTGGACCAGGCCACATAGCTGACCAAAAGGTCACAGAGCAAAGGCAAACAATATGTTAATGGTGTTTTGAAAGACAAAGCATTAGTACAGATTAGGTGTGAATATACTGAATATAGAACATCAGCAAGTGCAAACCTGAAGAAAAACAACCTGAAAAAAACAGTGGGTAAGCAAACTGAACAAACTAAGATGAAATGAAATAAATGCAAAAAATGTAAAAAGGAATGCAAAAAAAAGGAAGAAAAAATAACTAAAAATGACTAAAAATGAAAGTAAAGTGGGGGGCTGTCATGCTCTGAAATTATTGAACTCAATGTTCAGTCCGGCAGGCTGTAGTGTGCCTAATCGGTAGATGAGATGCTGTTCCTCGAGCTTGCGTTGATGTTCACTGGAACACTGCAGCAATCCCAGGACAGAGATGTGAGCATGAGAGCAGGGGGGAGTGTTGAAATGGCAAGCAACCGGAAGCTCAGGGTCCTGCTTGCGGACTGAGCGGAGATGTTCCGCAAAGCGGTCACCCAGTCTGCGCTTGGTCTCCCCAATGTAGAGGAGACCACACTGTGAGCAGCGAATACAGTATACTACATTGAAAGAAGTACAAGTAAATCGCTGCTTCACCTGAAAGGAGTGTTTGGGGCCTGGGATAGTGAGGAGAGAGGAGGTAAATGGGCAGGTATTACACCTCCTGCGATTGCAAGGGAAGGTGCCCTGGGACGGGGACGAGGTGGTGGGGGTAATGGAGGAGTGGACCAGGGTGTCGCGGAGGGAACGATCCCTTCGGAATGCTGACAGGGGAAGGGAGGGGAAGATGCGACTGGTAGTGGCATCACGCTGGAGGTGGCGAAAATGGCGGAGGATGATCCTTTGGATATGGAGGCTGGTGGGATGAAAAGTGAGGACAAGGGGAACCCTGTCACGGTTCTGGGAGGGAGGGGAAGGGGTGAGGGTAGAGGTGCGGGGAATGGGTCGGACACGGTTGAGGGCCCTGTCAACCACAGTGGGGGGAAATCCTCGGTTGAGGAAAAAGGAGGTCATATCAGAAGCACCGTCATGGAAGGTAGCATCATCAGAGCAGATGCGTCGGAGACGGAGAAACTGGGAGAATGGAATGGAGTCCTTACAGGAGGTAGGGTGTGAAGAAGTGTAGTCGAGGTAGCTGTGGGAGTCAGTGGGCTTATAATGGATATTGGTAGACAACCTATCCCCAGAGATGGAGACAGAGAAGTCGAGGAAGGGAAGGGAAGTGTCAGAGATGGACCATGTAAAGGTGAGAGAAGGGTGGAAATTGGAAGCAAAGTTGATAAAGTTTTCGAGTTCGGGGCGGGAGCAGGAAACGGCACCGATACAGTCATCAATGTACCGGAAAAAGAAACTATGACCTCTTGTTCCAGATTGCCCCACAAGAGGAAACATCCTCTTTCTGTCTACTTTGTCAATCCCCTTAATCATCTATATACCTCAATTAGATCTCCTCTCATTCTTCTAAACTCCAGAGATTAAAGGCCTAAACTGCTCAATCTCTCTTCATAAGACAAGCCCCCCATCTCTGGAATCAATCTAGTGAACCTCCTGTGAACTGCCTCCAATGCAATTACATCCTTTCTCAAGTAAGGGGACCAAAACTGTACGCAATACTCCAGGTGCGGTCTCACCAATGCCTTGTACAGTTGCAGCAACACTTCCCTACTTTTATACTCTATTCCTTTAGCAATAAATGCCAAAATTCCATTTGCCTTCCTTATCACCTGCTGTACCTGCATACTAGCTTTCTGCGATTCATGCATGAGGACACCCAGATCCCTCTGCACCGAAGCACTCTGAGGTTTCTCTCCATTTAGATAATTTGCCTTTCTATTCTTCCAACCAAAATGGATAACCTCACACTTATCCACGTTAAAATCCATCTGCCAAATTTTGGCCCATTTATCTAATCTATCCATATCCATTTGTAGATTTCTTATTTCTTTTTTGCCACTTACTGTCCCACCTATTTTAGTGTCATCTGCAAATTTGGCTATAGTACCTTCGATCCCTGCATCTAAGTCATTTATATAGATTGTAAATAGTTGGGGCCTGAGGACCGAACCCTGTGGCACCCCACTAGTTACATCTTGCCAACCAGAAAAAGACCCATTTATCCCGAATCTCTGTTTTCTGTTGGTTAGCCAATCCTCTATCCAAGCTAATAAATTGCCCCTAACCCCATGTGAACTTACCTTGTGTATTAACCTTTTGTGCGGCACCTTATCAAATGCCTTCTGGAAGTCCAGATAAACTACACCTTCAGGATCCCCATTATCCACTTTGCTTTTTACAGCTTCTAAGAACTCTAGCAAATCAGTCAAACACGATTTAGAGTCATAGAGAGATACAGCACCGAAACAGGCCCTTCGGCCCACCGACTCCGTGCCGACCATCCACCACCCATTTATACTAATCCTACATTAATCCCATTTCCCTCTCCCATCTTCCCTCAAATACTCCTGCCACCTACCTACACTAGGGGCAATTTACAATGGCCAATTTACCTATCAACCCGCAAGTCTTTGGCAGGTGGGAGGAAACCGGAGCACCCGACGGAAACCCATGTGGTCACAGGGAGAACTTGCAAACTCCACGCAGGCAGTACCCAGAACCAAACCTGGGTCGCTGGAGGTGTGAGGCTGCGATGCTAACCACTGTGCCACTGTGCTGCCGTGCCACCCATTTACCCTTCATAAAACCATGCTGACTCTGATGGATTGTGTTTTGACTTTCTAAATGTTCTGTTATTACTTCCTTAATAATGGATTCTAACAATTTCCCAATGACAAATGTTAAACTAACTGGTCTATAGTTTCTTACTTTCTGCCTCCCTCCCTTTTTGAATAAGGGCATTACATTAGCTTTTTTCCAATCCACTGGAACCTTTCCCGTATCCAGAGAATTTTGGAATATTATAACCAATGGATCCATTATCTCCACTGCCACTTCCTTTAAGACCCTAGGATGTAGGCCTCACAGCTCCAGGGACCCGGGTTCGATTCCGGGCACTGCCTGTGTGGAGTTTGCAAGTTCTCCCTGTGTCTGCGTGGGTTTTCTCCGGGTGCTCCGGTTTCCTCCCACAAGCCAAAAGACTTGCAGGTTGATAGGTAAATTGGCCATTATAAATTGTCACTAGTATAGGTAGGTGGTAGGGAAATATAGGGACAGGTGGGGATGTTTGGTAGGAATATGGGATTAGTATAAATGGGTGGTTGATGTTCGGCACAGACTCGGTGGGCCGAAGGGCCTGTTTCAGTGCTGTATCTCTAATCGAAATCTAATCGAATCAAGCCCTGGGGACTTGTCTGCCTTCAATCCCAATAGTTTGCTCAGTACTTTTTCCCTAGTGATGATTGTTCTAAGTTCCTCCCTTTCTATAACCTCTGCATCACCTGGTACTATTGGGATGGTACTAGTGTCCTCCACCGTGAAAACTGAAGCAAAATACTGATTTAGTGTCTCTGCCATTTCTGTATGATATAGGTAAAAAATGGGATGAGGTCCGACAAGCAGAATTTAGGGAGTTAGGAGCCAAGTTAAAAATTGGACCTCAGAGGTAGTAATCTCAGGATTGCTACCAGTGCCACGTGATAGTCAGAGTAGAAATGAAAGAATAGTCAGGATGAATGCGTGGCTTGAGAGATGGTGCAGGAGGGAGGGGTTCAGATTTTTGGGACATTGGGACCGGTTCTGGGGGAGGTGGGACTATTACAAATTGGACAGTCTACACCTGGGCCGGACTGGAACCAATGTCCTTGGAGGTGCTTTTGCTAACGCTGTTGGGGAGGGTTTAAACTAATGTGGCAGGGGGTTGGGAACCAAATGAGGAGGTCAGTGGACAGTAAGGAGGTAGTAACTAAAGCCTGTAAGGAACTAGATAATGAAGTCAGCGTGACTGAGGGAAAGAGTAGGCAGGGAGCAGATGATGAAAGCAAAGGGACTGGTGGTCTGAGGTGCATTTGTTTTAATGCAAGAAGTGTAGTAGGTAAGGCAGATGAACTTAGGGCTTGGATTAGTACCTGGGAGTATGATGTTATTGCTATTACTGAGACTTGGTTAAGGGAAGGGCATGATTGCCAACTAAATATCCCAGGATATCGATGCTTCAGACGGGATAGAGAGGGAGGTAAAAGGGGTGGAGGAGTTGCATTACTGGTCAAAGAGGATATCACAGCTGTGCTGAAGGAAGGCACGATGGAGGACTCGAGCAGTGAGGCAATATGGGCAGAACTCAGAAATAGGAAGGGTGCGGTAACAATGTTGGGGCTGTACTACAGGCCTCCCAACAGCGAGCGTGAGATAGAGGTACAAATATGTAAACAGATTATGGAAAGATGTAGGAGCAACAGGGTGGTGGTGATAGGAGATTTTAATTTTCCCAACATTGACTGGGATTCACTTAGTGTTAGAGGTCTAGATGGAGCAGAATTTGTAAGGAGCATCCAGGAGGGTTTTCTAGAGCAGTATGTAAATAGTCCAACTCGGGAAGGGGCCATACTGGACCTGGTGTTGGGGAATGAGCCCGGCCAGGTGTTTGAAGTTTCAGTAGGGGACTACTTTGGGAATAGTGATCACAATTCCGTAGGTTTTAGAATACTCATGGACAAAGACGAGAGAGATCCTAAAGGAAGAGTGCTAAATTGGGGGAAGGCCAGCTATACCAAAATTCGGCAGGAGCTGGGGAATGTAGATTGGGAGCAGCTGTTTGAAGGTAAATCCACATTTGATATGTGGGAGGCTTTTAAAGAGAGGTTGATTAGTGTGCAGGAGAGACATGTTCCTGTGAAAATGAGGGATAGAAATGGCAAGATTAGGGAACCATGGATGACAGGTGAAATTGTGAGACTAGCTAAGAGGAAAAAGGAAGCATACATAAGGTCTAGGAGGCTGAAGAAAGACGAAGCTTTGGCAGAATATCGGGAATGTAGGACCAATCTGAAACGAGGAATTAAGAGGGCTAAAAGGGGTCATGAAATATCTTTAGCAAACAGGGTTAAGGAAAATCCCAAAGCCTTTTATTCATATATAAGGAGCAAGAGGGTAACTAGAGAAAGGATTGGCCCACTCAAGGACAAAGGAGGAAAGTTATGCGTGGAGTCAGAGAAAATGGGTGAGATTCTAAACGAGTACTTTGCATCGGTATTCACCGAGGAGAGGGACATGACGGATGTTGAGGTTAGGGACAGATGTTTGATTACTCTAGGTCAAGTCGGCATAAGGAGGGAGGAAGTGTTGGTTATTCTAAAAGGCATTAAGGTGGACAAGTCCCCAGGTCCGGATGGGATCTATCCCAGGTTACTGAGGGAAGCGAGAGAGGAAATAGCTGGGGCCTTAAAAGATATCTTTGCAGAGAGAGGTCCCGGAGGACTAGAGAATTGCTAATGTTGTCCCCTTGTTTAAGAAGGGTAGCAGGGATAATCCAGGTAATTATAGACTGGTGAGCCTGACGTCAGTGGTAGGGAAGCTGCTGGAGAAGATACTGAGGGATCGGATCTATTCCCATTTGGAAGAAAATGAGCTTATCAGTGATAAGCAACATGGTTTTGTGCAGGGAAGGTCATGTCTTACCAACTTAATAGAATTCTTTGAGGAAGTGACAAAGTTGATTGATGAGGGAAGGGCTGTAGATGTCATATACATGGACTTCAGTAAGGCGTTTGATAAGGTTCCCCATGGTAGGCTGATGGAGAAAGTGAAGTCGCATGGGATCCAGGGTGTACTAGCTAGATGGATAAAGAACTGGCTGGGCAACAGGAGACAGAGAGTAGCAGTGGAAGGGAGTTTCTCAAAATGGAGACGTGTGACCAGTGGTGTTCCACAGGGATCCGTGCTGGGACCACTGTTGTTTGTGATATACATAAATGATTTGGAGGAAAGTATAGGTGGTCTGATTAGCAAGTTTGCAGACGACACTAAGATTGGTGGAGTAGCAGATAGTGAAGGGGACTGTCAGAGAATACAGCAGAATATAGATAGACTGGAGAGTTGGGCAGAGAAATGGCAGATGGAGTTCAATCAGGGTAAATGTGAGGTGATGCATTTTGGAAAATCCAATTCAAGAGTGAACTATACAGTAAATGGAAAAGTCCTGGGGAAAATTGATGTACAGAGAGATTTGGGTGTTCAGGTCCACTGTTCCCTGAAGGTGGCAACGCAGGTAAATAGAGTGGTCAAGAAGGCATACGGCATGCTTTCCTTCATCGGACGGGGTATTGAGTACAAGAGTTGGCAGGTCATGTTACAGTTGTATAGGACTTTGGTTCAGCCACATTTGGAATACTGCGTGCAGTTCTGGTCGCCACATTACCAAAAGGATGTGGATGCTTTGGAGAGGGTGCAGAGGAGGTTCACCAGGATGTTGCCTGGTATGGAGGGCGCTAGCTATGAAGAGAGGTTGAGTAGATTAGGATTATTTTCATTAGAAAGGCGGAGGTTGAGGGGGGACCTGATTGAGGTGTACAAAATCATGAGAGGTATAGACAGGGTGGATAGCAAGAAGCTTTTTCCCAGAGTGGGGGATTCAATTACTAGGGGTCACGAGTTCAAAGTGAGAGGGGAAAAGTTTAGGGGGGATATGCGTGGAAAGTTCTTTACGCAGAGGGTGGTGGGTGCCTGGAACGCGTTGCCAGCGGAGGTGGTAGATGCGAACACGATAGCGTCTTTTAAGATGTATGTAGACAGATACATGAATGGGCAGGAAGCAAAGAGATACAGACCCTTAGAAAATAGGCGACATGTTTAGGTAGAGGATCTGGATCGCCGCAGGCTTGGAGGGCCGAAGGGCCTGTTCCTGTGCTGTAATTTTCTTTGTTCTTTGTATTCCCTTCTATTAACTCCCCAGTTTCATCCTCCAGGGGACCAACATTCACTTTAGCTACTCTCTTCCCTTTTATATACTTATAGAAGCTTTTGCTATCCATTTTTATATGTTGCACTAGTTTTCTTTCATAATCTACCTTTGCTCTTTTTATTACTTTTTTTAGTAACTCTTTGTTGATCTTTAAAAGTTTCCCAATCTTCCAGCCTGCCACTGGCCTTTGCAATATGGTATGTCTTAGTTTTTGTCTTTATGTTATCCTTAACTTCCTTGCTTAGCCATGGATGCTCCAAAAAACAATCTCTAATGCATTCAATGAACTCTCCCTTGAGGCTACCCTTGTCGAATTGACTAATCCAGTCTATATGCGTATTAAAATCACCCATATAATAAAAACAAAATACTGTGGATGCTGGAAATTTGAAATGAAAACAAGAAATGCTGGAAATACTCAGCAGGTCTGGCAGCATCCGTGGAGGGAGAAGCAGAGTTAACGTTTCAGGTCAGTGACCCTTCATCAGAACTGACATTGGGGAGACCAAACGCAGACTGGGTGATCGCTTAGCGGAACACCTCCGCTCAGTCCGAAAGCATGACCCCGAGCTTCCGGTCTCTTGCCATTTCAAAACTCCCCCCTGCTCTCATGCTCACATCTCTGTCCTGGGATTGCTGCAGTGTTCCAGTGAACATCAACACAAGCTCGAGGAACAGCATCTCATTTACCGATTAGGGACACTACAGCCTGCCGGACTGAACATTACGTTCAATCACTTCAGAGCATGACAGTCCCCCCATTTGACTTTTATTTTTAGTTCTTTTTTCTTTTTCTTTTATTTTTGTTTTATTTTATTTCATCTTAGTTTGTTCAGTTTGCTTACCCACTTTT
Source organism: Heterodontus francisci (assembly GCF_036365525.1). NCBI lineage: Eukaryota > Metazoa > Chordata > Chondrichthyes > Heterodontiformes > Heterodontidae > Heterodontus > Heterodontus francisci. The sequence continues at coordinate 92,392,404 of NC_090373.1, forward strand.
TCTTTTCATGTTTGTACTTGGGCTGTTCAATTTCAGTCCGTTAACACCCTATCTGTACTAATGCTTTGTCTTTCAACACACCATTAACATATTGTTTGCCTTTGCTCCATGACCTTCTGGTCAGCTATTCTGTGACCTTGTCCTATCTACACCTTCTCCTTTGTTATCTCTTGCCCCACCCCCATTTTACTTTCTTAAAACCTTTCACATTTCTAATATTTGCTAGTACTGAAGAAGGGTCACTGACCTAAAACGTTAACTCTGCTTCTCTCCACAGATGCTGCCAGACCTGCTGAGTATTTCCAGCATTTCTTGTTTTTATTTAAAATCAACCATGATTATTGCTGTACCTTTCTTACAAGCCCCCAGTATTTCCTGGTTTATACTGTGCCCCACTGCAGAACTACTGTTTGGAGACCTATAGATTACTCCCACCAGTGACTTTTTTCCCTTGCTTTTTCTTATTTCTACCCAGACTGATTTTATGCCTTTATCTCCAGTGCCTATATTGTTTCTCACTGCAGCACTGATGTCTTCCTTCACTAACAAAGCTACACCACCTCCTTTTCCTCCCTGTCTATCCTTCCGAAATACTGAGTACCCTTGGATATTCAATTCCCAAACCTGGTTTCCCTGCAACCACATCTCAATAATCGCCACTAAATCATACCCATTTGTCTCAATTTGCACTATTAACTCATTTATTTTATTCCAAATGCTTCATGCATTCAGATACAAAGCCTTTAAGTTTGTTCTGTTATTAAATTTCCCTACTCTTCTATGATTCCTATAATAGCGTTGCAGCAAATAAGAAATTGTATTTTTGACTAAATTTTAAAATAGCTCTTCTTGTCATTAAGGTTGCTGACCCCTGGAGGTCACCACTGAATAGAACCTGAACTCTTGCAGACATATCAACACCGTGGTGACAGGAACAGGGCACAGAATACGTATTCTGCGACAAGTAGCACACCTCCTGAACTTTTAAACTCTCTCCACTATCCACAAGGTTCAAGTCAGGAGTATAATGGAAAACTCACCATGCAGCAACAACAACATCAACATGTATTTATACAGGGCCTTTAACATAGCAAAATGTTCCATGGCATTTCACAGGTGTATTACCAACAAAATTTGACACCAAGTCGCATAGGAGATATTTGGATAGATGACCAAAGGATTGGTCAAAGAGATAGGTTTTAAGGAGTGTCTTATATCAGAGAGAGAGGTAGAGAGATGGAGAAGTTTAGGGAGGGAATTCCAGAGCTTAGGGCCTAGACAACTGAAGGCAGAGTCACCAATGGTGTAGTGATTAAAATCAGGGATGTGAAAGAGATCAGAATTGGGGAAACACAGATATCTCAGAGGTTATAGGGCTGGAGGAGGTTACAAAAAGAGAGAGGAGAGCCCATGCAGGGATTTGAAATTAATGATGAAAATATTAAAATCGAGGCATTGCCAGACTGGGAACCAATGTAGGTCAGTGAACACAGGGGTAATGGGTGACTGGAACTTGGTGCAGGCTAGAGTATGGGCAGCAGAATTTTGGATGTGTTTAAGTTTATGTAGAGTGGAAGTTGGGAGGATGGCCAGGAAAGCATTGAAATAGTTGAATCCAGATGTAAAAAAGGCATGGATGAAGATTTGGATGCGTGCAGCTACAACAACTCAAGATGTTTGACACAATCCAAGACATACTTCATTTAATCAGTGCCCCTACCACTGGACTCAATATCCAGCCCTTTCACTACCAGTGTGTTAAGTATGATCTGCAGGACGCACTACAGCAACTCACCAAGTTTACTTTTGGCAGCATCTCCCTTCTTTGTGATCACTATCACCAAGAAAGACAAGAGCAACAATGTTATGGGAACACCATTGCCTCCAAACTCCCCTCCAGGTCACACAGCACCCTGGCTTGGATATATATCCTTGTTCCTTCACTGCTGCTGGATCAATATTCCAAGATTCCCACCCTAACACCATTGAGGGAGCACCATCACTACAAAGATTGCTGTGTTTCAAGGAAAAGGCCCATCACCGTCTTCTAAGGACAATTCGGGCTGGGAACTAAATACAGTCCTGCCTGTATGGCCCACACCCTGGTAGAAAATTTGAAAATACTTTATGCAACAACAGCTTATATTTATATAATACCTTTAATGTAATAAAATGTTACAAGGCGCTTCACAGGAGCATGAGAAAACAAAATATGACACCGAGCCACATTCATTTACAACTCCACCTCTCTACCTCTCCTTTCTTAAGGCACTTGTTAAAATCTATTTCTTTGACCAAGCTTTTGGTCATCTTTCCTAATATCTCCCACGTGATCTGATGTCAAATTTTGTTGAAAATACTCCTGTGAAGTGCCATGGAACATTTTACTACTTTGAAGGTGCTATATAAATGCAAGTTGTTGTTGTTACAGTATCGTCCTACATTAAAACTACAAATGTAATGGTGATACAATGTTGCTTCACTTTGGCCTCTGCTGAGAAGTTGGAGTGAGAATCCAGTGTCAGGCCTGAGTGGACTCTGGAGCAAAGCATAGGTCGGGTTGGGGGGTGGGGTCGGGGGGTGGGGGGTACTTTCACTCTGCTTTGTTCTGGAGCCAGGATGGGCCTTGACTCTGGATTTACATCACAATATTAGCATCAATGCAAAACTAATGCTTCAGTTGTAGTGTAAATGCAGCCTTATGCGAGCAAATGAATATATCATTCAAATCCCATTTTCCACCATAAACAGTGCAATTTTTGAAACTATATATCAAGAAACCTAGGAGTGAAGTCCAGCATTATTCTGTCTATATTATTATCTAATGTTGTATAATTTTCTCTACATCTTTTGGAGCCAACTGAAAGATGTGGTGAGCTTACAGAATATAAAAGTAAAACAACTATCCCTAAGGGTCTTCAAAGGTAATTGGGCGGATACAAAGGACCCACATCAACTACCTTTACACCTTCAGTTAAGCAATTAAAACAATACCACTTTTCCACCCAAAACATATAAAATGCTAAACTTCGCAAATGATTGATCTGACTAAATAGATAAAACCAAAGGTATGGATTATGGCGCTTCAGACAGATTGACAGAAAAATCTTTATATATTGCAGTACATCCACGAACTATCTTAGGCCTAAAATTAGATTTCACCAATATCTAATCTTAATTAAATTACAAATCTCTGCATTTTCTTTTCCAAATGCTTTTATTCTTTAATATAATGGTTGGTCTGACATCCAACTTCAATGTTTGTGCTCTTAATATCAGTCTTCTATGTTATATATTCTATTTAGAATAATAGAACAGTTATATCGCATACAACGTCTAAAAATAACTATTTCGGTTCGTGAATGACAGCAAAGTATGTGTGCAGACAAACAATGCCCCCCAAATGATCTATTATTAATTTACTCATTCCTTTGTCATTTTCTTTAGACACAGAGATAGATTTATATTCTCACCGTGAATGATAAAATTCAAATATAAATCTCAAAATTAAGAATTCAAAAGACTTTCTTGATTCTAAAAATAACAGCAAGGGTTTTGAAGTGTTGACATTGGCATGTTTTCTACAAATAACACTGTAAAACTGAGTTTTCAGAAATGTTATAGGAAATGTTATTGTTCATATCCAATATTGCAGACTCAAAAAGGCAGGAAAGGGGCATGTGCAATTTAAACAACAAAATGGCCACGTATAGTATTCTTCCAATATTGTCTCCACTTTTCCTCTGCTGGAGTAAAGTTCCACAAGTTGGGGTTATTCTCCAGTACCTCACCCAAGAGACAATTATCAAATTGTCAGTTTATTGGCAGGTTATTCGACTGCGAGTGACCTTACAACCAGTTACCACTGTCACAGCTGAGATCCATTAACTTAGCTTAAACTGGGGATCAAACTTCAGACTTTCTTGTTGTGCATTGGCTCAGAGACGGTGCCTTCATCTCTAAGTCATTCCGGAAACACAGGGACAGTTTCTGAATGAAACACTCAATAAATTACTGTAAAATGACAGCTGATGAGTGGCAAGTAACATTTGCGCCACAGAAGTGCCAGGCAATGATCATTTCCAACTAGAGAGAATTTCACCATCTCTCTTTGACATTCATTGGCATTACCATCGTTGAATCACCCACTGTCAATATCCTGTGATTACCATTGACTAGAAACTGAAATGGAGCAGCCACATAAATACTGTGGCTACAAGAGCAGGTCAGAGGCTGGGAATTCTGCAGCGAGTGACCCACCTCCTGACTCCCCAAAGCACAAGTCAGGAGTTTTTTTTAATTCATTCATGGGATGTGGACGTCGCTGGGCAGGCCAGCATTTATTGCCCATCCCTAATTGCCCTTGAACTGAGTGGCTTGCTAGGCCATTTCAGAGGGCATGTAAGAGTCAACCACATTGCTGTGGGTCTGGAGTCACATGTAGGCCAGACCAGGTAAGGACAGCAGATTTCCTTCCCTAAAGGACATTAGTGAACCAGATGGTTTTTTACAACAATCGACAATGGTTTCATGGCCATCATTAGACCAGCTTTTTAATTTCAGATATATTACTTGAGTTCAAGTTCCACCTTCTGCTGTGGTGGGATTTGAAACCATGTCCCCAGAGCAATACCCTGGGTGTCTGGGTCACTCGTCCAGTGACAATACCACTACGCCACCGCCTCCCCCAGTGTGATGGGATATTCTTCACTTGACTGGATGAGTGTGACTCCAACAACACTCAAGAAGCTCGACACCATCTAGGACAAAGCAGTCCGCTTGAATGGCACCCCGTCCACCACCTACAACATTCACTCCCTCTACCACCAACGCACAGTGGCAGAAGTGTGTACCACATACAAGATGCACTGCAGCAACTCACCAAGGCTCCTTAGACAGCACCTTCTAAACCCTCTACCATCTAGAAGGACAAGGGCAACAGATGCTTGGGAACACCATCACCCTCCAAGCCACACACCATCCTAACTTGGAACTATATCGCCATTCCTTCACTGTTGCTGGGTCAAAATCCTGGAAATCCCTTTCTAACAGCACTGTGGGTGTACCTACACCAGATGGACTGCAGTGGTGCAAGAGGCAGCTCACAACCACCTTCTCAAGGGCAATTAGGGATGAGTAACCAAAGCTGGCCTTGCCAGCAATGCCTAAGACCCATGAAATGGATAAAAAAAATTAATGAAATAAACTGATAGCAAATGCGCTGATTCATTAAAAAGAATTAGACGTGAGCTGGTGTGTTAGAATAAAACACCATAATGTCACATCTTTGAGGTATCAAGAAATTGCAGTACATATGGCATTTCACATTCCACTTTTGTTAATTTTTAGTTTTTTTAATCCCCTTTGCTCACATTGCAGACTAATTGCTATTGCATTTCCTCCTAGAGTTGGAACAGTTGGTCAATAACAAATAAGACAACAAAACAACTACTACATCAAAAGGAAGTGTCAAAGTTCTTCAGGGAGGAGAAATCAAAAAGCAAAACGAATGCATAGCTAATGAAGGAGATATTAGGAGTAGTCACCAAAAGTTTGTTCAAAAAGGTGAGTTTTAAGGAGTGTCATAACGGAGGAGAAAAAGTTGCAGAGATGGAGGGTTTTAAGGAGGGAATTTAGGTGGCTGAAAACGCAACATCCCAATGGTAGGCAAAAGGCGGGGGATGCACAAGAAGCCAAGGTGAGAGGAATGGTGAGTTCTGGGTAGTTGTAGGGCTGAAGGATGTTACAGAGACAAAGAGAAATGAGACCATAAAGGCATTTTAAACACCGAGATGAGAATTCTAAATTGGAGGCTTTGGAGGAGTAGGAGACAAGTCGGTCAGCAAGGATGTGAGTCATGAACAAACAAGACTTGGTAAGAGTTGGAATACTCACAGTAAAGTTTTGGATGAGCTGAAGTTTACAGAGCCAGGAGGACGGGAAGTGAGCCAGGAGAGAAAAGGAGTAGTTAAGTCTGGAGGGGAGAAAGGCATGCATGAGTATTTCAGCAGCAGGTAGGCTGAGGTGGAGTGGAGACAGACGATGTTAAGGAGGGGGAAGTAGGCAGTTTTTGTGATAGAGAAGATATAGGGATGGAAACTCAACTCAGGATCAAATAGGACAACAAGGTTGCAAATGGGATAGGTTCAGCCTGAAATAGTGGCCAGGGAGGGGATGGAATTGATGACTAGGGTACAGAAGTTTATGGTGGGGCTGAAGATGATGGTTTTGATCTGCCCAGTGTTTGACTGTCAGAAATTGTTGCATATCCAAAACTGGATGACAGACAGGCATTCTGGCAGCACAGAAGCAGTGCAGAGGTTGAGAGAGGTGGTGGTAAGGTACAGTTGGGTGTCATTATTGTACACGCGGAATCTGTTCTTGTGTTTTTGGATGATGTCACCAAGAGGCAACATGTACGTGAGACATAGGAGGTGGTCAAAGATAGAACCTTGGGAATCTCCAGAGCTGATAGTTTTGGACGGGAATAGAAGTTATTGCGAGAGATGCTTTGGTTTTGATGCAGGCTTACCATAAGGCATTATAGGGTAAAATTTGCACAACGGACCTCTGAACATGTGGGACCTCACATCGTTCTAAAGGTTCTTGGATCAAAGAATCTGTTGTGGATGTCAGTGGATTAAATTTTTTGTTACTCCTAATTTTCTGATGTTTAATAAAAATAAAGATACAAGACATAGAGCTGCTTTTGGTTGTCATTTCCATTTAGTGTATCTGATAATAAGTTCATGCAAACTGCATTCTGGATATGTTAACACATTTATATTTAGAATAGATTAAAAATTACTGAAATATTGCAGACAGGAATTTAAATGAATGCATTAACTAATATTTTAGAAACAACACTCAAAGAACAAAGAACAGTACAGCACAGGAACAGGCCATTCGGCCCTCCAAGCCTGCGCCGATCTTGATGTCTGCCTAAACTAAAACCTTCTGCACTTCCGGGGACCGTATCCCTCTATTCCCATCCTATTCATGTATTTGTCAAGATGCCTCTTAAACGTCGCTATCGTACCTGCTTCCACCACCTCCCCCGCCAGCAAGTTCCAGGCACTCACCACCCTCTGTGTAAAGAACTTGCCTCGCACATCCCCTCTAAACTTTGTCCCTCGCACCTTAAACCTATGTCCCCAAGTAACTGACTCTTCCACCCTGGGAGAAAGCTTCTGACTATCCACTCCATCCATGCAACTCATAACTTTGTAAACCTCTATCATGTCGCCCTTCCACCTCCGTCGTTCCAGTGAAAACAATCCGAGTTTATCCAGCCTCTCCTCATAGCCAATGCCCTCCAGACCAGGAAACATCCTGGGAAACCTCTTCTGTACCGTCTCCAAAGCCTCCACGTACTTCTGGTAGTGTGGCGACCAGAATTGCACACAATATTCCAAGTGTGGCCTAACTAAGGTTCTGTACAGCTGCAGCATGACTTGCCAATTTTTATACTCCATGCCCTGACCAATGAAGACAAGCATGCCGTATGCCTTCTTGACTACCTTATCCAATTGCGTTGCCACTTTCAGTGACCTGTGGACCTGTACGCCCAGATCTCTCTGCTTGTCAATACTCCTAAGGGTTCGGCCATTTACTGTATACTTCCCACCTGTATTAGATCTTCCAAAATGCATTACCTCACATTTGTCCGGATTAAACTCCATCTGCCATTTCTCCACCCAAGTCTCCAACTGATCTATATCCTGCTGTATCCTCTGACAATCCTCATCACTATCCGCAACTCCACCAACCTTTGTGTCGTCCGCAAACTTACTAAGCAGACCAGCTACATTTTCCTCCAAATCATTTATATATACTACAAACAGCAAAGGTCCCAGCACTGATCCCTGCGGAACACCACTAGTCACAGCCCTCCATTCAGAAAAGCACCCTTCCACTGCTACCCTCTGTCTTCTATGACCGAGCCAGTTCTGTATCCATCTTGTCAGCTCACCTCTGATCCCGTGTGACTTCACCTTTTGTACCAGTCTGCCATGAGGGACCTTGTCAAAGGCTTTACTGAAGTCCATATAGACAACATCCACTGCCCTTCCTTCATCAATCATCTTCATCACTTCCTCAAAAACTCAATCAAGTTAGTGAGACACGACCTCTCCTTCATAAAACCATGCTGCCTCTCGCTAATAAGTTCATTTGTTTCCAAATGGGAGTAAATCCTGTCCCGAAGAATCCTCTCTAATAATTTCCCTACCACTGACGTAAGGTTCACCAGCCTATAATTTCCTGGATTATCCTTGCTACCCTTCTTAAACAAAAGAACATTGGCTATTCTCCTGTCCTCTGGGACCTCACCTGTGGCCAATGAGGATGCAAAGATTTCTGTCAAGGCCCCAGCAATTTCTTCCCTTGCCTCCCTCAGTATTCTGGGGTAGATCCCATCAGGCCCTGGGGACTTATCTACCTTAATGCTTTGCAAGACACCCAACACCTCCTCCTTTTTGATAACGACATGACCCAGACTATCTACACTCCCGTCCCTGGACTCATCATCCACCAAATCCTTCTCTTTGGTGAATACTGATGCCAAGTACTCATTTAGTACCTCACTCATTTCCTCTGGCTCCACACATAGATTACCTCCTCTGCCCTTGAGTGGGCCAACCCTTTCCCTGGTTACCCTCTTGCTCTTTATATACGTATAAAAAGCCTTGGGATTCTCCTTAATCCTGTTTGCCAATGACTTTTCATGACCCCTTTTAGCCCTCCTGACTCCTTGCTTAAGTTCTTTCCTACTGCTTTATATTCCTCAAGGGCTTCATCCGTTCCCAGCCTTCTAGCCCTTATGAATGCTTCCATTTTCTTTTTGACTAGGCTCATAATATCCCTCGTTATCCAAGGTTCCCGAAACTTGCCAAACTTATCCTTCTTCCTCACAGGAACATGCTGGTCCTGGATTCTAATCAACTCAAAGACAATTAAACCACTGGGGTATGCACTATTAATGGAAAAATGCAATAAACATAGAGGCTCTTCAATTGAGAAGACATGCTTTAACAATTTGAGGGGATTAATACATACAAATATACGTTAATGTTGAAGATTATATAGAAAATTGTACATTGTCATGAAAATAACATATGTCCAACCATGACTCAAATTTCCTTACTTTTTGTAATTAATATTGGTAATTATATAAATAATATTGGCAATAATTGGTAATTTTTATCTTTGCAAAAGTTTCAAGTGAGTTGAGTGAAAGCTAAGACAGCCAGATGGCCAAAAAGACTAAAAGACAATCTCGGGATAGTACGTGCATTCAGATTCCTTGTTGCTCTTCGGGAACCTCTTGATTGGATAGTTCTTCCTTGTTACTCATTGTCTGATGATGTTCTCGATATATAAAAAGACTTATTGTATGTGAATTTTAGCATTTTAGGGTTGTTTCATTAACATAGGAGTTGGAACTGCAGCAGAGAACTGAGGAGCAAACTTACAATGCTTTCATGTCAGAGAGGTGGTGCCTAAGGCAAGAGTTGCTTCTCTTGGTAGTTCCCCAGTAATTATAAAATTGGTTTCTGCTAACAAGTCCCACAGCAAATTTTAAAGACCCAAGTCTGGGAAAACAAAGCCTATGGGACCTATACAAGAGACTCAGACTCTTAAGCATGGGAAATGCAAGAACTGGATCTCAAGGACTCCACACAGGAGTCAAAGAGGCAGTGTGCACTGTGTTGTGGTTACTAACTAATATACAAAAAAGACTGAATGATTCCCTCCGAGAAAGACAGCAGCCAAGAATATTGGCTGACATCAGAAATGCTAGAATGAACCTTATTGGTTCGTTCCTACTATGGGAGTCAGAAAGGCACCATGCGCTGTGCTGTGGTTGCTGGCTATAATTAGGCTTGGCAGACTTGGTAATTTAGTTTAGTTTAGTTTCGAGATACAGCACTGAAACAGCCCCTTCGGCCCACCGAGTCTGTGCCGACCATCAACCACCCATTTATACTAATCCAACACTAATTCCATATTCCTACCATACCCCCACCTGTTCCTATATTTCCCTACCACCTACCTATACTAGGGGCAATTTATAATGGCCAATTAACCTATCACCCTGCAAGTCTTTGGCATGTGGGAGGAAACTGGAGCACCCGGAGGAAACCCACGCAGACACAGGGAGAATTTCTTTTTTAATTTGGCAGTGTTTTTTAATGTTTGATTTATCTTGATATGTTTTAGATCGAATTAACATTAATCATTTGTTCTTGGTTTCTAGTCCTACATTTTTCTTTTGAGCAACTCGGGTTTATTCATTCGAGAGAGGAAAAACTGTAAGAGAGCATCTGAAAGTGATTATAATGAAAATTCAGAACTTGGTATGCAAGAAAAGGAAGCATTTTAAAGAGAGAGAACAACTTGAAATTGTTGTCTACTAAAGGAAAATCAAAACACAATACAGGCTCAAGGAGGAAGTGGGTAAGGCAAGAATTAGCCAAAAGATTCAACTGCCCACAATATAAAGCAAACAAAGAAACAATGTTAGTCAAGGGAGGATTAGAAACAGCTCAACATGCCTTTATATAACGTTCATGCTTTTTAAGAACAATTCTCAATTCTCATTTTGGAAAAGCTAGAAGGCCACTTAACAGCAGTTTTTTAAAATATATGCAACTGATCAAATCTGCCAACACTACCTTAGGTTTCTTGACATTTTTGAATTAAGAGATAACAATAAAAGGTCTTTTTTACAGTAGACAGGCAATCTTGGTTCAGGAAGAATTATTGCAGAATACTATTATAAAATTATTGGATATATCTGTATCATTACTTCAAATGGTCAAGCTGCTAATTCATAAATGGTTAAGGCTGATCCAGTTACTAACTGTACGTATTTTCATCCTTTATGAACTATATGTAATGTAATCCATAAGAACCTGTGTGTATGTTCTCTAGTGCGAGATTGCATTCAAACTTTTTTACTTACAGTGGAAAATGATCACTTACAATAGGAGATGAACCTCAACCTGCAGTTCATAAATTACTAAAATCCTATGTGGAGGTGAGAACATTGCATCAGCTTTAGCTACTGGTGTGTTTCCTCTTGTAAGGTGCTTCCTTATTTTTGGGAACCAATACGTTCCCATTAATGCAAGATAACATCCATTCTTCTTAATCTGAATTTTCTAAGTAGTGATTTGTCATCATAACAAATAGAAAACAAATTATAAACCAAATGATAAACTTTTACTTATTATTCAACAAAACTAGAAGGGAAACTATTAAAATTGTTGGGTTTATCCAGCCAGGAAGTGATAAAAATAAGAAATGTACTGAGCACATCTCCAAACCGATACCTTGGTGTCAACTATTTCAATGAATTAAACGTAAAGTTTTTAGTTTATATAAAATTAAATTGTGTTAGAGATACAGTGAAGACTATGGGCCCAACAACATCCTGGCTGTACTGCTGAAGATCTGTGATCCAGAACTAGCTGCACCACTAGCCAAGCTATTCCAATACAGCTGCAACATTGGCAATCATCCTCAATGTGAAAATTTGCCCAAGTATGTCCTGTTCACAAAAAATAGGATAAATCTGATCCGGCCAATTACTGCCCTATCATCAGCAAAGTAATGGAAGGCGTCAACAACAGTGCTATCATGCAGTATTTACTCACCAATACCCTGCTAGGGAATATTCAATTTAGGTTCTGCCAAGTCCACTTGGCTCCACACCTCATTACAGCCTTGGTCCAAACAGGGACAAAAGAACTGAATTCCAGAGGTGAGAGTGACTGCCCTTGCCATCAAGTTGCATTTGAACGAGTGTGGCATCAAGGAGCCCTAGCAAAATTGAAGTCAATAGGATTCAAGGGGAAAACTCCCCACTGGCTGGAGTCATACTTAGCATAAATGAAGATTGTTATGGTTGTTCAAGGCCAATCATCTCAGCCCTAGGACATCACTGCACTGGGCAGTGTCCTAGGCCTAACCATCTTCAGCTGCTCATCAATGACCTTCCTTGCAAATTAAGGTCAGAATTGTGAATGTTCGCTGATGATTGCACAGTGTTTAGCACCATTCGTAATTTCTCACAATCTGAAGCAGTCTGTGCCCACAGACCTGGAGAATATTCAGGCTTGGACTGATAAGTGGAAAGTAACATTTGTGCCACAGAAGTGCCAGGCAATGACCATCTCCAACAACAGAGAACCTAACCGTCTCCCCTTGACATTCAACAGCATTACCATTGCTGAGTCCCCCACTATCAACATCCTGGGGATTGCCATTGACCAGAAACTGAACTGGAGCAGCTACATAAATACTGTGGCTACAAGAGCAGGTCAGAGGCTGGGAATTCTGTCACGTGTAACCCTCCTCCTGACTCCCCAATGCCTATCCATCATCTACAAGCACAAGTCAGAAGTGTGATGGAATACTCTCCACTTGCCTGGATGAGTGCAGCTCCAACAACACTCCAGAAGATCAACACCATTCAGACAAAGCAGTCCGCTTGATTGGCACCCCATCCACTACCTTAAACATTCAATCCCTCCACAAGTGACGCACAGTGGCAGCAGTGTGTACCACACACAAGATGCACTGCGCAACTCAACATGCCACTTTTGACAGCGCCTTCTATACCTGCGACCTCTACCACCTAGAAGGACAAGGGCAGCAGACGCTTGAAAACACCAACACCTGCAAGTTCCCCTCCAAGCCACAAACCATCCTGACTTGGAAATATATTGCCATTCTTTCATTGTCGGTGGGTCAAAATCCTGGAACAGAGACAGAGTGAGAGAGAGAGAGGAGTACGGTGGGAGCGGAGAGAGAGAGGAGCAGGGTGGGAGTGGCGGGAGCGGAGTAGGGAAAAATCAAAAAGTAACGTCAGAAAGTGCCCAGCTAGCTTAGTCGGTAGCGCATGCGAGTCTTAAGCTTGGGGTCATGGGTTCATGCACCACGTTGGGTGAGCTTATTTGGGGAGATAGTGGAATTGTGATACTGTCACTGGCTTAGTAATAAAAGGACCAGTCTAATGCCTTCAGGATATGGGTTCAAATCGCACCATAGCAGCTGGTGGAATTCAAATTCAATCAATTGTGTGTACATTAATGATTTCAATGTGAATATAGGAGGTATGATAAATAAGTTTGCAGATGACACGAAAATTGGTGGTGTTGTAAATAGCGACGAGGAAAGCCTTCGATTACAGGATGATATAGATAGGCTGGTAAGATGGGTGGAGCAGTGGCAAATGGAATTTAATCCTGAGAAGTGTGAGGTGATGCATTTTGGCAGGACTAACAAGGCAAGGGAATATACAATGGATGGTAGGACCCTAGGAAGCACAGAAGGTCAGAGGGACCTTGGTGTATTTGTCCATAGATCACTGAAGGCAGCAGTACAGGTTGATAAGGTGTTAGGAAGGCATATGGGATACTTGTCTTTATCAGCCGAGGCATAGAGTATAAGAGCAGGGAGGTTATGATGGAGCTGTATAAAGTGCTAATTAGGCCCCAGCTGGAGTACTGTGTACAGTTCTGGGCACCACACTATAGGAAGGATGTGATTGCACTGGAGAGGGTGCAGAGGAGATTCACCAGGATGTTACCTGGGCTGGAGCATTTCAGCTATGAAGAGAGACTGAAAAGGCTAGGGTTGTTTTCCTTAGAACAGAGAAGGATGAGGGGGGACCTGATTGAGGCATACGAAATTATGAGGGGCATTGATAGGTTGGATAGGAAAAAACTTTTTCCCTTAGCGGAGAGGTCAATAATCAGGGGGCATAGATTTAAGGTTAGGGGAAGGAGGTTTAGAAGGGATTTGAGGAAAAATTTTTTCACCCAGAGGGTGGTTGGAATCTGGAACACACTGCCTGAGGGGGTGGTAGAGGCAGGAACCCTCACAACATTTAAGAAGTATTTAGATGAACACTTGAAATGCCATAGCATACAAGGCTACAGGCCAATTGATGGAAAATGGGACTAGAATAGTTAGGTGCTTGATGGCCGGCACGGACATGATGGGCCAAAGGACCGGTTTCTGTGCTGTATAACTCTATGACTCTATGACAATCAACAGAGAGAGCAGGGAACCAGAGAGCTGCCGGGGTGAGTATACAGGTAAGTTTTAAATTTAATTTAATTTAAATCAAACATAGCTTCAAACATCACAGGCAAGCAGGTAGGTGATTGGTTTGGGAAGAAGCTACCTGTTTGGTGAGTATCTGGTAAGTGATTAAGGCTCATTCTAATCCTAACGTTTAAAATAGTAAAGGAACTAGTGGTAAGCTTAATGAAATATATAAAAAAAGGAAAATAAAATAAATAAATGAACAAAATAATTAAGTAGTTAATTAAAACACATTAAGGATGGCAGGACAGGTGATGTGTCACGGCTGCATGGGAATGGGAGCTCCTGGATGCCAATGTGATCCAGGGCAAACATGTCTGTAATAAGTGTTTGTGGATCGAAGATTTTTGGCTCAGAGTCGTTGAACTGGAGTCCGAGCTGCAGACACTGCAACATAACATGAAGGAGGAAAGTTACCTGGACATTTTGTACCAAGAGGTGGTCACACCCCTTAGGATAGGGTCTTCTGTTTTGGTCAGTGGTCAGGGACAGGAGAGTGTGGCTGCAGCTGAGGCAGGTAAGGGGACCCAGAGGGCAGGAGTGCAGGAGCCTCAGCCTTTGCGATTGTCCAACAGGTTTGAGGTTCTTTCAGCTTGTTTGGATGAGAGTGGGGGCTGTAGGGTGGATGAGCAACCTGACCATGACACCATAGTACAGGAAGCCATTCAAGTGGAGGGAGAAAAATTGAATGTAGTGGTAGTAGGGGACAGTATAGTAAGGGGGATTGAGACTATTCACAGGAGCAAAGAGTGAGAGTCCAGACGGCTGTGTTGCCTGCCTGGTGCCAGGGTTCGGGACATCTGCTCAGGGCTGGAGAGCAACTTAAAGTGGGAGGGGGAGGATCCAGTTTTCGTGGTCCATGTAGGTACCATCGGCATAGGCGGGACAAGGAAAGAAGTTCTGTATAGTCAGTATGAGTAACTAGGCACCAAATTAAGAAGCAGAACCTCAAAGGTAATAATATCTGGATTATTACCTGAGCCACATGCAAATTGGCATAGGGCAAATAAGATTAGAGAAATTAATGTGTGGCTCAAAGGCTGGTGTGTTAGAAGTGGGTTCTGGTCCGTGGGGCACTGGCACTGGTACTGGGGAAAGTGGTGGCTGTACCGTTAGGACGGTGTACACCTGAACCATGCTGGGGCTGGTGTTCTGGCAAGCCGCATAACTAGGGAAGTAGAGAGGGTTTTAACCTGAATAGTGGGCAAGGGATCAAATGTGCGAAGATATGGTAAATCAAGGAGTAGAGACAAGGCAAGAGAGAAAGGTATTAAAATGGGAAATGATAAACAGACTGTGACAGGAAGGGACAGAGCATACAAATCTAACAGTAAATCAACAGATAAGGCTAGACTTAACAAAAATAATAAAAGGACAAAACTAAAGGCCGAGAGCGCAAATAGAAATAAATAAGTACGATCTGATAGCCATTACAGAGACATGGCTGCAGGACAACATAGATTGGGACCTGAATATTGCAGGGTACATGGCATTTAGGAAGGACAGGAAGCTAGGAAAAGGTGGAGGAGTTTTTTTGACTTTGATCTGCACTGCCCTGCTGTCAACCTTCAGAGCACTATGGGAACAGTTGATACAGCTCCACCTTGGACCTTTGATGTGTGGGCACGAAAGTGTTAATAAGCCTGGTAACAGCAGCCTACACATTGTTGTTGTACAACAGATAGTGTGGTTTAGTGAAGAGAATAAGATCTGTAACTTAACTACTGACTTTTATAATTTAGGGACAGAACAAAATCGCTATGAAATTGTCAGAATGGAACTTGCCCAGCATTTGCTATTACAGTTTTTGTAGTCGATTTCTTTGATACACTTATTTTTTTGAAAACTGTTTATGTACTGGCTTTCTTTGCAGAAATTATACCAAAACGTAATATTAGAGATCGAACAATGTATTTTTAGTATAACACAAGATGGTTGCTTGGTGGACCGAGGGCTGACGGGGAGGGTAAGCCATGCCTGCTTGTTCTCTGTGGCTCCCTTCTTCCTCCAACCCAGGAGTAACAGAACCTCCCTGTGGGCCCTTTAAGCCCGCAGTATCATGTCCACAGACACATCTGTGAACCGTGGTGCAGCCTTCCCACATTGACACTCCATTTGTCCAGTTGCTGGCTCAGTTCTTGCATTTCAAGAATGCTTCCATTCTGACCCTCGCAGGGCCCCTTTAAATAGTGAAAATGAGCAGACTGCTTTGGGTCGCCATCATGCCCACCCACTCTTAATTGGTCGAAAAACCCCAAAGTCAGATGCAAGTGCCATGGTTGAGTTAAAAAGGCAGTGACAAACGTGCTGCTGAAACTTCGGGTTTCCTGACACACTGCTGACTTCCCCTGCTGCAAACAGGCCAGGACATTAAAATTTAGACCACAGTCTTAGAATGTAAATTAACATAGAAAATTCTTCATGCAACAAGTTCCTGACTTCAGCCATGCAGCCTGAGGAATCCTTCCTTAGAGAAAAGGAAGAACATTTGGCAGGCTTATCACCTTCTGACAATTACTCAAGAGTGGCATTAGCAGGAGCTGAGGACAGGCTACCTGCTCCCATTCACAGTGGGAAATTGTATTTGGCATAAAGAGAACCAAATAGTAGGGGGAGGGAGGAGAGGAGGATTAAACATGAACTGTCAAAACACAGTAATGTGCAGGTGTACAATACAATATGTAGACCTTTCTGCTTTTGACCTCACAATGTCCTATTGTTAATTCCTTTCACTTTATATAGCACTTACTATTCTTTAGTAACAGCCTAGATAAAATATTTATTGTTTGTATTTTGTCAGTGAGGGCCTTAAACTACCAAATATATTACAATACAAAATAGACTTCAGCCCTCTTCTGAGAAAGGCAGTACTGTTACCTGTTGGAGTCATAGAAACATAGAAAATAGGAGCAGGAGTAGGCCATTCGGCCCTTCGAGCCTGCTCTGCCATTCATTATGATCATGGCTGATCAACCAACTCAGTAACCTGCTCCCGCTTTCTCCCCATACCCTTTGATCCCTTTAGACCCAAGAGCTATATCTAACTCCTTCTTGAAAACATAAAATGTTTTTTCCTCAACTGCTTTCTGTGGTAGCGAATTCCACAGGCTCACCACTCTCTGGGTGAAGAAATTTCTCCTCATCTCAGTCCTCAAAGGTTTACCGCGTATCCTTAGACTATGACCCCTGGTTCTGGACTCCCCCACCATCGGGAACATCCTTCCTGCATCTACCCTGTCAAGTCCTGTTAGAATTTTATAGGTTTCTATGAGATCCCCCCCTCATTCTTCTGAACTCCAGCAAATATAATCCTAACCTACTCAATCTCTTCTCATACGTCAGTCCCGCCACCCCAGGAATCAGCCTGGTAAACCTTCGCTGCACTCTCTCTATAGCAAGAACATCCTTCTTCAGATAAGGAGACCAAAACTGCACACAATATTCCAGGTGTGGCCTCACCAAGGCCCTGTATAATTGCAGCAAGACATCCCTGCTCCCGTACTTGAATCCTCTCGCTATGAAGGCCAACATACCATTTGTCTTTTTTAAGGCCTGTTGCATCTGCATGCTTACCTGCAGCGACTGGTGTACGAGAACACCCAGGTCTCGCTGCATATTCCCCTCTCTCAGTTTGTAGCTGTTCAGATAATAATCTTCCTTCCTGTTTTTGCTACCAAAGTGGATAACCTCACATTTATCCACATTATACTGCAACTGCCATGCATTAGCCCACTCACTCAACTTGTCCAAATCACCCTGAAGCCTCTCTGCATTCTCCTCACAACTGACCCTCCCACCCAGTTTTGTATCATCTGCAAATTTGGAGATATTACATTTAGTTCCCTCATCTAAATCATTAATATATATTGTGAATAGCTGGGGTCCTAGCACCGATCCCTGCGGTACCCCACTAGTCACTGCCTGCCATTCAGAAAAAGACCCTTTATCCCTACTCTTTGTTTCCTGTCCACCAACCAATTTTCTATCCATTGCAATACACTACCCCCAATCCCATGTGCTTTTATTTTACACGCTAATCTCTTATGTGGGACTTTGTCAAAAGCCTTCTGAAAGTCCAAATAAACCACATCCACTGGCTCCCCCTCATCAACTCTACTAGTTACATCCTCAAAGAATTCTAGTAGATTTGTCAAGCATGATTTCCCTTTCGCAAATCCATGCTGACTCTGCCCGATTCTACCACTGTTCTCTAAGTGCTCTGCTATAAAATCTTTAATAATGGACACTAGAATTTTCCCCACTACTGACGTCAGGCTGACTGGTCTATAATTCCCTGCTTTCTCTCTATCCCTCATTCATTTGTGAAAACCCTCAAATGCCTTCTATTATCTTGTCAGACAACGTACGAGCAGATATCAAGCTACAAATCACATGAACATTTTACATAGAATTCAACTTTGCAAAGCAGGTTAGACAAGATGCCATATTTATGTCATTTTTGCTGGAAGAGTCTTGCCTTTAATGCAGCAGTTCATAAAACAACAAAACACGTGCCAAAATGTGAGTCTTATCAGAATAGAAGCTATAATTCAATCAAAGTACATTTGGCAAAGATAGGAATCACAGGGAAGAAAATTGATACTTGCATGACAATTTAACAACTCATTGGGTTGAATCTTCCTGGAAAAATAGCATTGAATTCATGATACACAATGTTATTAATGTGCAAATTTGTCATAAAGTTTAGGGAACATAATGATATGGCGTGAGTTGTGAATTGCTGGAATTTGTTGGTAGATTTATGTTGCTTTGTTGTTTCCCTTGCATAAACAGCATCCCACCCTGATCCTCACTGCAAAAAGTTGGGTGTCATAATTAGCAGCAGTACCCTTTTAATGATGTGATAATTGTTAATGCAATACCAATTAATCTCTCAGAAAGGGAACAATTTAAACTGTTGAGTCTCATTCTTGCAGGTAGTAAATTATTCTTAGAGATTTAAAAAAATTAATATTTTATTTTTTTCTTACTTTTCCTTTGTCACTTTTTTCTCTCTGGCTCTTGATCTAATCTTTCTTTGCCTCTTACAAAAGCAGATATTGGAGATTTGAAATAAAAGCAGAAAATGCTGGAAATACTCAGCAGGTCAAGCAGCATCTGTGGAGAGAGAAACAGAGTTAACCTTTCAGGTCAATGACCTTCACCTCTATTTTTTCTCTTTCTGTACCTGATTTGACTCTAATTCATCTTCCTTTTTTATTGTTCCTGTTTCTTTCTTGTTATATGTTTGGTTCTGTATGCTGTCACTGCACTGAGTCTAGCCAGAGAGGTTCTTAGACTGTAGTATTTAAACATTAATCTTTATTTCATAACACTATATAGACTCCACACAAGCCTGTGTCTCCTTCAAAAGCCACACTGTATCTGTTCTCAAGTTTTGCCCACATGATCTCTCACATCGTCGTGGTGGGCGGTATTCTTTACACTCTCTCAAGATTAACCCTTTCAGACCCTTATACTACATTTCTCAATCTCTTTGGTTAAGGAGACAGATGTATGATCCCATTGTTCACTAAGATTCCAGATTCCCCACTGCCTCTGTTATCAGTTTGCAGTTCCAGCAAGTTGCACTGCAAATTATATTCAAACTGCATATTGTAGGGGATAGTGGTTTCCTTTGGTCATAAAGTGCATTCAATTAACAATTAGACTGTCAACAGTTCTATGAGTAGTTGGCAATGGTATAATTAGTGTGTGAGGTATGCCTGAATACCAATTATAGTGGCGTACCACAGGGTCAGCAGAACATCACAGAGACTAGTACAGTATCTCAGAGACCTGCAATGGGCCTAGCAACATGCCTAAATAACAGAATAATTGCTAGAATTATGTGTACATTTGAGTAAAGCAAAAGAAACAGAGACTCTGAAATTCATTGGCTTGAGTTTTAGACCCCAGCAGGGCTGGGATCAGAGGTGGGCAGGTGCTAAAAATAACACCGCCAGCCTGCGTGCTGATTCCTCAACTCCATCCCGCCTCGGGCCATTTTCGTGAAAGCTGGATGGGGGGTGGGGGTGGCAGCAAGGCTTGTTAACAGTCATTTAAGGCCACTTAAAGGAGGCAAACTGGGATTTTCCATGCCCCCACAGGCGTTGGGGAACAGGGCAGCTGCCGGGACGCAGCCTCCCAATGGCTGACCAGGGTTGGGAAGCAGGCCCTTCCTCCCTACTTGGGTGCAGCAGCAGCCGCAGGCCGCCATGTAGAGAGGTTCCCCCACACAGTGGTGACCTGCCTGCAAAAGCCATTTTTTGTTTAAATTTTAAAAAGTTGGAGAGAAGGCACCTTCATTTTGAAGTATCTTCTCCCTTAACTACCTGTCATCACAGCCTTCTGTTTCTTTCAAGTTGGAAGGCCTCTCATTGGCCTTCCAGCTTTGAGAACCCACTCACCTTCTTTAATTGGACGGTGAGCCCGCCCTCTGGCCATTAATTGGCGGCCCTGGGGAGAATCACAATGAGTGACTGTTTCCCACACAGTGTGAGGTTCTGACCCACATTTGAGCCTCATGGCGGGGTTCAGAAGCCCACAGGGAAAATCCAGCCCATTGAGTCCCACTTCAACATCAGATCAATGATGGGATGGGACTTCAGGTCACCAATATGGCTCAGCATTGACCTTTCCCAGCTGATCGATTGTTGTTAGGAAACTGTCATTAGGTGCCCACTTTCTAGTTTGTACAATAAGTGAACCTGGAACATACAGGCACACTTTTTCCTACCGGGATTTCTAGCAAAGGATGTCATCTTGCCAGTCTTGCCTCAGGACATAAGAACTGGCAAGGCGGGAAGCTTCCCCATTTCTGCTACACTTTCCAACATAAAAGGGGGGCAGAGACTAACGGAGCTGGATCTTGCCCTAAATTCTAATGTAACACTATCCAACCTATCTTTTTGTTCTGCCCTCACATGCCAAGAATTTTAAAGCTATAGGGTTAAGTTTAGCCAAGCAGCAATTGGCTCAAGCGCGAAGAGAGGTGGGGGAGAGGAAAAATCCCACTTTATGCTTGATTAAAGTTGAATACAAATGATTTGAAACAAAGAAGATCTAGTAAATAACCTGTGCGTAGGGCCCAGGACCAATGAGCTGATTAAAGACCACAATGCCAGAAGGTCTTTGCGCTAAATTCTATGGTGTTCCCATATAAAAGCAACAACTACCGAATACCTAAGGCCATTCTAGTGCACTCCTGCTGCAGACAAGATGAGTATGTGACAGAAAACCCAGGAATTAGGCTGGGATCCAGCTATGCCATTCAAATTTTCTTACCTAGTAAATTGTGTATGTTAGAGTGCCAAATAGCTTTAAGACTTTGATGTCGATCTCATGGTCAGCTGTTGGCCAATCAGAACCCAACTTTGATAGAGGTGTCCAGGGATTCAGAATACAGGCAAAGGGAAACAGCTATGATTTAAAAAAAAAATCAGAGAATGAGAAATAATATAAAATAAAATATCAAATACAAAATAACCTGACTCATGCCACAGCAACAGAAAGGCAAAGTGTGTTGTCAACTGCTGAGTATTATACAGGTGACATTTGTCTTTAACATCTGGGGCTTACACTGGAAGTTGGACTGATGGGATGAAAGACTTTTATGCTGGCTGTAAGTGTTCCAGGTTAAATGTGTTTGAACAACCTCAATCCAGTACTGAGTTGAACACTTGCCTGTTATATTTTTGGATTTTTAGTTAGACATTTTTGTCCCCTTTGTTTCTCTTCCTGGGCTATTATGCATAAATCAGACTAAGTTATTTCTTCCTGTGAACATGATTTTAAGCTCCAAGTACGATAATGAAAAGACAAAATAAAAATAGTACATATAAATCAAAATCAGGAATCTCTCACTCAGAGAGGACATAGAGGGAGGCTGTCTAGTGTGGCAAATGGAATATATTACATTAGTGCAGTAGAGAGTGCTCTACTGAGATTGGCACAGAGGATAGGGGGCTTTACTCTGCATCTAACCATACTATATATATCTGAGCTGAAGTGCTTGATCCTGCAAATTGGTACCCAAAATGAAAAGTGTTCATTTTTCTGCACTAACATCTCGCATCTTGATGTGCCTCAAATTCACAAAGATAGAGGGCAAATTTCCACAGAGGTTCTGCCAGTCGACCATGATAATTCACAGCAGGAGATGAGCAGGACCCCCGGAAATCCAACAAAGACCCAGTTGGCCCAGCTTTCCACCATTTTTGGGAATTTTTCTTTGCATGTAAGGGATGGAATTTCTTTCCCGTGCAAGGCCAGTGATAGCCGGGGAGGAGCATGGACACCCTAAGCCGCAAGCTCCTGCTCTTGAAACTGGAGGGGGATTTAATGTAGGAGTGCTGATTGGCACATTGAATAAGCAGAGGTGTACTGGCCCCCCCTTTCCTATCCAAAAAGGCATGAAACAGGGCTGTGTTCTCGCACCCACACTTTTTGGGATTTTCTTCTCCCTGCTGCTTTCACATGCGTTCAAGTCTTCTGAAGAAGGAATTTTCCTCCACACAAGATCGGGGGGCAGGTTGTTCAACCCTGCCTGTCTAAGAGCGAAGTCCAAAGTACGGAAAGTCCTCATCAGGGAACTCCTCTTTGCTGACAATGCTGCTTTAACATCTCACACTGAAGAGTGCATGCAGAGTCTCATCGACAGGTTTGCGGCTGCCTGCAATGAATTTGGCCTAACCATCAGCCTCAAGAAAACGAACATCATGGGGCAGGACGTCAGAAATGCTCCATCCATCAATATTGGTGACCATGCTCTGGAAGTGGTTCAAGAGTTCACCTACCTAGGCTCAACTATCACCAGTAACCTGCCTCTAGATGCAGAAATCAACAAGCGCATGGGAAAGGCTTCCACTGACATGTCCAGACTGGCCAAGAGAGTGTGGGAAAATGGCGCACTGACACGTAACACAAAAGTCCGAGTGTATCAAGCCTGTGTCCTCAGTACCTTGCTCTATGGCAGCGAGGCCTGGACAACGTATGTCAGCCAAGAGCGACGTCTCAATTCATTCCATCTTCGCTGCCTCCAGAGAATACTTGGCATCAGGTGGGCAGGACCGTATCTCCAACACAGAAGTCCTCGAGGCGGCCAACATCCCCAGCTTATACACACTACTGAGTCAGCGGCGCTTGAGATGGCTTGGCCATGTGAGCCGCATGGAAGATGGCAGGATCCCCAAAGACACATTGTACAGCGAGCTCGCCACTGGTATCAGACCCACCGGCCGTCCATGTCTCCGCTTTAAAGAAATCTGCAAACGCGACATGAAGTCCTGTGACATTGATCACAAGTCGTGGGAGTCAGTTGCCAGCG
Source organism: Heterodontus francisci (assembly GCF_036365525.1). Lineage (NCBI taxonomy): Eukaryota > Metazoa > Chordata > Chondrichthyes > Heterodontiformes > Heterodontidae > Heterodontus > Heterodontus francisci. The sequence goes on from NC_090373.1 coordinate 92,415,850, forward strand.
TTCGCCAGAGCTGGCGGGCAGCCATAAAGGCGGGGCTAAAGTGTGGCGAGTCAAAGAGACTTAGCAGTTGGCAGGAAAAAAGACAAAAGCGCAAGGGGAGAGCCAACTGTGTAACAGCCCCGACAAACAAATTTTTCTGCAGCACCTGTGGAAGAGCCTGTCATTCTAGAATTGGCCTTTATAGCCACTCCAGGCGCTGCTCCACACACCACTGACCACCTCCAGGCGCTTACCCATTGTCTCTCGGGATAAGGAGGTCAAAGAAGAACTGGCCTCCAGAAGAACCTATGTGGGCCCCAAAAGTGAAAGATATATATTTATTTCTTAAAAGATTAATGCAGAATGCCCCCTTGCTCAGGAGCCTGAGAGACCCATTGCTGGGCAAGTTCTTTCCAAGCACAGTGTTTTGGGCAGATCATGGAGGGCAGTGGTGTAATGGTATTGTCATTGGATTAGTAACCCAGAGACCCAGGAAACATGGGTTCAAATCCCACCATGGCAGAAGGTGGAATTTGAATTCAATTAATAAAAAAATCTGGAATTAAAAAGCTAGTCTAATGATGGCTATGGAACCATTGTCAATTGTCGCAAAAACCCATTTGATTCACAAATGTCCTTTAGGGAAGGAAATCTGCTGTGCTTACCTGCATGTGACTTCAGACCCAAATCAATGTGGTTGACTCTTGAAATGGCCATATCAAGCCACTCAGTTGTACCTAACCCTTAAAAAGTCAATAAGGAATGAAACCGGACAGACCACCCGGCATCGACCTAGGCACCGGAAAAGATAATGGCAAAACCAGCACTGTCGAGCATGCAAAGTCCTCCTTACAAACATCTGGTGGCTTGTGCCAAAATTAGGAGAGCTGTCCCACAGACTGATCATGTAACAATCATACCTTCCAATGTCCCAGACACGGTCATCACCATTCCTGGGTATGTCCTCTCCCAGCAGAGGTGGCGGCAGAGTGGTATACAGTTGGGAGAGAGTTGCCCTGGGAGTCCTCAACATTGACTCCAGACCCCATGAAGTCTCATGGCATCAGGTCAAACATGGGCAAGGAAGCTTCCTGCTGATTACCACCTTCCCCCCCCACCCCCTACCCCGCCCCCCCCCCACCCCGGTCACGTGATAAATCAGTACTCCTCTATGTTGAACACCACTTGGAGGAAGCACTGAGGGTGGCAAGGATGCAGAATGTACTCTGGTGGGGGACTTTAATGTCCATCACCAAGACTGGCTCGGTAGCACCACTACTGGCCGACTCCTAAAGGACAAAGCTGCTAGGCTGGGTCTATGGCAGTTGGTGAGGGAACCAACAAAAGGGAAAAAACATACTTGACCTCATCCTCACCAATCTGCCTGCTGCAGATGCATCTGTCCATGACATAATTGCTAGGAGTGACTACGGCACAGTACTTGTGGAGACGAAGTCCCGTCCTCACATTGAGGATACCCTCCATCGTGTTGTGTGGCACTATCACCGTGCTAAATGGGATAGATTTCAAACAGATCTAGCAACGCAAAACTGGGCATCCATGAGATGCTGTGGACCATCAGCAGCAGCAGAATGGTACCCAATCACAATCTGTAACCTCATGGCCCAGCATATCCCCCATTCTACCATTACCAATAAGCCGGGTGATCAACCCTGGTTTAATTAAGAGTGCGGGGAGGGCATGCCAGGAGCAGCACCAGGCATACCTCAAAATGAGGTGTGAAGCTACAATACAAGACTACTTGTGTGCCAAACAATGTAAGCAGCATGCGATAGACAGCGCTAAGTGATCCCATAACCAATAGATCAGATCTAAGCTCTGCTGTCCTGCCACATCCAGTCGTGAATGGTGGTGGACAATTAAACAACTAACTGGAGGAGGTGGCTCCACAAATATCCCCATCCTCAATGTTTGGGGAGCCCAGTGCATCAGTGCAAAAGATAAGGCTGAAGCATTTGCAACAATCTTCTGTCAGAAGTGCCGAGTTGATGATCCATCTCGGCCTCCTCCTGAATCCCCCAGCATCACAGATGCCAGTCATCAGCCAATTCAATTCACTCCAGGTGATATCAAGAAATGACTGAAGGCACTGGACACTGCAAAGACTATGGGCCCTGACAACATTCCGGCAATAGTACAGAAGACCTGTGTGCCAGAACTTGCCGTGCCCCTAGCCAAGTTGTTCCAGTATAGCTACAACACTGGCATCTACCTGGCAATGTGAAAAATTACCCAGGTAAGTTCTGTACACAAAAAGCAGGAGAAGTCCAACCTGGCCAATTACTGCCCCATCAATCTACTGCGTGGGGATGTTTGCTGATGATTGCACAATGTTCAGAATTATTCGCAACTCCTCAGATACTGAAGCAGTCCATGTAGAAATGCAGCAAGACCTGGACTGTATCCATGTTTGGGCTGATTAGTGGCAAGTAACATTTGCCCCACACAAGTGCCAGGCAATGACTATCTCCAGAAAGAGAGAATCTAACTATCTCCCCTTGACGTTCAACGGCTTTACCATCGTTGAATCCCCCACTATCAACATCCTATGGGTTATTATTGACCAGAAACTGAACAGGAGCAGCCACAAAAATACTGTGGCTGCAAGAGCAAGTCAGAAGCTCGGAATTCTGTGGCGAGAAATCCATCTCCTGACTCCACAAAGTCTGTCCACCATCTACAAGGCACAAGTCAGGAGTGTGATGGAATACTCTCCACTTGCCTGGATAGGTGCAGCTTCAACAACACTCAAGATGTTCAACACTATCCAGGGCAAAGCAGCTCGCTTGATTGGCACCCCATCCACAAGCATTCACTCCCTCCATCACTGATGCACTGTGGCAGCAGTGTGTACCATCTATAAGATGCACTGCAGCAACGCACCAAGGCTACTCAGGCAGCACCTTCCAAACCCGCAACCTCTACCACCTAGAAGGACAAGGGCAGCAGATGCGTGGAAACACCACCATCTGAAAATTCCCCTCCTAGCCACACACTATCGTGACTTGGAATTATATCACCATCCCTTCACTGTCGCTGGGTCAAACCCCCTTCCTAATAGCACTGTGGGTGTACCTATCCCACATGGATTGCAGCGGTTCAAGAAGGCAGCTCACCACCACCTTCTCAAGGGCAATTAGGGATGGGCAATAAATGTTGGCCTGGCCAGCGACGCCCACATCCCATAAAATGAGAAAAAGAATGACAAAGACCCACAAAAGTCTTTTAATAATAGCCATAATTTCTCAGCATGCTGACAAAGGTTCTTCCGGGTCATTTAAAGATGTTTCCATGGGATGGTTCTGGCAATGCTGTACCCTTGGAACTGGCATACTGTCCCAGTTTGGAGGTCTCCTGAGGAAATTTAAATTATATGACGTCACTTGACCCCAAAAACTTAGGTGGGTCAATTTGGGAGGCAATGGGCAGGAACATCCCACCACTTATAATGGAATACTTGAGTGATGATTTTAAACCCCTTGCTCCAAAGTGGAAAAGTATTCCATTTCATCTTAATGAAAAAAGTATCTTAATGTGTGATAAATATTTTCTGTATTTATGACCTTTGCAGATACTAAACCTTTGCTGCTCTTTTTAATTTCTCCAATGCTGCTTCCTGCTAATAATTTTAATCTTCTTTCTGCCAGGAGGCTTGACAATTTGGAATTCAAACTTCTCCATGATTCCTTATGAAATGGTAGTAGACGGTACAATATTTGCTATATGCTATTGACTGGTCTCTATCTATCATCTCCGTCCTAGATTTACATAAACAGCAGGGCTTGAATTCTGAAAATGCTTGAACTGTTAAGTATCTAGATAATTATTTGAAAAAAGGTAAAATATATTACACTACTTCTGCATACTATGCTCCTTACACCCCATTTGCATTTTCCCAACTGCAATGCCAGCACTGGTAGTAAGTGCAAGCCAGATTACATTGAAGATATAAATCTACTTGTAGTTGTTTTTTCATTCTTTCATGGGATGTGGGCTTCACAGGCTCTGCCAGCATTTGTTGCCCATCCCTAATTGCCCTTGAGAAGGTGTGGTGAGCCGCCTTCTTGAACCGCTGCAGTCCATCTGGTGTAAGTACACCCACAGTGCAGTTAGGGAGGGAGTTTAAGCCTGTTGAACACTTGTGGCCTGCCTAGACAAATCACACCTGAAGTAAACAAATGGCATGACATACTGGACCTCACATCAAAAGAAATTTTCCCATTCGACAAATGCTTCAAGTGAACATGACCATCTATTCCTGACATTTCTTTCAACACTGGTTGCACACAATACTCCCTAATAAGGTAATTGCTGTAAAATAAGCACCAGGGTGGTTATGATTAAGTGAAACTATTATCCTTCAGTTCCTTTACATTAGAAAGTTTTGGAATCTGGCCATATTGGTTTGGCAGGGTGTTGAGGTGCTAGGATTTTCATATAACTTAAACTGTCACTTTATTTTAAACAAGCAGTCACATTTCAGCTTTCACATAACTGAATACCAGATCATTGCTGAGGTTTGAAAATCAGTGCAATTGTGGCAGAACAAACCAGCTTGTAATATTGTTCTTATAATCCCTTAAAGCTGTGGTATCCTCTTGTGGTTGATTTGTTCTGCTTAGCTTCAAAACTATTAACTCATTCACAGTAAGTTTATTTTATTGCAGTCCCTTCTCACTAGGAGGAATTATATTCTATTGCTATTGTGTTATAAGAAGACAAGAAAATGTGGAATGAGAAAAGGCCTGTTTCAAATTCAGGCCTGTCATAGATACCTTCTTGGGTTCAGTGGCATCGCTTGTTCCCCAAAGCAGTGGAGCAACTTAATTTTATCGGCTAAAATAAAAGCAAAATACTGCGGATGCTGGAAATCTGAAATAAAAACAAGAAATGCTGGAAATACTCAGCAGGTCTGGCAGCATCTGTGGAGAGAGAAGCAGAGTTAACATTTCAGGTCAGTGACCCTTCTTCAGAACTGGCAAATATTAGAAATGTAAAAGGTTATAAGCAAGTAAAATGAGGGTGGGGCAAGAGATAACAAAGGAGAAGGTGTAGATAGGACAAGGTCACAGAGAATAACCAACCAGAAGGTTGTGGAGCAAAGGCAAACAATATGTTAATGGTGTGTTGAAAGACAAAGCATTAGTACAGATAGGGAGTTAACGGACTGAAAACTGAACAGCTGCAAGTACAAACATGAAAACAAACAGTGGGTAAGCAAACTGAACAAACTAAGATGAAAAAAAATAAAATAAACACAAAAAAAATATAAAAAAGAAAAAAGAAAAAAGAACTAAAAATAAAAGTAAAATGGGGGACCCGTCATGCTCTGAAATTATTGAACTCAATGTTCAGTCCGGCAGGCTGTAGTGCGCCTAATCAGGAAATGAGATGCTGCTCCTCAAACTTGCGTTGATGTTCACTGGAACACTGCAGCAATCTCAGGACAGAGATGTGAGCATGAGAGCAGGGGGGAGTGTTGAAATGGCCAGCAACCGGAAGCTTGGGGTCAGGCTTTCGGAATGAGTGGAGGTGTTCCGCAAAGCGGTTACCCAGTCTGCGTTTGGTCTCCCCAATGTAGAGGAGACCACATTGTGAGCAGCCCACAAGTAAATTGAGGTGGATTAGATGCAAATTCATTACAATCATCTGTTCAGCAATTTAAATGAGGTTCACTTCACACAGGGGTGGCAATGCTACCTTTGTGCTTTTCAGCCTCAGACATAATCCAGAACCGATGTCAAAGCACCAGATTTCCAGGCCGACGATTCTGATGCGATTCCCTGTCCCCTCACATCACCATTCCTGCTTTAAGCAGCCGTATTAAATTCTGCCCATACTGAAACGGGAGTAACTTCTCTGAATTCTGTCCTGCAACCTCCTTTCCTTGCAGCCTCATGTCTTTTTCTAAAAGCCTCATTCCTATGTCAGCTTTTAGTTAACACTGACCAAAGTGGCATTTTTAACATATATTACATCAAGGTTCCTCCATGGTTGCATGGTCAGCTGTGCCTCAGTTGGTAGCTCTCTTGCCTATGAGTCAGAAGGTTGTGGATTTAATTCCAATGTAGAATTTGAGCATAAAAGACAAGACTAACATTCCATCACAGTACTGAGGGAGGTGCCATCTTTCCATTGCGATGTTAAACTGTGGCCCCACATGCCCCCTCATAATTTTTTTAATGAATTGTTCATGGGAAGTAAGCATCGCTGGTCACCATTTATTGCCTATCCCTATAGACCCTTGAGAAGGTGGTGGTGAGCTGCCTTCCTGAACCGCTGCAGTCCATGTGGTGTAGATACACCAACAGTGCTGTTATGGAGTTCCAGGTTTTTGACGTAGCAACAGTGTAGGGACAGTGATATATTTCCAAGCCAGGATGGTGTGTGGCTTTGAGGGGAACTTGCTGGTGGTGGTGTTCCTGTGCGTCTGCTGTCCTTGTCCTTCTAGGTGGTAGAGGTCATGGGTTTAGAAGTTGCTGTCAAAGGAGCCTTGGTGAGTTGCTGCAGTGCATCTTGTAGATTGTACACACTGCTGCCACTGTGCGCCAGTGGTGGAGGGAGTGGATGTTTAAGGTGGTGGATGGGGTGCCAATCAAGCGGGCTGCTTTGTCCTAGTTGGTGTTAAGCTTCCTGAGTGTTGTCAGAATTGCAGTCATCCAGGCAAGTGGAGAGTATTCCATCACACTCCTGACTCGTGCCGTGTAGATGATGGACAAGCTTTGGGGAGTCAGGAGGTGAGTTACTCGCTGTAGAATTCCCAGCCTCTAATTTGCTCTTGTAGCCACAGGCTTTATGTGGCTGGTCCAGTTAAGTTTCTGGTCAATGGTAATCCCCATGATGTTGATAGTGGGGGATTCAGCGAATGTAATGCCATTGAATGTCTTGGGGAGATGGTTAGATTCTCTCTTGTTGGCGATGGTCATTGCCTGGCACTTGTGTGTGCGAATGTTACTTGCCACTTATCAACCCAAGCCTGAATGTTGCCCAGGTCTTGCTGCATGCAGTCACATATTGGTTCTGTATCATCAGCGAACATCCTCTCTGCTGACTTTATGATGCGGGAAGGTCATTGATGAAGCAGCTGAAAATGGTTGGGCCTAGGACACTACCCTCAGGAACTTCTGATGGATGTAAAGGATCTCATGGTACTATATTTATCCCTCAATCAGCATCACGAAAACAGATTATCTGGTCATTATCACATTGCTGTTTGTGGGAGCTTTCTGTGCCCAAAATGGCTGCCATGCTTCCTACATTACAACAGTGACCACACTTCAAAAGTACTTCATTGGCTGAAAAGTGCTTTGGGACGTCCTGTGATTGTGAAAGGCATTGTATAAATGCAAGTCTGATATCCCAAAATGTGATCGGACCATTTGCCCCATCAAGCTGGTTCCTTCTACAAACTATGTCAGTATGACTATCATAGACTCAACCCACCCTGTTTACCTCCCTATGGGAATGTCCTGCCTTTGATCCTGAAAGGTAATCAAGTAAACACCTGAAATTTATGTATCCTTACATATCAACTATTCCAGCGTGCTGACCCCCAGACAGCATTCTTCAACCACGCCAACACATTGGGGGAAATTTTAACTCCCAAAAATGGGTGGGGATGGATAAAAATGTAAAAAATCTCAAAATCGAACTCAACCCTCCTTGCATCTACCCACCTACAGCTTTAACAGAAGTGGGATGGAGGCCAGGCAACCAAACTGTTACCAGGAGATGGATCCCTTATTTAAATATTTTAATCAAACTGCATGCCCCAGATGTTTTTCCCTGTTCCATCTTTAACACTGGCCTCAGGAAACACGGTAGTTAAAGAAAGGTGAGGACTGCTGCATGGAAGAGGTTAATAAGTTTGGCAGAACCTGAGGGAAACTCGTTCTTCCGGAAAACTGCACCCCCCACCCCCCCCCCCCCCAGTCCTCCCTCCCTCCCTGACTCCTTCTAAATATCGCAGCATTTGAGTCTCAGGAATATTTGGAAATCTCAGTCTATACGTAATCCTATAATCTCTATAGAGCATGGAAACGTCATCACTTCCAGATTCTCCTCCAAGTCACACACTATTGTGGCTTACATCTATAAATGTCAATTTTCTCAATCTTGCTGGGTCATCATCCTGGAATTTCATACCCCATACCCTTGTGGGAGCACCATCATCACAAGGACTACAGCAGTTCAAAGAGAGGGCACACCACTAGCTTGTCAGAGTAGCTAGGCAAGGGCACTAAATATATTCTTACCTGCTTCTCAGTGATGCTCACACCTGTGAACACACAAAAAAATCCTATTCCCAACAAAAAATCTATTTGGTCCCTTGTTGAAGAAGCTAATTTGATAGTCTTATCTGCTTTTGTTGGGAGCCTATTCCACATCTCCTCTACTCTATGTGGGGAAATCTTCCACCTAATCTCTTTTCTGCGGTGATCACATCTCATGTCAAGTAGCCTGCTTACATCAATGCTGCCTCAACATTTTAAGAAATGGATCATTGCCACCTTTTCTGAATATTTATTTCTCCAATGAAAAGAAGTTCAGCTTTACCTCTCCTCATAACCAGAGTATTAAAACCTAAATATTTCTTCTTGTTCTTTTCTAAATTAATTTCCTTATAAAGACAAGTTGCCCAAACTACACACAATATTCCAAATGGTTCTTCTGTTACCTACAAAAATATTCTGGCCCACTGCTGGCCCATCCACACTCCCTCCCCACCACCCGAGATTGCCTCCCTTTCCCAGTAAGCGAATCCTACAAGTGAATCTTGTGAACTCAAGTGTGACTTTAGTTGCACATGATCTCATATTGTTGTATTGACCAGAAACCCTTGTTATTGTGACTAATGTACTGATTGACACTTGGGTTTTCCTAGACTTCAGATAGCAGAAGAATAAATGGTTTATCAGACCTGAAGAGTCAATCATCAAAATAGTACAACAAATTTCGCTTGAATACAGAAGTGCTGAAATTCTGCTGTACTGGCATAATGGTGGGATGGAATCCTCATCCACCCAGGGACCACTGTAGATCCTATCCCAAGGTTCTAGGAAAGGTTCTTTAAGATAATTGGGCTAGGAGCCTATCTATGCCTGTAAAGTCACTTCAGAGGGTCAATGTAATGATGGGCTGCTCTTTTGTGAGGTCACGAAGGCTATGTCTCACCCAGTATCTGTTCTCTGGTCTAACTTGTTTTAACCTGTGCTGTACCTGCAATGACATCTATGCCTTTTGCCTTCCATTTCCTCATCTGGTTGTGCATTGTCTGAAATATCACAGCATCCATGATGCTTGCCTCTGAAAACCCAGTAATAATGCTCCCACTTACAAATGTAGTCTGCTATCACTGGACTTTCACAAAGTCTTTACCCTATACATACCATCCTGAAGAAATCATATTTTCTCCGAAGTTTAAATTACCTTGGCCATCATAAGCTCTTAACAACCTTGATAATGTACTGTTACGGCCAGGTGAGAAGGGGTCTAGGGGTTCCCTCTCAGCCTTTGCCTGGTTTAACCGTAACAGGGATTTAATTTTAGAAACACCGTGCTTTTAGCTCCCCCTCAGTGAATCCTTGTTCACTGCTCCAATTGCAAGGCAAAGAAATCTAATAGGTCTCCTTAGATTTAAACAAGAAAGGTACAAGTTTATTAATCTTAAACTCTAATCCGGTTAATGACTATAAATATGTGAAGCAACCACGCTAGCATGCATATGCGATAAACACACACGCAGATAGAGACAGAAAATGCAAAAGGAATGAAGGAGAAAAGTTTGAGGCAATATCTGGTAGTTACAGTCCTTTAAGTTCAATGTGGAGTCTTTGGTTGCTGGTAAGTCTTAAAATTCGTTGGGGCCCAGTTCACGCTTCAACTTGTTCTGATGTAGGAGTCTTTTCTCTCTTGAGGTGTACGTGTCTTCCATGGGTCAAGTGGCTTGGGAGAAGGCGAGAGACAGAGAGAGGCTTCTTTGTTCCAGCTTCAGTTGCACACTGCCTTTTGTTCCTTTCTGTGTGGCACAATTCAAAAAACCCCAGGTTGCTCAGCAGGTTAGTTATGTGACTAGCTCCCTATTTGAAATAGTCTCTCCTGTGAGCTTTATTACCTTAGCAGTCTCCGGAATGTGCTTCCTTACACCTTCAGTGTCTAGTGATCAAAGTCCATTTGGGTTAATTGGAGCAGGGAATAGTCCTTTGTCTGCACAAGCAGAATCTCTTAGTTTGCAAATGTCCTTCCAACCCAGTGTCTGGTGATCTTTGAGCAAGTTGCTTCTTCACTCTAGCAACAGTTTAAAATCAATGTTCAAATGACAAAATTAATATGCCTCATTCTTGGCAGGTGGGGGTCTGCATGACAGTACCTTTCAGCACAGAATGTTTTCCTGCGGTTTCCTTCAGTCTTTTGCATCAATGAGGAGTTACTAGGATCACAAAAAAATAACCTATTTGCATTTATTGCAGCTCAATTTTTTCTGAGCACTTTACACATAGTGAAAATGTCTTTAACATTTAAGCCAAGAGTAAACCATGGGCCAGTTTAATTGTCATACGACTTCACAGAAATGTTTGTTATCCATTCACCCACTCCTTCATTGATATTGTAAAGGTCATTGAGCTTTTTCTTTGACGTTTCTACTCAAGATTCACTTGCCTGAAGAGAATGCATCAATTGGGGAGGTTCCATGACAATGGGGCGGCACAGTGGCGCAGTGGTTAGCACCGCAGCCTCGCAGCTCTAGCGACCCAGGTTCAGTTCTGGGTACTGCCTGTGTGGAGTTTGCAAGTTTTCCTTGGGTTTCCGCCGGGTGCTCTGGTTTCCTCCCACAGCCAAAGACTGTGATAGATTGATAGGTAAATTGGTTGTTATAAATTGCCCCTAGTGTAGGTAGGTGGTAGGAGAATGGTGGGGATGTGGTAGGGAATATGGGATTAATGTAGGATTAGTATAAATGGATGGTTGTTGGTTGGCACAAACTCGGTGGGCTGAAGGGCCTGTTTCAGTGCTGTATCTCTCTATGACTCTATAATGGACATTGTACAGGGTCCTCTGAAAGAAGCAGATGTGCTCTATAGTTGATTATGTTGTATTCTACCAATAAAATACAGCCAAAATAATAACATGTTTAAAGCTGCGTTTGACTCCAACAAATGATGTAACAACAAAAGCATTTCTGTCATGTCTTTAATGTCAAATTGAGTAAGAAATGTATAATATGAAACACATAGCTTGAGAGTTTAGACAAAGTTGGAGGTAAACAGAATCCAATGCTGAATAATCTGAACCAGCATGAAATGAATTATGTTGACTGTTATGTTGGAAAATTAATATCTATATGTAATTGAGTTTTGCAGCACAAAGTGCATTTGAAGTTCTATTATTAGGCATCTTACTGTAAAAATAGTTAGTACAGATTTGCAGAAGAAATTGTCCTGTAAACAATGGGACCCAAAGTAGTAGTCTCTCAGATGAGATAGTTGAGGCAAATGTAGAGGTTAAAGCAAGCAAGTCCAGTAGGCAGACCGGGTAGGGGCTGGGCAGGGAACATGGAAGGTCTGGTAGGCTAAACTGCATTTACTTTAATGCAAGAAGACTTATGGGTAAGGCAGATGAACTCAGAGCATGGATCGGTACATGGGATTGTGATATTATTGCTATTACAAAAACGTGGTTGAGAGATGGGCAGGACTGGCAGCTCAATGCTCTGGGGTACCGATCTTTCCGGTGTGACAGAGGTGGAGGTAAGAGAGGAGGGGGAGTTGCACTATTGATTAGGGAGGACATCACGGCAGTACTTAGAGAGGATATCCCGGGGGGAATGTCCAGTGAGGCCATATGGGTAGAACTTAGAAATAAGAAAGGGGTGATCACTTTGATGGGATTATACTATAGGCCCCCCAATAGTCAGAGGGAAGTGGAGGAGCATATATATAGGGAAATCACAGATAGGTGTAGGAATTATAGGGTTGTAATAGTAGGTGATTTTAACTTCCCCAATATTGACTGGGATTGCCTTAGTGCTAAGGGATCAGATGGGGAAGAATTTGTTAAGTGTGTCCAGGATAGTTTTCTGAAGCAGTATGTGGATAGCCCTACGAGAGAAGGGGCTACACTTGACCTCCTCTTAGGAAATGAGGATGGGCAGGTGGTTGATGTGTCAGTGGGGGAGCACTTTGGGACCAGTGACCATAACTCTATTAGCTTCAAGATAGTTATGGAAAAGGATAGGACTGGTCCTCAGGTTGAAGTCCTAAATTGGGGGAAGGCTAATTTCGATGGCATCAGACAGGAACTCTCAAAGGTTGAATTGGAGAGGCTGTTTGCAGGTAAAGGGATGTCTGGCAAGTGGGAGGCTTTTAAAATTGAGATAGGAAGAGTTCAGGGCCGGCATGTTCCTGTTAGATGGAAGGGCAAGGCTGGCAAGTTTCGGGAACCTTGGTTAACTAGGGATATTGAGGGTCTGATCAGGGCAAAGAAGGAGGCAAATGTCAGGTATAGGCAGCTGGGATCAAGCGAGTCCCTCAAGGAGTATAGGGGATGTAGGACTATACTTAAGAAGGAAATTAGGAGGGCAAAAAGGGGCCATGAGATTTCCCTGGCAGAGAAGATAAAGGAGAATCCTAAAAGATTCTATAAGTATATTAAGAGTAAAAGGGTAGCTAGGGAGAGAGTAGGTCCCCTTAAGGATCAGTGTGGCAATTTATGTGTGGAGCCATGGAAAATGGACGAGGTCTTAAATGAATATTTCTCGTCCGTATTTACCGTGGAGAAGGTCATGGAAGCTAGTGAGTTCAAGCGAGGGAACAGCGATATCTTGGAGCATATCAACATTACAAAGGAGGAGGTGTTGGAGGTTTTGAAGCGCATTAAGGTGGATAAATCCCCAGGGTCTGACCAGGTGTATCCTAGGATGCGATGGGAAGCAAGGGAGGAGATTACTGGGGCCCTAGCAGAGATTTTTGTATCATCGTTAGCCACGGGCGAGGTACCGGAAGACTGGAGGATAGCTAATGTTGTGTTTTTATTTAAGGAGGGCAGTAGGGATAAGCCAGGGAACTACAGGCCGGTGAGCCTTACATCAGTGGTGGAAAAGTTATTGGAAGGGATTCTGAGAGACAGGATTTATATGCATCTGGAAAGGCATGGTCTGATTAGGGATAGTCAGCATGGCTTTGTGCGTGGGAAATCATGTCTCACGAATTTGTTTGAATTTTCCGAGGAGGTGACCAAGAGGATTGACGAGGGCAGGGCAATAGACGTTGTCTACATAGACTTTAGCAAGGCCTTTGACAAGGTCCCGCATGGTAGGCTGGTCCAGAAGATTCGAACACATCGGATCCAGGGTGAGCTAACAAATTGGATACAAAATTGTCTTGGTGATAGGAGGCAGAGGGTGGTAGTGGAGGGTTATTTTTTAGATTGGAGGCTGATGACCAGTGGTGTGCCGCACGGATCAGTGCTGGGCCCTCTGTTGTTTGTCATATATATTAATGACTTGGATGTGAATGTAAGGAGCATGATTAGTAAGTTTGCAGATGATACCAAAATTGGTGGTATAGTGGACAGTGAAGAAGGTTGTCTAAGGTTACAACAGGATATAGATCAACTGGGAAAGTGGGCAAGGGATTGGCAAATGGAATTTAATGCAGACAAGTGTGAAGTGATGCATTTTGGGAAGTTAACCCAGGGCAGGACATATACAGTGAATGACAGGGCCCTGGGAAGTGTTGTTGAGCAGAGAGACCTTGGGGTGCAAGTACATAGTTCCCTGAAAGTGGCAACACAGGTAGACAGGGTGGTGAAGAAGGCATATGGCATGCTTGCCTTTATTGGCCGAGGCACTGAGTCCAAGAGTTGGGACGTCATGTTACAGTTGTACATGACGTTGGTTAGGCTGCATTTGGAGTACTGTGTGCAGTTCTGGTCACCGCACTACAGGAAAGATGTGATTAAGCTAGAGAGGGTACAGAAAAGATTCACAAGGATGTTGCCTGGTTTGGAGGGCTTGAGTTATAAAGAGAGATTGGATAGGCTGGGTCTGTTTTCCCTGGAGCGAAGGAGGCTGAGAGGGGACATGATCAAGGTATATAAGATTATGAGAGGTAGAGATAGGATAGATAGCCAGAGTCTGTTTCCCATGGTAGGGGTGACTAAAACTAGCGGGCATAGATTTAAGGTGAGAGGGAGGAGGTTTAAAGGGGATCAAAGGGGTAAATTTTTCACACAAAGAATAGTGGGTATCTGGAATGAGCTGCCTGAGGAGGCGGTGGAGGCAGGAACACTAGCGACATTTAAGAGGCATCTGGACATGTCTTGAATGAGCAAGACATAGAGGGATATGGAATTAATGCAGGCAGATGGGATTAGTATAGATAGGAATTATGGTTGGCATGGATGCGGTGGGCCGAAGGGCCTGTTTCTATGCTGTACGACTCTATGACTATGACTCTATGACTATATAAGTGCTTTAGTGGGTTATTTTGGTGAAAGGGTGAAAATAGGTTCTAAGTGAGTGCTGGCTGGTAAAATACACCAGTTTGAAGGTCTGGTTTTAGCCCACAATTTTATGGCCAAGTGGTGACTACCATGATTTAATTGTGCCTGGAGGCGCTAAAACACACCTACAGGTTTAACACCCAATCACTGTTTAGAAGCAATTCTTGTGGAGCGGTATATGTAGACTCCATACACCCACTTCCACTGAAAGTGTGGAGTGCAATGGCTGACATACAAGGGAATATTTCAGAATGGCTCAGGAACCAAGGAAGAGGGTGTACAGGTTCTTGGGCACTGCACTGGAGATCTTGGTGGAAGAGGTTTAGAGGAGGAGGGATGCCCCGTACTCATAAAGGAGCCCACCCCACCCCACCCCACCCTCCTGTCCCTCCTATCCCTCTCTCCTGCAGCAGCTGTTGCTGCCCTGCCAGCCCCCAACTCCTCGTTGAGATCGAGGGATCCCCTAGCAAGATCCCATGATCAAGCATTCCCTTTCTCCTAGTGACTCATATAAAATCTCCAATAAAATAGAGTTGCAATGCACTCACTCTCTTTAGATGAAGTCCTCAGAGAATTTCCGAGAAAATTGTTGATAGAGTGTTGGTGAACTCTTCACAAAGTGTCTCGAAAGTCTTGCTCAAATGCAATCCATCTCCAGCAGCAAATGAACAGTGAAAGCTGAGCATTACTTTAAGTAGAATTCAAAGTCCTCAAAACTTCTTTACTCATGTTCAACTGGTTGCTGTTAGGAGAGGACGTTGAATGAAGCATTATCCACCAAAATGGCATGCAGCCTCTTTAATGAATGCTGGAAGGCAATTTAACTGTCAATCGAGGCTTAACGATCCTCAGAGCAGCCTTTCTTAATGCACACTTCACCCCATAACAAAATGGCATCCTACACTAAAGGCAGGCTAATAAACAAGCGTTGCAGCTCAAGACCCTCTCTCGACCAACTCGGAATGTTTTAATTTATGATTTTTTTCCTTCTAGCAACAACTAGAGATGATAGAAATGCTAGCAATATCTAATGGCAGAAACCCAACATTGAACTAGTATAAGGTTGAATTTACATACAAATACATTGCCTATCGTCTAGTCCTGGATGTTTTCTTCGAAAAATCTCCAAACATTAGAAGACAAAGTAATGGAAATAAGACTAAAAACCATATAAGAAAAATAAAACAATGTTAAAAAGCTTTTCTGGCATTTTCTCCCACCCATTCTTTTCTTTCACTTTTATTTTAATAATTTACCATAACAGTACCAAAGTTGATATCCTGGACCACCCTGAAGGAGACCTCCAGAAGTTGGCAGGTTTTTCTAAGTAATAGTGCCTTATTGCCTTTCTAACATCTGCCAGATTTCAGGCAGCTCAGTAACCATTATGATATTTAGTAATGAGAATCAGAGCTGTTTGCATGTAGCAGCTCCTGTGTGAGGCTGGTAAGAGTCACATCTGAAAGAACTTTGGCAATCCATCCTCTTTAACTACCCAAACAAAAAACAAAAGCAGCCCTCACAGATTTTTATGATTACACAACCATGATTTTTTTATTGCGTTTTTTCAATATAAACATATAGTGGACCAACCTGAAATGCTTGGAATACAGGCCTGTCTCCCACTGCTCCCACCGCTGCCCCCCCCCCAACATGTGTGCCCCCCATAAATTACAAAGGTCATTCAACTCCAAAAAATCCCTTGAGACCCTTGTCGAGTGCAGCTAAAAAACATAGATCTCACTCGTGGAAGTGGTCAGGCCAGGAGAACTGATGCCAGGTAAAAATAAAAAACAAAATTAACTAAATTACAACAAAATCAAATTCACTGCACACCAAAGAAGATGAATTTAGAAATTTGGCAGACTCATGCCAATGTTGGAATGCAATGTGAAAAGTGACATGGGAATAGTAACAGTGCATATGCATCTATCTATATTGTATAATTATAAAAAGACTGTGTCCACGTCAATTCACTTAGAGTTGTTACTGATTTGTGATAATAACCAAGGACCAGTCAGTCACATGCAAGAAGACTGTTTCTAGGTCTGTGTCCTGCTCAACCTGGACTCATCATCTCAGCTCCATCCCTTACCTTCTTGCTTCCTCCCAGTCTATGCTCTGATCCTGGTTCTTCCCCATCTCCTGGCTTTTACATTCCTTTCAAAACCCAAGATTGCCACCAGTCCTTTCCAAGCACACTACATCATTGTGTCCTGAGTCCTCCATCCTAACCCAAGGTCTATGTACTTCATTTCATGGAGCTCTGCTCAGCAGTTGCCCAAATGACCAAAGGCCTCCTCAATTTGAAAGATCCAAGATTGAGCTGCCATCTCCTTGAAGCTCCTTGTGGGTAAGAATTGTCTTTGCAGGACCAGCAGGAGAATCATTAGGCTTGAGGTCTTCTAGCTGTTGATTTTGGTTAACAGCCAGAAGTCCTGAAGATGACAGTCATTACCACTCCCCGGCCTTTCAGATTTGCAGCTGTAGTGCAGTTTCCCTGCCGAATTTTGGGTGCCAGCCCCTTCCTGGAATGTTGCCGAGCCAGGGGAATATCAATAAATATTATAATGATCCAACCTGCCAATTCAGGTGGGTTGAGGCCCATCAGCCAGAATGCATTTCAGGTTTGCTGTGCTGGACTTGTGCAGATGGAGTGTGGTAAAGAGAATTGGGCCTTCAAAATTACTCGCATCTAAGTATATTGGAGAAGGAGAACCACAATGTGCACTGGAGAAATCGAGTCGTGATGTGCCGAAGTCATGAATACAATTTTTGTCAGCAGTGGAGGTGAAGTAGTGACAAAGGTGAGTAATATGGCAGAGGTGGAATTATTCAGTGTCGGTAATGGATGGGATGTGAGATTTGAAGTTCAGCTCAGGTCAACAGAGCACTGAGGTTGCACGTAGTCTCATTCAGCCTAAATGAGCAGATGGACAGGTTGGGGTGGTGAGTGAAATCAATCACAATGGAGCAGAGTTTTTGACTGGGAATGAGGACACATATAAGATCCTGAGGAAACTTGACAGGGTGGATGCTGAGGGGATGTTTCCCCTTATTGGAGAGATTAGAACTAGGAGACACAGTTTAAAAATAAGGGGTCTTCCATTTAAGACAGAGTTGAGAATTTTTTTCTCTCAGAGGGTTGTTAGTCTGTGGAATTCTCTTCCCCAGAGAGAAGTGGAGGTAGGATCATTGAATATCTTCAAGGTTGAGTTAGATAGATTCTTGATTGACAAGGGAGTCAAAGGTTATATGGGGTAGACAGGAAAGTAGAGCTGAGACCACAATCAGATCAGCCATGATCTTATCAAATGGCGGAGCAGACTCCATGGGCTGAATGGCCTACTCCTGCTCCTAATTCGTATTTTCGTATGTATGTTCATACATAGCTTCCGGATGAGTGAGAAGAGGAAGCCAAGGATGAACTTAAAAGGTGACCACGTTCGAGTTAGAGGAGAAAATAAAGGGCTACTTTGCAGTCACAGAGGATATCATTGGTGACTGACAAGCAGAATACCTGGAATATTTTTTCTTATATGAATGCCTCTTGTTGTATAGGATGACGCTGCTAATAATTCACGGAAAGTGGTTCACCCAAGTTATAGGGTGATCAAAAACATAAATTACAGTCAAACTATAAAGTCAGGGAAAATTTTAGAAGTGTATTTGGCAGTACCCACCAATCACTGAAGATATCCAGTGAACTAGTTGACACTTTAAACTGGACTCAAGGATCATCTGAGCATGAACTATAGCTCAAAACTTTGGGAAGCAATCAGAGATACCATGTTCAGCAGTTTCATGCAACCCACACTTGTGTAATATCCCATTTTAAATCTGTTCTAAAATGTTGCTTCTGCATCAGATTAGCACTAGCATCAATACCAGAGAGGTATTTTATATATATTGGCTTGATGGTTGTTTTGCTTTTCATTTTTAAGTATTACATTTTGTGATAAATCTGAATTATAAATGCAAAGGCACACAGATGTAGGAGGCATTTTAGTTTGTGGTCTGTTTTAGCTCATTTTAGAAAGTGGTACGGAAAATGCTTTCTATCACATGGAAAAGGTGCAGACAGCAGTTTAAACTAGTTTGTCTACTTACGGAGCAAAATTCTCAAATTTCATGACCCACATGTCTTGTAACCACAATGCTTTATGATTGATGCCATTTTGGTTAAAGATCATGGCTTAGAAATTGTACTGTGCAGTGCCCATTTTACAAGCAGGAAATAAGCTCCCAATATAGCATGCAGGAAGTATGTGCACACTTTTGTCCAGACGTGCACTGCCCACCATGTTGGATAAGGTGGATGCACTACCAGCAGAAGGGCATGCGAGTTAAACTGTGGAATTATTTATTTAAATTAACGTCCTGCGTGTCTTGTGGGACGCATTTTTGATTTTTGAATGTCCCAGCACTTCACTTGCTGCATGCTGAACTCGCACAGCACAACATGGAACTAACGGGGAGTAAGGACACCATACTTACCCAAATATGGAGCTGGTTGGAACAGGTGTGCTCCTCCCAACCTCACATTCATAAAGCACATGCTGCTCTCCCCCTGGTCATTGATCATCCCATCCGTCACTACCAGCCCGATCGCCCACTGCTACAGCACCCCACGCCCCCTGTAACCAAACGTATCCCTCCGCCAGTTCGAAGCCCAATCGCCTATCCTTCCTCACTTAGCTGAAGGCCGCTGCAATGTCAGAAGCTCTGCGCAGCTCACCGGCTACATGGAAATGAGGCCTGAGGTCTAATATCCAGGGTACTTCAGGCACAGAGATTGTGGTGGCTCATTGATGGACATGCCTTTATTTTCTAGGCCGTTATTTTCTCGGCAATGGGGCTGATCAGGTGAGCCATTGTGCTTCTGTGCATTCCTAGGTTCCTATGAGTTACTTTGTATTTATCTTCACAGTAGAAGGCACAAAAAACATTCTGGAAATAACGAGGAACCAAAACATTCTGGAAATAATGAGGAACCAAGGTTCTAGCAAGAATTGTCTCTAAAATAAAAAATACTGTAGGGTTAGTATAAATGGGTGGTTGTTGGTCGGCACAGACTCGGTGGGCCGAAGGGCCTGTTTCAGTGCTGTAACTCTAAAATAAAAAAAAATAAAAATAAAATAAAATTAGGGACTAAAAGAAATCAGTATAAATAAAGAAATAGTCCTGGTGAAATTAATGGGTTTAGGTGGCGACAAATCCCCAGATCCTAGGGTTTTAAAAGAGGTAGCTGCAGACATAGTGGATGCATTATTTTGATCTTCCAGAATTCTACAGGGCTAAATTTTCCAGGCTCTTTGAGCACGGGCTGGGAGGTCAGAGTGGGTGGAATACCGGAACAGAAGACGTCGGGACGGAAGCGTGAGGTCTTAACATGGCTGCCAGAGATTCCTGACAGCAGCTAACATGGCAAGAGTGGCACAGTAACATGGGCGGCACAGTGGCGCAGTGGTTAGCACCGCAGCCTCACAGCTCCAGCGACCCGGGTTCAATTCTGGGTACTGCCTGTGTGGCATTTGCAAGTTCTCCCTGTGTCTGCATGGGTTTCCTCCGGGTGCTCCGGTTTCCTCCCACATGCCAAAGACTTGCAGGTTGACAGGTAAATTGGCCATTATAAATTGTCCCTAGTATAGGTAGGTGGTGGGGAAATATAGGGATAGGTGGGGATGTGGTAGGAATATGGAGTTAGTGTAGGATTAGTATAAATGGGTGGTTGATGGTCAGCACAGACTCGGTGGGCCGGAGGGCCTGTTTCTGTGCTGTATCTCTAAAATAAAAAAAAACATTGTGCATGAATGTGGCAGGAAGGTAATAAAGCTAATTCATTAGCCAATTGATAGTAATTTTACAGAGGTAAAGTGGGAGATCATTGCTGGCTTTCTCCGGCAGACATCATGGGAGCCAGCATGACATGCCAGAGCAGGAATTGGCACTTGAGCACAAGAAACAGGGTGGAGGTTGGGGTAGGCATTTGGATAAGAGGCCTCAGAAACAGGGACAGGCCACCCGCCATGGGCCTTATTCACCCAGACTTCAGGACCTGCAGTGAGGAGGAGGAGCAGAGAGGGAGGCAGGTGCACCCACAAGCAGCGGGACAGCAGCAACCTGAGGGGCAACAGGAGGGCCTGCCTCAGGGTTGGAATGCAGGGAAAGGGTGCAGAGGGGCACGCGACCACCCTCCTGTGTGCAGAAGAGGCCACCCTGAGCGGCAGCGTTGCTGAATACCATACCTCTTCAGGAAGGCTGTCACTGATGGAAGATGAACAGAGCACCATGGGAGGTGGTGGCTATCCAATGCCAGAGTGCTGAAGGTCACCATAGCACTGAACCTCTACGTCTTCAGATCTTTCCAGGGATCCACTGGAGATAGGTGTGGGATCTCACAGTCTGCGGCACATTGATGCATCATACATTGTCATGGTCCTGTAGTTTTTTAGGAACTGTACGGTTTGCCTTTAAGGCTTGCAAAGGATCAGTATTGCTTTGAGAAGTAGCAAGCCTCAGGAGTTATAGGAAGGTGCATTTTTGTTGCCTTAGAAACAGCCATTTGGAGACTGCGATTCAAAGGGTGCATTCTCGTTACCATAGATACAGCCACTGGGAGTGAGTCTCATGCAATGCATTTGTTACAATTCAATTTTGAACAGGCTTTTAGTTGAAGACAATTTGTTCTAACAGGACACAGACAGAAGATACAGCTGTGGTGTCAGCACCTGGAAAAACAGCTCTCAGCCATTTAAACTGAAGGAATAGGAATTTAGTCTGTTTAATTATTATCTCTCAAAATTCTAAAACATCAAGCCAAAACAGAGATCTCTGGTAATTTAAACTGAGGGAGGGAAGTTAGACTGTGACAATCTTTTATCCCTCAAAAACTCTATAAATTCAGATTGATTCTGTTGGAAGTGTTTGCAAGTTGTTAATTGTTGAAATTCACTGGAGAAGGAAAGCAACATTCTGTGAGGACTTCAAGCAACATTCTGTGAGGACTTCAAGCAACATTCTGTGAGGACTTCAAGCAACATTGGACTGTAAATTTGCAAGGACTCTATTTTTTTCTATTTTAAATGGTTTTTATATCTTCATAGTGTTTAAGAATTTAGTTCTTCTCGTTAAAGAGTTAATTTGTTGATTTAAAGACACCTGGTTTGGCTAGCCTCATTCGGGGGTTAATAGATGGTACAATTTGGCTGGGGCTTTCTTTAATTTGGAAAGTTTTAAATGATATGTTAGGCGATCTGTGGAGTGACGGGATTGAAGTATCAGTGCATTTCTCCCACCACAATCAGAATCGTATGTTTTGATTGGGGGCTTTGACAGGGGTGGTCGGTCATAACATATTTATTGGGGGCTCGTCCGGGGTTCGAATAACATATTAATAGGGTTTCTCATCTGTGGATCGAATCATATCTTAGTTGGGGATTCGCTCGCAGTTGAATCATATTTAATTCGGTGGCTCACATCTGGGATTGGAATCAGACAAATTTGGAGGGCTCATATTTGGAATTATAGTAATTACTCATCTCTGGGATAACATATTTAAATTGGGGTCTTGCGTTTGGCATCAGATTAATTGCTCTCGAGTCTGGGATCTTATCAATTGGAAACTTGATTGTTGGGATCTAAATCTGACACCAATTACAAAGAAATTAAAGGAACCAGGTCTCTTGTATACTAAGGTACAGTCTATATCATTGTTATGGCATTAGTGGTTGTAGCAGTTTTTGGGAAAGCAGAATGTTTCCCTGAGTGACCTGATAACTTTAACTAAGAACAAATTAAAAGAATTGGCAGCAAAATTGGTGTTGGAATTGAAATCAGGTGCCCAAAAAGCAGAGATAATTAAAATAATAGCCAAACATCTGGAATTAATAGAAGAAGATGATGATGATGATGCTAATACAGATGAAGAGCAATACGAGGAACAGGAAAAGGAATATGAGAGACATGAAGGTAATTGGTCCAAGACTGATGCAGTGGAATTGGCTAGGATTCAGTTAGAAATGAAAAAATTTGGAGCTTCAGCAAGAGTTAGAAACGAAAAAACTTGAGACAGCAAAAGAATTAAGAAAACTTGAATTGGAGGAAAGAGAGAGCATTTCGGAGAGAAAGTGAAAGAGAAGAGAGGGAATTTAAGTTAAAAGAGATGGAACTAAGACAAAGGGGTAGTCTTAAATCCAGGGAAAGCTTGGGTCAGAAAGAATCTGAATTTAGATCAGGACCCAGCGAGAAGTTGTTTAACTTTATACAGGCTCTTCCTAAGTTCGAGGAAAGGGACGTAAAGGCATTTTTCATATCTTTTGAAAAAATAGCCAAACATGAAATGGCCGAATGAAAGCTGGACATTGCTTATTCAGGGTAGGCAGGTAGGCAGAGCTCATGAAGCTTATGCCATGCTTTCTAAAGAGGCTTCTGCAGATTATGAGATGGCAAAAAAGGCTATTCTCTCTGCGTATGAGTTAGTCCCTGAAGCTTACCATCAGAAGTTTAGGAACTTGCGGAGATTGACTGGGCAGACATATTTAGAATTCGATAGGGTGAAGCAAATGAATTTTGACCATTGGATACGGGCATTAAAGATAGAAACCACGTGTGAGAACCTTTGAGAATTGATTCTCTTAGAAGAGTTTAAAGTAGTGAGAACTCATATAGATAACCTGAAAGTTTGAAAGCGAGGCAAGCAGCAGAGATTGCTGATGACTTTGAGCTTATGAATAAGTCAACCTATTTTGTCCATCACCCCCATAAACTCAAGAAGGATAGAAAGTGGGAGAGTGAAAGGAAGGCAAGTAGCTGGGGACAAGAAGGAACAGCTGGAATGCCCCAGGATTACCTCCTCAGGTCAGAAAGGAAGGTGCTGAGGGAAGAAGTGAGGTTCGCAAGCCAAAGTGTTATCATTGCAACAAAATGGGTCATCTTCGTTCAGAGTGCTGGAAATAGCGAGGTAAACCTATAGGACTTGTTGGGGTATGCAATGTTAGTGCAGAGGAAAAGACTCTGATTGAGAGTGTAGCAGACCAGGCGATAGCTTTTAACGACAGCTGTGAATGTGAAACCAGATACTAAAACTAAGAGGAGTGTAGAGGTTAAGAATAAACTACCTGAGAGTTATAATGATTTTTTGTCAAAGGGGAGAGTAACTCCGTATCCTGTAAGTGAGGCAGGAAAACCTATCATTATACTCAGGGATACAGGAGCGACCCAAAAACTCTTGCTGGGGAAAGATATGAGGTTTGTACCAGAGAGAGCCTTGAACACTAAAGTTTTAGTAAATGGAGTTGGCGGGGAGTATATATATATTTTTTTATTCATTCATGAGATGTGGGCGTCGCAGGCCAGGCCAGGATTTATTGCCCATCCCTAATTGCCCTTGAACTGAGTGGCTTGCTCGGCCATTTTGAGGGCACGTAAGAGTCAACCACATTGCTGTGGATCTGGAGTCACATGTAGGCCAGACCAGGTAAGGACAGTAGATTTCCTTCCCTAAAGGACATTAGTGAATCAGATGGGTTTTTACAACAATCGACAATGGTTTCATGGTTCATAGACTAGCTTTAAATTCCAGATTTTATTTTAATTAATTGAATTCAAATTCCACCTTCTGCTGTGGTGGGATTCGAACCCATGTCCCCAGAGCAATACCTGGGTCTCTGGG
This sequence comes from Heterodontus francisci, assembly GCF_036365525.1. Taxonomy (NCBI): domain Eukaryota; kingdom Metazoa; phylum Chordata; class Chondrichthyes; order Heterodontiformes; family Heterodontidae; genus Heterodontus; species Heterodontus francisci. The sequence goes on from NC_090373.1 coordinate 92,440,025, forward strand.
TTACTAGTCCAGTGACAATACCAGTACGCCACCACCTCCCCGCAAATATACCCATACCTTTGTATAAAGTATGCCAAGAGAGTGGATTAATATCTGGGATGGTAACTGTCCACAGTTTACCAGTAAAGGGAATTGATCTACTCCTAGGAAATGATTTGGCTGGATCAAAAGTATCAGTTTCTCCTATAGTTACAGAGGAATGAAATGAAATTAAGGAAACGGAGCAATTACAGGAACAAGTTCCGGGAATATTTCCTGCATGTGTAGTTACCCGAGCAATGGCTAAACAGGATCCATTGTCGGAGGTAAAAGGGGCACCGCAAACAGATAATCAGGCATCTGAAACCTTATTTGAGGATTTAGATAATCCAAATGAGATGTTTCACAGATCGTCTATCATTGCAGCATAGCAAGCTGATCCAGAGATATGTATAATAGCACAGATGGCTCTGTCAGAAGCTGAGGTGAAAGGAGTTCCGGAAGGCTATTATATGGCAAACGGGGTTTTGAGGAGGAAATGGAGACCGCCTTATATGCCTGCCGACGAAGACTAGATAGTTGTTGAACAGATAGTGGTACCACCTAAATATCAACAAGGATTATTAAGGTTATCACACGACATTCCTTTTGCAGGACATAGAGGAATTCGGAAAACCAAATCACACATAAGCAAACATTATTACTGGCCAGATCTTACAGAGGATGTGAGACAATTTTGAAGGGCATGCCACACCTGTCAAACGGTGGGAAAACCACAACCTACCATAAAACCAGGGGATGAGGTATTAGTGTTGTTACCATCACAGGGAGAACCAGTGAAAGCACAGTTCAGTGGCCCATATAGAGAGATCAAAAGAGTGGGTAAAGTAGATTACTTGATTGATGCCCCTGATCGCTGGATGAAGAACCGGTTGTGTCACATTAATTTGCTCAAACCATATTACCGCAGGGAGGAGGATAAGCCAGTGCAGGTATGTCAGGGAATCGGGACTGTTGAGAAGGAAAAGGATAGTGCGGATGAGGCAGAAGTGGGCCTAGGAAATTCTCAGATTGAACCTCCAACTATCCCATTAGCGAATGCAGAATGGCTAGGAAAATTAAACAATAGGCTTTTACACTTAGAGGCAAAACAGCATGAAGTCCTAGCCAGGGTTTTCACAATGTTTCAAAAAGTTTGTAGGGACAAACCAGGCTGTACAACCTTAGATACACATGATGTGAGTATAGGAGGAACCATTCCTTGAAAACAATATCCTTGTTGCTTAGGTCCAGACAGACAGGCCCAAGTGGAAGCAGAGGTACAATACATGCTGAAGGGCAGCTTAGATAAACCTAGTCAGGACAACTGGAATTTGCAGATGGTCTTGATGACTAAACCTGGTGGGACGGCTCAAACTTGCATAGACTCTAGAAATGTCACTGTGGTAAAGAAGGCAGACTCCTACCCAAATTCTCATTTAACGAACTGTTTGGACAGAGTGGGCAACACAATGTGTCTTAAAGAGACAGATGTGTTGGAGGGATACTATCAAATTCCTTTGACACCCCAGGGTAAGAACAAATCAGCTTCTGTTACACCAGACAAGGTTTTCCTGTGTCAAGTCATGCCTCATAGGTTAAGGGGTACTCGAGAAACTTCTCAGAGAATAGTGAACCCCGTAGTGGTCAGTGCTGCTAGTTGTGCAGCTCACTTGGCTGAGGTGAGAGACAATAGGGACACTTGGAAAAAAACTCAAAACAATTGGAAGACTATGCTTGAAAATTTAAAATGGGTTAATTGGAACAACCTTTTGAAAATTTAAAGCCAAAATGTTCCAGTGGTACTTGTTGCTGTAGTCTAAACATTTTTTTTTCAGAAATGTGTATATCTGTAAATACGTGAAAAAAAATGTTAGCGTTTTTTCAATCTATACTTTTTTTTTACTCATTGTAATGAAACACATGTCAGGAATGGCATTTCATTCCGCTAAGGGCAGAGGTGTCATGCGCCTGTAGTTTTTTTCGAGAATATGCGGTTTGACTTTAAGGATTGCAAAGGAACAGTATTGCTTTAAGAACCAGCAAACCTCAGGAGTTATAGGTAGGTGCATTTTTGTTGCCTTAGAAACAGCCATTTGGAGACTGCGATTCAAAGGGTGCATTCTCATTACCATAGATACAGCCACTGGGAGCGAGTCTCATGTGATACATTTGTTACAATTCAATTTTGAACAGGCTTTTAGTTGAAGACAGTTTGTTCTAACAGGGCACAGACAGAAGACACAGCTGTGGTGTCAGCACCTGGAAAAAGAGCTCTCAGCCATTTTAAATTGAAGGAATATGAATTTAGTCTGTTTAATTATTATCTCTCAAAATTCTAAAACAACAAGCCAAAACAGAGATCTCTGGTAATTTAAACTGAAGAAAGAGAAGTTAGACTATGACAATCTTTTATCCCTCAAAAACTCGAAAGTCAGATTGATACTGTTGAAAGTGTTTGCAAGTCATTAATTGTTGAAATTCACTGGAGAAGGAAAGCAACATTCTGTGAGGACTTCAAGCAAATTTGACTGTAAATTTGTAAGGACTCTAATTTTTTCTATTTTAAAAGTTGTTTATACCTTCATAATGTTTAAGAATTTAGTTCTTCTAATTAAAGAGTTAATTTGTTGATTTAGAGACACCTGGTTTGATTAGCCTCATTTGGGGGTTAATAGATGGTACAATTTGGCTGGGTCTTTCTTTAATTTGGAAAGTTTTAAATGATATGTTTGGCGATCTGTGGAGTGACGGGATTAAAGTATCAGTGCGTTTCTCCCACCACAATCAGAATCCTATATTTTGATTGGGGGCTTTGACAGGAGCGGTCGGTTGTAATGACATCAAGGTGGTAACTGATATCCTGTGGAAGGGGCCAGTGATTTTATGTGTTTCTGCACCAATCTGGACAGTCAAGCTGAGAGAGCCATTGTGTTTGGGGCCATTGCTGGATTGCCCAGGTGCAGAGTGTGATTGACTGCATGCATGTGGCCATTAAGACTCCCACATACCAGCCTGTGGCCTACATCAACAGGAAGGGCTTCCATCAATGTCCAACTGGTCTGTGACCATCGCAGGCAGATCCTTCAGGTGTGTGCATGGCTGCAGGGAAGCAGCCTTGATGCCTACATATTTCGGCAGTCCCAGATGCCACAGCTTTTCCAGCCAAAGCACGCCTTCAGGAACTCGGAAACAAAGGCTACCCACTGAAGGTGTGACTGCTAACAGCTGTGAGGAACCCATGCATGGATGCAGAGGAGAGGTACAACAACAACTGCTATGGCGCAACCCAAGAAACTATCAAGCAGGCCATAGGGCTTCTGAAAATGCAATTCAAGTACTTAATAGATCCGGTGGAGCCCTTCAGTATGCCACAGAAAGAATCTTGAGTATTGTGGTAGTCTGCTGTGCTCTGCACAACCTGACACTGCAGAGGGGGGAGACATTGAACAATGAGGATCTTGTGGATTGCAGTGCCTCCTCTGACGATGAGGATGTGGAGGAGGCTGCTGACCAGGTGATACAAGATGAGGGTCCCTACGAATCACAGGCAATGAGATATGCACAAGGAAGGCTCGGGATGTTTCAGATGACTCTTACCAGCTGTCGAATCCATATCAATAAAGCCTCACCTTTCTGCAGCCCTGCTGTCGCCTCCTTCATTTGCCATTCCATCGCCCTGCACCCAGTTGCTCATCGCATAGCAGTAAAGGTGAAGCCACGACTGCACGCAGCATGGTACCTCCTAACCAGCCTCTTGAGGAAACCGGAGTATAAATAAGTTCCATAGGCCCATAAAACATGGAAGAAAATGTTGCACCAACACAGTAAACCTTTGCTAGACTGCACAAGAAACGCAAGCCTTCACAGTTTGACACTCTATTCATCCATGAACCTCAAGTGCAGCTAAGCACTCTTCTTAAATCTCCGAGTGCTCCTATATGGTGCTCCCCTTGCACTTGCAGCTGAGGTGGAGGCAGGCTGTTGACCTTTCTGCCCATGGCTTGGGATGATCTTAGCAGCCATCCTCTGACTGCCTGAGGCCTCAAGGGCCCTGTTATGCTGAGGGGCTCCTACACAGGTGCAGGACCCTCCTCTGTCGTCGCGGCTACTTGAGCTGCTGGTGTCACTGGCAGAGAGGCTGAGGAACCGTGGTCCGCCCCAAATGCAGAAGGCAAATGCATCTCCTCCCTTGAAAGGCACACTTGTACTTCCCTGCTGACCTGAGAAGTGCAAAGACCTGGTGGAGACTCCAGGCATCTCATTCTGCTCTCGCCTCGCCATTGCTGCATTGAGCTCATGGACAATGTGGGTCTGCGTGCATCACCGACATCCACTGAATAGTCTGCTGGATCTGGCTCTCCATGAGGGTCACCAGTTTCTCAAAGGAGAAAACCGAGTCTGCACATGCCAGACACATGGCAGCACACATGGCCTGGATGGACTCCTCCATCATCCACCCACAGGTGTGCATAGTCTCTGGAATCTCCACCGGATACTCCCTTGCCTCACGCTGCAGCTCCAGTATTTGCCAACTTGTTAATGCCTCCAGAGGCACATCATCAGCCTGGGGCTCAGCATCACACTGGCCTCAGACAGTCCTCCAACTGTTAGTGGCCTCGGCTGTCACAGCCTTCGTCAGTTGCTTGGGCATGTCTGTGCTGTTCCCACCAGTCTGTGACCCTGAATGCATGTGTGAATGGACGCCAACCAACATGAAAGTATCTGCGCTGCTTGAGTGTATGGGGTAATGACGTGATGGTGCACCCTCGGAGGTCTCCTCCTCCTCAGAGGTGGGTGGCTGTAACCCTGTCACTGCAGCTCTCTGTTCTTCTGCCTGACCTGCATTAGAGAATAGATAGATTATGTGCTTCCCACTGCATCTTTCCAGCTACTCCTAGTGTGGAACTCCACATATGCAGCGCTGGAAATGTGAGCATTATCCCTCGTATACGCCAGAGGCTATCTTTTTGTTTATTCGTTCATGGGATGTGGGCGTCGCTGGTTATGCCAGCATTTATTGCCCATCCTTAATTGCCATTGAGAAGGTGGTGGTGAACTGCCTTCTTGAACCGCTGTGGTCCATCTGGTGTAGGTATACCCACAGTGCTGTTAGGAAGGGATTTCCAGGATTTTGAACCAGCAACCGTGAAGGAATGGTGATACAGTTCCAAGTCAGGATGGTGGCTTGGAGGGGAACTTGCAGGTGGTGGTGTTCCCATGCATCTGCTGCCCTTGCCCTTCTAGTTGGTAGACGTCACGGGTTTGGAAGGTGCTGTCTAAGGAGCTTTTGTGCGTTGCTGCAGCACATCTTGTAGATGGTACACACTGCTGCCACTGTGCGTCGATGGTGGAGGGAGTGAATTTTTGTAGATGGGATGCCAATCAAGCAGGCTGCTTTGCCCTGGATGGTGTCGAGCTTCTTGAGTGTGTTGGAGCTGCACCCATCCAGGCAAGTGGACAGTATTCCATCACACTCTTGACTTATGCCTTGTAGATGGTGGACAGGCATTGCCACAGAATTCCCAGCCTCTGACCTGCTCTTGCAGCCACAGCATTTATGTGGCTGGTCCAGTTCAGTTTCGGGTCAATGGTAACCCCTAGGATGTTGATAGTGGGGGATTCAGCAGTGGTAATGCCATTGGTCAAAGGGAGATGGTTGGATTCTTTTTTGTTTGAGATAGTCATTGCCTGGCACTTGTGTGGTGCAAATGTTATTTGCCCCTTATTAGCCCAAGACTGGATGTTGTCCAGGTCTTGCTGCATATGGACACGACTGCTTCAGTATCTGAGGAGTCATGAATGGTGCTGAACATTGTGCATTCCTCAGTGAACATCCCCACTTCTGACCTTATGATGGAGGGAAGGTCATTGATGAAGCAGCTGAAGATGGTTGGGCCTAGGACCTTGTGCCAATGCACTCGGCCATTCACTCGCTTGTGCCTGCACTCCTATCTCGCCATCTGTGATCGATTGGTCCCCATGCTGCCCTGCCAGTTCCAACGCCTCCTCCTCTATGGGGGTTAGGATGGCCAGGTATGGAACCCCTCCCCCGGTCTTGGCCCGTTTCTTAACATTATGGGCTATCCTCTTCTGCAAACACAAAGATGAACACTGTTAGTCGCCCCCTGAAGACAAGCACAATGCTTATGTTGATGGTAGCCCAGCGATTCATGATGGGGGCACACCAATGCATGTCAATACTCTTAAGGGACTTGCTGGAGTCAGCAATCACAGGCGGGCACTTCTCTGGGAGATGCATCCATACCTCTGTTGCATTGCCAAATGCACGGTCCAAAGGGAAAAGAGGTATGGAATACTCCCATTGACAGAATAAATAAGGTTATTGCCACACTTGCATTAGGTTCTGGGTGTGACCCCAGGGCTGCTGACCTTCTCTGCAATCTCTGTCCAGACTTGCTTGGTCAGTCGGGCCGGTCTCCTCCTCCCTTCTATGGGCAAGAGGACCTACCCTTTTCCCTTGCAGCCTGGAGGGGAGCCTGCAGGGAGGCATCACCGAACTGTGGGCAACCTGGGGTCCTCCTTTTGCTATTGTCTCTGCAGCTTTCCTTCATTTCTAAAGATGTCGTGGCAGTCCCCATTATATTGAGTGCTGGCAGTCCTTTAAAAATGGCGGCAGCACCTGTTGTGGTGTGACCGCACATGCCTGCACCACATCTTTGCCCGCCTCTGCTCCCTTAGTGGTTAGCAATTGGGCCTGCTGACTCTTAATTGGCCGGCCGTCAGAAAGATCATATGTGGCCGATCAATCCTCCCCCAAGCAGCAGCGGCTCCTGCTTACAGTCCCGACAACAGGACCTGCGGCCTGGCTGCAAAATTAACCCCTCAGATTCTAGAACAATTCCCAAGGATTAGAACGGAGCAAACATAACCCCACTGTTTTAGAAAAGAGGAAGAGAGAAAACTGGGAACTATAGGCCAGTTAACCTAACATTAGTAGTAGGCAAAATGCTCGAATCTAATATTAGGAAGGTGCTAATAGGGCACTTAGAAAATCATAATATGATTAAGCATCAACACAGATTTATGAAAGGAAAATTGTGTTTGACAAATTTGTTAGCATTTTTTGAGGGTGCTTTTTGAGATGGTCTAGTAGGATGATTAAGGGAGCCAGTGGATGTAGTCTATTTGGATTTTCAAAAAGCACTCGATAAGTTGCAACCTAAAGGTTATTACACGATATTAGGACTCATGGGATCGGAGGTAATATATTAGCATGGATTGAGGATTGGGTAATCGACAGAAAACAGAGAGTAGGAATAAATGGGAAATTTTTGGGTTGGCAAGCTGTGTCATTAGTATGGTACCGCAAGGATCAGTACTTGGGCCTCGGCTATTTAAAATCTATATTAATGACTTAGATGAGGGGACTGAGTGTAATATATCCACGTTTGCAGGTGGTAGTGTTCCCATGCGTCTGCTGACCTCGTCCTTCCAAGTGGTAGGAGCTTGCAAATTTGGAAGGTGCTGTTGAAGGAGGCTTGGCGAATTACTGCAGTGCATCTTGTTGATGCTGCCACTGTGAGCCAGTGGTATAGGTAGTGAATGTTTAAGGTGCTGGATGGGGCGCTAATCAAGCGAACTGCTTTGTCTTGGATGGTGTCGAGCTTCCTGAGTGTTGTTGAAGGGGCTCTGCAGTACTCAGCAGAGTGAGTGTCAAGAATTGTGGTGGTCTGCTGCATGCTGTACAACTTCACTATCATGAGAGAACAGCCCTTGCCATCAACTATATGGTGAGCAGCTAAAGTCCAGGAGGAGGAGTAAGGGGAAAGGAGGAGGCAACCAGAACAGCTCCTTTCTGGCTGTGCTGTCCATGAACAGCTCATTTAACTTGATACCAGTAACTGCAATCCCAATTTCCCATTCACCAACAGTCCTAAGCCTTACCTTCCCTTTGTCACTGACCGTCACAGCATCCGCTTGGCCACAATGCAACAATGAAAGCCAACACAAACTAAACATTCCAAACCAAATTTATAAATCAAACCATGCCATATAGTATGCAAACACCAACTAAACACCCTCGGGCAGTGCTTTTGCACAGGGCTAACCCGGTGGTTGCAGCATGGCTGGTGGAAGTCTGCTGACTTCCAGTGGAGGAGACTGCAGGTCTGGATAATGACGTCGAGCCTAGAAGGCCTGGCTTCAGACTGCACCACCTCAGCATGGGTGGCAGCAGTCAGGGCTTGCTGGCTGACAGGCAATAGCAAGGGCACTGTGAGAATGTAAGAGGTGGGAGGATGAATGCTGTCCTGAGAGACAACACCAGGCTTGTGTTCCATATGAACATATGAATTAGGAACAGGAGTATGGCACTCGGCCCCTCGAGTCTACTCTGCCATTCAACAAGATCATGGCTGATCTGATTGTAACCTCAACTCCACATTCCCGCCTATCCTGATATCCTTTCATCCCCTTGGTTATCAAGAATCTATCTTCCTCTGCCTTAAAAATATTTAAATACTCTGCTTCCACTGCCTTTTGAGGACGAGAGTTCCAAAGACTCGTGACCCGCTGAGAGAAAAAAATTCTCCTCATCTCTGTCTTAAATGAGCAACCCCTTATTTTTAAATAGTGACCCCTAGTTCTAGATTCTCCCACAAGGGGAAATATCCTTTCCACATCCACCCTGTCAAGACCCCTCAGGATCTTATATGTTTCAATCAAGTCATCTCTTACTCTTCTAAATTCCAGCGGAGATAATATGCCTCTTTTTTATTCTTCCTGCCAAAATGGACAATTTCACATTTTCCCACATTATACTCCATTTGCCAGATCTTTGCCCACTCACTTAACCTATCTATATCCCTTTGTATCCTCCTTATGTCCTCTTCATAACTTACTTTCCTACTTATCTTTGTGTCGTCAGCATATTTAGCAACCATACCTTCGGTCCCTTTATCCAAGTTATTTATATAAATTGTGAAAAGTTGAGGCCCCAGCACAGATCCCTGCGGCACACCATTCATTACATCTTGTCAACCAGAAAATGACCCATTTATGCCTACTCTTTGATGTGGCACCTTTGAAAAAAATGTCAACAGTGACATCACAGGAAAGCTGCAAGGTGATTGGTTGGTGAGTATCAGGTTGTTAGTGCCTGGAAATAGCTTTAAAAAAATCAGGGGAAAGTTCTTTTTTTAAACCTACCGTGTAAGTGATAAGATTAGTACTACTAAAGTGTGTTTTTTTAAATTAGTGTAATTTATTAAGGACTTTAGATTGTAGTGGGTAGTGTTTGGAGTAGAACAAGGCCCCGAACGTAATTAGTATTTTTTAATTAAAGGGAGTAACTAAGTAATCTAAAGGTAAGTCATGGCAGGAGAGGTCACACCCGTGATATGCTCCTCCTGCACTATGTGGGAAATCAGGGATGCTTCCAGTGTCCCTGACGACCATGTGTGTAGGAAGTGTATCCATCTGCAGCTACTGGCTACCCACATTACGGAACTGGAGCTGTGGGTGGATTCACTGTGGAGCATCTGCGATGCTGAGGATGTCCTGGATAGCATGTTTAGTGAGGTGGTCACACCACAGGTAATGGCTGCACAGGCAGAAAAGGGATGGGTGGCCCCCAGGCAGAGTAGGGGGCGCAGGCAGGTAGTGCAGGGGTCCCCTGTGGCCATCCGCAAACAGATATATCACTTTGAATACTGTTGGGGGAGTTTGTGGCACCACGGATGGCTCTGCTGCACAGCGGGTGAGAGTGGGAGGGAGACTTAGAGACCTTTAGTGATAGGAGATTCAATTGTAAGGGGAAACAGACAGGCGTGTCTGTGGCCGCAAACGAGACTCCAGGATGATATGTTGCCTCCCTGGTGCTGGGGTCAAGGATGTCTCGGAGCGGCTGCAGGACATTCTGAAGGGGGAGGGTGAACAGCCAATGGTCGTGGTACATGTCGGTACCAATGACATAGGTAGAAAAAGGGATGTGGTCCTGCAAGATGAATTTAAGGAGTTAGGAGCTAAATTAAAAAGCAGGGCCTCAAAGGTAATAATCTCAGGATTATTTCTTGTGCCACATGTTAGTGAGTATAGAAACAGGAGAATAGACCAGATGAAAGCGTGGCTGGAGAAATGGTGCAGGAGGGTAGGATTTAGGTTCCTGGGACAACGGGACCGGTTCTGGGGAAGGTGGGACCTGTACAAGTGGGACGGGTCACACCCAGGCAGGGCCAGAACCGATGTCCTCGCAGGGGCGTTTGCTAGTGCTATTGGGGAGGATTCAAACTAGAATGGAGGGGGATGTGAACCTGAGTGGCGAGACTGAGGAGGAGGAAACAAGGGTAGAAACAAAAGACAGGAAACAAAAAGGCAAAAGTGGAAAGCATAGAAGTCAAGGGCAAGAAAAAAATAGGGCCGTAGTGCGAAATAATGCTAAAATGACTAAGAATGTTAAAAAGACAAGCCTAAAGGCATTGTGTCTCAATGCGCAGCGTATTCACAATAAGGTAGGCGAATTAACCATGCAAATAGATGTAAATGGATATGATATAGTTGCGATTACAGAGACATGACTGCAGGGTGACCAAGGATGGGAACTGAACATCCAACGGTATTCAATATTTAGGAAGAACAGGCAAAAAGGGAAAGAAGGTGGAGTAGTATTGTTAGTAAAAGAAGAAATCAATACAATAGTGAGGAAGGATATTAGCTCAGAGAATCCTGATGTGGAATCTGTATGGGTGGAGCTAAGAAACACCAAGGGGCAGAAAATGTTACTGGGGGTTGTATATAGACACCTAACCAACAGTGGTGATGTAGAGGATGCCATTAAGCAGGAAATTAGAGACGCATGCAATAAGGGTGCAACTGTAATTATGGATGATTTTAATCGACATATAGATTGGGCAAACCAAATTAGCAATAATACTGTAGAGCAGGAATTCCTGGAGTGTGTACATGATGGTTTTTTCGACCAATACTTTGAGGAACCAACTACAGAACAGGCCATCCTAGACTGGGTATTGTGTAACGAGAAAGGATTAGTTAACAATCTTGTTGTGCAGGCTCCCTTGGGGTAGATGCCAAAGACTTGCAGGTTGATAGATAAATTGGCCATTATAAATTACCCCTAGGATAGGTAGGTGGTAGGGAAATATAGGGACTGGTGGGGATGTGGTAGGAATATGGAATTAGTATAGGATTAGTATAAATGGGTGGTTGATGGTCAGCACAGACTCGGTGGGCCGAAGGGCCTGTTTCAGTGCTGTATCTCTAAAAAAAAAAGATAGAATTCTTCATTAAGATGGAGAGTGAGAGAGTTGATTCTGAGACTAGGGTCCTGAATCTAAATAAAGGAAGCTATGAAAGTATGAGGTGCGAGTTGGCTATGATAGATTGGGGAACATTACTTAAAGGGTAGACAGTGGATAGGCAATGGCTAGCATTTAAAGAGCGCATGGATGAATTACAATTGTTCGTTCCTATCTGGCGAAAAAATAAAACAGGAAGTGTGGCTCAACTGTGGCTTACAAAAGAAATTAGGGATAGTATTAGATCCAAGGAGGAGAAATATAAAATGGCCAGAACAAGCAGCAAACCTGAGGATTGGGAGCAGTTTAGAATTCAGGAAAGCAGGACAAAGGGATTGATTAAGAAGGGGAAAATAGAGTATGAGAATAAGCTTGCAGAGAACATAAAAACTGACTGTAAAAGCTTCCTTAGATAGGTGAAGAGAAAAAGATTAGTGAAGACAAATGTGGGTCCCTTACAGTCAGAAACGGGGGAATTTATAATGGGGAACAAAGAAATGGCAGACCAATTAAATACATACTTTGGTTCTGTCTTCACAAAGGAGGACACAAATTACCTCCCAGAAATGTTGGGGAACATAGGGTCTAGTGAGAAGGAGGAACTGTATGAAATCAGTATTAGTAGGGAAATGTTGTTAGGGAAATTGATGGGAATGAAGGCCGATAAATCCCCAGGGCCTGATAATCTACATTCCAGAGTACTTAAGGAAGTTGCCCGAGATATAGTAGATGCATTGCTGGTCATTTTTCAAAATTGTACAGACTCTGGAACAGTTCCAATGGATTGGAGGGTAGCTAATGTAACCCCATTATTTAAAAAAGGGGGTAGAGAGAAAACAGGGAATTATGGACCAGTTAGCCTGACATCAGTAGTGGGGAAAATGCTAGAGTCCATTATAAAAGATGTAATAGCAGAGTACTTGGAAAACAATGACAGAGTCATTGACAAAGTCAACATGGATTTATAAAAGGGAAATAATGCTTGACAAATCTACTGGAATTTTTTGAGGATGTAACTAGTAGAATAGATAAGGGAGAACCAGTGGATGTGGTGTATTTGGACTTTCAGAAGGCTTTTGATAAGGTCGCACATAAGAGATTAGTGTGCAAAATTAAAGCACATGCGATTGGGGGTAAGGTACTGACATGGATACAGAACTACTTGGCAGACAGGAAACAAAGAGTAGGAATAAATGCATCTTTTTCCAAGTGGCTGGCAGTGACTAGTGGGGTACTGCAGAGATCAGCGCCAGGACCCCAGCTATTCACAATATATATTAATGATATAGATGAGGGAATTAAATGTAATATATCCAAGTTTGCAGATGACACAAAGCTGGGTGGGAGTGTGAGCTGTGAGGAGGATGCAGAGAAGCTCCAGTGTGATTTGGACAGGTTGAGTGAGTGGGCTAAAGCATGGCAGATGCAGTATAATATGGATAACTATGAGGTGGCAAAAACAGAAAGGCAGATTATTATCTGAACGGTGATGGATTGGGAAAGGGGGAGGTGCAGCGAGACCTGGGTGTCATTCTGCACCAGTCGCTGAAGGTAAGCATGCAGGTGCAGCAGGCAGTTAAAAAGGCAAATGATATGTTGGCCTTCATAGTGAGAGGATTCGTGTACAGGAGAAGGGATGTCTTGCTGCAATTATACAAGGCCTTGGTGAGACCACATCTGTAGTATTGTGTGCAGTTTTGGTCTCCTTCTCTGAGGAAGGATGTTCTTGCTATAGAAGGAGTGCAGCGAAGGTTCACCAGACTGAATCCTGGGATGACAGGACTGACGTATGAAGAGAGATTGGGTCGATTAGCCTTGTATTCACTAGAGTTTAGAAGAATGAGAGGGGATCTCATCGAAACCTCCAAAATTCTAACAGGACTTGACAGACTAGATGCAGGAAGGATGTTCCCAATGGCGGGGGAGTCCAGGACCAGGGGTCACAGTCTAAGGATAAGGGGTAAGTCATTTAGGACTGAGATGAGGAGAGATTTCTTCACCCGAAGAGTGATGAACCTGTGGAATTCTCTACCACAGAAAGCAGTTGAGGTCAAGTCATTAAATATATTCAAGAAAGAGTTAGATATAGTTCTTAGGGCTAATGGGATCAAGGGATACGAGGATAAAGTGGGAACAGGTTACTGAGTTTGGATGATCAGCCATGATCGTATTGAATGGCGGAGCAGGCTCGAAGGGCCAAATGGCCTACTCCTGCTCCTATTTTTCTACGTTCTGTGTTTTTATGTTTATCAAATGCCGTCTGGAAATCTAAGTACATCACAGCCAACAGTTCCCCTTTATCCACAACACGTTACTTCTTCAAAGAACTCCAATAAATTAGTGAAACATGATTTTCCTTTCACAAAACCATGTTGACTCTGCCTGATTATGTTGCATTTTTCTAAGTGCCCTGCTATAGCATCTTTAATAATAGCTTCTAATATTTTCCCTAAGACAGATGTTAAGCTAACTGGCCTGTAGTTTCCTGCTTTCTGTCTCCCTCCCTTTTTGGATAAAGGAGTTGCATTCACTATTTTCCAATCTAATAGAACCTTCACCGAATCTAGGGAATTTTGGAAAATTGAAACCATGCATCAGCTATCTCACTAGCCACTTCTTTTAATACCTTAGGATGAAGTCCATCAGGAGCCGGGGTCTTGTCAGCCTGCAGCTCCAACAATTTGCTCAGTACCACTTCCCTGGTGATTGTAATTTTCTTGAGTTCCTCCCTCCCTTCCATTTCCTGATTTACAGCTAATTCTGGGATGTTACTTGTATCCGCAACAGTGAAGACCGATGCAATATACCCGTTCAATTCATCTGCCATTTCCTTATTTTCTCTTATTAATTCCCCAGACTCATTTTCTATAGGACGAATGTTCACTTTGTTAACTCCTTTCTTTGAAAAAATCTATAGAAACTCTCCATGGAGTCACCGCCACTCCCCTGGGGCAGTGCCTCAGCAATTTTAGTGATGTGTTAGAGGACAGATTGCTGGACAGATGTAACACCCTGCAAGCCCCTTTGAAGACTGGTATCCGCAGCTATGATGGCCACACTATGAGCTTGCATGGCAGCACCCAAATGTTGGGTGGCTTCTGCTCATGCAGCAATGGAAGCTGAGACCTCAAGCATCAGACTTTGCATGCTGGTTGGGTTCACAAGTATGTTGATGAAGTTGACCACCATTTCCATGTTGGAAAAGATAGGTTCCAAGCTCTGTACAAAGTTGGTGCTGAACTCTTCCATGTTCCTTGACATTGCATGCAGGCTTTCTGGCAGGCCTGCCAATGCACCAAGCATTTTATTGTGCATATCCATCAGCCTTCTTCTGTAACCCGCCACGTTGAAGTGTTCATCTGAATACTCCAATGAGCTGGCCCCGACATAACCCTTGCTCCCTGGAGGCAACTTGTGCCCAGGGTCATGCGACATGCAGATCCTTTCTCTATGCTATCCTCTAAATTATGCACAGTGTGAGTATCTGGGCCAGTCGCTGTGAGCCTGAGATCAAGTTTCTTTTTCATCAGTGTTAAGTTCCTTTTTTTGGTATTTTTTCATGGGCTGTGAGCGTCACTCGCAGGCCAGCATTTGTCCCCCAGCAATTGAGTTTCTTGTTAGGCCATTTCAGAGGGCAGTTAAGAGTCAACCACATTGCTGTGAGTCTGGAGTCACATGAGTCCAGGTGAGGATGGCAGATTTCTTTTCCTAAGGGATATTAGTGAACCAGATGGATTTTTTACAACAATCAATGATATTTTCATGGCACCATTACTGAGGCTAACTTTCGGTTCCTGATTTTTAGTAAGTAATTGAATTTTTTATTCATTAATTGAATTCAAATTTCACCAGCTGCTGTGATGGGATTTGAGCCCATTTCCCTGGGGCATTAGCCTGGGCCTCTGGATTAGTAGTCCAGTGACATTACAGAATTACAGAATCACAGAATTGTTACAGTGCAGCAGGAGGCCATTTGGACCATTGTTTCCACACCAGCTCTCCGAAAGAGCAATTCCCTCAGTTCCATTCCCCCGCTTTCTCCCCGTAACCCTGCACATTCTTCCTTTTCATATAACAGTCTAATTCCCTTTTGAATGCTTCAATTGAACCTGCCTCCACCACACACTCAGGCAGTGCATTCCAGACATTAACTACTCTCTACATGAAAAAGTTTTTCCTCATGTTACTTTTGCTTCCCTTCCCAAATACTTTAAATCTGTGCCCTCTCGTTCTCGATCCTATCATGAGTGGGAACAGTTTCTATCTATCTACTCTGTCCAGACCCCTTATGATTTTGAATACCTCTATCAAATCACCTCTCAGCCCTCACTCCTCCAAGGAAAACAGCCCTAAACTTCTCCAATCTATCTTCATAACTTCCTCAGCCCTAGAACTATTCTTGTGAATCTTTTCTGTACTCTCTGCAATGCCCTCACGTCTTTGCTAAAGTGTGGCACCCAGAACAGGATGCAGTACTCCAGCTGAGGCCGAACTAGTGTCCTATACAAGTTCAACTTAACTTCCTTGCTCTTGCACTCTATGCTCCTATTAATACAGCCCAGAATACTGTATGCTTTATGAACCACTCTCTCAACCTGCCCTGCCGCCTTCAATGACTTAGGCACATATACACTCAGGTCCCTCTGCACCTACACCCCATTTATAATTGTACTCTTTATTTTATATTGTCTCCCCATGTTCTTCCTACCAAAATGAATCACTTCACATTTCTCTGCATTGAACTTCATCTGCCACCTGTCTGCCCATTCCACCAATTTGTCTATGTCCTTTTGAAGTTCTACACTATCCTTCTCACAGCTCACAATGCTCCCCAAGTTTCGTATCATCTGCAAACTTTGAAATTGTGTCCTATACACCAAGGTCTAGGTCATTAATATATATCAGGAAAAGCAAGGGTCCCAAACTCCACTACAAACCTTCCTCCAGCCCAAAAAAATCCATTAAGCACTGCACTTTGTTTCCTGTCACTCAGCCAATTCCATATCCATGTTGCTACCATCCCTTTTATTCCATGAGCTATAACTTTGTTCATAAGTCTGTTGTGTGGCACTGTATCAAACACCTTTTGGAAGTCCATGTACACCACATCAACAACATTGCCCTTATCAACCCTCTCTGTTACCTCCTCAAAAAACTCCAGCAAGTTAGTTAAACATGATTTTCCCTTAAGAAATCCATGCTAGCTTTCCTTAATTAACCCGCATTTGTCCATGTGACTATTGATTTTGTCCCAAATTTTTTTTTTCCAGAAGTTTGCCTACCACTGAAGTTAAACTGTAGTTGCTGGGCTTAACTTTACACCATTTTTTGAACAAGGGTGTAACGTCTGCAATTCTCCAGTCTCTGGCACCACTTCCGAGCCTAAGGAAGACTGCAAAATTTTGGCAAGTGCCTCTGCGATTACCACCCTCACTTCCCTCCGTATCCTTGAATGTATCTCATTTGATCCTGGTGCTTTATCCACTTTAAATACAGACAGTCTAACTAATATATCTTCTTCATCAATTTTAAACCCTTCTAGCCACTGTCTCTCTGCTATTGCTCTTCCACCACTGCTTGACAAGGTTGCAGTTCTTGCCCATCTATCTGAAAGGAGAAGGGCACAAGGGTAGGGTTTGGGGAGGTGAGTTGAGTGAAGGTGCATGCTTACACCAATTGGAGCTTGTAAATCAGAAGAGATGGTGGGATGAGGGGTAAGTCCGATGTGAGAAGGAGGATTATGCATGAGGATGCCATTATAGAAATCACAGAAAATTTAATACACAGTGGGAGGCCATTCAGCCCATCATGTACATGCCACTCGACGAACGGCTACCCAGCCTAATACTACCTTCCTGTACTCGGTCTGTAGCCCTGCAGGTCACGGCTCTTCAAGTAGACATCCAAGTAGTTTTTAAATGTGATGAGAGTTTCTGCCTCTACCACCCTTTCAGGCAGTGAATTCCAGGTCCCTATCACCCTCTGGGTGTAAAACATATTTCCCCATCTCTCCTCTAATCCTTCTACCAATTACTTTAAATCCATGTCCTCTGGTTTTTGACCTCTTTGCTAAGGTAAATAGCTCATCCCTATTTACTCTATCGAGGCTCCACATAATTTATACACCTCAATAAAATCATCCCTCAACCTACTCTGTTCCAAGGAAAACAGCACCAGCATATCCCAATCGTTCCTCATAGCTAAAACTTTCCAGTCTTGGCAATATCCTCATAAACCCACTCCAGTGCAATCGCATCTTTCCTGTAATGTGCTGACCAGAACTGTACGCAGTACTCAAGCTGTGGTCTAATCGTGTTTTATACAGTTCCAGCATAACCTCCCTGCTCTTATATTCTATGCTTCAGCCAATAAAGGAAAGCATGCCATATGTCTTCTTAACCATTTTCTATGGTTTCGGCCCCACTGCTGGACTGGCCACACTGTCCACATTGGCTGCTCCAATGATGGTGAGCATAGGCTCCTCCAAGGGTGTGAGGAGATGTAACATGTATGTACCCTACTGGTTAGCTCCTGCTGCCTCTGGTTGTGCGCCACTTTGTCCTGAAAGAAAGAGGGAAGTATGTCAGTGAATATGGTGCAATGTGTTTGGGTGATGTGGATGTCATGGTTGAATAGCTGGCAGTGTGTGCAAGCTGTGAGATGTGGGTGTGAGGCTTGCAGCCGTGCTACGTGTGTGAGGGTGAGGTGAAGCTCTCAGTGTTTGGTAAGAGTCCTGATTGATAAAGATTGTTGGTAGGTGAGTAATTGGGGTGTGATGCATTGAGCAATGTCTGAGGCCAATGTTGCAGTTGGTGGGATATGGCATTTGAAGAGGAACTCACTGATTTTGACCACTCATGTGAGGTCATTGAATTTTGTGCAGCACTGCATCCGGGTCCTTGGGGCTAGACTCCTGGCATTGACCGTGATCCGATTGCCTTCTGTGTGTTTGTCTGGACTCCGTGGAAACAGTACTTTTCTCCTCCTTTGCACCTCTTCCACCAAGACCTCCAGTGCAGGGTCTCAGAACATTGGAACATGCTACCTGCTCTGTCATAACATTTTTCAGTGTTCTTCCACACCACAGTGATTTGTACAAGAATATCCACCAACTGCTCCAGCCACAAAGTATCTCCTCTTTGTCATGCTCACAAAAGGAACAGTTATGAACTAAAGTGAACTCGAGCAATTATGAACTGTAAAAATGAACTGGTGAATTAAACTCCAAAAAATTGACATATTTTGCTGCGGACAAGATGGAGTAAGAGGACAGGTGACCCCTCCTGTACTGAAAATATACATCATAACATTTGGAGACTAAGTTCATTATTACATCTACACTAGTCCTGGGGAAGACACATTAAAATATTAAACAGGCCATTCGATGCTGAGTGGCTCCTACCTTCAAGAATTGGGCTCACAAAGACCTTCACAGACAGAGTGACTCCAGATGCAAAGCCAAGATAATAGGTGGGAAATAGCACCACTTTATCACGATAAACCACATTCCAACCCCATTGTGTAACAATGGCCCAATGTTCAAAGACATTGAATGGACACACCAGGGACAGTATCTATGGTCACCTGACCAAAACCAGCCTGATAAGCATTTTTCTGAAAAAAAGAGATTTCTCTAAGAGGGAGCCAGCGAGGAAGCTGAGACATCCATTACAGCCAAGACTAAGACTCTGCCTGTACATCTTTAAACCACTGAGGCAGAAACTCCAATGGTAACCTTGAAAACTCCCCATCTGAGAAATTTTAACGATTGTCCACTGACCTTCAATGAGGAATGTACAATACTTCAGTGAAACAAAAAAAGGAATATTAGGCCTGCAACACTATTATAAGTTCCTCCCAGAAAACCAAGAAGGTTTCAAAATGAACTCTTTTTACAACCATCGGACTTAAATGCATGCTATCCTCTAATCACTATCTTTTCTTGTGTGTGTGCATGTGTGTTGCTGTGTGAGTGAGGTTGCAAACATTTTTGGGGATTGTTTAATAAATAGTTATCTTTCTTTTTAAATCTATGAGAAAACCTGTTAATTGTCTGCTTATTTGAACTTTAAAATACTCAGGGACTAAAACACTACTCTTTAAAAAAAAAACTCTATCTGTAGTCAGTTGAGGGGTGAAGAGTAGAAATCACCCATACCATTTTCCACCTTTCAGTAACACCTTTAAGAGGTGCAGGCTGGCTTTAATAGTGCAGACCAACTTTAACTCGTTCTAGCCTCTCACAATTTTGGGGCCCCTGCTGAGGCATGCAACCACTCAACAGCATTGTTAGCATTGGCTGCATGCTACAATCATGGTAATGAACAGGCAATAGATGGTTGGCATGCTGCCTGTATCACATTAAATGGGTGCAGGATAATCACGCATTGGGAGCTCCACATCCATTTTTAGGATCTTTCAAATTTAGCATGTACTTCTCCTTATTTACTCTATTAAACCCTGTCATGATTTTGAGCACCACAATCAAAACTTCTCTTAAAGATCTCCTTTAAGATGAACAGTCCCAACTTTCCTCATCTTTTCACATAATCAAAGTCCCATGTATCTGGTACCATTTGAGTAAATCTCTTTTGCATCCTCTATAAATCTTTGACATTCTTCCTAATGTGTGGTGCTCAGAAGTGGACACATTAGTCCAGCTGGGACCTGACCTTGATTTACAAAGATTTAATATATCTTCCTTGATTTTGCATTGTATGCCTCCGTTCATGAAGTTATGTGCCTCGTATGTTTTTTAACAGCCTTCTCAACTCAACCCCCTTCAAAGATTTGTGTATGCACAACCCAGTTCTCCCTGTTCCTGCACCATCTTTAAAATTGTACCATTTAGTTTTGTCATGAAAATCCTATATGCCAAATGAGAAATATTAATTTCATTGGTTGGAAGCTTGCATTAAACTTTTACTGGAACTTCTTAGAAGTAACTTTTTACAAAGTAGACTGGCAGCCAAGATGGCCACTGCAATTTACATTTGAAACAGGAAAAGAACCAACTGGAGATGACAAGTCTGATTCAACCTAACCAGAAGAATGGTGTGCTCTCATGATTAAATTACCTGGAATAACCTTATCCGCACAGCTGTCAGGGCCATCTACACCCATTGACTTTGAAAGAGCCAACCCCCCTCCAAGTGTGACTGGACAGCTTGAGGTGTAGCACCCTGAATTTCAGAGAGGTTCCAGAAAGACCTAATTAAAACAACAAAGGGGCTTGATGGAGTCATGTGACTGCCTGCACAGCTCTGGAGAGACTGTAAGCTTTGTCACACAGAAAGCAAAGTAACTGAAAAGTCATCAATGAAGCAGGTCTCTCTTTCTCCCTCTCTCCCCAGTAAAGATCAAGAGATGACTTGGCTGCAACTGGGAAAGCCCCTCAAACCTACAGACTGCCACAGCCAGCAACCAGGGAACAAGAATCAAACCCCTCTACTGCCTTCAGGAGCCCAGAGAGAAGTAAGCCCACAACCGTGCACGTGGCCCAGCGAGGACTTCAGGAATACAACTTCAGCTGAGGACTTGAGATTTAAAACTGTATTTAAATTCCACTTATTCTGGACTTTACTCCAACCACCAAATCTGTTTTCCTTCTGTTATCTATTTGTGTGCGTGTGTGCGACTCTTGTGTGAATGTGTGCGTGACCCTTGTGTGAATGTGTGCGTGAGTGTGTAGCATATTTTAGTAATTTTAAATGGGCTATAGTGTTGTGTAATAAACTTACACCTTTCTTGTTTAACTCAAGAAATCTGTCTGGTTCTTTTGCAATTACATTAGAGGAATAGGAGCAAGCGCTGACGGCAGTGGTAAGTTCAACCACTGTGTTAAATAGGATAAACCCTGAAGCAGTGAAACCAGAGAAGGGCCGAAAGGAGAGCCTGAGTCCCCCTCCTCACCTGGCCGTAACAGTTTACACTGCCTCTCCTCATTCTTCCTACCAAAATGCATGACTTCAAACTTGTTTGCATTAAATTTCATCTGCCACATACCTGCCCATTTGATCAGTCTGGCTGTGTCCTCCTGCAGTTTGTTACTATCTCCTCACTGTTAACTACATTTCTGAGATTCATGTCATTTGTAAACTTTGAAATGATGCTCTGTTTACCTAAGTCCAGGTTATTAATATACATCCTAATACAGACCACTGGGGCACAACGCTATGTTGCCCTCCAGTCTGAATAACAACTGTTCACCACTGCTTTTTATCAAATTTTACACCAGGTATTTATTCAACTTCCTCTTGCGTTTGTTGATACAATGGGGATAATTTTCACCTTAAACAGTAAACTGGTGGGCAATCCCCTTTGCCACAATACCACCCAAGTACTGAAGTTGAAAACAACCCCTCTCAGTCCCCAATGCCTTCCTCAGTCTGTTTAATGGGAAACTCTATGTAAGGAATTGGGAAAGTTAAAACTTTAATTCCATATCTTCTTTGGCCTCCTTATCTCAAGAGATAATGGATACGCGCCTGGAGGTGGTCAGTGGTTTGTGAAGCAGCGCCTGGAGTGGCTATAAAGGCCAATTCTAGAGTGACAGGCTCTTCCACAGGTTCTGCAGAGAAATTTGTTTGTCGGGGCTATTGCACAGTTGGCTCTCCCCTTGCGCCTCTGCCTTTTTTCCTGCCAACTACTAAGTCTCTTCGACTCGCCACATTTTAGCCCTGTCTTTATGGCTGCCCGCCAGCTCTGGCGAACGCTGGCAACTGACTCCCACGACTTGTGATCAATGTCACAGGATTTCATAACAGAATAAATTAGATAACAGAATAATCTGAATAGAGAAACATAAAAGTTAACAATGAATTTCTTAATTAAAGACAGATCCCATCACAATTAGATTTATTTGAAATAGTTACAGACACTACATTAAGGTACCACTAAAATGTACAAATTTAAATTATTTCACAGAAGACTATTTACAAAAATCCAAAATGTAAAGTTCCTGCTTCACCACTTTTAAAAGATAGCTGGTTGCCTTTTGTAGATAATGGTAGGACACAGAGGTAGGAGTTTCGCTAGGTTGCCCTTGTTTTATAAACATAATTCATCCAAAACAATCCAAACCAGCACAAAAGATTGATGAATTTCAGTGCAAATTACCTCCAGGGCAAACTGAGTTTCCACGATCTTTTGCATTAGTTTCAAAAACATTGCTCTGGAAGCTGGCCACTCCCACAAAACTGGCAGTGTCCCAAGAACGAATTAATCACCATGGCAAGTTTCCGATAATTGTATTTGTTTGCTACCCTTCGAAGAGGCTCTTAAAATTGAGCATTTCTTTAGGGATAAGGAAACTAACAGGCACGTTTTAAAAGTTTTTTTAAAAATTTAAACACTGCAGACCAGTTAGTTTAACGTCTGTCATTGGGAAATTGTTAGAATCCATTATTAAGGAAGTAATAACAGGACATTTAAAAAATCAAAACGCAATCCATCAGAGTCAGCATGGTTTTATGAAGGGTAAATCGTGTTTGACTAATTTGCTAGAGTTCTTTGAAGCTGTAACAAGCAAAGTGGATAATGGAGATCCTGTAGATGTAGTATATCTGGACTTCAAGAAGGCATTTGATAAGGTGCCGCACAAAAGGTAAATACACAAGGTAAGATCACATGGGGTTAGGGGCAGTTTATTAGCTTGGATAGAGGATTGGCTAACCAACAGAAAACAGAGATTCGGGATAAATGGGTCTTTTTCTGGTTGGCAAGATGTAACTAGTGGGGTGCCACAGGGTTCGGTCCTTGGGCCCCAACTATTTACAATATATATTAATGACTTGGATGCAGGGATAGAAGGTACTATAGCCAAATTTGCAGATGACACTAAAATAGGTGGGATAGTAAGTTGCAATAAGGCAATAAGAAATTTACAAATGGATATGGATAGGTTAGGTAAATGGGCTAAAATTGGGCAGATGGAGTTTAATGTGGATAAGTGTGAGATTATCCACTTTGGTCGGAAGAATAGAAAGGCAAATTATTATCTAAATGGAGAGAAACTTCAGAATTCTTTGGTGCAGAAGGATCTGGGTGTCCTCGTGCATGAATCGCAGGAAGTTAGTATGCAGGTACAGCAGGTGAAAAGGAAGGCAAACGGAATTTAGGCATTTATTGCTCAAGGAACAGAATATAAAAGTAAGGACGTATTGCTGCAACTGTACAAGGCATTAATGAGACCGCACCTGGAGTATTGCGTACAGTTTTGGTCCCCTTACTTGAGGAGAGATGTAGTTGCATTGGAGGCAGTTCAGACGAGGTTCACTAGATTGATTCCAGGGATGAGGGGTTTGTCTTATGAAGAGAGATTGAGCAGTTTAGGCCTTTACTCTCTGGAGTTTAGAAGAATGAGAGGAGATCTAATTGAGATATATAAGATGATTGAGGGGATTGACAAAGTAGACGTAGAGAGGATGTTTTCTCTTGTGGGGCAATCTAGAATGAGAGTTTAAGGATAAGGGGTAGCAGATTTAAAACAGAGATGAGGAGAAATTACTTCTCTCAAAGGGTCGTGTATCTGTGGAACTCACTAACCCAGAGTGCAGTAGATGCTGGGACATTGAGTAAATTTAAGGAGGAGATAGACAGATTTTTAATTAGTAATGGGTTGAAGGGTTATGGAGAACGGGCAGGAAAGTGGAGTTGAGGCCAAGATGAGATCAGCCATGATCGTATTGAATGGCAGAGCAGGCTTGAGGGGATGAATTGCCTACTCCTGCTCCTAGTTCTTATGACCTTATGACCTATTTACTAAGAAACTGGCTGCTGTGCATCAATGTAACTTGTAAATGGTTCTGCACAGTTTCTTTTTTTAAGTTGTTTTCAGTTATTCAAAACCTGGTTACTCACAGGTAACGAACTTGACACTCTGATCAAAATTGCTTATTTTTTGTGATAACCCATTTTTAGCAGTATTAATCAACTCAAATACATCAAGGAATATTTATAATGCAAAATTGAAAAGAACAACATTCTAAGTGCTGCCTCATTAAGCTGATTCATGGAAGATTTTTCAAATGGGTTTGAGTGGAAACTTGTGAAAAAAATCTTCTTAAAATTAACACAGTTTTGAGTGTAATTTGTGCCTGGATCACCGATTGTGGCCAAAGCAGAAACCCTTAGCCCAGATGTTCACTGACGTAGGTAATATTTTGAACAACAACCCCCCTCGGGCAATAGAGTGAGTTAGACCTGGGATGGTGATGATTTCAGCCAAGTGATATCTGCTTCTGGAAATCAGAGGTGTTACCCTCAAACCAATGTTTAGGTCTAAAATAAAAGCAAAATACAGCACTTGCGGGAAATCTGAAATAAAAATAGAAAGTGCTGGAAATACTCAGCAGGTCTGGCAGCATCTGTGGAGGGAGAAGCAGAGTTAACGTTTCAGGTCTGTGACCTTTCATCAGAACTGGCAAACATTAGAAAAGAATTAGGTTTTAAGCAACTGAAGCGGGTGGGTTGGGTGGGGATGGTGGGGAAGAGAACAAAAAGGGAGGTGTGTGATAGGGCAGAGGGCAGGAGAGATTAAAAAACAAAGTTGTCTTGGGACAAAGGCAAAGAGTCTGTTAATGTGGTTCTCGGAGGGTATCGCGACAGGGCTCTCTTCCACTCCACCAGCCTCCACATCCAAAGGATCATCCTCTGCCATTTCCGCTACCTCCAGCATGATGCCACCACCAAACACATCTTCCCTTCCCCTCCCCTGTCTGCATTCCGAAGGGATGGGTTTGATAAGGTTCCCCATGGTAGGCTGATGGAGAAAGTGAAGTCGCATGGGGTCCAGGGTGTACTAGCTAGATGGATAAAGAACTGGCTGGGCAACAGGAGACAGAGAGTAGCAGTGGAAGGGAGTTTCTCAAAATGGAGACGTGTGACCAGTGGTGTTCCACAGGGATCCGTGCTGGGACCACTGTTGTTTGTGATATACATCAATGATTTGGAGGAAAGTATAGGTGGTCTGATTAGCAAGTTTGCAGACGACACTAAGATTGGTGGAGTAGCAGATAGTGAAGGGGACTGTCAGAGAATCCAGCAGAATATAAATAGATTGGAGAGTTGGGCAGAGAAATGGCAGATGGAGTTCAATCAGGGTAAATGCGAGGTGATGCATTTTGGAAGATCCAATTCAAGAGTGAATTATACAGTAAATGGAAAAGTCCTGGGGAAAATTGATGTACAGAGAGATTTGGGTGTTCAGGTCTATTGTTCCCTGAAGGTGGCAACGCAGGTCAATAGAGTGGTCAAGAAGGCATACGGCATGCTTTCCTTCATCGGACGGGGTATTGAGTACAAGGGTTGGCAGGTCATGTTACAGTTGTATAAGACTTTGGTTCGGCCACATTTGGAATACTGCGTGCAGTTCTGGTCGCCACATTACCAAAAGGATGTAGATGCTTTGGAGAGGGTGCAGAGGAGGTTCACCAGGATGTTGCCTGGTATGGAGGGTGCTAGCTATGAAGAGAGGTTGAGCAGATTAGGATTATTTTCATTAGAAAGACGGAGGTTGAGGGGGGACCTGATTGAGGTATACAAAATCATGAGAGGTATAGACAGGGTGGATAGCAAGAAGCTTTTTCCCAGAGTGGGGGATTCAATTACTAGGGGTCACGAGTTCAAAGTGAGAGGGGAAAAGTTTAGGGGGGATATGCGTGGAAAGTTCTTTACGCAGAGGGTGGTGGGTGCCTGGAACGCGTTGCCAGCGGAGGTGGTAGACGCGGGCATGATAGTGTCTTTTAAGATGTATCTAGACAGACACATGAATGGGCAGGAAGCAAAGAGATACAGACCCTTAGAAAATAGGATTGTTACCTCCGCGACACCCTGGTCCACTCCTCCATCACCCCAGACACCTTATCCCCTTCCCACAGCCCTTCCCAAGCAATTGCAGGAGGTGTAATACCTGCCCTTTTACCTCCTCTCTCCTCACCATCCAAGGCCCCAAACACCTTCCAGATGAAGCAGCGATTTACTTGTACTTCCTTCAATTTAATATACTGTATTTGCTGCTCACAATGTGGTCGCCTCTATATTGAGGAGACCAAATGTAGGTTGGATGACCACTTTGCGGAATACCTCCTCTCAGTCCGAAAGTATGATCCCGAGCTTCTGGTCACTTGCCATTTCAACCTCCTCCCCCACCTGCTCTCATGGCAACATTTCTGTCTTTGGCCTTTTCCATTGTTCCAGTGAGCATCAACACAAGCTTGAGAAGCAGCACTTGATCTTTCGATTAGGCACTCTACCGCCTTGCGGACTGAACATTGAGTTCAGTAACTTCAGAGCATGACTAGCCTTTTTTTATATTTTTATATTTTTTATTTTATTGTATTTTTTAACCATGTACCTGTTTTTCATGTGGACAGAGCTGCTCATTATTCCACTATTAACAGTCTCACTGGACTAATGCTTTGTCTTTCATCACAAGCATTAACACGCTCTTTGCCTTTGTCCCAGGAAAGCATTGTTTTTTAAGCTCTCCTGCCCTCTGTCCTCCCCTTTTGTTCTCTTCCCCATCACAATCCGCCACCCCCTCCATACCCTTCACTTGCTAAAATCCTAATTCTCTTTTAACCTTTGCCAGTTCTGATGAAAGGTCACAGACCTGAAACATTAACTTTGCTCTCTCTCCACAGATGCTGCTAGACCTGCTGTGTATTTCCAGCACTTTCTGTTTTTATTTCAATGTTTAGGTCTATTGGGCTTCATATTGGCAGTCAGTGATTGCACAGAGAGGCAGTAGTCATCACAACACAAACACATTAACAATAGCAATATTTAGTGTAAAACCTAATAGACATAGATATCCTTTGACAAGGGCTAGGAATTTCTACACTTTATATATATAGCACATCTTTCTGCCCAAGCAACATGACCTTGTATCAAGATAATAGTGCAGTAAGTAAAAATGTTTGTATGTGAAGAGCAACAAATCACACTAGAAATAGAAGACTGCAATGTGCCTATTTGTTGAGCCCTGATACTATTGCGAGATCAACATTGTTCATTGATTAACAGCACAATTCTGCATTAACACTTCAATCAGTCCCAAGCATTGCAGCATCAACAATAACTCAGGAACAGCTGTTCTTAGTCATTTAGAAGTGCTTAAATACTGTAGGGAATGGTCCAACCTTGCCTCATTATGTCTCCCCCTCCCCCACCCCCCCTCACAATCCATCCAATGCTAAATCAGAAACCTAGAATTAACAAAATGGCAGACAAATTAAAAGTCTAGCCACACAGTGCTGATTTATTCTGCTCTGAACCAACTTTAGATCTCCTCTGAGGGAAGAGTTGAGATTTTGTTGGAATTTGTAGAAGGCAAGTTCAGGACTGTTGTCAGCGAGTATTTCTTTAATGCAAAGAGTGATCACTATCATCATGTCTAAAAGTTACAACTTTGAACCCCTTGCAGAACGTTAAGGGGTTGAATTTCTATGGAGGTTCTCCTGATTGTCCGCTGTAACTTTGTGGACAATATACATGAACCCCAGAGAAATGGCATATTTATCGTTTACTCAGTTTCTCCAAGTTTTTATTGTTGTTTTGTCGTTAGAGAGCTTCAAAAGTGGTAATTTTTAGGATTGTGTAGAATTATTACACAGGAACTATGCCTTTATACAGGACACGGGAGTCACATGATGGTAGCCTCAATGATGTAAGGCCAAATAAAATGTGTGATTCCCAGAGCCAATAAAAATTGAACAAGTTCCTACAGTGTGATACAGATTATCATTTGAAGATGAGATGGGTAATCGCACTTTTTCCACTTTCAGCAGCAGTCACATGTGTCTCATTGAGGTACTTCACATCCATAATGACTAATATTAAATCATATACATTATTAATTACAATATAAACAGAAAGAAACAGGGAAATATTGGGTAGCAGAATGGTGTGAAGCATCCAAAAAAATAAGAATATTCATTATGCATTACATTGTATGGTTTTGGCACTGGACTAGCAACCAAGAGGTCATGAGTTCAAAACACACTGTGACAAGCTGTAAAATTGAATTCAATAAGTCTTGTGATTTATGGGCTGGCACGCAGAAAAATGATCATGAAAGCTGCCGGATTGTGGTAAAAAACCAACCAGTTCACTCACGTCTTTCAGGACAGGGAACCTGTCTGGTCTGGTTTATATGTAACTTTAATCCCACATTGCTTGGTTGATTCTTAATGCCCTCAGGGCAACTAGAAATGGGTAGTAAATATAGTTTTGCCAGTATTGCCTACATTCCAAGAACAAATATTTAAAGAAATTTTAAACAGCCATGATTTCAACAAAAAATGTATTTGGCATTTTTTGTGTTTCGGTAGGAAGAAGAATCAGAAGAGGTGTACCCTAATTTTGCCACATCTATGTGACAAGCGAATGAACTGATGTACTTCAAAACATTTTACATAATTGTGTTATGTGTTTAAAAACAAAACAAAAAACACTTTTCTCATGAAATAGTTCCTCCCTGAAGAAGAATGTGTAAAAGCATTGCTAAACAAAGACCAAGCCTGCAAATCCTTGGCTTGAGGTTGATGTGTTTAAGGTTATGAGAACATCATGTTGCAAGTAATAAAATCTTAGCAGTTCCTCCTTTCTGGGACAGTTATTGAATCCATCCAGAGTGAGCTGGAAAAGAACAAACAATGATTTTCATCCAAATAAAGGTTTTAAATACAAGATTGGCTTTACCTGAGAGAAATGTATGAGATAAAGGGAAATTCCAAGGATAACTAAGGTGTCCACTGCAATACATAACACTAAAGATAAGTTATTGTATTGTTTTGGATGCTCTCCAGTTTCCATGTTAGCTTTTTTATTGTTAATATACCAATTATTCTAAGAGTAAAGTATTGTAGATTTTCCATGTGGTGAATTAAAATAACATCTAGTGAGACCAGCAATAAATTCTCTCAGACCCATCGCTGTGTCCTCCCATCCATGGATACCATTGTAAGATGGGTTGAGTGGTGCAACAAAAAGAAAATGAGCAAATTAATGGTTCTGAGGAAGGGCCAACACCTGAAACACTAACCTGCCTTTTCTCTTTACCTACAATGGCTGACTGTTCTGCATTTACACCATTTTCTTTTTCAATTTATGGAGTTACCAAATAACATTGATTCAAACAGACATTGAACAGTGTTGTGTAGGTTCCATGCAATGCTGGTTTATTTGCCATGACTGGGCATGTATTCTCCTTATAGCATTTTCATAACATTCATGGTGATGAAGATCTGTAACTCCTCTTGTGCATGTCCAGGGTCAGGGCCAGAACTTAGACCATGAGTCGGACATATCAGGTCATGGCCTTTGATCTGGGCATCATGGATCTTGCACCTGCCCTTACAAGGGCAGAGGTCGGAGGAGGGGATCTGGGGACTCTCATCATTGGAAGTTCCCATGTCCTCAGCCCAGCATGTCATTGGTGGAGGCACAGGCATACTAAACTGCCTAGGACATGGCCTGGACCCCTTGAAGATTTCAAACGCTTCCAGTGTATTTTGGCCCCCTTATGAAGAAGCAATTGGATAGCATAATTTTAGTTTTTGCAGGGACCCCCAGCAGCCCCTCCAGAGTGGGCTGACTTCAGCTGGAATTTTTGGTGAAGGCAGGCACCTGAGATGTGCCCCTAGTGGGGCAGGCCCCTGCCAGAGTTATGTAAATTAGATTACCTTTGCCCAGCCATGCACATTCAGTGCCAGTGGTTTCCAGGGAGTGCATGCTGCACATGCTGGGATGCAGTCACCCCACCACCAGCACCTCAACTCCCCACCCCCACATCGACAGTGTGTTTATATCAAATATTACCTCAACTGAGATTGATGGAACAAAATGTAGGCTAGGTTAGAAACTGAATGGGGCATCAGGACTTAGTTTGTGCTTGGATAGAGAAATAATCAAGTTGCAACTCCGGCAAATATTGTTTGCTTTACAAAGGGCAATTTTCATTGGAAATAGGGGTGGACACCTCTGACAACTGAGCCTTGCTCACCTTGGAAGGGATTGTAGCTGTCAGCTGATGATCTGATATCTCCTTGTTATCCAGGATTTCTGGGATTTTGCCCAGGTGAGAGGGAATGACAGACTAAAAGCTGTCGTCTAAATGAGGCAGGATGGCACATTTTCTGAAAGTGCAACAATATCGAGGGGTACAGGGGTGTCCTAAAGAATGCCCAAGCCCCTAGATCAAGCCCTTTTCTGGTTGGAGGATTTGAGAGGGTGAGGCCGGAATCACACATGAGTCATAAGGCAAGTCCTTTTTCTTTCTCACAGGTTATGAACAGCAACACTTAAGGTCCCAAACAAGGGCCACTCTTATCTTCTCAGATCTAGGCCTTGCTGGAAGTGGGCCTCCATCAGGGAAGCATCTTAGCTATGCAAATGATCTGAAATCATAAATCTTTCTGACCAACACTAGGTACAGGTCCTGGAAGAAAATTGGCCCTACTGTGTGTGAAAGCATCCACTATTGCTGACACAGAAATTAAAAAGTATGTTGACAGAGAGATACAGATAGATAGATTAATAAGGGGAAATGAGACCAATAAGAATGGTGAATAATAGAAAAGACAGCTCAACAGCAGGGAAAGAAAGACCAGGCTAGAAGGAGATGAAGAAGTGAGAGAGATAATGGGCAGAAAAGAATGGCTGGCAAAACAATTAGTACAGATAGACATTTGGTCAAACAAAATGGGCGGAAAATGAAAGTAAAGGCAGAAATGCTGTTTTAAGCATATAGTTGTGTATTTGTACTGAAACCTAGTATTTGTTTCCCTTCATTCCTGACCTGGATTTAGCCATCAGGATGAAACATAGGCTTCACATATTGTGCAGCGCCATTACACGTGGATTCTTATATTTCTACCTTAAGCAAACAATCTGAAAAAAGGCCTGCAATATTAATGCTGTTAACTTCTTTAGTTTGGGGAATAACGGCTAAACTAATAATTGATAAATGCTTAGTGTATCATTCCAGCTCTGGAGTGTGCATATTTGACCGCTGATGAGCAGATTAAGGTGTACATGGGCCTTTTTTACATGTGAGAACATATGAAAACCACAAATAAAAAGCATAGTGCTGTGAATGCCAGAGAGTTGAAACAAAAACAAACAAGGCTGTAAACACCTAGCAGGCCAGTCAGCATCTGTAGATCAGCATGTGTGTGTGTCTAGACAGTCATCTGTTTTCCCACATACCACAGGTGCTGAGGTCAGCATAACTGTACTGACTTCCTCATAGGGTTGCCAACTCTCTAAGATTGTCCTAAAATCTCCAGGAATTAAAGATTGATTTCCTGGACACTGCTTCCAGAATCTCTGGAGAAAAATCATAGGAGCATTACAAACTGTATGATTCCTTCCATTTATTTTGAACTTTTATTTATTATAAAAATATTTGAGGTAGGGGAAAAGTCAAGAATCATCCATTCGGCTAACAAAGAATCTGTTTTCCATTTGGCATGGGAAGGCAGTCTGTGTGATAATGGATATGTCAGGTAACCAATGGCAGAAGTGTAGGGCAGAGCAGTTGGAGACAGGAAATGCATGTGATGAAACCTCCAGGAATATGTCCAACCAGAGTTGGCAACCCTATTTCCTCTTTTTGTGGCCTTCCTGTAAACAAAGGAAATAGCACATAATGTTGTCACAGTGAACACATCTTCTATGTTTCACAGCAAAGCACAGACACTCCTTTCAACTTGATGACAGTGAAAAGCATTGCCACAATGAATGACTGTGAATATCAAAATAGAAGACCTAGTCCAAAACATAAGGAGATAATTAGATGCATGATTCTACAGTTTTGGGAAATGCTGAGGTTTGTAAAGATGAAGATGCTCCTGGTCTATATAATCACATACATTCAGTTATAAATATGGGAAGAGGAAGTTAGTACAGACATGCTCAAATCAGCACCTGTGGTATGTGTGAAAACAGTTGGCTGTCTGAATACACACATACACACAAACACTTTGGAGGATATTAAAAAGCTTGATGAGACAACACAGGGTAAGTCATTGATCATGGATGAGGAAGGAGCTAAGAAAGTGCATAAAGAAGGGCTGGGTGTTACTGCACAGAGGTACAGCTTGGCTCAGACCCTGCTGAGTCACTTTATGGTTCCAGTCTCATTGATGAAATGGAATATATTTCACAAGGATGAACTGATGAGCAAGTCACAAACCTCATTCCATAAGATGATGCAAACTTGTCTGGATGAAGTTACAGATTCTACTTTCCAGTTGGGAATGTTGTGGAACAAGAGTCCTTTGCTACATAGACTGCTATTGAGCAACATAGCATCTGCAGAGGCATGCAAGCAAGAAATATAGTGGATCAAATGATGATGTGGAGGTTTATTAGTCCAAGGTGCAATCATAATCAGTGGGGAATTCAGAAATTTTGGAGCAGGACAATAGTTTGCATATGGAGAGCAGTGCCACAGTCAGGTCTTCAGAAGTGGCCCACATACACAAACAAAGCAATGGGCACCTGTATCTCATATCAACTCCCGTTTCTTGCCAGCACTTGCCTTTGGCAAAGTGACAAAATGAATATCACAACATATGTAGACCTCCCCAGCCAATTAAGACAGACATTTCCTGCACTATGGCAAAACGCTGGGACCCTGCGACCTTAGGGGGAGCAGTCACATGTTCATCAGAAGTTTTCTTGAAAGCTTCCAAGCCTGCAACTTTCAGTACCTTAGAAGTAGTACAGTGGAAGGAATACCTGCAACACTACATGAAGGACCAGGTGACAATAAACATATTACACACATACACTCGTATTAATAAAACTAATTTTCAAGACCATAAAGATTGTAGCCATTAGTTAACAATGCAAAATTAAGGAGATTAAATTGATTTGAACATTATAATAGATAAAAAGCATTTAGGGGTTGCATTTCCACAGGGATTTTCCCAATTGTCCTCCAAAAATGGTGTTTGCACTATTTCCCAGGGTTTCACTAGACCTTTCACTGAGCTTATGGCAGACAATTGTCAGAACCCCCATGGAACTTAATGGTGTAAGTTTTGTGCCAACGAAGCAGCTGGGCAAACATAGTTAAAATATGTTTACAAAGTTCTGCATTCTGTGCTTCTGCTTGTACAGAGCATCACTCGTGCAGATCTTGAGAAAAAATGGTTGTCACATAAGACAGTTCAAGCACTGGCTGGTGTGCTCCAAAGGTCCCCCTTAATTTTCTTCCCGAGGCAACTTTAAGAGATTGAGCAAAGGTTAGCACCCACTCTGTTATTTTTAACTAACAAAATCACTACAGCTTAGCTCACAAATGTTGTATGAGCTAGCTGTAATTCTCAGACCAAATAAAACAACTTAAATAGAAGAGGCTGCTTCCCTCCGCATCACATACTAAAAGGGCTGATAGGCAATTCATGAAAAATGGGGA
The DNA here is from genome assembly GCF_036365525.1 of Heterodontus francisci. Classification (NCBI taxonomy): domain Eukaryota; kingdom Metazoa; phylum Chordata; class Chondrichthyes; order Heterodontiformes; family Heterodontidae; genus Heterodontus; species Heterodontus francisci. The sequence continues at coordinate 92,473,748 of NC_090373.1, forward strand.
GCTAAAAAAAACCTTGTCACAGGCTTATTAACTTTGTTGGATAGAATTAACAGTGTGGGCACTAACCTTTGCTTATAATCTTAGATTGTCAGCAGGGTACTGTAGGGTGCAATACAAATAAAAATTCAATTTCAGATCTCCCAGTGAGACCCACTTTTAGTTAATGAAAATTAATGCAAGATAACTAAATATTTCCAGAGCACTGTGACACAAGAGCACATTTAGAAGATATGCAGATGATTGTGTTGCAATTCTTGACCTGATCATATTGACAGAAGGAAACAAACGAACACCTACTATTTTGAAATGAATGAGAGGCTTTGAGGGGATTTGAGTATGGGAGCTAGTAGCTGAAGGTATTTAGAGACACTGCCGCATAGAGAGAGCAGCATGTATATGAATAAAAGGTATGAAAATAGTTGAATTGTATTTTTTGTGTATGTTTGCAGTCTAGTCTTTAGGGGAAAGTATGTAGGAGAAGCAAACCATACAGAAAGCACAAGAAAAGTTTGAAAGAAATTTGACACTTGAAAATAGCACAATACAGAGGTTGCAACTGGTTGAAAATAGCACCAGTAGAAAAGTGACCATAGATTATTGGTCCATACATGTGGTTATAAACATCAATAAACTTCACAGAGTCAGCACCTCACGTCTTGTTTGAGTTTCTTTTTAATTATTAATTTTGTAGAATTTAATTTCTTGTATGTGACCTGAAATTTAGTTACAAGCATGTTCATTTAAAGATTTGCTTCTTTGAAATATTACAAACAGCAGCAAAGTATAAAAATAGATACTGTTCTTTTATTGTACTCTTTTCACCCTGATGTAAAATTTTAAGTTCAATATTTATTTGATGTTTAATTTATTTCCCATTACTACAAGCCGACTGAGAGGCCAGCTAAGCAATGATGTCTCATAGACCTAGTTAAAATGATAATCATTGGTACTATTAAGTATACATGTCAGAAATATGTAAACGCCAAAGAATAAGCTATTTCCTGGAATGGTGTTCATCATATTTATTTCTAGATTAAAGACAGCAATAACATTGTTTGCCTTGTTACTGGTAGTTTCCTTTCTAATGTCGCGGGTGACACGATACTGCATTTGTCAATTTTAATGATGTTTGACACAGCACTTCCTTCTGCTTTCATCAGCTGTGTAGGCTCCAAAGTAAGTGATCACATTCGCATTTACAAAGAATTATGCAACTGTGTCTGAATTTTAATTTCATAATTTTTGTCCACATTACAGACATTTTAGAAATGACTTTTGATGTGGCACAAACTTCCCAAAGAAGAAATTCTCAATGGGTAAAGTTTCTTAGGCAATCTGAGCTTGATGTTGTTGCCCATTCTGTTTAAGCTTCCATTTCCACACCTATTTCCAGTATCCTCGATTATGAAGCAAATAACTGACTCATTTTTTGGTGTAAATCCCTCCATAAACTTGTCCCTCCCTTTCTCTGTAACCTTCTTCAGGCCTGTAACCTTCCAAGAACTCTTCATTCCTGCAACTCTAGCTTCTTGTGCAACCTCCATTTCCTTTGTGGCTCAGTTGGCTCTGAGTCACAAGGTTCTGGGTTCAAGTCCCACTCAAGGGCTTGAGTACAAAAATTAAGGCTGACCCTCCAATGCAGTACTGAGGGAGTGCTGCAGTGTTGGAGGTGCTGTCATTCGGATGAGACATTAAACCGAGGACTGGCTTCGGTGGATGTAAAAAATCCCATGGCACAATTTCAAAGCAGAAAGAGGGGTGGGAAGATATCGCTGGTGTCCTGACCAATATTTATCCCTCAATCAACAGCACAGCAACAGATTATATATTCATTATCACATTGCTATTTGTGGGAGTTTGCTGTGCACACACTGGCTGCTGCATTTCCTGCATTACAACACTTAAAAAAAAAAAGCACTTCACTGGCTATAAAGTCTGGTGGTCATGAAAGGTGATATATAAATGAAGGTCTTTCTTTCTATTTATAACTGTGCCTTCAACCATGTAGTAAGCTCTGGAATTCTCCCCCTAAACCTCTCTACCTTTTTCTCCCTTTCTTTGAGATACTCCTTAATACCTATCTCTTTGACCAAGCCTTTAGTCATCCGTCCGAATAACTCCCTCTTTGACTCAGTGCCAAGTGCCCCTGTGAAGTACTTTGGAATGTTTTACTATGTGATATATATGCTGTATAAGTGCAATGATTGTAAAGATTAAGCACAATTTCCCGTTGAAATATTGAGAAATTCATATCTTTCCCTTAGTTTACCCAATGTAAAAAATATGTAGTTCTATCTAAACAGCTTTATTGGATATGTTGACATCCTTCCTGCTATCTGTAAGTTCTCTCACTTGGTTGAAAAATAGCAAATGTCAGTAAGTAATATGATAGCATTGCTTTCAAATGATGTTTGTGTAACTCTGAGACAGATTTTTACTTTACCTGCAGCATAAGTGGAATAGTAGCATCAATCAGATCTGTCCTCCTTATGTCTCATTTATCTTTCTGTAGTAAATACTTTTAGTATTTAGATGTCAAGTGTTCTTCCTTTGTCAAGTGATGCAACATACCACTTTTTGAGCCACTCTAGCTTGAGAAAATTTTCTCCAGCTGTCAAAAGTAGAAGATTACTTAAATTGGAGGCAACAAAGTGGGGACACCAGAAAAGACACTCCTGGTTTTCTGGGGTATTGATCCAATGTTTAAGGTCCCATTTAGTATTTCTTTACAATTGGCTTTTCACCTGTCACATAACGTAAGATGAATCTCTCCCACTGTACCACCAGGAAAGTGGGTGCACACACACCTCTACACTTACAGGGATCAAATTTTGACATTGCACCAAACTAACTAGTCTGCCAACACCACCAAGGAAAAGAGAAACACTCTCTGCCAGTGGAATATCAGGGATTGGAACCCCAAATACAAAGACACACGTGCATGTGCACATTGACCACTAGGGTAATGGGCTGATGCTTAGTTACCAACCAGAAGGGAGATGGATATACTGGTCACTACTGTTCAGGGGAGGCAGACATGGGAATCAAACTGCAGCACTAGATTACCACAGTTCAGATGCTCTTCCCCACATTCCCACACTTCCCAGAAACACATTGGTTAATGTCTCAGAAATTAATCAGAGATGTCACCTGCACTTCAGTTTGACAATTTGACACTTTAATATATATCACATAGAGTCATTACAACACAGAAGGGGGCCACACGGCCCACTGGGTCAATGCCTGCTCTCCGTAGAGCAATTCAATCAGTCCGATTCCCCCACGCAATGCCTGGAGTCTTGCGAGTTTAATTCTCTCAAGTGGTCATCCAATTTCCTTTTGAAATCATTCATTGTCTCCGCTTCCACCACCTTCATAGACAGCAAGTTCCAGGTCATTACCACTTGCTACGTAAAAAACTTCTTCTTCACATCCTTTTGCATCTCTTGCTCAAAACCTTAAATCTGTTTCTCCTAGTCCTAGTCCCATCAGCTAATGGGAATAGCTTTTCTTTGTCTACCTTCTCAAAACCTGTCAGATCTCTAACAAATCTCCCCTCAATTGCCTTTGCTCCAAGGAGAACAATCCCAGCTTCTCCAGCCTAACCTTGTAGCTGAAATCCCTCATCCCTGGAAGCATTCTGGTAAATCTCCTCTGCACTCTCAAGGACCCTCACAGCCTTCCAGAAGTGTGATGACCAGAACTGGAGGCAATATCGAGATGTGGCCTGATCAGAGCTTTATATCGGTTTAGCATAACTTCCCTATTTTTGTACTCAATACCTCTATTTATGAAGCCCAAGATCCCATATACTTTGCTAACTACTCTCTCGATAAATTCCGCCACCTTCAAAAATCTCTGTACATGAAGCCCCAGGTCCCTCTGACCCTGTACACTCTTTGGAACTGTGCCATTTAGTCTATATTGCCTCTCCCTTTCCCTTCTGCCAAAATGCGTCACCTCACACTCCAACTGCCACTTGCCTGCCCATTCTGTTAGCATATCTATGTCCTACTGCAGTTGATTGGTATCACCCTCAATACCTCCAAATTTGGTATCATGAGTACATTTTGAAATTTTACTCTGTATTCCAGTATCCAAACAATTTAAATATATCAAATAAAGCAGTGGTCCCAGCACTGACCCTTGGGAACACCACTGTTTGCCATCCTTCAGTCTGAAAAACAACCATTTACCACAACTCGCTGTTTTCTGTCCTTAAGCGAATATTTTATCTAAGCTGTCACTGACTCTCCTACTCCATCAGCCTCAATTTTGTTAACCGGCCTTTTATGTGGTACTTTGTCAAACACTTTCTTAAAAATCATATGGGCAATATCCATTGCTTTCCCTTCATCAGCTTTCTCTGTTACTTCATCAAAAAAATCAGATTAGTTAAGCACGATCTGCCTTTTACAAATCCATACTGGCTCGCCTTAATTAACTCAAACCACTCCAAGTGCTTGTTGATTTTTTTCCCCTGATTATTGTTTCTAAAACCTTACCCACCACTGATATTAAACTGACTGACCTTTAGTTACTCGGAATGTTCTTACACCCTTTCTTGAATAAGGGTGCATATTTGTCACTCTCCAATCCTCTGGCTTAGTTTCCCCCATATCTAGGGAAGATTGGAAGATTATGGCAAGCCCTTCTGCTATCTCCACTCCTACTTTTGTAGTAGCCTGGTATGCAAGCCATCTGGACCAGGCGACTTATCCACTCCAAGCATAGCCAGCTTTTCCAGTACATCCTGCCTATCAATTTCCACCCTATCCATTACCTCTAGCATCTCTGCTTCTACCGATATTTTTTTCAGCATCCTTTTCCTGAGTAAACACCGATATGAAGTACTTATTAAGTATTCTAGCCTTGCCCTGTGCCTCTAAGCATATATTATCCTCTTTGTCTCTAAATCAGCCCCACTCCACTTCTTACTATTTACTTGCTATTTACACGCCAGAAGATGATTTTTGGAATCCCTTTTATGTTAACTGCCATTCTGTTTTTATATTCTCTCTTTGTCAGTCTTATTTTCCTCTTCACTTCCCCTCTCAACTTACTGTATTTGTCCTGGATCTCGCTTGAAGAATTCACCTGACATGCATCATACATCCTCTTTATTGTTTTATCATATTCTCTATCTTCCTCATCATCCAAGGAGCCCTTACCTTTCACCCTTGTTGGAATGTATCTAGCCTGTATCTGAAACATCTCCTCCTTAAAGATCACTCATTATTCCATTACAGTTTTTCTTGTAAATTGTTGGTTTCATTTTAGCCTGGCTAGATCCCCTCTCATTGCATTTAAGTTACTTCTCATCCAATTTCGTGCTCTACTTTAGATTGTTGCTTTTGTCCATTGCTAATCTAAACCTTATGATCACTCTTATCCAAGTGTTCTCCCACAAACACTTGGTCCATTTGGCCCACCTCATTCCCCAGTACCAGGTCCTAGTTGGACCGAAAACATACTGGTCAAGTAAATTCGCCTGAACACATTTCAGAAATACCTCCCACTCCTTACCCTCTACTTTAACATAATCCCAATTGATATTTGGGTAATTAAAGTCCCCCAATATCACCACTCTATAGTTCCTTCACAGCTCTGTGATTTTCCTGTAGATTTGCTCCTCTATCTTTCTCACTATTTGGAGGCCTATAGAATGCCCCCATGAATGTGATTATGCCCTTTTTGGTTCTCAGCTCTAACCAAATGGATTCTGTTTTTGCCCCTTCAAGGATATTCTCCCTTTCCAACACTACAATGTTTTCCCTAATCAGTACAGCCACCCACCTCCTTTTTCTCCCTCTCTATCTTTTCTAAACACTTTGGGCGGAATTTCATAATTTGAGCACTGAGATCAGCGGTGAGATGAAAAAACGGTGGCCCGCTCGTGCGGGCAACATGCCATAGAGCCACAGCAATCTTCCGTGCATTTGCATCCCTGGGGCAGGCCACCCGCCACCCCCCCCCCCCCCCGATCACATGGAGGGGGTGGGCTGTCCGTCACTGGCAATGGTGTCAGGTGCCTGTGCGCAGGCGCTGACGCCATTTTTAAAGGGCTGTTAGCCCTACTGTCTGATTTAAATATTTAAAGGTAAATTGAATTAAAATAAATAAATACATCTCTTTTGCCCCTCTCCTATCTTCCCAATAAAAATTAAATTAATTATTTGCCCTTCCCCCCAAAACACTTACCTTTACCATCTGACCTTCCCCCCCGCCCCCCCAAAACTGCACAAACTTTCAACTACAACCCTTCCCACCACCCCCTACATCCATGACATTAATTTGACCCCGATTTCTCCCCCAACACTGAGAAACTTACCCCACCCCTGCCCCACCAGTGTTATGCCTCGTTTCCCTGGATGGGGATCCAAAGGCATGGGAATGCTGGCCGCCGGGCTGAAGATCGCAGTGGGACATCAGGTGGTGAGGTGAGCTTAATTAAATCAATCATTTAAATTAATTTAAATATTCAAATTGGTGTCCTGTCGCCGAGTGGCGGGGGTGAGACTGCCACGAGGTCTTGCCACCACCAGTAATTTCGGGCTGGGTCCCAGTCCTGTTGAGGTGCAGCCCATCCTTTTTTTCCCCAGAACTGGTCCCAATGTCACAAGAATCTGAAGCCCTCCCTCATGCACCGTACCACAAGTCACTCATTGTTCGTCCCAATCTCCTTGGGCTGGATTTTATTAGTGTGCTGTGCTCCGTGGCAGCACACAATGAGAGCAGCGGCCTTCCGACATGGAAGGGCCGCCACACAATCCCCGCGATATTACACGATGGGGCTGATTTAAATAGATGGACGGAGCGGCCGCCTCTGATGACATAGAGGGGAGGCCACAACATCCCCGGCAACGGCATCCAGTGCAACCATGCAGACGCCAGTGCCATTTTTAAAGGGCTTTAAGCCCTTAGAAGTATTTTAATTTTTAAAGGTAAAGTAAGCATTTAGTTTTTGATTGCAAATAATAATGATGTGGAGGCCTTTCCCCAAACCCCTCAATGGTCATTTTATTGCCCGCGATAACCAAAACATGCCATTTTCCCTACCCGAACCTTACCCCCCAACTTTCTAACTTTTGCCCATCAACCCCTTCTCACCATCCCCACATCCAGTCAAAAGTGTTTTCCCCGCTCTCCCACCCCTCCCACCCTGAAAATTATAATCCTCCCCCTCCCCACCAGGTTCTCGCCTCTGAACTCCATATGGCGTGGGACGACCGCCACCAGCATGTAAGTGAATTTGCATCTAATTTGGGCTAATTTAAATAAGTAGATGAAGGCCCCACTGCCAAGCAGCAGGGGTGGGGGGGCCACACTGAGGTCTCCCTGCCTCCGGTAATATGCGGCGGGCCCTTCTTGACATTGGGGGTCAAGGCGGGCCTCACCCCGCAGAATTTTACGGGATGCCCCCCTTCCCCGCCACGACACACGGCGTTGCGGGTCTCCTAAAATTCAGCCCCTTATTTCTACTCTTGCTTGCGTGTGGCACTGGGCCAGAGATTACTACCATCGAGTTCCTACTTTTTTAACATCCTCCCTAACTCCTGAAAATCTGACCGTAAGACCTCGATACCTGCTCTATCTATGTTGGTGGTGCCAAAGTGTACTACAATTTCTGTCTCACTCCCCTAACTATGGAATCTCCTATAATGACTGCATTTCTAATCATTGCTGTTCACTCCTGTGCAGTCCCTTTCCCATTGTTGCCATGGAATGGACTCCACTCCTTCAAGGTGCCATCACTCCCAGCACTCTCCAAAGCTGAGTACCAGTTTGAGAGTGGCACAGACTCTGGGCTAGATTTTATGGGCCTCCCTGAGGCGGGGTCAGAGGTGGGAGGGCCCATAGAATAGCGATGGGTGGTGGGAGGGGTGGTGGAGGGCCCATCACCAAGTGATTTTGTCAGGGGTGGGAAAGGCTGACAACGGCCTTCCTACCCAGAGGCCAAGTGAGGCTCTTAGGTGGCTTATTAATGGCCACTTAAGGGGCTTATCCCACCGCCGCTGGGATCTAACCTGTGGTGGGGCAGTGCCTCCGCCACGCTGGGAGGACACCTTGTAAAACGAGGCATCCTCACTGAGGGTTTGAAGGGGAGTCCCTCCTCTGTGAGCAATCTGTGGCCCATGGAGTATCCCTGCCAGCAAAACCTCCACCTCCCTGGACCTACCTTCCCCTGGACTTCACATCCACCCCCACAACCTCGCCTTGCCAGGGCCTTCCGGACGGGCCCCGGCATTGAAGCCTCACTTACGTGAGGTTGTTTTCCAGCGCTGGCCTGGGTCCAAGGCCTCTGCAGTACCAACAGTGGCCACCACTCCTGCTGGTGCTGCTGATACAGCTGAGCTGCCAGCCCTCTACTTGGCCAGCAACACTTGGAGGTGGGATCTCCGTCTTTAAAAGAACAGAGATTTTAGCACTGGAAACACCACCTCTGGAACAATGAAGGATTGCACCAAGGTAGGGGGGTTGTGCTGGTGAGGGTGTCGATGAAAGGCCGAGGCAGGGCTCCCCTGCCTTTTCGGCCTGGTGCTGGGAGCCCCACCACCTCCACAAGATCCCGGTCCCTGAAGATTCCTGCACCTCCTATCTCTTCCTACTCTTCCAGGTGGCCGCCCATCTACTATCCCAAACTCCTACTGCCTGTGGGGTGATCAGGAAACTCCCATCCTCTCTTAAACGCCACCGTGATTCCAGCTGCCCTTCAAAGTTGGACATTCTGAGCTTCAGCTCAAGCAGCCGGAGACACTGCCTACACACATGGCACCCCAAGACACATGAAGCTTTCTGAAGTTCCCACATGGCGCAGGAATTGCAAGCAACAGGTCTCAATTGCTTATCCACGAACTTAGAAATAATCTCTATTCCCTCTTTTATAATCTAGTTAGTACCTTGCATAAACTCTGAATTTTAATTAATGCTCTAGACCTGTTCTGTGCAAACTCTCTTAATCATTCCCTTACTTGTATACCTACCCATATTGATATTTTATAAATTATTTTAAATAGCTAAGCTATAATTTTGATACAGTACTTTATAGTTTCCCAGTCCTAGTTTAAATCACTGCCCTCGTTTAGAGACAAAAATAACCATTAAAACTCACCAACCAATCACCTACCTGCTATTCTCTGATATCACTGCTTGCTTTTTTTTAAAAACACCTTGGAAAGTCTCTGCTCTTCCCCACTCTGATTAATCAGCCGCTGCTGCTGTCTCTAATCAGGTCCGCTCTTCCCCGATCTGCTTTATCAGCCGCTGCTGCTGCCTCCAACATGCATGTATTTCTATTTATAAGTAAAACACAGACAAATAATTGAGCATACTTCTATTAAATTTAATTCATTCAAAGTCAGAATGAACAATCAAACCTGTTGCAAAACTGGGAAGATTAATATATTTGTATTTATACATAAAATAAAGAATCACTGAAATTCTCATAGATTACCAAATTGTTATCTCTGCTGTTTATTTTAGCAGACTAAAGATGAACATTTAGCGGAATGTGAACCTTTTCTCCTTCTACCTTCCTTTATTTTAACTTTGTTGACATATTTGTTTTAAGTGTTTCGCCTCTCCTTTCAGCTGAACAAAGAATGCCCAAAGGCATGATAGAGGCCGTAGAACTAATTTTTTCACTTTTAGATAGCAGTCGGGGAAAAAAAGAGGATACATTTGAGGTGGAACAAATAATAACAATAGAACAGAGAAGGTGAACTGTTGGAAGACAATTTAACTTATCTGTGAACAACACTGCAACATATATTTTTTGTGCACCACCCTACAACCACCCCCCCACCACCCCTCCCACCCCCACCTCACTCCACCTACCTGCTTCCACATAGCTTCACTTTGGCTTTCCTGGGCCACATGCCATCTGTGGCTAAGAGAGTGGATAGGCATTCTGAGCTCAGCTCACTGTTTTTACTGCTCCAAGCAAACTACTAGACACACAAACTCACAGTGCAACTCATTTTCCTTTTTGTTTTGACAAAATCAAAGATTAAAAATAAAAGTGATTTTATTTATACTTCAGCTCTTGTATCATATTGCACCGTGCAAACCTCAACAGCCACCAAGAAAGCTACATTTATGGGTGCGTCTAGTGTAAATGATATAGGAACTGAGGCTGCCAAATAAAGAGCTCCTTTTCAATTATTAAGGTTTTCTCACAGTATCCTTGTTTCCCCCTTAAGTGAATGGGTAAAACTGTGACAAGTGGATTTCAATATAAGCAAATGTGAAGTCATGCACTTTGGACCTAAAAAGGATCGAAAAGAATACTTTCTAAATGTTGCAAAGCTAGAAACAGTGGAGGTCCAAAGAGACTTAGGGGTCCAGATACACAGATCATTAAAATGTCATGAATAGGTACAGAAAATAATCAAACTGACTAATGGAATGCTGACCTTCATATCAAGAGGGCACACATAGACACATGGCAACACAATATTGTTGCTATAACGGAAACTTGTCTTAAAGAGGGGCGAGAATGGCAGCTCAAAATCCCTGGATATAGAGTTTTCAGGCGTGATAGAGAGGGAGATAAAAGAGGAGAGGGTGTAGCATTATTAGTTAAGGAATCAATAACAGCTGTGAGGAGGGATGATATGCTAAATGAATCATCAAACGAGGCCATATGGGTGGAGCTCAGAAATAAAAAGGGGGCAGTTACATTACTATAGACCCTCAAATAGTGAGAGGGAGATTGAAGTACAAATATGTAGGCAAATATGCAGATTTCTGAGTGCAAAAACTTTAGGGCAATAATAGTTGGGGATTTCAACTACCCCAATATCAACTGGAATACAAACAGTGTGAAGGGCACAGAGGGCACAAAATTCTTGAACTGTGTTCAAGAGAACCTTTTCAGCCAGCACATAACAAGCCCAATGAGAAGGGGTGCAATTCTAAATTTAGTCTTCGGTAAGAAGCTGGGCAAGTGGATGAAGTAACAGTGGGTGACCATTTTGGAGTTAGCGACCATAATACAGTTAGTTTTAGTATAATCATGGAAAAGGACAAAGATAAAACAGAAACAATGGTTCTAAATTGGGGGAAGACAGATTTTATGAAACTGAGAGGTGACCTGGCAAAAGTGGACTGGATACAGCTACTTGAAGGAAAATCAGTGACAAACCAGTGGGAGGCATTCAAGAGCGAGATACAGGGCACAGTGTAGGCATGTTCCCACAAAGATTAAGGGTGGTACTGCCAAATCTAGAGCCCCTTGGTTATCTAAAAGCTTACCGGGTAAGTTAAAGCAGAAAAAGTAAGCTTATGACGATCACAAATATCTGAATACTTTAGAAAGCCGAGAGGAGTATAGAAAGTGTAGGTATGAAGTAAAAAAGGAAGTTGGAAAAGTAAAGAGGGGACATGAAAAATTATTGGCAGGTAAAATCAAGGAAACCACGAAGATGTTTTATTACGAGCAAGAGGATAACTAAGGAAAGGGTAGGGCCTATCAGATATGTGTAGGGGAACCTATACATGGATGCAAAAGATGTGGGCTGGATTCTTAATGAGTTTTTTTGTCTCTGTCTTCACAAAGGAGAGGGTTGATGCAGACATTGTAGTTAAAGAGGAGTGTGAAGTATTAGATATGATAAGCGTAATGAGAGAGGAAGTGCTTGAGGGTCTGACATCCCTGAAAGTGGATAAATCACCAAGATCGGATGGATTGCATCCCAGGTTGTTAAAGGAAGCCAGGGAGGAAATAACGGATGCGTGGAGGATCATCTTCAAATCCTCACTAGATACAGGCAAGGTACCAGATGATTGGAGGTCTGCGAACATAGTACCATTGTTTAAAAATGGTGCGAGGGATAAGCCAGGTAGTTATAGGCCAGTCAGTCTGACCTCGGTGGTGGGTAAATTGTTAGAATTTATTCTGAGGGACAGGATTAACTGCCACTTAGAAAGGCACGGATTATTAAGGGATAGGCAGCATAGATTTGTTAGGGGAAGGTCATGTCTTATTAACTTGATTGAGTTTTTTGAGGAAGTAACAAGGAGGATTGATGAGGGTTGTGCAGTGGATGTGGTTTACATGGATTTTAGTCAGGCATTTGACAAGGTCCCAAATGGCAAACTGGTCAGTAAAATGAAAGCCCATGAGATACGGGGAAGGTGGCAGGTTGGATCCAGAATTGGCTCAGTGACAGGAAACAAAGGGTAGTAGTCGATGGATGTTTTTGTGAATGGAAAGCGGTTTCCAGTGGTGTTCCACAGGGCTTAGTGTTGGTCCCTTGCTGTTTGTGGTAGGGATTAATGATTTGAACTTAAATGTGGGTGGCATAATTGGGAAATTTGCTGATGACACAAAAATTGGCCGTGTAGTTAATAGTGAGGAGGAAAGCCATGGACTCCAGAATGATATCAATGTTTTAGTTGAGTGGACGGAAAAGTGGCAAATGGAATTCAATCCAGAGAAGTGTAAGGTATTGCATTTGGGGAGGGCAAATAAACCAAGGGAATATACAATAAACGGGAGGATATTGAGAGGGGTAGAAGAAGTGAGAGACCTTGGAGTGCATATCCACAGGTCCCTGAAGGTGGCAGGAAAGGTGGATAGAGTGGTGAAGAAGGCATATGGAATGCTTTCCTTTATTGGTTGAGCTATAGAGCATAAAAGCAGGGATGCGATGCTGGAACTGTACAGAGCATTGGTTAGGCCACAGCTGGAGTTCTGCGTACAGTTCTGGTCACCACATTACAGAAAGGACATAATTGCTCTGGAGAGTGTACAGAGGAGATTTACAAGAATGTTGCCATGGCTTGAAGGTTGCAGCTATGAGGAAAGAATGGATAGGCTAGGGTTGTTTTCCCTGGAACTGAGGAGGCTGAGGGGTGACTTGATTGAGGTGTACAAAATTATGAGGGGCCTAGATAGAGTGGACAGGAAGGACCTGTTTCCCCTGGCAAGGAGGTCAGTTACCAGGGGGCACAGATTTAAGGTGATTGGTAGAAAGATTAGAGGGGACATGAGGGGAGCTTTTTCACCCAGAAGGTGGTGGGTGTCTGGAATTCGCTGCCAGGAATGGTGGTGGAGGCAGAAACCCTCAATTCTTTTAAAAGGTACCTGGACATGTACCTGAGGATCTGTAACCTGCGGGGCTGTGGACCAGGTGCTGGAAGGTGGAATTAGTTTTGGTGGATAGTTTATTCAGCCGGCGCAGACACAATGGGCTGAATGGTCCCCTTCTGTGCTGTACCTTTTCTATGGTTTTATGGTTCTAGAGGACAAGAATACCAGGGAGTAGAAGTAATTCTTCAGCTATACAAAGCCCTGGTTAGACCACACTGGAGTACTGTGACCAGTTCTGGGCACTGCATCTTATAAAGAACATATTGGCCATGGAGGGAATGCAGTGTAGATTTACTAGAATGATACCTGGACTCCAAGGGCCTGATTTTAACTCAGTGCAAGTGAGTGAGTTTTGAATGGATTAAAATCGGGCTCTAAGGGTTAACTTACGGGGAGAAATTATACAAATTTGGGTTGTATTCCATGGAATTTAGAAATTAGGGATGATCTGATCAAAATTTTCAGGATATTAAGGGGAACAGATAGGGTAGATAGAGAGAAATTATTTCCGCTGGTTGGGGAGTCTAAGACGAGGGGGCATAGTCTAAAAGTTAGAGCCAGTTGTTTCAGGAGTGAAATGAGGAAACGCTTCAACACACAATGGGCTGAATTTTATTCTCCCGCCACCGGGAGCAGCAACGAGTGAAAAAAATGGTGGCCCGCACGCACACGTCACGGGCCACCAAGCCGCCGCGATCTACCACTCAAGATAATATGCCAGTTGGGCCACCCTCCCACCCCTCACTCCAAAATCACGTGGTGGGGGCTGGCACTGCGACGCCAGCAACGGTGTCAGCTGCCTGTGCACAGGCGCTGCTGTCATTTTTAAAGGGCAGCCAGATCTGCCGCTAAATTTAAATATTTAAAACCGTACCTCCCCCACAGTATGCTGCAATAAAAAATATCACCCCTTCCTCCCCATAACATTTACAGATAAGAATTGCCCTTTCCCCCCAAAACAAATTGCATGCAGGACTTGACTTTCAGCCCCCAAACTGTTGAAAGTGCAGAGGTCACCCCTTCGCCCCCATCCCCTACACTATTAATGCACATTTGACCCCATACCCACCTCCCCACTATACTGAAAATCCTAAGTACTCCCCCCCCCTCCCCCCACTCCCCACCTCAGTGATGTCAGCTTTCCCTGGATGGGAAGGTGAAGGTTCGTGAGTGCCAGAAGATCCCAGGCAGCAGGTAAGATCGCTGACAATTTTATTTAAATGTATTCATTTTCTTAATTTACATATTCATAGTCGGGTCCCGTCGCCCAGTGGCGGGGGGGGGCCACCACGGAGCCACGCCGCCACCGGGAAGATCGGGCCCGGCACTCCCAGCATCAGGCTCCGTGACGGGTCACTGCTGGTACAATCTTCCTGCCCCCCCGCCACGTATCCTGACGTCAGGACCCTCAACAAAATCCAGCCCAAAGGGTGGTAGAAGTTAGGAACTGTATTCTGCAAACAGCAATTGATGCTCAATCCATTGTTAATTTTAAAACTGAGATTATTAGATTTTTGTGAGCCAAAGTTGTTAAAGGATATGGGGCAAAGGAGTTAGATTGCAGATCAGCCATGATCTCCCTGAATGGCAGAACAGGATTGAGGGACTTTATGGCCTACTCCAGTTGCAATGTCCCAATTCTCTCACCTCTTGTCCTACTCTATGTTTGATACCATTTCCTTTCCTCCCTTAATTATATTAATTATTGTTCATTTATAATGTTTATTTTTAAAACTTTACTATTTTAAGGAGACAACATCCTCATATCTCCTTCATATTCAACATTCTCATCCAGCACGCCTGAATGAAAATTAAGGCTGATTTTAACCTCGCTTCAACCCAAAGCAATGGTGTGGGTGGGGGTAAAACAACAAAGGGGGAGTTTGCCTTGTGTTCCTAATGGGTTCCTGTTCACCATCATTTTTAAGTAGCCATCTGCAGGCATGGAAAAGGCAGTGTCGCGTACCAACAACATCATCGGAATGTGCTGGCCATTTTCACCATGGTTCTGACTATGGCTGGCATGGTCGCCAGCCTGCTGTAAAAAGCTGGTAGCAGCATGGATCCAGGCCACAGAATACACAGGTAGGTGGTGTTCTTTAAAATATTTATGCTACTTTAGGACTAGGAGTGCTCCTCCCAGCCCGACAAGGGTATCTTAGACATCCCCTGCCCTAGGCTCGCCCCATGCCCAATCACAGATTTCCAAACCCTTCCAATTCCTACTTATCTTGCCATGGATCATTTTCATGAGTCCCTGCTCCCACCCTGTACAATTCTGACTCCCACCCACCAGTGGTTCTGTCCTGTTTGCCATCTGCAGCAGGAGTCAATGTCGGGCCATGTAGATGAGGCATCCAGATGAAACTCTCCCAGGCTTCACACTCCAGAGTGCTGGGCATTTTCAGCAGAAAAGGCATCAATTGTGAAATATATATATATGGAATATTCTAAGACAATTGTTCTCATCTTCTGCTCTTACCCTTTCACATCTTTGGCTTACTGAGCACAAAGAAGCAAGAGAACAGCAGAATGAAATGAAAGCACAACTGTGTCAACTGTGAGAATGTAGGACTCGTTTTACTTTTCTGGTGTTTAGACATGCCTGATTCCTGTTTGCTGGTTGTTAAAGCAGTGCTGGTAAGGCCACGGGATACAGGAAGGATTGCGAGCTGTTTGTCACTCCTTGGCACCATCCCCATAAGTCAGCCTTGCAGCATGGCTGAAGGAGATGAAGACAAGCTTGACTCTGCAGCTGCCTGGTACTGTCAATGACTGTGCCACTTCTATGCTGCATGATACCTGCAGGACTCCGAACAGCTGATGGCACAACTTGGCATCTGGTTCTCTGCTTGGATAAAGGCAGTTCCTCATGGTTGTTGCCATGCCACTGTGGTAATGCTGGCACAAACATTTGTTGGTATCTTGGTGTAACCAATCAGGTTATGCTGACTACTGATCTACCTGACTGATGCTAGAAGAAAAAAATACCATGGTTCATCAAGTTCACCTACTACCATTCTGGTATTTGCAGGATACAACAATAATGGAGTGTTGACTAATCATGACAATCAATCTCTATCAATTAATCTATAATAGATCCATGAGGTAATCTAGACCCCCAGTGGTGCAGATGTTTGGGAACCATAGTTCCAAAGTTACTTGTTTCTCCCAAGGATGTCTTCTTACATGCTGTATCACCAAAAACATGACACACTGTGATTGGGGTGATTCTGAGAAACCATTGGGACTAGATAGGCATTCACACATCTTAATTGTACCATATTTTGGGAATAGGAGTCTCCAAATGCACGAATCCACTGCCAAAACAATGTATATGCATCTAGAAATAACCAAAATCCCTCTATTGAGTCTTCCTCTTCTTCTGGCAACTAGCCGAGATGGGGGATTTAGGAACATAGGAACAGGAGTCGGTCATTCAGCCTCACAAGCCTGTTAAGCCATTCTATTAGATCATGTCTGATCTGTACCTCAATTCCATTTACCTGCCTTTGCTCCATATCCCTTGATGTTGTTGCATTACAAAAATCTATCACTTGCAATCTTGAAAATTTCAATTGACCCAATGCCCACAGTCTTTTGGGGGAGAAATTCTGAATTTCTTCTGTCCTTTGTATGACAACACATTGGTGGCATTAACAAACCTAAAGAAAAAATAGAGAATCTCAGAGCAATTACCACAATCAAAACTTACTTGTAAACTGAAAAGAAAGTTAAGAAAATCAGGTCAGAAATTTCAATGAACAACAGTTCAAGACATTTTCTCACTATACCCTTTAAATTAACTTTTGATGTAATAGATTCCCGAGCAACCCTTGATGCCCATTCTTTATATGGGAGCGAGTACAATCTGGAGCTGGCTAGATAAGAATGATTGGACAATGAGGCAGGAGTCATTGTGATGTCACCTGTGAATCATATAAATAATTCAATGAAGCTACAGCCTGTTTCAGCCCCACCAAAAATGTGTCAGGCACAAACATGGCAGGGATTATGGCCTAGAAATTTGAGCGTGTCCATTTTTCAGATGCAGGGTGGGGGTACAGGGATCATTCTCTGCCCTTAAAGGATTGGCCTAAGGTATATCCAATAACGGGCCTCAGTCCTCATTATCATTGAGCTGACAAGCTGCAGACACCTAACAGGCTTCCGTGGAAGCACACTGGTGAAGAGGAATGGAAGATTGGGTATTGCAATGTAAGAAAGGAGCATCAGGTTAGAGGAGCAGGATGGGGAACTATTGGCAACGGGGTTGGGGGGAGGGGGGGAGGGTGATCAGGGCCTAAAGGCCAGCGGATACAAGCCTAGCCTCTCCAACCTTTCCTCATAAGACAATCTGCCCTTCCAGGTATTAGTCTAGTAAACCTTCTCTGAACTGCTTCCAATGCATTAACATTCTTCCTTAAATAAGGAGAGCAATACTGTACACAGTAATCCAGATGTGGTCTCACCAATACCCTGTTTAACTGTGGCATAACCTCAGTACTTTTGTATTCATTTCCGCTCGCAATCAACTATAACATTCTATTAGCTTTCTTAATTACTTGCTGTACCTGCATACTAACCTTTTGCGATTCATGCACTAGGACACCCAGATGCCTCTGCATCTCAGAGCTCTGCAATCTCTCACCATCTAGATAGTATACTTATTTTTTATTCTTCCTGCCAAAATGGACAATTTCACATTTTATGATTATCCACTGTAATTTCTGATCTGTAACACATGTGAGCTGGCGCAAAGGAGGCATAACTAGAATGAAAATTGGCCTTTTTTCTTTTCCGTGCACACAGTTTAAAACATGTATATTAATCAGATAAAGATTAGAAATGCTGGGAAGAAAGGTTAATGTTGTGTATGCAACCTTTCATCAGAACCACCATCAATGAAATAATCTTGGGCAATATTTGTTTTGTGACTGCTTAATTCAAATGAATTGAGTCATAGCATGAGAGGTTTGTTAGCAATTCAAAACTATTCTTAACATCTGTAAGGAAAGAAGTGAGAATAGATTCAATCTTCAAGGGCATTTTACTTCAATTCTATTTAAAACAGGGATATGTGGAAGAGATATGTATACATTTTAATAGAAGTGTAAATGTACAGACAGTCCAATATATTTTTACTATTCCATGGTCTATAATGTGCATGGAAGTCACAGATTGTTAAACAGAAAAAGCAGAATTCCTAAACCAATAGGCATGTTTTCACACAGCTGTAAAGAAAATCACTATTTTTTGCATCACTTCAAATAATTTCTCATATACAAACATACAAACATACGTACATACGAACATACAAATTAGGAACAGGAGTAGGCCACTCAGCCCCTTGAGCCTACTCCGCCATTCAACAAGATCATGGCTGATCTGATTGTAACCTCAACTTCACATTCCCACCTCCCCCCAATAACCTTACACCCCTTGCTTATCAAGAATCTTTCTACCACTGCCTTAAAAATATTCAAAGACTCTGCTTCCACCGCCTTTTGAGGAAGAGAGTTCTAAAGACTCACGGCCCTCTGAGAGAAAAAGTTTCTCCTCATCTCTGTCTTGAATGGGTGACCCCTTATTTTTAAACAGTATCACCTAGTTCTAGATTCTCCCACAAGAGGAAACATCCTTTCCACATCCACCCTGTCAAGACCCCTCTGGATCTTTTATGTTTCAATCAGGTTGCCTCTTACTCTTCTAAAATCTAGTGGATACAAGCCTAATCTGTCCAACCTTTCCTCATAAACCAACCCACCCATTCCAGGTATTAGTCTAGTAAGCCTTCTCTGATCTGCTTGCAATGCATTAACATCCTTCCTTAAATAAGGAGACTAATGCTGTACACAGTACTCCAGATGTGGGCTCACCTCTGTATATATATATTTAAAATTTTCCCATTTACTAATACATATACTCTATTTTTCCCCAGAACTAAACAGGTTTCTTTAATGAACAACAAAATTAACAGAATATTATAGAACAAGTCTTAACTAGTAATGAAGTAAAACATAAACATACAAATTAACATTTTTAAAGTCCCAACGTTAAATTTTAGAGTCCGCTTTTTTACCATAGCCTCTCACACTCATGAACACGTATATAATATACACACCGGTTAACCGGGAAAAAAAAGGGTTTTTCGGATCAGAGCTCTGTTACAGACAAAAAGCACTTGGGTTGATTACTTGCTCATTTTTTAAGAAAAACAGCAGATGTGATAGGTTATTCCAAACTGGCATACAGTCTAACTTTTGAGTACACGTAGACAGGTCACTAGGATCTTTAGAACAATTCTTTTCAGGCAGTGTTGAGCATTATTTTTAGCAGGCTTTCTTCAAATCCAGGAAACAAGATGAATTGACACAGTGGACTTCTCAGGGTATTTAGAGTTTTGCTGGAAAATAAAGCTGGGTTGTGATCTTCTTTTCTTCCTTGGAATTCTCTCCTTCTTCTACAGCAGATTTGACTTTATCTTGTTCCAGAAGATAAAACACACACAGCAACTAACAATCAAAAGGCTTGTCAGTTTTCTGCCTTTCCAGGTGTCAGTTGCTACTGGGCTTGTCCAATCAAAGGAGCACTTGTCACTTTTCCACCCCTGTTACCAGGGTTTCTGTTCTATCTTTAACCTGAGTCATGTGACAACCAGTAACATTGTTCCAATCCAACTCCCTCAGTGTACTCTTGATGGCTCTAACATTTATTCAGTTTAATATAAGTTCCTTTAAAAATATTTTAATAAAAAACAGAATCACTTTCATAACACCTTGCTACTTCTGTATTCAATTCCCCTCGCAACAAACAATAACATTCTATTAGCTTTCTTAATTGATTGCTTTACCTGCATACTAATCTTTTGTGATTCATGCATTAGGGCACCCAGATCCCTCTGTATCTCAGAGCTCTGCAATCTCTCACCATTTAGATAATATGCTTCTTTTTTATTCCTCCTGCCAAAGTGGACAATTTCACACTTTCCCACATTATACTCCATTTGTCAGATCTTTTACCACTCATTTAACCCATCTATATCTCTTTGTAGCCTCCTTATGTTCTCTTCACAACTTGCTTTCCTACCTATCTTTGCGTCACTGGCAAATTTAGCAACCATACCTTCGGTCCCTTCATCCAAGTCATTTATATAAATTGTAAAAGGTTGAGGCCCCAGAATTGATCGCTGTTACATCTTGCTAACCAGAAAATGACCCATTTATGCCTAATGTCTGTTTCCTGTTAGATAGCCAACCTTCTATCCATGCCAATATGTTACCCCCTACACCATGAGCTTTTATTTTCCGCAATAGCCTTTGATGTGGCACCAGATCAAATGCCTTCTGGAAATCTAAGTACAGTACATCTACCAGTTCCCCTTTATCCACAGCACATGTTACTTCTTCAAAGAACTCCAAAAAATTGGTTAAACATGATTTCCCTTTCACAAAACCATGTTGACTTTGCCTGATTATGTTGAATTTTTCTAAGTGCCCTCCTATAGCGTCTTTAATAATAGCTTCTAACATTTTCCCTAAGACCTATGTTAAGCTAACCGGCCTGTAGTTTCCTGCTTTCTGTCTCCTTCCCTTTTTGAATAAAGGTGTTGCCTTGCTATTTTCCAATCTAATGGAACTTTCCCTGAATCTAGGGAATTTTGGAAAATTTAAACCAACGCAACAACTATCTCACTAACGATTTCTTTTAAGATCCTAGGATGAAGTCCATTGGGACCCAAGGGTTTGTCAGCCTGCAGCTCCAATAATTTTCTTAGTACCACTTCTCTGATGATTGTAATTTTCTTGAGTTCCTCCCTCCCTTCCATTTCCTGATTTACAGCTATTTCTCAGCTGTTCCTTGTATCCTCTAAACTGAAGACTGATGCAAAATACCTGTTCAATTTATCTGCCATCTCCTTATTTTCCATTATTAATTCCCCCGGCTCACTTTCCATAGGATCAATGCTCACTTTGTTAACTCTTTTCTTTTTTTAAATATCTATAGAAACTCTTGCTATCTGTTTTTATATTTCCAGATAGCTTCTGTCATACTCTAATTTTTCCCTCCTTATTCATCTTTTAGTCATTTTTTGCTGTTTTTTATATTCCGTTGAATCTTCTGACCTGCCACCCATCTTTGCACAATTATATGCTTTTTCATTAAGTTTGATACTATCTTTTTTAGTTAACCATGGATGGTGATCCTACCCTTGGAATTTTTCTTTCTCATTGGAATGTATCTATTCTGTGTATTTTGAAATATCCCCTTAAATCTATATAAATCCTTATATCCCAGTCTGCCACTGCGTCTCTATTGACCTATCCCTTTCCGTAATTTGCCAATTCACTTTAGCCGGCTCTGCTTTCATGCCCTCATAATTGCCCTTATTTAAGTTTAAAATACTAGTCTTAGAATCACTCTTCTCTCCCTCAAACTGAATATAAAATTCAGTCATATTATGATCGTTGCTGCCTAGGAGTGCCTTCACTATGAGGTCATTAATTAATCCTATCTTATTGCACAATACCAGGTCTAGTATAACCTGCTCTCTGGTTGGCTCCAGAACGTGTTGTTCTAAGAAAGTATCCCGAAAACATTCTACTCCTCATCTCGGTTACCTCTGCCCATCTGATTTTTCCATTCTATTTTGCCCATTTGATTTTTTTTCAGTCTATTTACCCATCAGATTTTTCCAGTCTATCGAACCACTTTGAACATTGAAGTTGAAATAGGATGTTGTATACACTGTAGCATAGTGCATATCTCAGCAACTTATCTTTATATGATCTTTCACCAATTCATGGATATCTAGTTTTCTCTTAAATTGGTCGATCTATGCTAATGTTAATGGTTCATGTCTTGACTCTTTTCCATTAATTCATGGGTTCCTCAGATCACTGTTATCTGCTCCACTCTTCTCTGTAGAAATAACCTACATCACTCATCAGCTTCCGATAATGATTTTACTCAACATTCCTTAAAAGTGTACACTTTTGGTGCACCTTCAATTTTTCAAAGATACAACTTCTTCACGTTTCTTGTGCAACTTCAACAAACATCTATTACTTCTTACGTTTTGGTGCTCAACCCTTAGTCCATCTTTATCAATTGAAATTTTTGACTTTTCTTTCTCTTCTGATCTCAAAGGGAGCTCCTGAATTTCCTCAGTTGTTAAAACTGTCTCCAAGTAACCAAGTTTTTTTTGTGCCAAACATTTATTTTCTGTACAAAGCTAAAGCCAATTAAAAACAAATCCCTGGATCTGGGAAGCCACTTCTGAAAGTTTTCTCCAATCCTTTGCCAGGATACAAGTAAAGCTTGTTATCTGATGGATGATTCATTAATCCCTCCTCTGTTGACCTTTCTCATCTTCCTCTATACTGAAATATCACTATGGTCATTGTTCCTTTGAAATTTCATCTTTTGTTTCTCCAAAGCACCATATACTCCATTCTACACACTCTTCCTCCTACTTGGGTCCTTATGGTGATGAAAGTAAGTTAACATTTTATCTCCTGGTCTAACTCATTTTCCCTAGGACCTTCAAACTGTTGAACTCATTATATCATCAGCTTTCTTTTCCTCCAACAGGCTAAAAACCTTTAAAACATAACTTGGCTTCATCAAACCTAAACTCTTTCTTGGTTTATTTTGTCTTTTCTCCTATTCTTTGCAATCTTGATGATGTCCTAACCTGAAGTCCGGGACAGTGGCACCGGACCTGGAAGGAGTCGGGACTGGAAACAGACCTATAAAAGAAAGAGCGGGGCTCAAGGCCCTTCACTAACCTGAAGTCCGGGGCAGCGGCGGACTCTCTGACTGTTGCTGCGCGCGCTCTCTTTGGATTTAGTGTAAACAAAATGAACAGTGACATCACTGAAATGCTGTGCACTGATTGGTCGGTGGGCAGCAGCTGTTGTTGCCTGGGGATAACTGAGATTGATTGGTGTAAAAAAAAGATTCCTTTTAAATTAAAGCCCTAGGATAGCTACCTGTAAATTTTTAGTATTTACTGGCTATACCAGTGCTGTTTGCATGGAGTGAGGCTGTAAGTTAAGTGTGGGTATTTTCATTGGCTGGGGGTGGTGGAAGGTGCTCTTTGGTCTTTTTCTTTCTCAGCCTCAAAGGTACAGGGGATAAAAGTTGATTATAAATAGCTGGTAAGTTATTACACTAGCAAGTTTTCTTTTCATTATAAAAGTAAGTAATGGCGGGGCAGCTTGGTCAAGCGGAATGTACCTCTTGTGCAATGTGGGAAGTCGTGGAAGTGCCATGGGACCTTGGTGAACATGTCTGCAGAAAGTGTCTCCAGTTGTAGAAACTTAAGCTTCGGGTTTCAGAGCTCGAGTAGTGGCTGGAGTCACTGTGGCGCATCCGCGAGGTGGAGGTGGAGGTGGAGCACATTTCAGGAGGTAGTCAAGCCGGTGCCTAGGCGAGCACAGTCAGGGGGTGACTGGAAGGCTGCCGGATGGACAAAGAAGTCAGGGCAGGTAGTACAGGAGCCCCCAGAGGACATCCCACGTTCTAACCGATATTCAGTTCTGAGTGCCGGTAAGACAGAGGATCCCTCTGGAGAATGCACCAAGAGTCATGACCGGAATGTCATGGCTGATTCAGCTGTGCTAGGATGGAGAAAAAGGGACAAGAGGGCAATAGTGGTAGGGGATTCTATGGTTAGAGGAACAGATAGGCGTTTCTGTGGTCGCAGACACGATTCCAGGATGGTACATTGCCTGCCTGGTGCAAGGGTCTTGGATATCACTGAGCGGCTACAAAGTATTCTGGAGGGTGAGGGTGCACAGCCGGAGGTCGTGGTCCATGTTGGTACCAATGACTTAGATAGAAAGAGGGATGAGGTCCTGCAAAAAGAATTTAGAGAGCTAGGTAGCAGATTAAAAAGTAGGTCTGCTAGCGGAGTTTGCAAGTTCTCCCTGTGACCGCGTGGGTTTCCTCCGGGTGCTCCGGTTTCCTCCCACATGCCAAAGACTTGCGGGTTGATAGGTAAATTGGCAATTGTAAAAAATTGCCCCTAGTGTAGGTAGGCGGTAGGAGAATTGAAGGAAGGTGGGGATGTGAAAGGGAAAAATGGGATTAATATAGGATTAGTATAAATGGGTGGTTGATGGTCGGCACAGACTCGGTGGGCCGAAGGGCCTGTTTTGGTGCTGTATCTCTCGATGACTCTATGACCTCAAGGGTTGTAATCTCTGGGTTTCTTCCAGTGCCACAGGCTAGTGAGTATATTAATAGGAGGTTAGAGCAGATGAATGCATGGTTGAGGAGATGGTGCAGGAGGAAGGTCTTTAGTTTCCTGGATCACTGGGCCTGTTTCTGGTGAAGGTGGGATCTGTATAAGATGGACGGGTTGCACCTGAACTGAAACGGGACCAGCATCCTTGCTGGGAGGTTTGCTAGTGCTGTTGCGCGGGGTTTAAACTAATTTGGCAGGGGGATGGGATACAGAGTGGAAGCACAGTAGGGGGTGTTGTAAATCAAATATAAATAAGAAGCTAAGTCAATCTGGGGGGCAGAGTAAATGTAGACCTGTTAAGTCTCAAGCAAATAATGCAAGGCTGGATTGTATCTATTTTAATGCAAGGAGTCTTACTAGTAAGGCAGATGAATTGAGGGCGTTGATTAACACATGGGAATATGATATTATTGCTATCACTGAGACATGGTTGAGGGAAGGGCAGGATTGGCAGCTTAATGTCCCAGGGTATAGAATCTTCAGACATGATAGGGGAGGGGGTAAAACAGGAGGTGGCATTGCACTATTGATTAAAGAGTCAATTCCTGCAGTAAGGAGGGATGATATCTTAGAAGGTTCCTCTAATGAGGCCATATGGGTAGAACTTAAAAACAAAAAAGGGGGCAATCACTTGGCTGGGAGGGTACTACAGGTCTCCAAACAGGCAGGCTGTGATAGAGGAGCAGATATGTAGGCAAATCTCAGAGAGGTGCAAAAATAATAGGGTAATAATAGTAGGGAATTTCAACTTCCCCTATATTAAAGGGGAAAGTATTAGTGCAAAAAGCTTAAAGGGAGTGGAATTCTTCAAGTGCATTCAGGAGAGCTTTTTGAGCCAGTACGTAGATAGTCCTACAAGAGGCGGAGCGGTACTGGACTTAATCCTAGGGAATGAAGCCGGATAAGTGGTAGAAGTGGCAGTGGGGGAGCATTTCGGGGATAGTGACCATAACGTTGTAAGATTTAAGGTTGTTATGGAAAAGGACATAGAGGGACTGGAAATAAGAGTACTGAATTTGGGGAAGGCAGATTTCAATATGGTAAAACAGGATCTGGCCAAAGTGAACTGGGAGCAGCTTCTTATAGGAAAGTCTACATCAGACCAATGGGAGTCATTTAGCAAGGAAATTGTGAGGGTTCAGGTCTTGCATATTCTCGTAAAGGTGAAGAGTAGGACCAATAGATCCAGGGAACCCTGGCTGTCAATGGATATAGAGGATTGGATAAGGAAAAAAAAGGAGGCGTATGGCAGATTCAGAGTGCTGAAAACAGCGGAGGCCTGAGAGGAGTATAGAAACTGTAGGGGAGTATTTAAAAAAGTAATTAGGAGAGCGAAGAGGGGGCATGAAAAATCACTGGCAGACAAGATAAAGGAAAATTCCAAGGCATTTTATAAGTATGTTAGAGGCAAGAGGATAACCAGGGAAAAAGTGGGGTCCATTTGGGATCTAACAGGCAATCTGTGCTTGGAGCCAGAGGACATAGGTAAGGTTTTGAATGATTACTTTTCATCTGTGTTCACTATGGAGAGGGACGATGTAGGTGTAGTGATCCAGGGGGCGGATTGTGATATACTTAATCAAATTAGCATTGAAAAGGAGGAAGCATTAGCTGTATCAATGGGCTTAAAGATGGATAAATCCCCAGGCCCAGATGAGATGTATCCCAGACTGCTATGTGAGGCAAGGGAGGAGATAACAGGATTTTCTGACACAAATTTTTAGATCCTCTCTGGCCACAGGAGAGGTGCCAGAGGACTGGAGGACAGCGAATGTGGTACCATTATTGGGCGGCACAGTGGCGCAGTGGTTAGCACCACAGCCTCACAGCTCCAGCGACCCGGGTTCAATTCCGGGTACTGCCTCTGTGGAGTTTGCAAGTTCTCCCTGTGTCTGCGTGGGTTTCCTCTGGGTGTTCCAGTTTCCTCCCACACGCCAAAGACTTGCTGGTTGATAGGTTAATTGGTCATTATAAATTGCCCCTAGTATAGGTAGGTGGTAGGGAAATATAGGGACAGGTGGGGATGTGGTAGGAATATGGAATTAGTGTAGGATTAGTATAAATGGGTGGTTGATGGTCGGCACAGACTTGGTGGGCCGAAGGGCCTGTTTCAGTGCTGTATCTCTAAAAAAAAAGAAGGGTAGTGGGGATACATCAGGTAATTATAGGCCTGTGAGTCTAACGTCAGTGGGAAATTATTGGAAAAAATTCTGAGACAGGATTAATCTCCACTTGGAGAGGCAGGGCTTAATCAGGGATAGTCAGCATGGCTTTGTCAGGGGGAGATCGTGTCTAAAAACCTTGATTGAATTTTTCGAGGAGGTGACTATAGATGAGGGTAAAGCAGTTGATGTCATCTACCTGGACTTCAGTAAGGCTTTTGATAAAGTCCCGCATGGGAGATTGGTTAAGAAAGTAAAATTCCATGGGATCCAGGGTAATTTGGCAAATTGGATTCAAAATTGGCTTAGTGGAAGGAGGCAGAGGGTGATGGTCGAGGGTTGTTTTAGCGAGTGGACGCCTGCGACCAGTGGTGTACCGCAAGGATCGGTGCTGGGACCCTTGCTGTTTGTAGTGTACATTAATGATTTAGATGTGAATATAGGAGGTAAGTTTGCAGACGACACGAAAATTGCTGGTGTCGTAAATATTGAGGAGGAAGACCTTCGATTACAGGACGATATAGATGGGCTGGTAAGATGGGCGGATCTGTGGCAAATGGAGTTTAATCCTGAGAGGTGTGAGGTGATGCACTTTGGGAGGACTAACAAGGCAAGAGAATATACAATGGATGGTAGGACCCTAGGGAGTACAGAGGGTTAGAGGGACCTTGGTGTACTTGTCTATAGATCACTGAAGGCAGCAGCACAGGTAGATAAGATGGTTAGGAAGGCATATGGGATACTTGCCTTTATTAGCCGAGGCATAGAATGTAAAAGCAGGGAGGTTATGATGGAGCTGTATAAAACGCTGGTTAGGCCGCACCTGGAGTATTGTGTACAGTTCTGGTCACCACACTATAGGAAGGATATGATTGCAATGGAGAGGGTGCAGAGGAGATTCACCAGGATGTTGCCTGGGCTGGATCATTTCAGTTATGAAGAGAGACTGGATAGGCTGGGATTGTTTTCCTTGGGGTGGAGAGGCTGAGGTGGGACATGATTGAGGTATACAAAATTATGAGGGGCATAGACAGGATAGATAGGAAGAATTTTTTTCCCTTAGCAGAGTGGTCAATAACTAGGGGGCATAGAGTTAAGGTAAAGGGAGGTTTAGAAGGGATTTGAGGAAAAATTTTATCACCCAGAGGGTGGTTGGAATCTGGAACACACTACCTGAAGAGGTGGTAGAGGCAGGAATACTCACAACATTTAAGAAGTATTTAGATGAGCACTTGAAACGCCATAGCATAGAAGGCCAAGTGCGGGGAAGTGGGATTAGTTTTGGACGGGTGCTTGATGGTTTGCGCAGGCGCGTTGGGCCGAAGGGCCGATTTCTGTGCTGTAAAACTCTATGACTCTATGACTTCTGTACTGAACCTCTGATCCTGAGGGAGAAGAACCATTGGAAATATACAGTTTGAGAGTGCTACCAGCTTCAATCCCATCAACTGAGCCAAAGTGTTTTACTTTATAACCTGTTTCCTTGCTTCATCTTGCCTCCTGGTGCGCTGGTACTATGCTTAAGTGCCCATTCTCCATGTGCAATCTTTGGTAGTGAGTATCAACCATTTGTAAGGGGCGTATCACAACCAAGTCTCATCCTAATGTCCACAGATATATATTACCCGATGTTAGTCACAAGACAGTGATGCAAATGGGAACTCAGGCAACAGTTTGCCTTGCTTTTGAATAGTTTGGATGGAGAATTTTTGAGATCTGCAGATTTCTGTTAATTCTGGTGACATGGTGCCTTGTATCTTGCCTGTATCTATTTTGATTTAATATGTTGCCTGGGTTGTTCATGATATTTTCCTCTTTGTTATGAACTGATCTAAACGCTTTGAGGTTCCTAACCACTATATGGTAGAATGTAATTAATTTTTTGTCTGAATTCTTGGCCATACATTTTATTTATTTCCTTGGTCAACCTTTCTTATTTTATTTGTATTTATCATGTGAACAGTTACAATGTTATACTTATCTAACTGGGGACTTGAGTGATGCATGATTCTAACTCGATATTAGCGATCCTTATGTAGCGTTCTGTTTTTCCTATGTTCCTAGTATCACAGTTGTCAAAATACATGTGTGAAAGAAATTTTTTTTAAATTGCATTTATATAAATCATTGTCAAAATAGTTTAAAGCACCTCACCAAGTGAAATACTTTTGGAGTGCAATGACTGGTGTTAGTAGGCAAGCATGGGAAATAAAACAAAATTGAAAAGCCAATAAATGATTGAGGTATTTTGAGTGGTCGTAACACTGAATACAGCAAAATCAATCGATATTTTATAAAGTAAAAAATGTTGGTAATGCACCATAATAAACAGCCCCAAATCATAAAGAAATCAGAATACACTAACTTAATGTAAATGCAGTTTACCACATATGAAATAATCTTTTAGGTGGGTTGGTTCGTGTTCAATAAGTGTGTCAGATATAATCAGCTGTCCCTTTTTATCCTATGAATGACACATATTGGGCTGAATTTTATCAGCCCCTCGATGCCGCAGGTCGCGGAGCAGGGGCTGGTAAAATGCTGTGGGGAGAGGCCCGCCTTGACCTGTGACATCGAGAAGGGCCCGTTGCATATTACCGGCGGTGGTGGGACTTCTGTGCGGCCTCCCTCACCACCTGGTGGCGGACCCAAATCAGCATATGTAAATGAACGTGTAAAATATTTAAATAAACTTACCTGCAGGTGGTGGCCGTCCCACTCTGATATTACAGCCGCTGTTTGCGCTCCGCGCACCTTCGGAACTCCATACGGAGTTCTGGGCGAGAACCTGGTGGGGAGGGGGGAGGAATAGAATTTACAGGGTAGGAGGGGTGGAGGAGTGGGGAAATCCATTTTTATTGGATGTGGGGATGGTGGGAAGGGCTTGAAGAGCAAAAGATTGGAGACTGGGGGGGAAAGTCTGGGTATTGGAATAAACAACTGATGGACATTTCACTGCCTGAAATGACCATTGAGTGGGGTTGGGGAAGGGAGTCCATCACTTATCTTTCAATGTATTAAAAATATTTAATTTTATACCCTTTAACAATTAAACTTATTTGTGCAGGCTTAAAGCCCTTAAAAAATGACGCTGGCGCCTGCGCGGTGGCGCTGGACGCCATTACCAGGGACCGGACGCCGCACCCTCTACAACATAGGGGTGACCACTCCGCCCCCTCTGTTTGAATGAGGCCCCACACATAATATCGCGGGGGCTCAGGGGTGGTGCAACCGCACGGGCTGCACGCTGTTCTTAGTGTGCGCCTCCGCGAAGTGCGGCGCACTCATAAAATTCAGCCCAGTAAATCAAAGGCAATAAGATCCAAATGGTAACAAAATGGCAAACAATGAAAATCCTGATTTTTAACAAAATTGTTAAAATATATCTACCATTTGAAAAAAATTGCCATAATGTGTGACTGAAGATCATGACTGAATGGAACAGCAGCCCTGAAATTGTGTCACTTGGCAGGAGGGCAGATTGAATTATCAAGTGCAACATCAGCTCAGTCAATTTATAGCCCTCAGAAATTTTGTCAGCTAAAAATGCAGAGTTAATTATTTTACTTGGCCTCCATCCAAGGTTCCCATCATCATAGCTGTAAATGTCCAGCCAGTTTAGTTAACATCATAATACATTTGGAAGTGACTATATGCACGAGACAATGTGGGCCCTGATAACACCCCAGCCATAGTGCCGACGACCCATGCACTAAAGCTGATCAAGCTATTCCGGTACATTGGCAATGTGAAAGATCGCCTGGATATATCTGAACCACAAAACAATCCAGGATATATTCCAGAGAAAAATACTGTGGATGCCGGAAATCTGAAATAAAACAGAAAATACTGGAGACACTTAGTAGATCAGGTAGCATTTGTGGGGAGAGAAACAGAGTGAATGCTTTAGGTCATTGAGAGTCAAAACGAAAACCCTTCACTGGCTGGAGTCATATCTGATGTAAAGTTGGATGAATGTTGTAGTCGGAGGCCAGTCATTACAGCCCAGGATATCACTGAAGGAATTGGTCAGGGAAGCACCTTGGCCCAACCATCTTCAGCCGTTTTATCAATGACTTTCTCTCTCTATCATGTGGTCAGCTATTTGCTGATGATCCCACAATGTTCAGCTCCAGTTATAGTTACTCCAATAATGGAGTAGCTTGTGCCAGTCTACAGGAGATCATGGATAATATCTAGGCTTGGGCTGATAAGTGCCAGGTAACATTTGTGCCATTTACATCCATCTTCGGCCAGAAGTGCCAGTGGATGATCCATCTCAGCCTCCTCGTGAGGACCCCAGCATCACAGATGCCAGTCTTCAGCCAGTCAGATTCACCCCATGTGATATCAAGAAATACCACAGGTATTGAGGTGGGGTTGCAAGGGCCAGTCCAGTGGTGGCCCTCCCAAGCCCACAGGGAGATCACCTTGTTTTACTGAGCAAACTTCCTGTATTGGGGAGGATCTTGCCGCTGCTGGATAAATTCCAGTGGGGGTGGGGGTGGAGAGTGAAAAGGCCCTTATGTGGCTGGTAATAGACCACTTATGGGCCTCAATTGGTCTCTGGCAGGAAGGCCATCTTCAGCCTGATTAAATTTTGGTGTGACTGGAAGGCGACAGGCCTTTTGCCACCCACCTCCCATTGCAATTCTATGGCCACCCGCCACCTCCAAACCCATCTCTGGGGGCGGGGTGGGAGGGGGGTCATAAAATTCAGCCCAGCATATGGAAGGAAGAGTTGAGAAAGGAGGACATAATTTAGCAAAAGAGTGGTTGTCTGTGACAGAACACCCACCTTGGCCATATACATAACCAGGTTTACATTAAACAGATAGATGATATCCGTACATTGCCTAGAAACGGAACTGCAAAAGGTAATTTTTTACAAAACAGTGATCTTGTCAGTTAAAAATTGCAAATAGACAGGTAATTTGATCGTCTGGACTCTTATTTTGCTGATATACATAGGCTTACATAGCACACAAGCAAAATTAGACAAACGATAAATAAATAAGTGGACAATTTTGTGAGGCATGGCTCCCAGCATAGAGCCTTGAGAGTAGCGAGTGCAGGTTGGAAATTCAACGCTATAACCTTTCTTTGTTACCAAGCACATGGCTGCTGAGGCTCATGCAGGAGCCTAGCATTGCACAATTACTACCATAATGCTATTGAGATGGTATGTAGTGCCAAGTTGTTACTCGTACCTAGAGCTGGAAATATACTGCAGCTATCAATTTGAAATTACTATCTTGCAGTTGTGAAAAGCATAGTCGGTAGACTCAATTTACATTGCCAACTAACCTCCCTCTGGCTGGCACTGAGGTGCAGCAACAGTAGATTTCTGTGTGTGCATACCTTAAGACCTACTCCTTGGTCACAGAACATCTGGTTTTCCAGAGCATTAAAAAAATTCCATACAAAGTGTGAAAAATGCTCAGGAGCTCCAGTGCACTGTCTGGGTGCCTTTAAATGATGGGATTTACACCAGGCTGAAGTTATACTGCAGGTGGCACAAACTCAAAATGGGGTGATATAGCCTCCTAGAAGGCTCTCACATAACTGAGTTTTAGTGTGCTTGGACGTCAGATTGAGACCTGACACCCAAGTTATAATGCCATTTTGCCGTTAATGTGGACCCAAAACCTCTTTGCACAAATGTAAATGTGGCAACCTAAAGGCAGCATTTATTTCAACTACATTGAGGAAAACATCTATTTGTTTTTCTGTTCTGCGAATTAGTAATGGCCTGAGACTGAAAGGTCATATACGTGAAGCCATATTGAATTTGCTTTTGCTGCCAGCTTGGCTATTTTCCCTTCACCATGCAGGATTTTATGTTTAGGCTGGCGTCAGTTTGTCTGAACCGAACCAAATCAATTTCATTGCGCACTGTTTTAAATAACAATTAAAAATAACATGAAAGGAATTCTCTATTAATTCTAAAATAATTTGAGCCAAAAACTTAATGAGTGTTCTGTGTTTGATGATTCCCTTCTGGGCTCCGGTTCGTACTTTTAGTTAAAAGAAAGGTTAATGATGGAAATTTTAAACTGAGAAATATTTTGTTAAAATAATTAAATTTTAGAAGCTTATTTTCTCTCCATATCAAGTGATATGATTCCAAAAACAATGCTGCAATAATTTCTTGAGACAGATTAAGAGATAAACTCTCAAGGCAAAGTATAATTGTTTGGAGGAGAGGAAGTAACTGGTCCATTCTAATTGCTGACAGATGATAGGATAAAGGACCATAAGATACAAGTTATAACCCACTCATATTGGTGCACCTGCTAACGCAAATGGTGAAGCATTCTTAATCAATTCTTCAATAGGCAGACACACAAAATAATTTGCACTACACTGGTAATCTCTGTAGGATAGTCCCGCAATATATATTTTTTTTAATTGAAGAATATTGAAGAAGAGGTCTGGAGAATATAACCAACAACAAGGATTATGCTGAATCAATAGATAATGTTGTTTATCTGATGATGAGATCTCTGCGCTCCTCCAATTCTGGCCTTTGGCACATCCCCAATTTTAATCGCTCCACCATTGGCGGCCGTGCCTTCAGCTGCCCACTCCCTAAACTCTGGAATTCCCTCCCTAAACCTGTCTGCCTCTCTCCCCCTCTTTCCACCTTTAAAATGCTCCTTAAAACTTACCTGTACCCAAACTTTTGGTGACCTGCCCTAACATTTCCTCATGTAGCTCGGTGTTAAATTTTGTTTGATTACGCTTCTGTAAAGTGCCTTGGGACATTTTACTATGCTAAAGGCACTATATAAATGCAAGTTGTTGTTGATTCACATTGTCAGGTAGGATAAATTGTTTAGGAAAACATCTTTTTTCTTATTCTTAAAATACAAGTATGCTTTGTTGCTAAACCTATTTTTCCAATTTGGAGAAATTGGTTTAGTTATGAAAATACTGGTAGGCATCATAATTAGCAAAACTCAGTATGTGTAAGGTGCATGATCTTACTTAAAAAGTTAGTAGCTGCCCAGTGCTTGATGGTGCAGCATACTGAAGCTCAGGGGAACTATGTCATTGAATTGCCATTAGAATATAGTTTAGCACTTGTCTCCACAAATTTAATTACCAATATTAGCAATGCTAGTCAATAGAATCACTGCAAGAATGGCGAGAAATCAGAAGGGAACATCTCTCGGCAGGTCTTGCTCTTTCAATTAGCATCAAGAGAAGGTTGTAACAAGTTATTGACCAGCCTGCTTAGTCATATTTTGTGTGTTGTCCAGGGAAGAAAGTAACTGAAAAAAGGAACTCAACAATCTCAAAAATGAAGGTTAATAGCTATGCATGGAAAATAATCTTTCTCTTTCACATGTTATTCATTACCATGCAGATACTACTGGTTTCTGTAAAAATTGCCTGGGAACAGGATATGGAATAATGATGGGAATTTTATCTGTATACACTTGAATGCCTGCCTCTTCCTTTCATTAGAGCAACAAAAATTCCTTACAGGCCATCATCCACTAAGTTTTAAAGAATGTCTTTAATTTATTGGTTGATGCAATGAGAGTGTAAGAGATAGCTTCTAACATTCAAGACAAAATGGCAAGTAACATTCACGCCACACAAGTGCCAGGCAATGACCATCTCCAACAAGAGAGAATCAAACCATCTCCCCTTGACATTAAACGGCATTACCATCACTGAATCCCCCACTATCAACATTCTAGGGGCTACCATTGACCAGAAACTGAACTGGAGTAGCCATATAAATACCGTGGCTACAACAGCAGGTCAGAGGCTAGGAATCCTGAGGCGAGTAACTCACCTCCTGACTCCCCAAAGCCTGTCCACCATCTACAAGGCACAAGTCAGGAGTGTGATGGAATACTCTCCACTTGCCTGGATGGATGCAGCTCCAACAACACTCAAGAAGCTCGACACCATCCAGGACAAAGCAGCCCGCTTGATTGGTACCCCATCTACAAGCATTCACTCCCTCCACCACCGACGCACAGTGGCAGCAGTGTGTACCATCTACAAGATGCACTGCAGCAATGCACCAAGGCTCCTTAGACAGCACCTTCCAAACCCGCGACCTCTACCAACTAGAAGGACAAGGGCAGCAAATGCATGGGAACACCACCACTTGCAAGTTCCCCTCCAAGTCACACACCATCCTAACTTGGAACTATATCGCCGTTCCTTCACTGTCGCTGGGTCAAAATCCTGGAACTCCCTTCCTAACAGCACTGTGGGTGTACATACCCCAAATGGACAGCAGCTGCTCAAGAAGGCAGCTCACCACCACTTTCTCAAGGGCAATTAGGGATGGGCAATAAATGCTGGCCTGGCCAGTGACACCCACATCCCATGAATGAATTTTTAAAAAATGGGCTGAACAGAGCACTGACCGTATTAGCAACCACTGTAGTTGACATATCTCAAAGCTACATGATGGTCGGAAACTTGGAGAAGTAGTTGATAACAAGGAGGAAATCATCATCTTGAGCATGAAATAAATCTGTGCCAGTCTTCACCTATGGGTGTGAAGGTGTTTCATGCGGAATCAAGGGTTCCTTCTGTTGATTTGGCTGACAACTTTGACATGCCCCACAGGATTTCACTACCGTCTCAACATCACTGTTGATTCCTGGCCAGTAGACTATATCTCTGGCGAGGCAACTGGTACATTTTATTGCTAATTGCCCTTGATTCAGTTGGGTTAGAATATCAGAATACAAAGCTTCGGGTATAAGGACTTGTTTCCCTTTGAAAATCTCCCCTTATGATATACCGAGCTCATCTCGATA
This sequence comes from Heterodontus francisci, assembly GCF_036365525.1. Lineage (NCBI taxonomy): Eukaryota > Metazoa > Chordata > Chondrichthyes > Heterodontiformes > Heterodontidae > Heterodontus > Heterodontus francisci. Next base: position 92,509,055 of record NC_090373.1, read on the forward strand.
CAGCCAGAAACAGCTTAAATGTTCGGTTACTTCCTGTATGGTGTCAGGCCATCCTTCCACAATCACCTTCCATAACAATGATAGGGTAGGGTGATGTGTCGTCTTCATTGGGCAGCTACTTTACCATTAAAATTGGGCCCCATCTACCTGCAGTAGGAGCCTCAACCAACTTCAAAGTCGTTGGTTAAAATGCTACTGGTTGGAATGGTGCAGCATTGGGCTAGTAAGTGGAGTTGGACGATTTTAACTCCTTTCACACACTGTTCAAACTGGGTGGCAGAAGATTCGAAACCAGGTCTGTTGTTTATTTTTGGAATAAATATGAAAAAAACTGCGGGGGCTGAATTGGATAGTCCTCGAAAATGGGAATGGGGATCACAATGCACAATTAACCCGTGCACATTAATTGCGATGCAGGCAGCATACCAACTTTTTGCTCCCTGTTCATTTGAATGAGCTCTGTGTTCAGCCATAACTAACTGCACTGTTCATTGGCTGGACACATCAGCAAGGGGCCAATACTGTGAGTGGTGAGCAACACTTGAAGTTAGCCTACACTGCTTAAAACATTCCTTAACCTCTTAAAGGGATGTACATTGTGGGTGGAGCAGCTGCGCTGGAAGTCTTGGTTGATGAGGTGGAATGGTCGAGAGATGTCCTGTATCTGCACGGGGGCAGGAGGTCCTGAGACATATGATCAAAAGACAATAGGTGCAAATAGCTATGCAGGTCAAAGCCAGGAGTCAAGCCCCGAGCACCTGGATGCAGTGCCACAAGAAATTCAGTGACTCTACACGAGTGGTCAAGGTCAGTGAATGTATCTTCAAATGCCATATTCTACCAACTGGTGCAAAACTGGAAGCAACAGGAGCTAGCCAGAGGGGTCAGATGCACCCGCATGCCCTAACCCCCATGGAGGAGATGATGCTGGCCATTACTGGGATGGTTATTGCTAAGACCGTGGCTAGCGGTGGGGCCAAAACCATCAAAGATGATGGTATCCTCAAACCAAATCCTACTTTTCACACCTTACTCCCCCCTCATCCCACAGTCTGTTCTGATTTACAAGCTGCAGGTGGCGTAAGCATGCACTTCTTACTTCCCCCAACCGCCACCCCACCTCCTCGCACCACAACTTTAACCTTGTGTTTTTTTCCCTTTCAGGTACCCAAGAGGTGCAATCTGGCCAGGCAGTAGATAGAGAGAAACTGTTCCCACTCGTGAAAGGGTCGAGAACGAGAGGGCACAAATTTAAAGTATTTGGTAAGAGAAGCAAAAGTGACACAAGGAAAAACTTTTTCACACAGCGAGTGGTTAAGGTCTGGAATGCATTGCCTGAGAACATGGTGGAGGCAGGTTCAATTGAAGCATTCAAAAGGGAATTGGACAGTTATATGAAAAGGAAGAATGTGCAGGGTTACACGAAAAAGGCAGGGGAATGGAACTGAGGGAGTTGCTCTTTCAGACAGCTGGTGTGGACACGATGGGCTGAATGGCCTCCTTCTGCACTGTAACGATTCTGTCTCATCAGTTAGTTGTTTGCATTCGTGGAGTCCAAAATTCATGAGTCCGATCTTTAGGACATCTTCAATCTCAGTATCCACACCGTGGAAATGAAAATCTAGCGAGATATCTGCATTTCTTTTGGATTAGGCGACCTGCTCAGGGTGTCTGATGTGACCATTTTGCTGCCCGGTTTATATCGACGTCACAATTGTAGCCCTGGACCTTCACCACAAGTCTCTGCAACCGCAGAGGAACACTCGTAAGCGGTTTGCGCCATATGGTTTCAAGTGGCTTGTGGTCAGTCTCCACGGTAACCTGTTTTCTGAACAAGTAGGTGTGAAACCTAGCCATAACAAAAATCAGAGCTAAGGTTTCACATTCAATGTTAGAGTAATTGGATTGGGTTTGTGACAAATTCTTCAACATGAAGGTGATTGGCTTCCAATACTGCATGATGCAGCTGCCTAATCCCTTCTGAGATGTGTTGACTTCGAGTGTGGTCTCTTTGATCGGTTTGTAATACTGTATCAGACTGTCTTGACTTGACAGAGCTAACTTTGAGGACTAAAACATTTGCTGGTGGTCTTCCTGTCACAAGTAAAGGATATCTTTACGCACCTGTTCCCTAACTGCTACTGCTCACTCAGCGAAATTGGGATGTACAAGGCCAAAAGGTTGAACAGCCCTAGAACCCATTGTAGGTCTTCCCAGTCCTGAGGAGTTGGCCTGCCTCTGACATCTTCGATCTTATCTGAGTCTGGGTGTATTCCTGTGGTAGAATATATTGACCTGAGGTTGATGTGCCCAATGTTGACCTATTACTATTAAACTCAAAGCCCTTACAAAGAGCAGCCAGCATTAGGAAATGCAAGTTTCAGTCATGCTCTGCCTTGGTCTGTCCAATCACTGCAATATCATCAGCTATACAGATACAGCCCGGGACATTTTCTGTTATCCTGTCCATGTATTGTAAAATGTCCTGGCTAATGCACAGAGGTAACCGTCTGAAACAGTAGCTCCCAAATGGCGTTGTAATAGTTGTGAGTAGCTGGAACTTCTTGACTAAGTGGACAGAGCAGTAGTCATGCTTTGCGTCGAGCTTTGAAAAATACTTCACACCAGTAAATATAGGATTCAGCTCCTCCGGGGTTGGGACTTTATGCGGGCATCTCTTGAGGGCTAAATTCAATCATCGCGGCTTGAAGCAAATCCTGAGATTGTGATCTTTCTTCCACAAACAAGGAATCGGAGCTGCTCCAATTGGAAGGCTGGTGCACTTGGCGGATGACTCCATTGCACTCCATCTCAACCAGCTCCACTTTAAGCTTCTCATGAATGTGCCTTGTTTTGTCAACAGTATCAACTGCATCCTCCCTCATGTGCAATATGGCATCACCGTTGAAATGCCAATTGCATCAAACCTGTCTAGGTAAAGTAGTTTCAGAACTCTAACCCATTCAATGCACTCCATGTTGCAGTGCTGACCTCATGTATTGCGACAATTCATAAATAGTGGCCAACTGGAAGTCCTGCGACAGCTGGTCCAGTTGTGTCTACAATATAAAACATTTGTGGTAGCCATTCAAAGCTCCCATAGCTGCATCGAAAGGTTATCGTCCCAATGCACTTAATCGGAGAACTATTCTAGGCGGTCAGCCTAGCTGTGGTGGATTGTACCATAGATTCCCATTTCTTTAAGTACATGTCCTTCAATATACAGATGGGAAGAATATTTGCACTTACTCTGGTGTCGATTTTTACTCTGAGCTTATGCTTGACACTTTTCAGTGGACATATAATCCCGATCATGGCGAATGCCTCAGATTGCATAAGAGCATTGACATGCTGATCCAAATTAGCTATGTGAAATGCTTGCTCACTGTTTACAAGAGTGCATTCTTCATCCAAGTCCACCTGGCAATCTGTCTCTATGCTGATCTGATGTACCTACTTGAGTTTTTGTTGTGTGTTGACATCCCTTTTATTGTCCAGCAGACGTTCTGTCTGCATGTGACCTGCCACCATTCCCGTGTGCAGTATCTGAGCTCAGCTTCTGCATTGCCTTGCCCAGTGTCCTCGCATGCCACAAGCTTTGCACTGGTCCTGGTTTGCCGGACAACTGCGAATTGGGTGAGTCAGGCCATATTTGCCACAAGGCTTAGCAGGCTACTGAGCCTTTGGTTACTGTACCAATTGTCGTAGCTGTCCCCAACACTTGTAACTATTGGTGCCCAGATAGGAGAATTTCAAATTTCCTTCCATCATTAAGTGGTGCATCTATGGTGTGCCCCTCCTTTTCAAGCGGTTCTTTTTGAAAGGCTTCTAGTGGGATAGATGCTATTACTAGTTCTATAACTTGTTGAAACTATCTGCAAAGTCACATTATTGAGCTTTGTCTCGGCAGCTTGCAACAAACTGGTCAATGGACTCATCCTGCCTTTGCTGGTAGGTCATAAGCTCACGCCTATTTATTCAGAAATTGACCTTCACCTTGAGTTGCTCCTCCAGGAATGTCCATATCTTGCTAAGGTCCTTCTGATCCTCAGCTGACAATCCTGATATGTTGATCCATTGCAAGTCCACATTGCCAGTGCAATCTTAATCTTGATAGCTTGTTTCACTGATTTGTTCACTTCTTGATCCAGGAAACACAGTTCCATCCGCTGTCAAAACAGGCTAAATTCAGATGCCATGTCCGACACCTTCCAATCCATAGTTAGATACCTGAAAGCCATTTTCTGGATGATCCTGCTTTTAAAAAAAAATATAGGACTTTTCACAGGTTTTCTTTTTCACAGGTACACTTCTTATACAGGCTGTCTGCTTTAAAGGTTTTCTGTCTCACAGGTGCAGCCTTCTGTTTTCCTTTTTAGACAGGCCTGACCTTTTAAGAGTGAGAGACTACAACTATTTTCTTTGTTTACACAGCTTGTTTTTTTTAAACTGAGATAGTTTTTTTCTCACAGGCTTCTATGTCTGCAGCAAACTATAGCTAGTAGTACCAGTAGCTGCCACAGCCAGCCTTTTATCTTGTGCTGAACCTCCAGTGTCACTGTTGAGCTCTTTTCAGCTTAGGCTCCACCTACGAAGCAAAAAAAAAGGGAAAACTAAAGTAGTTATGGCTGTACTACCTCTTATCAATTTTTTGACCCACTGCCAGATTAGCTGAAAGCTCCGGTCCCCTGGCAAATTTCCTACTGTGCTCACAAAGTTTCAACATCTCCCAAGGTTCTGTCTGCAGTCCTTGCTTGCTGCACTGTTGTGGGGTCTCCTGCCAATTGCTCTTTGCCTGAATCTTCTGCCATTCCAGGTAAGCAACCTGATGTTTCTTGGTCTCTCTTGGTGTGTTCTTCAGGAAAAAAATCAAACATTGCCATGATGTAATATTTGGTGGTCTTCAGAAAAATATAACCCAAACGTTGCCACCATGTAATATTACTTGTTCCTTTGTTATGTGAACTGTTGTAAGATTCTCGGGACTCCAAGTGATATCCAAAGAATATGTTGGGTTATATTATAACTTAACTGGAACATACATATATATATATATATATATATATATATAGCTACTGCCCAAGCACATCTACACACGTCTCACTCTGTTGGGCTACAACCACAACTAAACTGGTCATGTGTGACATGACATCATTTCCTCTGGTGATCTTCACTTACAACCTCTTAAGGTGGTCATCTTTTAAGGTTGTCCCACAACACTAGTAGCTTGTAATGATGTGGTCAATTTGGTTCAAGGGGCTGCTTTATTTTAGTGTTTGACGTTAATGTGGACAACAGATTCTTTTAAAGGATGCTCAGTACTAGTTTAGTGCTAAACTAGTCAAGAAATTCGTTCCATTTCTGATGCTGTACTTCATGCTTGCGAGAATTCAGCGGTTATCCCATTTTTGTTAACAATACTGCTAATTTATGAAACAGGCAAAATCAGAAATAAATATTAATTCTGCTACCATGACACCTACATGAGAGATTGAGAGTTAACGTTGACTGTAAAATTTAAACTCTGGTTTCTTCTTTAGGATTAAAATAACTGTACCACCTTTGTATAACAAACGACATAAATAGTCAGAGATTTGTGTGGCGTTCACCTTGACAACCATTTACTCTTTTCTCTTTTTCATATTTCAACTCAATACAAAAAAATCAGTTTAAATAACACAAATATATTAAATGTGTCTTACATATTTATATTACTAATTTAACAATTCTAAAAGTGGTGGTGCCAATATTAATGAATGAAAATTCAAAATCCAGTTGCAGGCCCAATTTGCTTCCATTTGAAATCTGTCGGACCTGAGAAGTCAAATTGCTGCTTAAGATAGATTGCTATTCAACTAAGATGTTCACAAAGAAATAAACTGTTGCCCAGAAAAAAACCACACCTTCAATTCCGTGCTGCTGATGGATAAACTCTAAGGGAAAACCTGTACAATTGAAGAGTTAAAGATTATCAGTTGAGATTTTGACTTTCCAGCAACAATTCAAGAATAACTCCTTTGGAAATTGATATTTAAAAGACAGTAAAAGAAAGACTTGCATTTATATAACACCTTTCATAATTCCAGGATGTCCCAAAATGTTTTACATCAAATGAAGAACTTTTGAAGTGCAGTCACTTACAATATGGGAAACACAGCAGCAACTTGTGCATAGCAAGCTCCCAGAAACAACAAAGGGATAACAACCAGATAATCAGTTTTAAGTAATGTTGGTTGATGGATAAATATTGGCCAGGACATTGGGAGAACTCCCCTGCTCTTCTTTGAAGTAGAGCCATAGGATCATTTACATCCATTTAGGGTGTGTTAGTATGTGAAATACTGGAAGGATAAGTCAAAGATCGAAAGGATCCACAAAAGACAGAAGAGAGAAGTTGAATTCATGAAGTCAAAATGTCCCAAAGAGTTCCACAGCCAATGAGTTCCTTTTGAAATGTAGTCATTGCTGTACTGTAGCAAACATTACAGCCAATTTACACACAGCAAGATCCCACATCTAGCAGATAAATAACCAGATGATTTGGTTTAATGGTGTTGGTAGAGAGAGCAATGCTGGCCAGGACACCTGGTCTTCTTCCAATGCAGCAGGATCTTTTACATTAACCTGAGAGGACACTCATGGCATTGTTTTAACATGTCATCAAAAAGACAATGCTTCCAATAATGCAATATGATGTCAGTAGTGCACCGATGTGTCAGCTTAGATATAGGCTCAAGTCTCTGGAGTTGGGGGGGGGGTGGTGGTTTCAAATCCACAACCATCTAACTCAGGAGGTGAGAGTGCTAGCACGGAGACAAGGCTCACACTCTAAAGAACAGATATACTTCAGTTACAGAACACAGTTTAGCCATGTTTCACCTCCAGAATCCCCTCCTTATGGGCAATTATTTAGCTTCTGCTTGGTGCGGACCCTTTGTGAAGAATTGCAGTCATGAATCCACATTTTATCAACAAATAGCACATTTGGATCAATGCATTGCAGCAAAGTAGAAATTTTAAAAATTCTCCATATCCAACTGTTAGATGTGAATTACATTGAGAATGGAACTGTAGATAAATCATATAACTTTTAGTCTAGAGTAAATCATGGAGCTCTTAGTTAAGAGATATGTGTTTACCAGTTCTAATGACAGGCCTTACAAGTGCATTCACGGAAATTGTTTAAAGGTCACATATAACACTTTATGTTTAATTATGTTGGATGAGTACTTATTGAAAATGACTAATAACTGAGCTAAAGCCCCAGTTAACTATATTTTGAAGCAATGTTATTTTGAAAGTACAATTGATATCATCTAATGCTAATCATGTATCTTCTTTGGCCTCCTTTTCTCGAGAGACAATGGGTAAGCGCCTGGAGGTGGTCAGTGGTTTGTGAAGCAGCGCCTGGAGTGGCTATAAAGGCCAATTCTAGAGTGACAGGCTCTTCCACAGGTGCTGCAGAGAAATTTGTTTGTCGGGGCTGTTACACAGTTGGCTCTCCCCTTGCGCCTCTGTCTTTTTTCCTGCCAACTACTAAGTCTCTTCGACTCGCCTTATGGGCAATCATGTATCAGCAGCATGTATTTATCTTAGTTTTACTCCATCATTGGATTTCTTTGCTTTATCACATAGTTTAAATAATTAATCAAATAAAAGGAAGCAGAGCTAAACACATGTGAAATCATATGCAGTGAGGTAACTAATTACCAGTAGAAATAAACCCAGGGTTAATTCTAGCTCCAGTCTAAACCACAATAGCTCTCAGTTAGAATAAAACTATTAATAATTACCTTCCTGCTGTGGCTTGGAAGGAGATCAGAATATTTAACTCATTACCATGTGTGAGATACTATTCAGCCTTGAAGACTTAAAGTTGTAAAATGACAGGAATTTTACAATTAGCATTTTGGGCCCTAATTTGTGTTTTGTTTATTATCACAAAACCACATTTTATGGCAGTTCTTTCTCGGTAAGATCTTCTGATAGTACAATTAAAAAAAAAATTAACCATTGTGCCTTTTCAGCCACAACAAACTCTACAAATTATATAATTTTTCTTTGAGATTAGTATCCCTGTTTTAGATTCTGTGAACTTGACAGCTTAAATGTTTATTGGAACACTTGCATTTCGGAAATGCCATATAGCAAGACACATTACCAGGATATAGAATCTGTACCAGACTGGTATTTGAAACATTTATTTAATAGACTCTGAGCTTTTAATGCTTTAGCTTTGTATGCCTAAATCTTTGGTTAATTATGAAGCCAAAGTAACATCACAGGATAACATACAAGCCTCCAAGGACTGCTAGGGAACACAGTGCATTTCCTTGTTTGTGACAGTAGGGTTTGGATACATGTCTACTTGATCACCAGCCATTAGGGATTTACATCCACAAGAAGACAATCATGAATTGGGCGTCCACCCATCCAGGCCTTATACACAAACACTACAACTTGCCAAGATCGCCAGAGAACATAGCCATACATCCACAGGATTGTCACAAATCAAATATGGACTTTTCACCTCTCCATTCCCAAAACATCAAGGAGAAATTACAGGAATATAGAAAAGTATGGAATGTATCTGCCTGATTCTGAAACTGAATGCCACTCAAACATCTATCTAATTCTTTCTTTCTTTTTCCATATTACTTGCTTCCTTGGACAGAATTTTTCAACATTGCAACACTTTCTGCATGAAGCAATAAATTTATGCTGTGCAGTTTCCTTCTCTAAGCTTCAACCTGTGTTCCTGGTTCCATAGTTTTGGGGCTCACTTTACCTATTCCCTTAAGGATCTTGAACACTTTAAAAATATTTCCCCTGAGCTTGTTCTTCTTCAAAGTAAACAATGCCAGGCTTTTCAACCTCGCCACAGAACTCAGATCCTGAAGCTAATTATTAGTTTGGTTGTTGATTTCTGCACTGTTTCCAATATCTTGTTGTAGTATGGCTACTAGAATTGTGCACAATGCTCCAGGTGGAAATACCAGTGTCTTGTACCGACTCATTAACTCCTCCTGAGATATGTGCTCTATCTTTTTGGCTATACGTCCTGAGACCTGGTTAGCTTTTCCTCCTGCTGCCAGTCACTGGATTGTTAGCTTCAGTGAACTATTCACCAATACCCCAATTCCCTCACAAAAGCAAAATACTGCAGATGCTGGAAATCTGAAAACAGAAGATGCTGGAAATACTCAGCAGGTCAGGCAACATCTGTGCAGAGAGAAACATAGTTAACGCTTCGGATCATGACCAGAAACGTTGAAGGAATCTTTGTGCTCTCCTCCGCGGCAGGTTTGGAGGTGGGGAGAGTATAAAATCGGGTGGGATGAATGTGCTGGGGTGGTGGGAGGTTGGGGGGCAGGGGGGCCCGCCACCAAAATGCCTCTGCCAAAATTTAGTCCAGGACGGGAAGGCTTGTGAATGGCCTTGCTGCCCCACTGCCAATTGAGGCCTTTAACTTGGTAATTAATCCCAATTAAGGGCCTCTTTCTGCCGCAGCCACAATTAGCCATGTAGCAGGTGGCCCTGTCACCACACAGAAAGCACGGCACAAAAATCCATGCTGGCTGCTTCCCAGCTCCAGGTGGGAGGGTCCCTCATTACCTGAATGAGGGACCTGGCATTGAGAAGGGGAACCCGCTGAGAGCCAACCCCCTGCCCTTGCTACAGACCCCTTACACCCCCCTCCCCACGACCCCCACCCCAAAAGACCCCTCCTGCACTGACCTACCTGTGGCCTGGGTCCAGCAATGCTCCTCTGCCTCTAGTTGGTGCTCCTCCATCAGAAGCCACCACCTCCATGGTGGCTCTGCAGCTGCCAGCTTCTGATTATCCGGCAGCTGGCCAAGGGCGGGACTTCCGGCGGCAAGTTCCTTGATCCTGTAGACGGCCCGCCGTTGTCCACTTGAAAATTCAGGTGCTTGCCATACCTGATTTTTGAAATATCTAGATGAATTTTGGTGAGGCTCCTACCTGGGAATTTACCTCCCTGTTCATTTTCCTTCTGTATTCCTGTCTTCCTACTGCTCCCTTCAGCCTCCCACCTTGTTCCACCTCTCTCACCTCTCTTTGAAAATTCTTGTTCTCTACTGCCTACCCAAGCACCATGCCAAGATTCTCACTGAGATATCTTCACTGTTTTCCTCCCTCTGTCTCTGCACCGAGTGACTTCTCAGACTCAGTGATTTCAAACTCTAGCTCAATTCACTTTGCTCTCTCTCTCTTCTGATTTCATAGCCTTATTGTCCTACCTTAAGATATGCCTCCATATAAACCCTTCGACACATATTCATGGCCACTTTCTTGATGTTACCATCTCACATGGTCTCTCTATTCCCACCACCATAATTACAGATAAGGCCATCTCTGATCATTTCCTTATATCGCTCTCCACTAACATCCCCCTTCTAACTCGACTTCCTTCTGAAATATCTCTCCCTCAATGCACTTACAAAGGCACTTCCAAATTCCCAACTGACCAGCCTTTGGCCTTCCACTCACCACACCATTTTTACAGTGATCTGCTCAATCACACTCTCACCTTCACCTTTGATGATCTTGTTTCCAGTAAAACACTGAGGGCTAGAAATTTATTTGCAATGCATTGCATTCTGCACAACCCTGTGCCATTGCTGGAGGGGGAACAGGTCGCACTCAGGTGCTGATGTGATGCCAGGATTCTAAAGTTGTGCCATGTGTGTGCAGGTGGCCTCTTCGATGTTCACTCTGCAAACAACAAGCATGAAGCTGCAATCTGGGCCCTGAACCTATGCTAATTAAAGGGCCACTCCACAAATTACAGGTGAGGTGTTTTTGAGTAACCTTTGCTTAGGCACAGTGTGTCCAGTTCTTTGGGGTGCTTTTTGCCAGTTTCTGAATGCAGTCATGGTGGAAAAAGGACTACCTGATCCAGGTATGGGGGCACTTGTTGCATTGCCTCCTGGTCTGAAACATGACCAGGAAATGGAACAGAGGATACAAAGAGGAAAAGCTCTGCATGTAGGGAGGGAGAAGGAGGAAGAGGAGGCACAGGGGGAGGCGGGGAGGTGGTATCCTGGACCCTTTGTAAATGGATGGACTGTGCGTGAGTGTATTGTGAGACTCTGCTTCCACTTCAACAACTCCCTCATCACAACATGGACCCATCAATCACAACCGTCAGATCCATTTTATACTCCCCATTGCAACATCCCCTCAGCCAACATTCAGCCATAAAAACCCCCAGAAAAAACCTTCACAAAATATCTTTATGCTGTAGCACTTCTACTTATATAAACAACAATGAACTAATCATAATAATAAAAGCAAAATACTGCGGATGCTGGAAATCTGAAATAAAACCAAGAAATGCTGGAACCACTCAGCAGGTCTGGCAGCATCTGTGGAAAGAGAAGCAGAGTTAACGTTTCGGGTCAGTGACCCTTCTTTGGAACTAATCACCCTTGTGCAATCTCTTAGTGCCTGTATTGCGGGTGCCTGTCCCTGTCCTAGTGCTCTGGGTGGTGCTACCCCAGTGGCATCAGCATGGCTGGTGGAAAGCTGCTGACTTTCACTGGGGGAGAATGCAGATGGCCTTGCAGGATGCACTAGAGAAGCTTTTGGTCTTGCACCACCTCAGTATAGATAATAGTAGTCTGGGCTGGATGGCTGAGCGGCAGCGGCAAGACACTGGTGGGTAAGGTGCCACACAAAAGGCTAATATGCAAGATAACGGCTCTTGGAGTTGGGGGTAACATATGAGCATGCATAGGGGATTGGTTAACAGACAGGAAGCAGAGATTAGGGATAAATGGGGCATTTTCAAGTTGGCAGACTGTGACTAGCGGAGTGATGCAAGGATCAGTGCTGGGGCATTAGCTACTTACAATCTATATTAATGACTTAGACAAAGAGACCAAGAGTGATGTATCTAGGTTTGCTGATGATACAAAGCTAGGTAGGAATGCAAGCTGGGAGGAGGACACAAAGAGGCTGCAAAGAGATATAGACAGGTTAAGTGAATGGGCAACAAGGTTGCAGATGGAGTACAACTTGGGGAAGTCTGAGGTTATTGACCTTGGTAGTAAGAATAAAAAGGCAGAATATTTTTTAAAGGCATGAAACTTGTAAACGTTGATATGCAGAGGGACTTGCGTGTACTTGTACAAGGAACACAGAAAATTAGCATACAGGTACAGCCATTAAGAAGGAAAATTGCATGTTGGCCTTTATTGCTGGGGGATTGGACTACAAGAACAAGGAAGTCTTGCTACAATTGTAAAGGGCTTTAGTGACACCACACCTGGAGTACTATGTGAAGTTTCGGTCTCCAAATTTAGGAAAGGATATACTTGCATTGGACGCAGTAGAGCAAAGATTCACTTGATTCGTCCCTGGGATGAGAGGGTTGTCCTATGATGAGAGGCTGAGTAAATTGGGCCTATATTCTCTGGAGTTTAGAAGAATGAGGGGTGATCTCATTGAAACATATCAGATTCTGAAGGGGCTTGATAGGGTAGACACTGAGAGGTTGTTTCCCCTGGCTGGAGAATCTAGAACACAGGGACACAGTCTCAGAATAAGGCACCGATCATTTAGGACTGAGATGAGGAAAAATCTCTTCACTCAAAGTGTTGTGAATCTTTGGAATTCTCTACCCCAGAGGGTCGTAGATTCTCCATCATTGAATAGTTTTTCGGCTGAGATAGACATTTTCCGGTCTCTCAGGGAATCAAGGGATATGGGGAGAAGGCAGGAAAGTGCTGCTGAGGCCAAGAATCAGCCATGATCATATTGAGTGGTGGAGCAGGCTCGATGGGCCACAAGGCCTACTCCTGCTCCTATATCTTTTATTCTTATGTAGGCCTCCCTCTGGTTTTCCAGCTCTCCTTGGTGTTGTGCCTGCAAGAGAGAGGGTAGACTGTCGGTGATGGTAAGGCACAGTGGTTGGGTGATGTGCCTGCCATAGCTGAATAGTTGGAGGTGAGTGAAGGCACCAAAAGGTGGGTGTGAGGTTGGCAGCATTTGGCGGATGTGTGTGGGTGAGGTGTGAGCCCTGAGTGCCCAGGAGTGCTGCTGGGTGAGTGATGGGGTTTGATGCATTGAGCAGAGTGGGAGGTTATTGGTGCACTGGGAATGAGATGTACTGTGAGAATGCATTCACTCACTTTGACACCCATGTGAGGTCACTGAACTTTTTCTTTTACTGCTCTCATGTCTTGGGGGCCAGACTCCAGCCATTGACTTCCCTTGCAACATTCTCCTCAAGCTGGTGCATTAGGGTTTCCTGGTCACCTGGGGAAAGATAGCCTCTCTCATGGACTCCACCCTCAGTAACCAAAGCCTCCAGGGCAGCATCGCTGAACAAAGAGCAACATTGATACTCATGTTACCTAACATTGTAGGAACACCCTGCAGAAAGATTTCCAAAAGGCTTATTGTGTTACTGGCTTACATGTTCCTTATCACCTTGGTGTGAGCCCATTGTGCCTATTTTAAGTGCTTTTTTGCCTAGCTTAAGTGTCCCTAAGGTGCAGTGACTTCAGCATAGAAGGTGGAAGGCTGCTGTGGCTCAGTCGAAGGTTGTTGACGTGCTAGTGGTCAGAAATCTCTTGGAGATTGGGTCAGGGAGGGCCCGGCTGCAGACTGAAGTAGCTCAGCAGCTGCCAATGCAGCCTGGCCCAGCTGACTTTCTGGCATCAGGGCAGGCATTGATTTAAGAAGCAGAGAGGGTCCAGGAGTGCAAACCTCTTTAAGAGGTGGAATGTTCCATTCCCATTGCAAGGTCACTCCTATTGACAGTACTCCTACTAACTGCAAACTGTAGGATATCTGATTGTAGCTTTTATCCATTTGGTCTCTTAGCCTGTCCTAGATGGAGAAGATAGTGGAAGATGGTGGAAGATATAATGATAGATTTCTTGAAGTTGGCAGGTATGTATGGCAACCATCCATCGCAAAAGATGATGCTGTAAGCTAAGTAGTTATGCTGCAACATTGTGAGTAGCTGCAGAGTCAAATTCTTGAGTGACAGTTCTTGCCACAGAAGGTGCAGGCAAAAATCATAGGGTCAGATGAAGCCTGATGCCCTTTCCTCTTTGCTCTCCTGTCCCTGTTTAAAGTTTTCAAGTTCCTCTTGCCAGTATCCTTAAAACTGAGAGCCCAGTGACCTTGAAACAGTTGCAAGTTCTCCATACAAGAGATCCTTTGCAATGTGCCCATCTTCCATCTGATATAAATGACTAAGTCACCAGAAATGCCTGTGTTTGAGAAGAGTTAATAGACTTGGCAACCTTGTTTCCTCAGGTACTTTGGTGCCAGGAACTTTATCTTCCCGTTTGATATTTAGAACACGATGCATGTGGACAAAGTTTAGTCTTCTCTCCTGTCTGCTGTAGGTGGTCCAGGCCATGCAACCATACAGCAGTGTGATCAGAACATTGTTTTGGTAGGCTCATGTCTTGGGGTTTCATGTCAATTTACTATAATTTGACACATGTTCAATCAATCAGCCGAATGTAGTTGCTGCCTTTCCAATGTGAGAGTTTCACTCGTGATCTCCAGATAAGTTATCTGATTCAGTTGATCCCAGGTAGAAGAACTTGTGTAGAACTTCCAGTGTGGTGTTAGCTATTAGAATTTCTTGTACAGTTGACACACTCTGTGCCATGATCAGTTACTTCTTTGGATTGACAGTTAAATATAGCAGCATATTTTTATCGAGTAATAATGATGGTATTATTATAGCCCTTAGTAAATTTGTGAAGTAATGCATGTTTGAACCTAATGCTTGCAGAACAACTTGCAAACCATCAACTGTTGTGACAAGCCTGGTATATTACGTTAAAGATCTACATCAGGGTTTGTATGTCGGGCTGTGTGTTACTGTTATGAAAATTAATATGCATTCCAATGTTATATTAATTGTGGTGTAAGTGATACAGCCATTAATAACCACAGTAATATAAACTATATGAAACACAGTTGAGTGAGCCTGTCAACCTCTGTAGAAATGCACATAATGAATATTAGTTTTGCCACAGCAAAGTGTGTGTTCTGATTGCAGTAGGTGTTGTTGGCTTCCTATCTTAAAAGGGTTTGACCAATCTTTATTGTACATACAATTCTGTTATCCGATGCCCTAATCCTTTGACACATGCTGTATACCGACAGAGCAGAGTGTTTTTTAAAAAAAGGAAGTGCTTGACAACAGGTGATACATGATCGATGCTGCTGTGGAGTAGCAGTCTCCATCACTACAGCCCGCAGACCACAAGACCACAGAGCTTTTGCTACAGTTTACTTAAGTATTTCTTCACCACCTTTTCTGCACCTATGAAAAATATGGAAATGCAGCCCTCAGAAGGGCGGTGGGGTTGATGATATAAAACATTAAAGACCATTGGGCCAGAGGTTACATTGCAAGGAGCAGCGGTTCGTGGAGCTCTCTAAGTCTTCTTTTCCTTAAAAACAGATTATGAAATATGCAGTCAATAGATACTGTAATATGCTTTAAAGAAATACCTTTACAGCAGGCTATTTAAAAGTGCTCTGAAGAGCTCCCCTGATAGCCTAGGTACCATCCAATGAAACATTAAACTATACAGGGGAGAAGGTCTCATGTTCAATTTCTGATTGCTACAATTGGCCACAGTAACCTGTGCTAGGGAGGCGAAAACCAGCCAAGGTTCTTATACCTGATTATTATCTAATGACCCCTTCTGGAAACTGCATGTATACTAGTTGGGGACAGAATTGAATGGATCCATTTTGACTGTGAGACACTCCACAAGTCTGCTCTGCTCTCTAAGTCAGTGGCCACACTACCAACATTTGTACCCAACTAGCCTTGTTCCAAACAGAATGACAAAGCCATCTGTTTATCAGTCAGATATCCTTCCCTTGTCTTACTCACATAAAAAGACTATGGGCCTAATATTTACTCAGGCCTGGAGAGAGTGGGGAAAGGAGCTTCAGATGGGAAATCCTGAAGTATAGGTTTCCCGGACATCCTACAGATGTTAAGCACAGGCCATCTTTTAAATGTTTTCAACAAGTTTCCTGTCTGACAGCCAGCCTGATTGACAGGCTGGCTGCCTGTTAGGTGGCAAAGTAGCTGAACTTCAGATGACAAAAAAGTAAAGATCATGGGGGAGGGCTGGACATTAGAATGGGGATCAGACATCGCAGCGGGTCGGAGGTTGGATACCGTGGGCAATCTGACTCCCTGCTCATACACAAACAGACAAGGTGAGCCAGGGCCTCCGTTACGTCATCTGATGAGCCACCTCTGAAGCTAAGTGTTATTAACATACATTAGGAAGCTGATCTTATGCTTATGATAATGAGGGAAATATGCAATTCATGGCTGCCTGCTTTGTGTGTGAGAACGAGACAAACAACAGCTGGAAAATGAGGGGTGTGGGGTGCGCTTTGGCTGCCCCTCTGATGCCCAAGTCCCAAGTGATAAGATATTCAGGCGGGCATATAACTGAGCACAAATGAACAGGTGTAAGACTGCTTAATATACAAATTGGGGCTCCATGCCAGTTGTAGGACCTTGATTGCAAAGTTCAATTACAAAATGGGCAGGGTTTGTGGTGAGTGGCCTAACCAGCTCTATGCAGTATCAGCTGGCACCACTTGGGTAGAATTTGCACAAGTTCTAAAGCAGTTGGAAGTGATTTAGCCCTGAAGATGAAAACTGGCACAACATTTTTCCTCATATGTGGACACTTACCTTAAAGTGGGCACATCTTTTTAAGTTTGAGCTGCTGGCCAGAATGTTTGAATTCCCAATTAGGCGAGCTGCCAGTGGAAGAAATTTTTTTTTCTGGAAACCATGATAATTATTCAAATGAGCTAACCCTTGAAAATTACGAACAGCCTGTGTGGTCCACTTCTAGTTAGTTTTGTCCCAGCAGTTCACATCTCTGCTTTGCTGGCATCGCAAAACTAGCTCTAAAAAGAAATACACTGCAACATCTGAAAGAAAAAGAATGATTTCCATTTCGGGAGTGACCACTTATCAGAACTAAAGTTAAGGACTGCAAACGTCTGTAAGTAAAATGACAGACTGACAATTTGCATGACTGTTGTCACAGATTTGAATCTCAGGACCGTGTGAACTGTCTGTTAGCTAGCCACACATGTGATGAGCTTTTGAAGTTCCCAGTGGGGCTGCCATGTGTGAATCTTCCTGCCCTCCTCTGCTTCCCAGCACTGGCACTTTCAAGGGCACAACACATGAGAAGGAAGAGGAAGAGAAAAGTAACTGTGTCCATATGTCTCAGTGAAAGTGTGCTTCTTTAAGTACTAAGCAAGGAATGCTGCTGGCAATTATGTTTAGGTGAAAGTTTACAGGATATGTGGAGGCAATTGACCTTAATCCTTTGAGTACTGGTTATTTACATTTTATAACTATGAAGTCTCTTTTTCCATTTATATATTGACTAGAAAAGATCATTCTGGCTTTTTCCAGTGACTGTTCTGCAAAAGGGTGCCAATTTAATCCTTTTGTTCATGATTCTTATTTCTTTAAGTTTCTTTCTTTTCTGGTATTTTTGTATTAAACTTTTTATTCTAATTCTGTTTTTTGTCATTTTTGATGTGCTCTTTTTTCTTTTAACTTTCTTCCCTCTGTCTCTTTTAAGTATCTCAGATCTACAACCAATCCCTATCTGAGGAAGAGGGAGGTTATCTGCAGTCATCTTTTTCCAGAAAATGTTTTTGTTTTCCAAGAAGTTGGTTGGAGTTGTTGGAGGCCAATCATCTCAGCCCCAGGACATTGCTGCAGGAGTTCTTCAGGGTAGTGTCCTAGGCCCAACCATCTTCAACACTTTCCCTCCATCATAATGTCAAAAGTGGGGATGTTCGCTAATGATTGTACAGTGTTCAGGGGATAGTCCTCTTCCCAGAATATAGTGAACCTTTGGAAAAGGTTGCTGGCTTGTGCAGTGGATGCCAATTCTCTGAATTTCTTCAAGCAAGAGCTGGACCTGGGTTGGAGATCATCTCATACAAAATGTAGAAACTGTCACATGTCTTCTGAGTTTTTGGCTTAATAGGATATACTTCTCAGCACCTACGACTGATACCATGACCAAGATTAAAAAAGCATTACTTAAGAGTCATGGGCAAAATCCATTCTGGGTTACAACGCATTGGTGTCCCAACTTAAGTACCCCAGATTTACATTTTGTGCATCAGGAATAGGGTCAAATATGTCACAAGAATATGTTTTCTGGATAAATATACTTTTAACTACATTAACATCTGTTAGCTAAAGGAAACTTTAAGACAATTAAATATTTCCTAAAATTAATGATTCCAGGACAGACATCAACCTGCTGAGATACTCCACAATACTCCACACCTATGACCACAACTTATTCTGGATCATTTCCAGTGTTGTCATTGAACTTGTTTGCTACGTAACAATCATATTATTAAACAAGAGCTTTAGTCTAAGCATGTGTGACTCGACTATAGGTGTTGGGGGCATGATCTGCATGTTTGCAGATGATATTAAGATTTGTGCAAGTCTCAGAAATGTAGACAATGCTCGACTGCTTCAGATGAATTAGAATTAGAATTAGAACATTACAGCGCAGTACAGGCCCTTCGGCCCTCGATGTTGCACCGACCTGTGAAACCATCTGACCTACACTATTCCATTTTCATCCATATGTCTATCCAATGACCACTTAAATGCCCTTAAAGTTGGCGAGTCTACTACTGTTGCAGGCAGGGCGTTCCACGCCCCTACTACTCTCTGAGTAAAGAAACTACCTCTGACATCTGTCCTCTATCTATCACCCCTCAACTTAAAGCTATGTCCCCTCGTGTTTGCCATCACCATCCGAGGAAAAAGACTCTCACTATCCACCCTATCTAACCCTCTGATTATCTTATATGTCTCTATTAAGTCACCTCTCCTCCTCCTTCTCTCTAACGAAAACAACCTCAAGTCCCTCAGCCTTTCCTCGTAAGACCTTCCCTCCATACCAGGCAACATCCTAGTAAATCTCCTCTGCACCCTTTCCAAAGCTTCCACATCCTTCCTATAATGCGGTGACCAGAACTGCACGCAATACTCCAGGTGCGGCCGCACCAGAGTTTTGTACAGCTGCAGCATGACCTCGTGGCTCCGAAACTCGACCCCCCTACTAATATAAGCTAACACACCATATGCCTTCTTAACAGCCCTATTAACCTGGGTAGCAACCTTCAGGGATTTATGCACCTGGACACCAAGATCTCTCTGCTCATCTACACTATCAAGAATCTTCCCATTAGCCCAGTACTCTGCATTCCTGTTACTCCTTCCAAAGTGAATCACCTCGCACTTTTCCGCATTAAACTCCATTTGCCATCTCTCAGCCCAGCTCTGCAGCCTATCTATGTCCCTCTGTACCCTACAACATCCTTTGGCACTATCCACAACTCCACCGACCTTAGTGTCATCCGCAAATTTACTAACCCACCCTTCTACACCCTCTAAGATGGATCTTGATGCATTGGAAGATTGGGCTCATTACTGGTCAGTTATGTGAAACTTGGATATACTTCTCAAATCTGTGTTGCTTCACATCTTGTATCCTATATGCATGTTACAAAACATGCAGCCTTTCAGTTTGAGTTATTTTGGCATAATTACCAGTTGATAACAGAAATATTTTTACCTGATGTAAAAAAGAGCAACTACATACTAAGGGAGTAGCTTTTTTGTTAAGATTTATACAACTTTTTTGTTCACAGATACATAAGTTTATGAACCCACAGATCATCATCAAGGGTAAGTGGATGAATACAATGTCACCAGTTATCAGTTTAATCATTTGTATATGCTACATTCTTGATGCCAACATATGTTTTATAGGAAGTTCCAGCAGAAAGGAAAACATTCACACATAATAATTCCAGAAAGAAAAATATCTCTATTTTCTATCAGCCTGTCATCTCCTTATTTTATCACAACTATCATACAAGTGCCCCTTGGACTTCAGGACATCAGAACTGGTAATAACTTTGAGATTACATCACCATCAATTACTCTTTACAGGAAGGAAGCAATTCATTGGCAGATAGCATTTGCAAACTTATCTATGAAGCAATCTCTACTGGACTTCCTTCAGTCCCATAACATCAGCATGTATAATAAACAACCGTCAATACAAATAGCAGACTGACATTTTCAGGTCTATTAGGGAAGCATGGCTGGAAACAGGAGACTGCAAATGCAAGTTAAGTTCCCAGGACAATGACTCAGAGACCCTCTTTCAAATATCTATGAAGTTCCTGTCATTTACTTTAACTTAAATAATGGTTCTCAGCTCAAAGCAAATGGATGATCATGAGTCACAGTAAGTGATCAGATAATCATCAATGAAAGCAATGCTGATGGTAATTGAAGCAACCATCAAAGCTGCATTTTTGCCCTTACAGAATATATATATTTTTTTAAACCACAGAAAGAAAATCCAGCAGACAGTTGTTTTCTGATTTTTACACCCATTTTTCACATAAAACAGCACCTTGTCTTTTCCTGTGAATTTATTTGTCAAGTTCAGGTTAATTCGTTATATTCATTATTTGCAAAGCTATGATCTTGGAGTACTAGAGGTAATTTAGAAGCAGAATAAATTGTTATGGGTCATATTATCTACAGCACCCTACATGGCTTTATTGAGATGCTGGATGAATGCCATGCTGGCAATCATGTGAGGTTGCCTCTTTGCTGGCACTGGATAAAATTGCGTATAAGAGACCCACAGATTTGTTTTGACATCTGGCATTCGGATTGGAGCAAAGTGATCTGAATTGGCTCAGTTTACATCAATTGGATTTTTAGAATTTCTCTTTTTGATTCAGGAAAGGGATGCTCCAGGGGTTCTGCCTCCAGAAATATAAAGCTGAACCCAGAAAACAATCACAACTTTGAGCAGCTGACTCTGAAATTTATGATAGGAGGTCAGGAATAAAAGAAGTTTGAATTTGTATTCACTTAACCTGGCTTATTGCTGGTCAAGAAAAAATGCAAATCCAATCTGAAATTACACAGTGTGTCCTATTACACTCTTGCATTATTCATTCATGGGATAGCATTCAGACAAAGCTAAGTGATCCCAAAGCCAACAGATCAGATCAAAATAAAAACAGAAAGTGCTGGAAATACTCAGCAGGTTAGGCAGCATCTGTGGAGAGAGAAGCAAAGTTAATGTTTCAGCTCAGTGACCTTTCATCAGAACAGGATCAGATCAAAGTTCTGCAGTCCTGCCATATCCAGTCATGAATGGTGGTGGGCAATTAAACAACTAACCGGAAGAGGAGGCTCCATGAACATCACCATTCTCAATAATGGGAAGCCCAAAAAGTCAGCACAAAAGGCTAGGCTGAAGCATTTGCAACAACTTCAACCAGAAGTCCCAAGTGGATGATCTATCTTGGCCTCCTCCTAATATTCCCAGCATCGCAAATGTCAGTCTTCAATTCACTCCACGTGATATCAAGAAACAAATAAGCACACTGGATACAGCAAAGGCTATGGGCCCCGACAACATCTGGCTATTGTGCTGCAGACTTGTACTCCAGAACTAGCTGCGCCCCTAGCCAACCTGTTGTAGTATGATGCTCTTAAACTGTATGTGGATATACTTTTGCACTTGGCTACTTTTGTTGTAGCTGCCTGCCATTCCTTCTCACCGCTAAGATATATGCCAGCATAGGGTTTACCCTGAATCTCCTGAAGGACTGGAAGAAAACTGAGTTAACAGGATTGGAATATAGCATATACCTCAAATCCTATCAATCACCAAGATACCTAATGACATCTGTGTGACATCAACTCTCTGTTTCTGAACTCATCTCTGCCACACTGAAAGCCTTATTCACACCTTTGTATTTTTGGAGCTAGGCTTCGAACACTGTCCTCCTGAGCTTCACCTGATCTAAATTGCCCAAGTCCTATCCTTCATTAAGTCTTGCTTCTTTATCCTCACTAACCTCTATTGTCTCTGTGTGTCTGTCAAGACATTGAATTGAAAATCCTTGTTCTCATTTAAAAATTACTCCATCCTCTCAGAGGTGCAAAGAAGATCAAAGTTAGAAAAGCAGAGGGCATTTTCTGGCCTTCTTTGCACGTCTCCCTCCACCCAGTGTTTGATAGCCAAGACTTCAGGTGTCTTGCCCTCATACTTTAAAACTCATTCACTAAATTCCTCTGCTTTGCTATTCCTACCTCCAAAAGTGTCCTTACAAACTACCTCTTCAACCACTTGCTCCAGCTCTATTCCAATTCCTGCTCACTTTGTCTTTGCTAACCATCTTGAGTTGAGCATGAAATCTATGCTGACACTGCAGTGCAGTACTGAAGGAGTGCTGACTTTCAGGTGAGATGTTAAACATCTGCTCTCCCAGGTGGATGTAAAAGCAATCATAGCATTATTTTGAAGAAGAGAAGTGATTTCTTCCCAGTGGCCTGGCCAATATTTGTCACTCAACGAGCATCATGAAAACAGATTATCTGGTTCTTATCTCATTGCTGTTTTTGAGAGCTTGCTGTGCCCAAATTGGCTGCTGCGTTTCCTACATTACAACAGTGACTACACTTTAAAAGTACCTCATTGGTTGTAAAGCACTTTGGGATGTCCTGAAGTTGTGGAAGACGCTGTATAAATGCAAATCTATCTTCTTTTACAACAGCAATATGGAGCTATCACTGGCAGAATGTGCAAAATGGCTTCCTCTGTCCGAATATTTCAATGAGTCTATGGTAATATGTATATCCTGTAGGCATCCACACCATCATTTTACACAGCACCAGCTTGTCGCAGTTGGGATTTGTTTACTTCCCAGCAAAAATTCCTGAATTGCAGATTTGAATCCTGCATGCACATGTGCAGATCTACAGGCTTAAAGGCAGGATTCTTGGTAGTGTGGAGGAACAGAGGGATCTTGGGGTCCATGTCCATAGATCGCTCAAAGTTGCCACCCAAGTTGATAGGGTTGTTAAGAAAGCGTATGGTGTGTTGGCTTTCATTAACAGGGGGATTGAGTTTAAGAGCCGTGAGGTTATGCTGCAGCTCTATAAAGCCCTGGTTAGACCACACTTGGAATATTGTGTTCAGTTCAGGTCGCCTCATTATAGGAAGGATGTGGAAGCTTTAGAGAGGGTGCAGAGGAGATTTACCAGGATGCTGCCTGGACTGGAGGGCATGTCTTACGAAGAAAGGTTGAGGGAGCTAGGGCTTTTCTCATTGGAGCGAAGAAGGATGAGAGGTGACTTGATAGAAGGGTACAAGATGATGAGAGGCATAGATAGAGTGGATAGCCAGAGACTTTTTCCCAGGGTGGAAAGGGCTATCACCAGGGGGCATAATTTTAAGGTGATTGGAGGAAGGTTTCGGGGAGATGTCAGAGGTAAGTTCTTTACACAGAGTGGTGGGTGCGTGGAATGCACTGCCAGCGGTGGTAGTAGAAGCAGATACATTAGGGACATTTAAGCAACTCTTGGATAGGTACATGGATGATAGTAGTATGAAGGGTATGTAGGTAGTTTGATCCTAGAGTAGGTTAAAGGTTCAGCACAACATCGTGGGCCGAAGGGCCTGTACTGTGCTGTACTGTTCTATGTTCTATGTTCTATGTTCTATTTGGACATTTACTCCTACAGAGCAAGGTATGACTAGATTGTTATCTTTATCCTACCTGGAGACTTAAAATATTCTTATAAAGCAGGGTATATCCTGAATGTTTCATTGTGACAAAATTATTTATCAGCATCAAATCATAGGATGGTTTGATGAAAAATTGAAACAAATTGACTTTTGGAAGGAAATTGCATTTTATAAACAGTACATTATTATAAAATGGATAAGGTTATACAGAAACTGATGTCACTTGTGAGATACAAAAGCAAAATACTCTGGATGGTAGAAATCTGAACAATAAACTGAAAATGCTGGAAATACTCAACAGGTAAGGCAGCATCTGCAGGGAGAGACACAGAGTTAACGTTTCAGGTCGATGACATTTCACCAGAACTCAGTTCAAACAATTAAACAACTAACAAGAGGAGGAGCTTCCATGAACATCCCCAACCTGATTGATGGTGGAGCCCAGCATGTCAGTAGAAATAACAAGGGTAAAGCGTTTGCAACCATCTTCAGCCAGAAGTGCCGAGTGGGTGATCCATCTTTGCTTCCTCCTGAGGACCTCATCATCACAGATCCCAGTCTTTTCAGCCAATTTGATATAGAGTCATAGGGCTGGATTTTACCTTAGGCAGATGGGAATTCGCCACTGATGTGAAAGTCGATGGCGAACCCGCGTCCTCCTAGCCCAGGGATCCGTCCCACATTTTACGGTGCCCCGGACTTTAATTGTCCAGAGGCGGGACTTCCACCCACTTGAGGGAGGATGTCCTGCCTCAGTGAGCTGCCGGCCAATCAGCGGGCTGGCAGCTGTTAGTCCCAGCAGCGCAACCGGCGGCGGTGGCCACTGCTGGGACTTCCGCCCGGCTGACGACATGGAGCCAGGCGTGAAAGTACGTTGGGGATCAGTTCTGCCCTGGTGAGGCGAGGGTGGTCGTTTGGGGGGAAGGGAGGGATCTTGGGTCCCAGGGGTGGGTTGGGAGGCAGGGGTATCCCTCAATCGGGCACTCTGTGCCCGCATGCCATGGCACCCCCCCCCCCCCGGCACGCAGATAGGCTGGCAGCTATCGTTGGGCGGCCTTTCACATCCCCAGCGTGCCCACTTGCCGTGGGTAAAATACCCGTGGAGGCAGGCGAGGGCCCTTAAGTGGCCATAATGTCACTTCCTGACTCCACAAAGCTTGTTCGCCATCTCCCAGGCACAAGTCAGGAGTGTGATAGATTACTCCCCACTTGCCTGATCTTCACTATTGAGGATATAGGTAACATCCCAGTATTAACTGCAAGTCAGGAAATGGAAGGGAGTGAGGAACTCACGAAAATTAAAATCACCAGGGAAGTGGTACTGAACAAATTGCTGCAGCTGCGGGCTGACAAGTCCCGGGTCCTGATGGACTTCATCCTAGGGTGTTAAAAGAAGTGCCTAGTGAGATAGTTGATGCGTTAGTTTTAATTTTCCAAAATTCCCTAGATTCGCGGAAGGTTCCATTTGATTGGAAAATAGTGATTGTAACTCCTTTATTCAAAAAGGGAGGGAGACAGAAAGCAGGAAATTACAGGTCAGTTAGCTCCATATCGGAAATAAAAACAAGAAATGCTGGAAATACTCAGCAGGTCTGGCAGCATCTGTGGAGAGAGAAGCAGAGTTAACGTTTCAGGTATGTGACCCTTCTTCAGAACTAGCAAATATTAGAAATGTAAAAGGTTATAAGCAAGTAAAGTGGGGGTGGGGCAAGAGATAACAAAGGAGAAGGTGTAAATAGGACAAGGCCACAGAATAGCTGACCAGAAGGTCATGCAGCAAAGGCAAACAATATGTTAATGGTGTGTTGAAAGACAAAGCATTAGTACAGATAGGGTGTTAATGGACTGAAAGTTGAACAGCCGCAAGTACAAAAATGAAAAAAACAGTGGGTAAGCAAACTGAACAAACTAAGATGAAATAAAATAAAATAAACACACAAAAAATATACATATTAAAAAAAAGGAAACAGAAAAAAATAACTGAAAATAAAAGTAAAATGGGGGGCCCATCATACTTTAAAATTATTGAACTCAATGTTCAGTCCGGCAGGCTGTAGTGTGCCTAATCGGTAAATGAGATGCTGTTCCTCGAGCTTGCGTTGATGTTCATTGGAACACTGCAGCAAGACCAGGATAGAGATGTGAGCCTGAGAACAGGGGGGAGTGTTGAAATGGCAAGCAACAGGAAGCTCGGGGTCCTGCTTGCGGACTGAGCAGAGGTGTTCTGCAAAGCGGTCACCCAGTCTGCGGTTGGTCTCCCCAGTGTAGAGGAGACCACATTGTGAGCAGCGAATACAGTATACTACATTGAAAGAAGTACAAGTAAATTGCTGCTTCACCTGAAAGGAGTGTTTGTGGCCTGGGATAGTGAGGAGAGAGGAGGTAAATGGGCAGGTATTACACCTCCTGCGATTGCAGGGGAAGGTGCCATGGGAAGGCGATGAGGTGGTGGGGGTAATGGAGGAGTGGACCAGGGTGTCACAGAGGGAATGATCCCTTCGGAATGCTGACAGGGGAAGGGAAGGGACCATGCGTTTGGTAGTGGCATCACGCTGGAGGTGACAGAAATGGCGGAGGATGATCCTTTGGATATGGAGGCTGATGGGGTGGAAAGTGAGGACAAGGGGAACCCTGTCACGGTTCTGGGAGGGAGGGGAAGGGGTGAGGGTAGAGGAGCGGGAAATGGGATGGACACAGTTGAGGGCCCTGTCAACCACAGTGGGGGGGAATCCTCGGTTGAGGAAAAAGGAAGACATATCAGAAGCACCGTCGTAGAAGGTAGCATCATCAGAGCAGATGCGTCGGAGATGGAGAAACTGGGAGAATGGAATGGAGTCCTTACAGGAGGTAGGGTGTGAAGAAGTGTAGTCGAGGTAGCTGTGGGAGTCAGTGGGCTTATAATGGATATTAGCAGACAACCTATCACCATAGATGGAGAGAGAGAAGTCGAGGAAGAGAAGGGAAGTGTTGGAGATGAACCATGTAAAAGTTGAAAGAAGGGTGGAAATTAGAAGCAAAGTTGATAAGGTTTTCCAGTTGGGATGGGAGCAGGAAGTGGCACGGATACAGTCATCAATGTATCGGAAAAAGAATTGGGGGACGGGGCCTGAGTAGGACTGGAACAAAGAATGTTCGACATATCCCACAAAAAGACAAGCATAACTAGGACCCATGCGGGTACCCATTGCAACACCTTTTACTTGAAGGAAGTGAGTGGAGTAGAAGGAGAAGTTGTTCAATGTGAGAACAAGTTCAGCCAGGCAGAGGAGGGTGGTGGTGGATGGGGACTGGTTGGGCCTCTGTTCCAGGAATGTTTCCATTTGGAAACAAACGAACGTATTAGCGAGAGACAGCATGGATTTGTAAAGGGGAGGTCGTGTCTTACCAATTTGATTGAGTTTTTGAGGAAGTGACGAAGATGATTGATGAAGGAAGGGCAGTGGATGTTATCTATATGGACTTTAGTAAAGACTTTGACAAGGTCCCGCATGGCAGACTGGTACAAAAGGTGAAGTCACATGGGATCAGAGGTGAGCTGGCAAGATGGGAACTGGCTCAGTCATAGAAGACAGAGGGTAGCAGTGGAAGGGTGCTTTTCTGAATGGAGGGATGCGACTAGTGGTGTTCCGCAGGGATCAGTGCTGGGACCTTTGCTGTTTGTAGTATATGTGAATGGTTTGGAGGAAAATGTAGCTGGTCTGATTAGTAAGTTTGCGGACGACACAAAGGTTGGAGGAGTTGCGGATAATGATGAGGATTGTCAGAAGATACAGCAGGATATAGATCGGTTGGAGACTTGGGCAGAGAAATGGCAGATGGAGTTTAATCCAGACAAATGTGAGGTAATGCATTTTGGAAGGTCTAATGCAGGTGGGAGGTATACAGTAAATGGCAGAACCCTTAGGAGTATTGACAGGCAGAGAGATCTGGGCGTTCAGGTCCACAGGTCACTGAAAGTGGCAACGCAGGTGGATAAGGTAGTCAAGAAGGCATACGGCATGCTTGCCTTCATCGTTCGGGGCATAGAGTATAAAAATTGGCAAGTCATGTTACAGCTGTACAGAACCTTAGTTAGGCCACACTTAGAATCTTGCGTGCAATTCTGGTCGCCACACTACCAGAAGGACGTGGAGGCTTTGGAGAGGGTACAGAGGAGGTTTACCAGGATGTTGTCTGGTCTGGAGGGCATTAGCTATGAGGAGAGGTTGGAAAAACTTGGATTGTTTTCACTGGAACGACGGAGGTGGAGGGGCGACATGATAGAGGTTTACAAAGTTATGAGCGGCATGGACAGAGTGGATAGTCAGAAGCTTTTTCCCAGGGTGGAAGAGTCAGTTACTAGGGAACATAGATTTAAGGTGCGAGAGGCAAAGTTTAGAGGGGATGTGCGAGGCAAGTTTTTTACACAGAGGGTGGTGAATGCCTGGAACTTGCTGCCAGGGGAGGTGGTGGAAGCAGATACAATAGCGACGTTTAAGCGACATCTTGACAAATACATGAATAGGAAGGGAATAGAGGGATATGGGCCCCGGAAGTGCAGAAGGTGTTAGTTTAGGCAGGCATCAAGATCGGCGCAGGCTTGGAGGGCCGAATGGCCTGTTCCTGTGCTGTACCGTTCTTTGTTCTTTGTTCTTTGAAGTGGAGAGCCCTCAAACCGTCCTGGTGGGGGATGGAGGTGTAGAGAGATTGGACGTCCATAGTGAAAATGAGGCGATTAGGGCCAGGAAACTGGAAATTGTCAAAATGACGTAGGGCGTCAGAAGAGTCATGGATGTAGGTGGGAAGAGACTGGACCAGCGGAGAAAAGATAGAGTCAAGATAGGAAGATATAAGTTCAGTGGGGAAGGAGCAGGCTGACACAATGGGTCTGCTGGGAAAGTCCTGTTCATAGATTTTTTGGAAGGAGGTAGAAGCAGGCTGCCCAGGGTTGTGGGACTATGAGGTTGGAAGCTGTAGAGGGAAGATCTCCAGAGCAGATGAGGTCAGTGACAGTCCTGTGGACAGTGAGGCTGATTGTTACCAAACTGCAGGAAGATACTGGTTAAACCAGAAGAGAGAAATAATAAACAGGCGAATAAAGCATCAGTGCTGAGGGCCAGGTTAGGGGGTATAGCCCAAATAAGAGTTCTATATACAAATGCACGGAGTGCAAGAAATAAACTAGATGAATTGCAGGCGCAAATTCAAATGGAAAATTATGATGTGGTGGCCATTGCGGAGACGTGGCTGCAAGATAGTCGGGACTGGGAACTAAACATACCTGGTTATACAGGAGGGACAGGGAAAATGGCATAGGGGGTGGAGTAGCCTTACTGATTAGAAATAATATCACCTCATTGGTGAGGGAGGATATAATGAGGGGAAAGCATCCAGTGGAGACCTTATGGGTGGAATTGAGGAACAGAAAAGGATCTAAAACTGTAATGGATGTTGTGTATAGACCCCCTGGTAGCAGTTCTGAGGTGTTAGATTTTATAAATGCACAAATTTGGCAAGTGTGTAACAAAGGCATAGTAGTGTAAACCGTGGCGCGGAGTCAACTCCCCCTTGGCCCCTTTATTCCCTTCACCCACTTGATCCTGGCCGTCACGTGGGACTAAGTCCTCTTATTTCAGGCTCAGGCTGGGTGTTTGGGATATCGGGATTACAGGAGAGCCGCCCTCCACCTAATCCACCGGCTACGGTTAATGGCTTAGTACAAAGAGGAGGAAACTCAGTCCTTTCTTTAACTATCAATTTACTTTCTTCACGTTGTTGTACAATGTACACTTGGTTAGACAAAAGCATGCAACTCAAACTGGGCTATACAGTTAATAACAAAGCTAGCTTGAATCGATAAGCACACCCACTATGTTCCTCTGACCTTCCCTGACCTAGTCACAGAAAACAAAGGATAATACCCGAAAAAGGGGAGAGCTGATGCTGGCCACGCGTTCCGTTGTCTCTCTTTTTTACGTCGTCGCCGCATTGCTGACGCAGGGTCTTCAACCTCCACGATGGTTGGTTTCCGAAGTATTTCACTGGCTCTATGCCTGAGATTCTCCATACTTATTCTCTTTCTTATCTCTTTGAGCTGTGCTGTCTCTTTCCTGTTGGTTTAGGCCTGCTCACCTCGTTCGTATCTTCTCTTTATTGGCCCAGGCCCAAGGACCCCGGTATCACTCCTTGTCCAAATAAGGCTCCATTCTTGTGATATCTCCCTTGGCTTTCGCATAACTTAATTAGTTCAAACTGGTTTTCACCAGCACAGGCCAGTGTCTGAGCTCAGGTTACTTTAGTTCACAAGCTATTCAGCAGTGTCTGAGCTCAAGTTACTTCAGTTCACAAGCTGTTCAGCAGTTTGTAACAGACTCAGTACTTCTTGCAGCCCCTGGCCAACAGTAGTATTAATGGGGGATTTTAACTTACACATACATTGGGAGAGGCAGATTAGCACCTGTCAGAAAGGTAGTGAATTTCTGGAATGTGTCTGGGATAGTTTCCTACAGCAATATGTCCTAGATGTAATAAGGGGAGAGGCAATATTAGATTTAGTTATGAATAATGAGCCAAATTTAATTAGTAGCCTAACTGCGCGTGAACATTTATCAAATAATGATCACAACATGATCGAATTCAAGGTAGCGTCTGAAAGTGAAAAGCACGAACCAGCTACTAGAATTTTAGACTTGGGTAAGGCTGACTTTACCGGGATGAGACAGAGACTGTTCACGGTAAACTGGGTAGATCTGTTAATGGGTCAAACGACTGAAGAACAGTGGAGAATATTTAAAGAAACATTTAACGAAATACAGAGCAAGTATATATCCCTGAGAGGAAAAAGCTCCATTTCACAGAAAATACAGCCATGGACAGCTAAAGAGATTAGGGATAGCATAAAACAAAAAGAAATGGCTTACAAAAATGCAAAACGCAGGACAGATCCGGCCAAATGGAATCGATACAAAGACCAGCAAAGGGTCACAAAGCAGCTTATAAGAGCTACTAAAAGAGATTATGAAAGAAAACTTGCAAGGGACATCAAAATCAATAAGAAGAAATTTTATAGTTACATAAAGGGAAAGCGGGTGGTCAAGAGCAATGTAGGCCCAATAAAAGCTGAAACTGGAGATATTGTCATTGATAATGGAGAAATGGCAGACATGTTGAACAATTACTTTGCCTCGGTATTTACAGTTGAAAAGGAGGATAACTTGCCGGAAGTCCCGAAAAAATTAATAGCCGATAGGGGACAGGGACTTAATACAATTAACGTAAGTAAGTCATCAGTAACAAGGAAATTAATGGAACTAAAGAGTGAGAAATCCCCAGGACCTGACGGTTTTCATCCGAGGGTGTGAAAGGAAGTAGGGGAGCACATTGTAGATGCCCTAACTATAGTCTTTCAGAGTTCCCTAGATTCAGGAGTGGTCCCTCTGGATTGGAAAGTTGCACATGTCACTCCACTTTTTAAGAAGGGTGAAAGGGGGAACCAAGGAAATTACAGACCAGTTAGCCTGACATCTGTGGTGGGCAAGTTGCTGGAGTCTATAATCAAGGATAGGGTGACTGAACACCTAGAAAAATTTCAGTTAATCACGGACAGCCAGCATGGATTCATGACGGGATGGTCTGCCTGACAAATCTCATTGAATATTTTGAAGAGGTGACTAAGGTAGTGGACAGGGGTGTCTATGGATGTTATTTATATGGACTTCCAGAAAGCATTTGATAAAGTCCCACATAAGAGACTGTTAACTCAGGTAGAAGCCCATGGAGTTGAGGGCAAATTATTGACATGGTTGAGTGGTAGGCGACAGAGAGTGGGGATAATGGGTAAGTACTCCAATTGGCAGGATGTGACTAGTGGGGTCCCGCAGGGATCTGTGTTGGGGCCTCAGTTATTCACATTATTTATTAACGACTTGGATGATGGCATAGTAAGTCATATATCCAAATTTGCTGATGATACAAAGTTAGGCAGCATTGTAGACAGTCTAGATGATAGTATAAAATTGCAAAGAGATAGTGACAGACGAGGTGAGTGGGCAAAACTATGGCAGATGGATTTCAATGCGGGCAAGTGTGAGGTTATCCATTTTCGACCAAAAATGGATAGAGCAGGGTACTTTCTAAATGGGAAGAGGTTTACAGTGGATGGCCAAAGAGACTTGGGGGTTCAGGTGTATAGGTCTTTAAAATGCCACGAGCAAGTGCAGAAAATAATCAAAAAGGCTAATGGAATGCTAGCCTTTATATCTAGAGGATTGGAGTAGAAAGACACAGAGGTTATGCTGCAGCTGTACAAAACCCTGGTTAGACCCAACTTGGAGTACTGTGAGCAGTTCTGGGCACCACACCTTAGGAAGGATATATTGGCCTTGAAGGGAGTGCAACATAGGTTTACATGAATGATACCTGGACTACAGGTTTAAGTTACGAGGAGAGATTACAAAAATTAGGCCTTTTTTCACTAGAATTTAGAAGGTTAAGGGGTGATCTGATTGAAGTATTCAAGATATTAACAAGAAAAGACAGGTTAGATAAAGATAAACTATTTCCACTGGTTGGAGATTCTAAAACTAGGGAGCATAGTCTAAAAATTAGGACCAGACCGTTCAGGAGAGATGTTAAGAAGCACTTCTTCATGCAAAGGGTGGTAGAGGTTTGGAACTCTCTCCCACAAACATCAGTTGAAGCTAGAACAGTTGTAATTTTAAATCTGAGATAGATAGATTTCTGTTCAGCAAAGATATTAAGGGATATGGGCCAAAGGCAGGTATATATAGTTAGACCGCAGATCAGCCATGATCTCATTGAATGGCGGGACAGGCTCAAGGGGCTGAATGGCCTACTCCTGTTCCTATATTCCTATGTTCCTAGGAAAGTAAGTTGTGAAGAGGACATAAGGAGGCTACAAAAGGATATCGATAGGTTAAGTGAGTGGGCAAAGATCTGGCAAATGGAGTATAATGTGGGAAAGTGGGAAATTGTTCACTTTGGCAGGAAGAATAAAAAAGAAGCATATTATCTAAATGGTGAGAGATTGCAGAGCTCTGAGATGCAGAGGGACCTGGGCGTCCTAGTGCATGAATCGCAAAAGGTTAGTATGCAGGTACAGCACATAATTAGGAAAGCTAATAGAATATTATCATTTATCATGAGGGGAACTGAATACAAAAGTAGGGAGGTTATGCTTCAGCTATACAGGATATTGGTGAGACCACATCTGGAGAACTGTGTACAGTACTGGTCTCCTTATTTAAGGAAGGATGTAAATGCATTGGAGGCTGTACAGAGAAGGTTTACTAGACTAATACCTGGAATGGGTGGGCTGTCTTATGAGGAAAGATTGGACAGGCTAGGCATGTATCCGCTGGAATATAAAAGAGTAAGAGGCGACTTGATTGAAACATATAAGATCCTGAGGGATCTAGACAAGGTGGATGTGGAAAGGATCTTTCCCCTTCTGGGAGAATCTTGAACTGGGGGTCACTGTTTAAAAATTAAGACAGAGATGAGGAGAATTTTTTTTCTCTCAGAGGGTTGTGAGTCTTTGGAATTCTGTTCCTCAAAAGACAGTGGAGGCATAAGTAGATAGATTCTTGATAAGCAAGGGGGTGAAAGGTTATCGGGGTAGGTGGGAATGTGGAGTAACCAGTTCAGCCATGAACTTATTGAATGGCAGGCAGGCAGGCTCAAGGGGTTGAGGGGCCTACTCCTGCTCCTAATTCGTTTGTTTGTATGAGTGCAGCTCCAAAAACACTCAAGAAGCTCGACAACGTCTGGAACAAAGTAGCCCATTTTATTGACACCCCATTTACCACCTTAAACATTCACTCCCTTCACAACTGCCACACAGTGGCAGCAGTGTGTACCATCTACAAGATGCACTGCAGCAACTCACCAAACCTCCTTTGACAGCACCTTCCAAACCCGCAACCTCTACCACATGGAAGAATAAGGGCAGTCAGGCACATGGGAACACCACCACCTGCAAGTTCCCCTCCAAGCCACACACCATCCTGACTTGGAAAAATGTTCCATTCCTTCACTACTGCTGGGTCAAAATCCTGGAACACCCTCCCTAACAGCACTGCAGATGTATACACACTACATGGATGCAGCAGTTCAAGATGGTGGCTCAACACCACCTTCTCAAGGGCAATTATGGATGACAATAAAAGTTGGCCTTGCCAGTTTTGCCCACATCCCATGAACAAATAAACAAAACATGAACAGATCAGTATGCCTCTGCCAATTGTGTCAAAGCTCAGAGGAAATGTAAGAGCTTATTACAATATCTAAGCACAACAACCTGCTCTCTGGTTGCCAACTTTGTTTCACAAGTTGGCTTGTAATGGTTCATGTTCCTGCCACGTGGATTTTCCAATTGGCTACATTGCAGAATGGCCTTGCAAGGGCCAAGCAGTGGGGGGGTGAGGATCTATTTCACTGGATTCCCTCAAAATTCATCACCTACATTAGTTTTCAGCTGGCCTAAAGTTCTTCTGTACAGAATTCAATGGTCAGTTGACATGATGCCTGGTTAGCAGCACATGAGTCAGTGTGGTGACAACTGTGCTTGAATATTAAGTGTGCGCTCCTCCCATTTGAAACTCTGTGTCGGAAGCATCAAATTGTAAAATTGATCCCAACGTGTGAGGGCTTCAATTTACATGGTCAGTTTCATGAAAATGCGATGCAAATGTGTCCTTTGTGGATTTCCCACATTTTAGGTTGAGAATGCATTGTGTAGTCAATCCATGAATATGCATACTCTGGTTATAATCAGAAAGCCGGTTGGAGGAAATCATCCACAATGCGGTCTCCAAGAGAAGCCCCAAACCACTCATTTACCTCTTCAAACGAAAAGTCTTAGGACCACTGAATTCAGCTAGAAGCCAGCCAAGTCACCAAACTCCATAGACTGTATAATTATTTTTCTGTGGACTCTAACTTAACCAATCTACCCTTCCCCACTCTGGAACCTATTTGTGTGTGTGTGTATAAACCTCTAGTGTGTGTGTGTGAGTGAAAGTTGGCGCATAGTTTATTATTTACATTAGCTTGGTTTAGGTACAATAAAGTTAACCTCTTTCTTTGTTAAACTCAAGAAAACCTCCAATTGGTTCTTGTTATTATCATGGCAAATAAGTAATCAAACACCTACTGAATTGGCCAGTACATCCACTTTAAGAAAGAATTAAACCTGTTGTGGCCAATTGTCCTTGGCAGCCTTGCCTCCTGCCCTTCTGTCCTTGCGATGTCAGGGGGGTGCTGACCCCATTCGAAGCCCGGGCGTTGAGTGCCCACTCTCCCTGTCAACTGCACAGCACCAAGGGACCCCCTTACCAACTGCCGAAACCCCCCTTTGCCCTACTCTTTTGGGGCCAGCGTGAAGCCCTGGGGCAGCCATGACTGGTTCCCCACTCTGTACCTGCCTCCTTTCAGCTGATCTGTTTCTGAAGGCGTGGGTAACCTGAGCGCCTCTTCAAAAATTTCAACATCCAACCTTGACAAGCTCGTAACAAGCTTTTAAACAGCTTTAATTGGCCTCAATTGGGAGGAGGGTAGGATTGCTGCTCTCCCTCTGCCGTAGCGAACACTGTTGGCACCAGGAACGGCATACTGTAACTGACACACCACCCAGCGCCAGTATTTTCAGGGCCTTCCTGCCTCTGTTCCAGCCTTCAGGCAGCCCTGAAAATTCAGCCCATTGTCTCTCTGGAGTGCGTCATTAGGTCTGCTGCCTTCAATACTTATATGTGAAGGCCATCAGACATGGGCCTCTGGGACAACTGTTTTACTCAGACCTGTAAGGTTTCAGGGGTCCATCTTGCAGCCTCCACTACTCAACCTCATCTGTTTCACAGTACCAGACAGCAGCATACCATCTAAGTTAACTGACACAATGGGTAGATAAAGTGTTAAAATAATTGTCAATATGGTTTTTGGAATTTTGGCACTTCTTGAAGAATAATTTATTCTGTAAACACATTTCCTGAGTTCAAAACAAAGAGCAAAAAAAGCAGATGCTGGAAATCTAAAACATAAACAGAAAATGTTGGAAACACTCGACAGATCAGGCAGCATCTGTGTAGCAAACAGACCAGTTGACTGGTCTTTATTAGTTTATTTCTGCATATGGTTTCACTTTTCAGGGGTTTGGATGATGACTGGTGAAATGCAGACTTCTGTCTTATGAATGAAATTGGTCAAAGTTTTTGGTAATGTGGAACTTTGTCAGGATGTGGGATGGTGAGGAAGAACAGCCAAGCATGAAGTGGCTTTATTTGGTGAATGAACTTTTATTTATTGAAAGCATTGGGCTTTCAGCTGCAGTCTCCTTTTCTGGCTTCTTGGCTCTGCTGTTCCATGCTATGGGATGGGCAGTCTTGTCTTACATTCTCCATCATTATGGACTGCAGCTTCTGGAAGCAGCACGCCCTTCTATATTTGACTATTATGTAGAATGCAAAAAAGTAAAATGATTTTTGAGATGATTGCTGCGTCGTATTAGAGGCTGAACCAGATTTACTCAGGCAGTTGAAATAAGACTTGAGAGGTCCTACATGGTCTTTTTTATAACTCTTCTAGGCTTCATTTTTTTCTGTTATTCCTTTCTGGAGCCTCAGTGTGTAATATTACTTGTTCCTTTTGTATATGAACTAAGACTTCACCCCTACATTCCCAGCACCCCCTCACCGGGCTTTCCAGACTGGCCCCGGCGACCCTGTCTCACTTTCCTGAGGTCCGGGAAAACAGCACTGGGCCTGGGTTCAAGGCCTCTGCAGTACCGGCAGCTCTTGGAAGCAGGACTCCCATCTTTAAAGCGATGGAGATTCCGGTGCCGAGCTTTGCCTCGAGCAACTCCATGGGGGCGGGGGATGCGGGGATGTGCGAAAAGGCTGAGGCAGGGCTCCCCTGACCTTTTCAGCCTGGCGCCAGGAGCCCTGCTACCTGTACAAGATCCCAGTCTTACTGTGTTCTTTAGAAAAAAATCAAATATTGCCATGATGTAATATTTGGTGGTCTTCAGAAAAAATAAATCCCAAACATTGCCACCATGTAATAATACTTGTTCCTTTAGGATCTGAACTAATGTAAGACACACAGGACTACAAGTAATATCCAAAGAAAACACGGGTTTTTATTATAACTTAACTAGAACATATACAGCTACTACAGGAGCCACACCAACATACACCTCAGTCTGTCAGGCTACACCCACAATGCCCTGGTCATGTGTGACGTGACATCACTTCCTCTGGTGACCTTCAGTTAGAGCTTCTTAAGGTTATCCTGTTAAGGCTGTCTCACAACACAGTGGTTGATATTCTGACTATTGAGGATAGCACTGATCAACCATCAACCATCTGCCTATATTGCTGTGAATATGAGGGCTGACATGGTAGATTATCACATGATGAAAGCCTCAAGGCAGCTTGCTGGGCATCTTGGATTGACATGCAGGATAAGGTGATTGACATTAAAGGCTATCTGGACATTTAATGAAATGAAAGCCTTTCCTATTCATAAAATCAAGGGGTTGGCATATGCGATTTGAGTGCTGTTCTTTAATTGCTCTTTACACCCTGTGATAATCCTGCTAAGTCTGTGGAACTGAATAGATCTCTCTCTCTCTCTCTCCATTTGTCTGCTTTCATTGGGAAGGATAGGAATTGCACAGCACTCCTAAATAGAGCATCAATAATCTTGAGCCATATTTTCAAATGGCCAGGGGGTCGGGACCCAGTGCAGGCATGATTTCAGAATCACTGTCCCGGAGTTCGTCTCGGGATCCCGGCACTTCCGGGACAGTTTGTAATTTTCAAAGGGCCGACGGGGATGTGGGGAGGGGGGTGGGGGTGGGGGCGTGGGGACGGTGGGGGGGGGTGGTGGGGGGGGGTGGTGGTGGGGGAATGGGAAACCCACCAATTAACAGCCCCTTAAGCTCCTTAATGAGCTTGTTAAAGGGTTTCTCTGGTGCAGAATGGAATTTTTAAACTTTATTTCGGCAAACCCGAACATATTGGTGTACATTAGTGCACAGAAAAGAATGAAACCGGACAGACCACCAGGCATCAACCTAGGCACTGGAAACAACAACGGCAAACTCAGCCCTGTCGACCCTGCAAAGTCCTCCTTACTAACATCTGGGGGTGTCTTCCAAAATTGGGAGAGCTGTCCCACAGACTAGTCAAGCAACAGCCTGATGTAGTCATACTCACGGAATCATACCTTACAGGCAATGTCCTTGACACCACCATCACCATCCCCTGGGCATGTCTT
Source organism: Heterodontus francisci (assembly GCF_036365525.1). Taxonomy (NCBI): domain Eukaryota; kingdom Metazoa; phylum Chordata; class Chondrichthyes; order Heterodontiformes; family Heterodontidae; genus Heterodontus; species Heterodontus francisci. Next base: position 92,546,995 of record NC_090373.1, read on the forward strand.
GTCCCACTGGCAGGACAGACCGACCATAGGTGGCGGCACGGTGGTATACAGTCGGGAGGGAGTTGCCCTGGGAGTTCTCAACATTGACTCCGGACCCCATGACGTCTCATGGCATCAGGTCAAACATGGGCAAGGAAACCTCCTGCTGATTACCACCTACCGGCCCCTGCTCGGCTGATGGATCAGTGCTTCTCCATGTTGAACGCCAATTGGAAGAAGCATGAAGGGTAGCAAGGGCACAGAATGTACTCTGGGTGGGAGACTTCAATGTCCATCACCAAGAGTGGCTCGATAGCACCACTACTGACTGAGCTGGCCGAGTCCTAAAGGACATAGATGCTAGACTGGGTCTGCAGCAGGTGGTGAGGGAACCAACGAGAGGGATAAAAAACCTACTTGACCTCGTCCTCACCAATCTACCTGTCTCAGCAGATGCATCTGTCCATGGCAGTAACCACCACAGCCTCCATTGTGGTGTGTGGCACTACCACCATGCCAAATGGGATAGATTTCAAACAGATCTAGAAATGCAAAACTGAGCATCCATGAGGCGCTGTGGGCCATCAGCAGCAGCAGAATTGTATTCAACTACAATCTGTAACGTTGTGGCTTGGCATATCCCCCACTTTACCATTACCATCAAGCTGGGGACCAGCCCTGGTTCAACCAGGCAAACCTAAAAATGAGGTGTCAACCTGGTGAAGCTACATCCCAGGACTACTGGCGTGCCAAACAACTGAAGCAGCATGTGATAAACAGAGTTAATTGATCCCACAACCAACAGATCAGATCTAAGCTCTGCAGTCCTGCCACATCCAGTTGTGAATGGTGGTGGACAATTAAACAACTAACAGGAGGAGGTGGCTCAACAAATATCCCCATCCTCAATGATGGAGGAGCCGAGCACATCAGTGCAAAAAACAAGGCTGAAGCATTTGCATCCATCTTCAGCCAGAAGTGCTGAGTGAATGATCGATCTTGGCCTCCTCCTGAGGTCCCCAGAATCACAGATGCCTGTCTTCAGCCAATCCGATTCACTCCATGTGATACCAAGAAATGGCTGTCGGCACTGGATACTGTAAAGGCTATGGAATCTGACAACATTCCGGCAGTAGTACTTGTGCTCCAGAACCATAGAACCATTGAAAAATTATGTCAAGAGAAGGAGGCCATTCAGCCCATCGTATCTGCGCCGGCTGAAAAAACTAGCCGCCCAATCTAATTCCACTTTCCAGCACCTGGTCCATAGCCTTGCAAGTTACAGCACTTCAGGTGCATGTCCAGGTACCTTTTAAATGAGTTGAGGGCTTCTGCCTCCACCATCATTCCTGGCAGTGAATTCCAGACACCCACCACCTTCTGGGTGAAAAAGCTCCCCTTATGTCCCCTCTAATCCTTCTACCAATTATCATAAATCTGTGCCCCCTGGTAATTGACCACTCTGCCAGGGGAAACTGGTCCTTCCTGTCTACTCTATCTAAGCCCCTCATAATTTTGTACACCTCAATTAAGTCATCCCTCAGCCTCCTCCGTTCTAAGGAAAACAACCCTGGCCAATCCAATCTTTCCTCATAGCTGCAACTTTCAAGCCCTGGCAACAGTTTTGTAAATCTCCTCTGTACTCTCTCCAGAGCAATTATGTCCTTCCTGTAATGTGGTGACCAGAACTGTATGCAATACTCCAGCTATGGCTTAACCAGCATTTTATACAGTTCCAGCATTACATCCCTGCTTTTGTATTCTATACCTCAGCCAATAAAGGAAAGCATTCCATATGCCTTCCTCACCACTCTATCTACTTGTCCTGCCACCTTCAGGGACCTGTGGACATGCACTCCAAGGTCTCTCACTTCTTCTACCCTTCTCAATATCCTCCTATTATAGTGTATTCCCTCGCTTTGTTTGCCCTTCCCAAATGCATTACCTCACACTTCTCTGGATTGAATTCCATTTGCCACTTTTCTGCCCACTCAACTAAACCTTTGATATCATTCTGGAGTATACAGCTATCAACTTCACTATCAACTACATGGCCAATTTTTGTGTCATCAGCAAATTTCCCAATCATGCCTCGCACATTTAAGTCCAAATCATTAATATATACCACAAACAGCAAGGGACCCAACACTGAGCCCTGTGGAACGCCAATGGAAACCGCTTTCCATTCACAAAAACATCCATCGACTACTACCCTTTGTTTCCTGTCACTAAGCCAATTTTGGATCCAACCTGCCACATTCCCCTGTATCACATGGGTTTTCATTTTACTGACCAGTCTGCCATGCGGGACTTGTCAAATGCCATACTAAAATCCATGTAGACCACATCCACTGCACTACTCTCATCAATCCTCCTTGTTACTTCCTCAATGAACTCAATCAAATTAGTAAGACATGACCTTCCCTCAACAAATCCATGCTGACTATCGCTGATTAATCCATGCCTTTCGAAGTGGCAGTTAACCCTGTCCCTCAGAATTGATTCTAATAATTTACCCACCACCGAGGTCAAACTGACTGGCCAATAATTATTTGGCTTATCCTTCGAACCTTTTTTAAACAATGGTATAATGTTCACAGACCTCCAATCCTCTGGCACCTCACCCGTATCCAGTGAGGATTTGAAGATGATCCTCAGCGCATCCGTTATTTCCTCCCTGGCTTCCTTTAACAACCTGGGATGCAATCCATCCGGCCCTGGTGATTTATCCACTTTCAAGGAAGTCAGACCCTCCAGTACTTCCTCTCTCATTATGCTTATCGTATCTAATATTTCACACTCCTCTTTAACTACAATGTCCGCATCATCCCTCTTCTTTGTGAAGACAGAGACAAAAAACTATTTAAGAACCCTGCCCACATCTTCTGCATTAAGTTCCCCTGGACATCTCTGACAGACCCTACCCTTTCTTATCTTTGTGCTCTTAATGTACTGATAAGACATCTTTGGGTTTTCCTTGATTTTACCAGTCAATAATTTTTCATGTCCTCTCTTTGCTTAGCCATACCCCTAGCCAAGCTGTACCAGTAAAGCTACAACACTGGCATCTACCTGGCAATGTGGAAAATTGCCCAAGTATGTCCTGTGCACAAAAAGCAGGATCGATCCAACCTGGCCAATTACCACCCTATCAATCAACTCTCGATCATCAGCAAAGTGATGGAAGGGGTTGTCAACAGTGCCATCAAGCACCACTTGCTCAGCAATAACCTGCTCACTGACGCTCAGTTTGGGTTCTACCACAGCCACTCAGCTCCTGACCTCATTACAGCCTTTGTCCCAACATGGACAAAAGAGCTGAACTCCAGTGATGAGGTGAGAGTGACTACCCTTGACATCAAGACAGCATTTGACCAAGTATGGCATCAAGGAGCCCTAGCAAAAGTCAATGGGAATCAGGGAGAAAACTCACTGCTGGTTGGAGTTATACCTAACACAAAGGAAGATGGTTGTGGTTGTTGGAGGTCAATCTTCTCAGTTCCTGAACATCACTGCAGGAGTTCCTCAGGGTAGTGTCGTAGACCCAAATGTCTTCAGCTGCTTCATCAATGACCTTCCCTCCATCATAAGGTCAGAAGTGGAGATATTCACTGATGATTGCACAATGTTCAGCACCATTCCTGACTTCTCAGACAATGAAGCAGCCCGTGTCCAGATGCAGCAAGACCTGGACGAAATCCAGGCTTGGGCTGATAAGTGGCAAGTAATATTTGTGCAACACAAGTGCCAGATAATGACCATCTCAAGCAAGAGAGAATGTAACCATCTCCCTTGATGTTTAATGGCATTACCATCACTGAATTCCCCACTATCAACATCCTGGGGGTTACTATTGACCAGAAGCTGAACTGGACCAGCCACATAAATACTGTGGCCACAAGAGCAGGTCAGAAGCTGGGAATTCTGCGGCAAGTAACTCACCTCCTGACTCCCCAATGCCTGTCTGACAAGGCACAAGTATGATGGAATACTTGCCTGGATGAGTGCAGCTCCAACAACACTCAAGAAGCTCGACACCATCCAGAACAAAGGAGCCTACTTGATTGGCACCCCATCCACCATCTTCAACATTCATTCCCTTCACCACCGATGCACAATGGCAGCAGTGTGTACCATCTATAGGATGCACTACAGCAATGCCCTAAGGCTCCTTCGACAGCACCTCCCAAACCCGTGACCTCTACCACCTAGAAGGACAAGGGCAGCAAATGCATGGGAACACCACCACCTGCAAGTTCCCCTCCAAGCCACACACCATCCTGACTTGGAACTACATTGCCGTTCCTTCACTGTCACTGGGTCAAAATCCTAGAACTCCCTTCTTAACAGCACTGTGGGTGTACCTACACTCCAAGGACTGCAGCAGTTCAAGAAGGCAGCTCACCACCACTTTCTCAAGGGCAATTAGGGATGGGCAATAAATGCTGGCCTAGCCAGCGATTCCCACATCCCATGTGAACAAATGAAACAAAAGACGTCGGGTTCACCGTGGGGCCAAATAAAGTTTATCTGCCTTTGTCTTAAAATTGTTTTTTAATGGATCTTCTTGCACCGGTGCTAGTCCTGGACTTTCATTTTTCCTGCGTGGCCCCTTCATCCTCCTCGACGCTGCTGACCCTCTCTTCAGCAAGGCAGCAGCAGCCTCCAACATGACTGTCACCTTCCAGTGGCACCAGGCAGGCAGCTCCCACTTCCTGGAGATGCGCAGCACCACTAATTGGACGTTGAGCTTGCCTCCTGCCCAATTAGGGCATTTACATTTAAAAATTGTGTCACGAGAGTGACACAGGTGAGGAACCAGAATTCATCCGGGCCTTAGGTTTCCAAGGCCAATTTGAAAATCCTGCCCCTTGTGTATATATTGGACTGGGTGAAGTGTCAAAGGTCATCTGAAGCTGCCTGGAAGGATTCAAAGGCAAAGCAATTTAAGGCAGTGATCACCTTGATTGGTACAGACTGATATGCAGTCAAAGTAACAGCAACCTTCAGTTGTAACAGAAAAGGCCGTCTCTTCAATATGGTAGCCACCACAGGGATACCATCTTGCAGCTCCTACTAAAATCTATGTATTGGTGGTGATTATTTGGGGCACACTTGGATGGAAGTTGGAAGAAATGAGTTGGAAAGGTTAGCCATTCTCCCTTCACCCCACTTGCATGAAATGTTCCCACTTGGCTTTAGAGGGGACTGATGCTTTATGAAATAATTCAGGTGCAATCTTTTTGCACTGTATTTGGGATGGTAACTCTGTTTACCACCTTAAATATGCAACAAAGCGGATGCTAATTTAAAGGAAAATTCTGGTCCTTGTGGCATGCCTACTTTCTGCATGTATTTGATGTAAGGAAGTTATGGGTAGCCTTACTTAGGCTCATTCAGTCAGGCTGGCAAACATCTTTCTCATCTTCTCCCAGGTCCATTGGATGTCTCAAACTATATTGATTCTGTGCTAACCTTGCCCCTGAAGTCTGAACCAATGCTCTGTAGGGAGGGAGCCCTGGTGTTGGGAAGAGTATAGCTTTAATTTTGCCCATACTATCCCCCAGCGGCATTCATGAAGCAAAGTGTTTGTCTGCTACTGTTCCATTATTTTAGCACCAAAGATTCCCAGGCAATGATCCATGTTTCTCTCCACAAAAACCCCTGAGGGTGCTTTCCACAGGGATTCCACCACACCTGCACCATAGCATTGGCAGAAGAGTTGCAGAAGCCCATCAGTGTACTGATGGATGTTATCAAAAGTGATAATCTTCATGCTAATAACGTCAACCTTTACAGAATGGTTGACTCCTCAGCTGAAAGACAAAAGTAGCTGACGCATGGCAGACAAATAGACGGAGCACTAGGCAGTGGGCAGACAAATGGGGGGAGCAATTTTGATGTTGAGTGGTAATCAGGTGGGTACATAAGAACTAGGGGCAGGAGTAGGCCAATCAGCCCCTCAAGCCTGCCCCGCCATTCAATAAGATCATGGCTGATCTGTCCCAGGCCTCAACTCCTCTTTCAGGCCTGCTCCACCTAACCCTCAACTCCCCGAGATTTCAAAAATCTATCTACTTCCTCCTTAAATACATTTAGTGACCTAGCCTCTACAACTCTCTGAGGCAGAGAATTCCAGAGATTCACCACCCTCTGAGAGAAGAAATTCCTTCGCATTTCAGTTTTAAATGTGTGCCCCCTTATTCTGTAACTATGTTCCCTAGTTTGAGATTCCCCCACTGGTGGAAACGCCTTCTCAGCATCTACCCTGTCGAGCCCCCTTAAAATCTTATACGTTTCTATAAGATCACCTCTCATTCTTCTAAACTCCGATCAATAAAGGCCTAAGCTGTTTAGCTGTTCTTGATAAGACAACCCCTTCACCCCAGGAATCAGCCCAGTGAACCTTTTCTGAACTGCCTCCAATGCTAGTATATCCTTCTTTAAATACGGGGACCAAAACTGTACGCAGTACTCCAGGTGTGGCCTCACCAACACCCTGTACAGTTGTAACAAGACTTCCCTATTTTTAAACTCTAACCTCCTAGCAACAAAGGCCAAAATTTCATATGCCCCTAGCAACAAAGGCCAAAATTACATTTGCCTTCCTAATTACTTGCTGCACCTGCATGCTAACCTTTTGTGTTTCATGCACAAGAACACCCAGATACTTTTGTACTGCAGTATTTTGTAGTCTTTCTCCATCTAAATAATAATCTGTCTTTTTATTCTTCCTACCAAAGTGGATTACCTCACACGTTCCCACATTGAACTCCATCTGCCAAGTTTTTACACACTCACTTAACCTAACTATATCCCTTTGCAGATTCTTTGTGTCCTCATCACAACATGGCTTCCCACCTATTTTTGTATCATCAGCAAATTTGGATACACTACACTCTGTCCCTTCCTCTAAATCATTAATGTAGATAGTAAATAGTTGAGGCCCTAGGACCGATCCTTGTGGCACCCCACTAGTTATGGCTTTCCAACCTGAAAAAGATCCATTGATCCTGACCCTCTGCCTTCTGTGTGTTAGCCAATCCTCAATCCACGCCAACACATTACCCCCAATACCCTGAGCTCCTATTTTGTGCAATAACCTTTTATGTGGCACCTGATCAAACGCCTTCTGAAAATTCAAATACATTACATCTACTGGTTCCCCTTTATCCACTCTGCTTGTTATATCCTCAAAGAACTCTAACAAATTTGTCAAACATTATTTCACTTTCATTAAACCATGTTGACTCTGTTTGATTGCATTATGTTTTTCTAAATGTCCTGCTATTTTTTCCTTAATAATGGACTCGAGCATTTTCCCAATGACTGATGTTATTGATGTAGATAATGTTACTGATGTAGAGCACTGTGGGACTGCTGTCCAGAGAAGTGAGCCTAAAATTCGATTGATGTTGTTTCTGGGTTCTCAGCATAACGTAGTCAGCAAGCTGCCAGCCTGAAATGTGCACCCCAATAGTCAGATCCCTGATCTGAGGATGATGGGCAATTGGTTAAATGTGCAGGACCAGGAATGAAATGAGACAGCACTTCAAAGCAACAAATAATGTGATTACAGAACCTATAGCAGCAAATGCTTTAAATCTGCATGCCTTTAATGTGTAAGAGCACAAGCAATCGACATGAAAAATGCCTCACAAAGCTCCATCCAGTAACTTCCATTGGAAATGACCACCTCTTGATTTGCACTGGTAGTTTGGTGAGTGGAAGCAGGAATTGCCAGTATTCAGCTGGGCTGAGATAAAAGTGCTGCCTCATCTGAATATGATTTGCTGATATGCATCTGCCTCCTGCCTGTTTCTGACAGGAGCTCTAGCTGCTAGGAGAGATGTCTAACTCGCTGGTAAGGCGTTGCTTCTAATAGTCATGCAATTTTTCTTCTGCGACTACTTCGTTTTTAAGCGCAAATTGAGCGGCAAAGACGAAGGTCATAATTTTGAATCCAAGCTGATTTTTGTTGAGTAAGCTATGGTGTGAGTTAGAAACACACCCACTGCTACAGAAGTAGAAACGAATGATGGACTCTCCCCAAAATTCAACAACGATTTAATACCATCCTCTCTGCAGAAACTTAATACCCTTACAGAAAGGAAGAAATGATGAATTTACATTTCTATAGCAACTTTCATGATCTCACGATGCCCCAAAGTACTTTACAACCAGAATTGTGTTTTTGAACTGAAGTCACTATTGTAGTGGTGATAAATGCTGCAGCTAACTTGTGCACAACAAGATCCCACAACAAGTAATGAGATACATGACCAGATAATTTGTTTGGGGATAATTTTAACTTTAGATCACTGTGCAACATGCATGATTCAGGCACCAGTTAAAACACCTCACAATGTTCATTTCCATTAACTTCAGATCTTTAACAGGAGCCTGGAGCAAAAATTACATGTTTTAAACTATTGTCCATAACCAAAATGACCCTCTGTTAGTAATGTTGGATGCGATAAATATTGGTCAGGACACCAAGGGAAGCCCTTGCTCTTCCTTGAATAATGCCATAGGATCTTTACATGTACCTGTGTAAGGCAGACAGGGCTTCAGTTTAACGTCTCAACCAAAAACTGGCACGACTGATAGCACAGCACCCCATCAGTACTGCACATACGTGTCAGCCTAGATAATGTGCTCAAGTCTCTGGAATGGGGCTTGAACACATGGCCTTCTAACTCAGAGCCAAGTGTCTGGATGAAGACTGACATCAAACAATGGGACAGAGATCTACTTCTCAAAAAATATAGAAATCACCTGACATTGGGAAAAATAATTGCAGAATTTTTAATTTAAGTTTATTTCGGTCACAGAAATTGATAATTTATATTACCTTTTTAAAATTACATTCACTACATATATAGCATATGGACACCACATGAGATTGAAATTCTGGCAGAAGACCTTTTTTTACCGAGGTTTAGAATTGGGAAAACGGGAGGTTTAAAAATCCTGAACCAAGTCAGCTAGATTCACAAGCACAAACTGCAAATAGATAGCAGCGGTAAAGTCCAGAGATCCCAGTCTGATGCCAAATTCCAGAATACACAGTTTGATAGACCTTATCCATTGCTTACATAGGCCATGCCATAAGTCATTAGATTTCAAATGCTCCATCATTGCAGCATCCCACCCATTTTGAATGGGTGCAGAACCCCTGCAAACATGTTGACCTCCTACAGTTTCAGTGTGCAGGACAAGACTGTCAAATAAAAGGGTACGAGACCTGTTTTCTACTACAGTTGTAAACCGACTAGAAAATAAAAAAAGGAAATGTATATGAAAATTGTGGGAATTACAGATCAGCAAACAACTCCAAAGTGATTAATTCCAAATCCACACAGGATATCCAGTCAAAAAATTCTATGGATTTAGTGCCATGTAGTGTTGTCTTATGTTTCAATTATCTAGATGGGTCAAAAGTTGCAACCGATAAACCATCTATTTGTGTGCAATCATTAGTCAATATGTGGTTGAATTTAACAATTTTAGAGTGATTCCCTCTGTGAGTCCAAACCATCTTTCACAGATGTTGCTAAAACCCAGAAGTGGAATGGTTTCTTTACTTTCTCTTCCTTTTCTCTCCCTCCTTCCATTTAGCATATGGCTTCATTTTCAATTTGTGCCTTTGCCAGTCTATAATTTCTTCCCATTAATGGTTGGAAAACTGTAGGCTAGTGAGCGCAGAATTGGAAAACCCAGCCAATGTGTCTGATACTTAAACCTGACATCATCTAATCACTACTTCCTGATTTACCTCACCCTCTACTATTTCAGCCTTGGTGACATGCTCCACCATGGGCCTGATCCTGCACTTGAGTTTCACAATATTAAAAAAAGTAACAGAACAGCTCTTCAATCAACCTGTTATTAATGGGCTACACTCAACTTTTGTAAATAACTATTCTGCATTAATATCAGTGCACTTAAGCACCTTTTAAACTCACTATAAATAAAAGTGTGACACTCTAAACATCACTCAGATGTTCCACATTTTACAGTCAGTTTCAGAGGCAGCCTCATTAATATTAATTTTTTTGGTGAATTTTGTTTAGAGCCCTAGGGGTCGTAATTGAACAAAACAGACCACTTCAGGCTCCTATTGTTAACATGTTTACAACATATACTTTGTCCTAGAAATAGCTTAGAAATTAATGCCAGGAAGATTGTGTTAATAGGTCAATCCATAAATCGCAGGACTGAATTTATTGTCCCATTCCCACTCCCAATTTGTTGGGGCCATCACATGCATGGATCAGGCAAGAGCTGCACCCCCAGTGGTACTTGGGATCAAACGGTCTACCCAGTGGTCCTTAAAGGGACGGATATGGGCCGCTTTGGAAAGAGGAAAATCTTTGTTTTTCTGATTTTGGTGTGGCCAGGAGGAGCATGAGTACCTTGTGACCTGTTGCCAGTCCAATTGCACTCCCCTCCTCCCATGACTGCCTTCCCCCAAAACCCACACACCACCCACCACCACCACAACCCCCGCCAACCCACCTTTAATGTTAAACTTCTGCCTTGGTTCCTCAGGGAGCCACTGAATTTCCCACCCATTCACCTCTGACCAGTGAGCTGTGTGTGAGCACGAGTTCAATGTTTGCAGCTCACCAGCATTATGCTGGAGAGGGCAGACCATCAAAGGGCCTTAAGCTTCCTGCACACTGCCTGCCTCCTCCTCCTCCGAATCCGCCTGAGGTAAAATGGGCCCTAGTAATTTCTTTGGCATTAAGTGTTACCACAGTTGTGAAATGAAATCTATATATTCAGTACTGTTAACTGAGTTTGCAATCAGTGTTTTAACTTTTTACAATAGCTGAATAAGATTATTTTTGTTTAAAACAACCATCACTTATCAAGATTATTCCTCTGAATTTTGCCAAACTATTTCATACAAAACTGTTTGTGAAGCTTCTCTTCAGAACCTGGATTCCTAGCAGACCACAATACTTCAGCCTCAAAAGCTGCATTAAAATGACTTTTTCAACACTTTCATAAATCTTTAAATCTGCACATTTTTTAAATGTGTGTAAGAATGAAAACAATCAGTGTTGTAACAGTGATTTGAACAAAGTTCAGAACTGCTAACTGTGGCCTTATAAACATTTTATAGGCTGGGCCTCCATGCCTGATATATGACATTAGGAATGTCAATGTTTAATCAGGATCTTGACAGGTAAAAGGCAGTGAGAAGAGGACAGTTTGTTCTCATAAGTTGCGCAGTTTCTGGGCCACATGTTTATTTTGGAACCAAATGAATAGCATTGTATGCGGAGAGGAAATTAAAAATGCAGGGTAGTAATTTACAGTGGAGCGGGAAGCAGATTTACAGACCCTTTCTGCTTAAATTCCAGCTCCAAATGTACCACAGCTGAAACACAGCTAGGCTTCAGTACTGGCAATAACAGCAGAGTTAAAATTACCACCTCTTAACTGCTGCCAAGCACAGCCTGTTATGTTGTTCAAAGGCAAAAAGCTTATGATAATTATGGAGTGCTTGCTAGTGGTCTTCAGTTAATTAACTTAAGAGACAACATTTAATTTCCACGGGGGAGTTCAACACTACGGGAGGCCACATCTTCCATTTATGATTCCCTTCACATATGAGAAAAATCTTCTGTAACTCCTTGGTCTATATGGTGGGCTGCATTGAAACTATTTTCCAGGAGACATTGAAAAACAATGAGACACATAAACTGTTTACGAACAAAAGCAATTTAGCCTTTGAATAAAGGATTTCTCTGGTTACAACCAAAATCAGGTGAAATCTGTAAGCTTATGGAGTGACATTATAATAATGAATACCTCTAGGGACGACTAAAAACACAACATCTATGTTATATTTTATTCAAAGCAAGGTAGAATCCACAATGAGGTATAGAGTCCAAGAAAGAAATAGGCATGTTGGGACCATTAACTTTCTCTCATTCAGTGTAACTTAATGTTCTCAATTTTTCTTTATGAATAGATAACTTCATGTAAGTGCAGGCTCCTTCTCCAATCATCAGACAATTGCAGCAATGAACAAACTAAGTCCCTGATGAGGGCAAGTTACACTAGTTTCCTATTGAGAACTTCAGGAGAGTCATAGGTACAAATGAGCTATGATGGAATCTCTCAATTGTAAGAGAAAACCTGCAATTTTTTATCACTTATAATGTACTCTGTATATTCTCTGGGCAAAAGCAAAATACAGTGGATGCTGGAAATCTGAAACAAAAACTGAAAATGCTGAAAATACTCAGCAGGTCTGGCAGCATCTGTGGAGAGAAAAACAGAGTTAACATTTCAGGTCTGTGACCTTTCATCAGAACTGGCAAAAGTTAAAAATGTAATAGGATTTGAGCAAGTGAAAGGGGTGGAGCGGAAAGCAGAGCAAAAGGGAAGGTCTGTGATAGGGCAGAGGGCAGGAGAGATAAATTGCCAAAAGGTTTCATAGTACAAAGCCAAGGGGAGTGGTAATGGGACAAGTAAAGAAATAAAAGATAAATGTGGATGAGGTGTAAATGGCAGGATAGCAGCCGACTGAACACTAAAGGAATTAAGAAAGAAATGGCGGGGGTGGGGTGGGGGGTGGTGGGGTTCGGTGGGGGGGAGAAAAGATGAGGTGCTGTTCCTTGAGCTTGCATTGAGCTTCATTGGAACGCTACAGCAGGCCAAGGACAGAAAGGTCAGAGTGGGAGCAAGATGGAGAATTGAAATGACAAGAGACAGGAAGCTCGGGGTCGCACTTACGGACTGAACGAAGATGTTCCACAAAGCAGTCACCCAGTCTACATTTAGTCTCCCCACTGTAAAGGGGACCACATTGCAAGTAGTGAATACAGTATACTAAATTGACAGAAGTACAAGCAAATCGTTGTTTCACTTGGAAGCAGTATTTGTGACCCTCGATGATGAGAAGGGAGGAGGTAAGAGGGCAGGTGTTGCATCTTCTCTGCTTACATGGAAGGGTGCTGTAGGAAAGGGTGGGTGTGTATTGGGGGTGACCAAAGAATGGACTAGGATGTCCCTTTGGAATGCTGAAAGGGGAGGGGAAGATGTGTTTGGTGGTGGCATCATGCTGGAGGTGCTGAAAATGGTGGAGGATGATCCGTTAAATACGAAGGCTGGTGGGATGGAAGGTGAGGACAAGGGGAACCCTATCATGATTCTGGGAAGGGGTGAGAGCAGACGTGCGTGAAAAAGATTGGGCAAGGTTGAGGGGGAATCCTTGATTGAGGAAAAAGGAAGACATATCAGAAGCACTAGTATTCTCTGGGCACATGAAGCTTGGTGGAGACAAGATGCGTGGGAGGGAAGCAGTTGATGATTCATCCTCCCATAGATTTAACCTAATTTCTAGAAAAAAATCTACGTTTACATCATTTTCTCAAGTCCATGTAAACTTGTCTCTTCAGATCTCCACAGGATGCCACTCTAACAGCTAGCAACTCTACAATGTATAGTACACACAAGCATTCATTCTGGTCTTTGATGCCAATTGAATCTGAAAATGGATGACTGACCAATCCTTGAGACATTAGTTATTCACCTTTTGCAAGACTCAGCACAATTGCTTCTTATACCAATTTGTATGCCTCAAAATTGCAGCTCTTTCTGGCCTCCATAATCTATGCAGCATGTTCCATTGACCCATTAATCACCTCTTGCTAATTATGCATCCCATGACAATCCCTACAAAAGTATATTTCAGGAATAGATCCTGGACTTGGAGTACACAGCTAGGTAATGTCAAAAATGAAAGATCTAAGCATTAGAAATATAAAATAATAAACAATGAAAAAACTACCAAATTAAACATGGTATAAATGTAATATTGCATGTTAATCTTGTGATATATCATAAAATATACATGATATATATATGTGTGTGTGTATATAGGGCTGAAATACAAAGGGGTAGAAGCTATGCTACAGTTGTACAAGGCTCCTGGTAGACCTGATCTGAAGTATTGTGTTCAGTCTGAGCATCGCACATCAGGAATGATATATTGACCTTGGAAACAGTGAAGCACTGATTCACCGGAATGATACCAGGGCTAAAAGGACTAAATTATGAGGACAGCTTGCATAGGCTAAGCTTTTATTCCCTTGAGCCTAGAAGAGTAAGGGGCCATCTAATTGATGTGTTGAAGATAATTAAAGGATTTGATAGGGTCGAGAGAGAGAGAGAGAGAAACTATTTCCTCTGGTGGGGGGAGTCCAGAACGAGGGAGCATAACCTTAAAATTAGAGTTAGGCCATTCAGGGGTGATTTCAGAATGTGCTTCTTCACCCAAAGGGTGGTGTAAACCTGGCACTCTCTCCCCCAAAAACTGTTGAAACTGGGTCAATTAAAATTTCAAAACTGAGGTTGATAGATTAGTTAAAGGTATAAAGAGATATGGAGCAAAGACAGGTAAATGAGACCACCCATGATCAAATTGAATGGCAGAATGGTCTAATACTGTTCCTATGTTGTTTTTCCCATATTACTCATGACTTGAACTTGCATAACTCACACATAACTTCGGCACTTAGCTGTTGTGAGCTGGTTATAAGTTTGGGAATAGGTATGGAATATTTTCAATTTCTCACAGCCGTATGCAACATCCTGTAATATGTAATCATCCAAAGGAAAACAAAAGGCTTTTATAACAGTACTATTATGCGCAATGGCATGTACATGTATCATCCTTGTCAATATAGATACAACCCTGCACTGTATTCCTTCCTTTGTGGTGAACGGCATAGAACCAGTGGGTGGCAGTGTTGCTTAAATGCATCCATTGAGGTCTATAACATGACTGAGACAAATATTTAGTTCTTTTCTACAGTACAATATCTTACAAGTGTTGGTGTGAGACAAAAAGGAGTGCTGCATTAATGTTGCTTCTTTGTTGCAATGTTATTGTCACAAAGTTTTATCCCAAATGCACCAAACCCTGTACAAACCAAGAAAGATTTGTAATGACTACTGATAATTTTACAGGATCACATTTTAAAATTTCATTTTCATTCTGAAGTCTAAAAGGAAGTATTAATAATTGATTATAATAAACAATAACTATCCAAAACATGGAATTCTTACTTACAATTCAGGATTGAAAGTCAGAATATTTGAAGAGACGCGTTGACAGGCTAATGTACTATTTTTCTTAACTGCATTTAGAGTGAGAAACCCACAAATATGTTTTTGGCTTATTGAAATTTTAGCTCAAAGATGTACTAGTTTTTAATAGGTTGGAGCAAACATCAGTTTCAATTTCCATTGTGTGGAAGTAATGTCCTTTGTGTGTTCTTTTAAATTTATTCTCTCCAGTTTTCTTTCCCCGCCCCCCTCTCTTGAGGGGACTAACTCAGGCTAAAGTACAGTTCAGGGGGATCAGCAAAAAGGGTATACATGGCCTTGGTTTAACATCTTATCCAAATGGCAGCACCTCCGACAGTGCAGGATTCAGTCAACACTGCACTGAAGTGTCATCCTAGATTAGGTGCTCAAGTAGCTGCAGTAGGTTTTGAAACCCAGACCTGCTGACTGAGGTGAGACTGTCACCACCAAGTTGCAGCTGACACTGAAGTTGTAACTTGGCGATATAAAGCATTGGTTCACCTTTGTTGAAGGTACATGGATTTTTTTTCCCCTGTATACATGCTTACTTTAGTTAGCTTAAACCAGAATGGCTGCACATCTGCAACGTGGCCAGCTTCTGGGAATTTCAGTTGTGCTTTTAGAGAACTCAGTGACTGACAGTTCCAAGAACTTTAATCTACCCAAGAATCTTCAGTATAGTGACAGATCAGTGTTAGTAATCTGAACTGTGCACCTGTATTCAATGTTATCTAGTCAAGCATGGTTACATTAAAAAATTATAAAGCAGAACCACAACCCTCAGCAGCCAATATAATTTATGAATTCATGATAAAATACATTGCATTTTAACATGTATTTTTACATAGCTTCCAGAATACTTATTCCCAATGCTGAACATTTAACTTTTTCTCAACTGTCTTTTGCAACTTCCAAAATCTGCATCTTTTAAATTAAAATTAAATTAAAACTTCTATTGCTTAATCAGTGAAGTCATACTGTCACCCAATTTCACAATTTCAGCCACCAGCTCAAATACTGAAACTGCACATATCTTAGGGTATATATATTAGAGGTGAGATCTACAAGTGGTGAGACACCAGGCATAAGTGTCCTGCAGCCAGGGCAGGGGGCAAGGATAGCATAGGTTCCAACTCACTGGAGGCTGAGGTCATACAAGATTTCTGGTGCAGAGCACTGAGTGAGCACTTTGATGGGCCAGACAACAGAAGAAGGCTGATGGATGCACATAGCAAAATATTTGGTGCATTGGGAAGCCTGTCAGAAAGCCTCCGTTCAATGTCAAGGAGCATGGAGGAGTCCAGCACCAACCTGACACAGGGCTTTGTGCAGAGCTTGGAGCCCATGATTTTCAGCATGGAATGGTGGCCAACTCCATCAACACACTTGTGGACC
This sequence comes from Heterodontus francisci, assembly GCF_036365525.1. Classification (NCBI taxonomy): domain Eukaryota; kingdom Metazoa; phylum Chordata; class Chondrichthyes; order Heterodontiformes; family Heterodontidae; genus Heterodontus; species Heterodontus francisci. The sequence goes on from NC_090373.1 coordinate 92,563,483, forward strand.
AACCATGATGCAGCGATGTCTCAGCTTCCAGTGCAGCACAAGCAGCTTACACCGAAAGTCTGAGTACTGCAGTGGAAGCTCGGACTGAAATAAGACCAGCTCAGCTTACTGCCATGCAAGTTTAAATGCTGCCATCATGGCTGTGGATAATAGTGCTCAAAGGGGCCTGCAGATTGGCATGGCAGTCAAGCAATCTGCCCTCCTACAGATTACTAAGATTGCTGTAGTGTGGCCCCTAGAGGAGTAGCAGTGGCTCCATGAAGCACAAACCTGCTGTCCTCTCTCTGGATGACAGCATTTGTGCTCCCACCTCTGCCACCCTGCCAGTGCCCTTGCCATTGCCTGTTAGCCAGCCAGCCCAGTCTGCTGCCAGCCCTGCTGAGATGGTGCAATCTGAAGCCGAGTCTCCTAGGCCCAGAGCTGCTCAAGGTTATCCTCCAAGGCCATCTGCAGTCTCTTCCACTGAAGCTCAGCAGCCTTCCAGCAGCCATGTTGCAACCACTCGGGTAGCACAGTCAGAACCCTAGGACAGGCAAAGGCAATAATGGAATGCACAAGAGTCTGTTTGTATTCAATATGGCATGATTTAATTTATAAATTTGGTTTGGAATGTTTATTTTGTGTTGACTTTTATTTTTACATTGTGGCCAAAAGGATGATGTGTTGGTTAGTGACCAAGGAAGGTAGTGAGTGTGGGACAGTTGATAAATTGAGAATTGGGGTTAAGGTTACTGATATTGGACTGGAATTCATTCTTCACTTCCAGCCAATGTTAAAAGGGTTGTCTAGGTTGCAGCATTCCTTCCTCTTCATCCTCTTCTGCCTCCTCCTCCTTCATGTCCTGCTTTTCCTCCTCCCCCTCCTCATGCTCCTGTTCCTGCTCCTCAGTTTCTCACCTGATAGGACTGTCCCTCATGATGACCAGGTTGCAGCATACAACCATGAATCTTGAGACCAGCTTTGCTGAGTACATCAGGGGTCCTCCGGAGCCCCCCAGACAGCAGAATCGTTGCTTCAGCATACTAACAGTGTGCTCTATCACATTTTGTGTGATAGCAGAGTTTGTATTGTACACATGTTGCACACGGAAGCATGTGTTTTGAAGCCGAGTCATGAGCCAGGCTGTCAGCACATAGCCCTTATCACCCAATAGTCCCTCTTTGGTTTTGTCATGGTGGTTGAAATACAGCTGGCACAGCGAATCAACCCAAAAATCACATGTTACCAGGCCGAATCTCTCACCCAAAGTCTCTCATCATTTAGGAAAATATTCTAATTTGTCTTTGTTGGATTCAAAGTGGAAGACTGCATCGTCCCCATAATGAACACCATCTCCCACAGTTTTTCTCACTCACTTAATCTGTGTCTGTCCCTTTGTAAAATCCTGCTTCCATTTCCAGTACTGACTGTACCACCTAATTTAGCCACCATTATTCCATACAAATAACATTCCTACACTTTCTTTAGGACATTTTGATGTCACCAGCAAGACACCCATTCAGTGGTAAACCAGTCACTATTCATGGGTGGCACAGATGGCAAACAACCAGACACAGCGTAAGTTAAAGGAAATCCCGGAAGCAAGTAAGCGATTATTATTAACCTATTGAGTTTTGTCGTTTTGGTCCAAAAGGATTATTTGCATTGCTCTCCATGCTCCTTCATCAAAGTCCTCAACTCCTTAATTTATGGCATCTGTCACTTCCCCCCACCCCACTCATCCCAAGCAGTCCAGAACTCCCATTTCAGATTCTGCTGCAGGCCCAGCCCTGCATGGCCAGATTTTTCACTTTCCTAAAATGGTGATCTGCCTTTCATTGCTGATATCATTCAGGCAGCTCGCCAAGAGCAATTAAATGGTGCTCCAACATTGAAAAGGTTTGGGCCTCCCATTAACAAAATCAGGCGGGCGTTGCCATGGCTCTGCCCGCCCAGTGTATGCCAAAGACCAAATTCAAAATCCGTGTATGCCTAGAAGGTGGGGAATACAGAGTGGGTGTGGATTCCTGAAGATATTCAACACTCAAAAACAAAACATAGATAGGTGCTAATGAACTAAGCAGTCTGGTCCTTTTGTTTGGAAAGCTAGATATTGAAACTAATAAATGAATAAAGACCTTTATGAATGAAAGTTTCCATCAATAACATGAACAATGGTCATGGAGGTGAGGATGTGTCATTGGGCTGGATTTTCCCTGTGGGCTTCTGAACCCCACCATCAGGCTCAAATGGGAATCAGAAGCCTGACAAATGGGAATCAGGAACCAGTCACTCATTGTGATTTTCCCCAGAGCAGCCAATTAATGGCCAGAGGGCATGCTCGCTGCCCAATTAAGGACAACGGCAAGCTCCCGAAGCTGGAGGGCCAATCAGAGGCCTTCCAGCTTGAAAGCAGCAGCAGGATGCCATGGCAGGTAAGTGAGGAAGAGGGTGCTTCAAAATGGAGGACCCTCTGTCCAACTTTTCTAAAATTGAAGTAAAAAATGGCTTTTGCAGCCAGGCCACCACTGTTGTTTGGGGAGGGGGGAGCCCCTCCAAAGGGTGGCCTACAACTGCTGCTGCACCTAGGCAGACAGGGACGGTCTCGAAGCCTGCCCGGAGTGCTGATCCCCCAGTTTACTGCTGGGAGGCCACCTCCAGGCAGGTAAATTTGGCCCCTGTCACCTGCAGGAACCTGGAGGCCAACTGGAAAATCCTAGTTGGTCTCCTTCAATTGGCCTTAAGTGGCTCTTAACGAGCCTAATTGGTTACCCGCTGTGTGCGGGCAGATAGCCCTGCTGCACCCCTCCACCCTCCACCCCTCTGGGGGCGGGTTGGAGCCAGGGAACTGACATGTGGGCCCCGGCGGTGCTATTCTTAGTGGCAGCCTGCCTCCATTCCCATCCCAGCAGGGCCTACAAATTAGGCCATGGTCATGAAAACAGAGCTATTTCTGGAATGCTTAGTCTTAATCTTGAAAGTTTTATATGAATCTGGCATCTTGGAAATAGTCCAAAATTACAGCCATTGCAAAGATCAGGCCTGATTCATAAATCTGCTGCCATCTTAAATTTTACTAAAATAAAAGCAAAATACTGCAGATGCTGGAAATCTGAACTAAAAACAAGAAATGCTGGAAATACTCAGCACAGTCTGGCAGCATCTGTGGAGAGAGAAGCAGAGTTAACGTTTCAGCTCAGTGACCCTTCATCAGAACTGAAGAAGAGTCATTGACCTGAAACGTTAACTCTGCTTCTCTCTCCACAGATGCTGCCAGACCTGCTGAGTATTTCCGGCATTTCTTGTTTTTATTTAATTTTACTAATCTGTTGTAGGAGATTAAGGTCCCAAAATTTGGCTCTGTAGCGCCTGCAGTTTTAATGCTATAGGTGGTGGTTGAAGTGAGAAATGGCGTGCATGACTCATCCAACCACTTCCAACATGGCTCATGCTGATCACTATCTTTGTGAGGGTGATAGCAAGGGTGCTACGTGCATAAGGCAAAAGTATGCAGAGTAGGTGGATCGTAATGTCAGTCATCATCTAATGCTGATTTGACGCACAACCTGTTATTTTGGACCTCGATGCTGTAGTTAATTACCTCTCTTAAACACACACAGCTGACCATGCATTCAGCTGCAAGCGCTATTTAAAGGATCTATCTAACTTGCAGGTTATTTGCTTTTTACTTTCTACTGATTCTAGCAGGATTTGTAGTAATACTGGAAAGGTTGGTAAAGTCTGCAGGGAATGGTGCTGGACATTGGGAAGGCATTGGTTGTTACTGGAAGACCTCTGAGTGCATCACTTGCTCCCAGTCATGGGGGCTATAGTTGCAGTTCCCCCTTAAGCTGCAGCATCGGAGAGAAATGGAGCAGAGGCAGCAAAGAAGACACTTGCAGAGGTGAAGAGCTCTCAGGGCTCTCAGGAGGAGGCCTTACCCATCTAGGTTCTTCCAGGAGCATTTCTACTACCTCCACCTAAGCCAGGAACAGTGTCTTCAGCGGATCCTTCTAATCACTTTTGTGCATTCCCTTAGTACCTGTCTTCTGGGTGCCTTTGCCTGTACTAATGCTCCTATGCAGTACTACCCCAGTGGCTGCAGCATGGCTAGTGGAAGTCTGCTGACTTTCAGTGGGGGAAACTGCAGATGGTCATTCAGGATGACCGCGAGCATCTCTGGGCTTTGAAGACCCAGCTTCAAACTACACAAAACTGTGGGCAGCAGAAGTCTGGGCTGGCTTTAAGTGGAACATTGACCCCCCGGTGAGGCATACAGCCACTCAGCAGTGCATTCAGTGCTGGGCTGCACGCCACAATCATGGAAATGAGCTAGCATCCATAGCAGATGCATGGGAACACTACCACCTGCAAGTTCCCCTCCAAGCCAAACATCATCCTGACTTGGAAATATATTTCTGTTCCTTCGCTGTTGCTGGATCAAAATCCTGGAACTCCCACCCTAACAGCACGGTTGGTGTACCTACACCAGATGGACTGCTGTTCAAGAAGGCAGCTCACCACCACCTTCTCAAGGGAAATTAGAGATGGGCAACAAATGTTGGCCTTGCCAGTGACGCTCACATCCCATGAATGAATAAAAAGAAACGAGCTTTGCATGCTGCCTGCATTATTTTGGCGGGCATAGAGTAATCACACATCGTGATCCCCATGCCTGATTTTAGGACTATCCAATTTAGCCTGCTAGAGTTTTCAAGGCTGTATTCATAGAAGTGTGCAACAGTGCACCACAAAACATGCACAATTAATTCTTTTGAATGAGTATATTCATACCATTAAAATTTGAAAGTATTAATATAGCACTGTTTACAGGATGTGGTTTGAAACCAGTGGTAAGCTAACAAATGGTTACATAAATGGATCTCATCTGGGAAGTAATGTTCTGCTAGACCTACAATAAATATGTGAGGAATAATTAAGCAAGGGTTTTTCTTGATAACCCACTGGGAAATGGTATGGTACTGAGCCACAGAAGCCAGGATGATTCCAAGTTTGATCCCTGGTTTGTGTTGATCTAACTTCTCTCAGCTGAACCAGTTAGAGGTGGTAAATTCAGCAGAAGTATCCCTGGGCTAGGGAAGAGAATAAAATCAACCAACGTTGATATGAAGTGGCCTTTGTTGAAAAATACATTGATTTTACATAATATCGTAGAGAATTTACAGCGCAGAAATAGGCCATTGGGCCCAACTGGTCTATGCCGGTATTTATGCTCCATACGAGTCTCCTCCCACCCTACTTCATCTAACCCTATCAGCTTATCCTTTCTCCCTCATGTACTTTATGTAACTTTCTCTTATATACATATATGCTATTTGCCTCAACTAGTCCATATGGTAGCAAGTTCCACATTCTCAACACTCTCTGGGTAGAAAAATGTTTCCTAAATTCCTTATTGGATTTTTTAGTGACTATCTTATATTTATGATCTCTAGTTTTGGACTTCCCTGGAAGTTAAAACATCTTCTCTACATCTACCCTATCAAACTCCTCTATTAGGTTATCTCTCAACCATTTTTCTAGAGAAATGTACTCCATCCTGTTAAATCTTTCTGGATAAGTGTAACCTCTCAGTTCTGGTATCACTCCTGTAAAAATCTTTTTTACACTTTCTACACTGCTTTTACATTTTTTTTCTAATAGGGTCATAGACTCATTGAGTCATTTACGATGCAGAAGGTGGCCATTCGGCCCATCAAGTCCAAGCCAGCTCTCCATGAATCTGTGCAGTCAGTCCCACTCCCCAGCTCAATCTCTGTAGCCCTGCAAGTCTATTTCTCTCAGGTGGCCATCCAACTTCCTCTTGAAGTCATTGATCGTCTCCGCTTCCACCACCCTTGTGGGCAGCGAGTTCCAAGTCACTATCACTTGCTGTGTAAAAAAAGTGCTTCCTCGTATTCCCCCTGCATCTTTTGCACAAAATTTTCAATCTGTGTCTCCTAATCCTTGTACCATTTGTTAATGGGAATGGCTTTTCCTTGTCAAACTTATCTAAGTCATAATCTTGTAACACCTTAACCACTCAGTCATTACAGCTCAGTGGAGAGCAGAATAATGCACGTTAACTAAGCACAGTCTAACTGAGGTTCTATACAAGTTTAACATAACCTCACTGCTTTTCAATTCTATTCATCTAGAAATGAACCCCAGTGCTTGGTTTCGTTTAGAGACGGGATCAGGCTGTGATGCTCCTTATGGTCAAAATGTCTGCTCACAAATGAAAAATGACCTCCTGGGGAAGTACAAGAGAAAAGAGCATAAAACTGAAATAAGAAGCTTAAAGCCAATAGTCCATCTGGAACAGAGCTGAGTTTGTATTTTTTGTGGAATATTGGAATGCTGTATTCCCATTAACATATAGCTCTTCATCATGACTTGAAAGTACTTACATCTGAATCTTGTGCATATTCAAGCTTACCCCTGCTCTTTCGGACAGTAAGACATTAACCAAACTGTTCAACAGTGCGCAGGAGAATCAATTAACAAAATATTCAGAGGTAAGTAGCTCTAAGAAACATTATAAAGTCATAAATTATTAAACAGCTCAAGTGAGGTAAGACTTTTGAAGAGTCAACAGGTTAAATATTTATGTTAACTATGAAAATATTTAACTTCTTGGCAACCCTAAGGATTATCCTTTCTGCCTACTATTGCCTGGGCTACTGGATACATAGGGCTGGATTTTATATGGACCTCAAAGTTGAGATCTGTGGTGGGGGGGTCAGGCATGAAGATTGCCATGGATGAGGCCCGCCACAGACCTCAATGCAGACAGGGGGCCCATCCTGATCTTGCCAGCGGCGGCGAGGCCTTGTGGCGGCTTCCCCGCCACTCGGCAACAGGACCGTAATTTAAATATTCAAATTCATTAACTTACCTGAGTTAATGACATTCTCGTTGCCTCCTGAAGTGCTGCCGTGATCTTCAGCCTAGCAGGCGTCACTGCCGCGCCTACGGATTCCCGTCCGGAGGCACAAAACCTGTAGGGAGTGGGGTTTTAGTGCTGGTGGAGGGGAGCGGGGTCGAACTATTCTGATTGGTGGAGGGAATGGTGGGAATGGGTAAAGTTAAAAGTTTGTGAACTTTGGGTGGGGGGGAATGGTCAGGTACACAAGGTAAGTATTTTTGCAGGGGAGAGGGCAAGGAATGAGTGTATTGTTAATTGGGGGGGTGGGAGAGGGGCTGGAAACATGAATGTAATTTTTTAAAATCATTTTAATTACACTTTCCCTTTAAACCTTTTAATTAAATGTAAGGGTTCAAAGCCCTTTAATAATGGAACCGGCACCTGCACAGTGGTGCCGGACGCCGTAAGCGGAGATGGATCGCCCACCCCCTCCAAATCATTGGGGTGGGTGGGAGTGGCGGTCCGCCCAGCCATGTAAATGAGCCGCCGCATATAAGATTGCGGCAGCTCCGCGGGGTAAAACCCACATGTGTGGCCACCATCTTTTACGGCTACATAAAATTCAGCCCAAAGTGTTTTTATTCAACATTATATAGATCATATCGTGTAAATTCAAATTTGCTATAGCTTCTACTGATTTGTTTCAATGTGCTCTTGATTTTTTAGCTAATAATTCTTAGCTAATCTGGGGAAATAATTACTTTTTCTGTTATTTTCTGTTTGGCTTTGATTTATTCTCTTATGTTCAGAATTAATATCATTATTATTTTCAAAAATATCGATCAGATTATATACACAGAAAAATAATGAACAGATTTTATTGCTCATCTCCCCTAATCCCATCCCCTTTAAGTGCTCTTCTTTATCATCAAGGCAGTAAGACTTTATACTTTGGGAAACCAGAGAAATTTCATACTTCTAGGACATTCCTGTTCATTGTCAGCCTTTGCATAATCCTACTTAAAAGCTGAAAATATTGTATGGCACCAGATAAACAGTGTTCCACAGAAACTCCAGGCTGTGCTTTGAATAGGAGAGTGTATTTTGTGAATTAATCATTAGAGAATGTTATGGGTGGTTCTAAGGAGAGTTGGGAGGGTTGCGTAGTGGTAATGTCACTGAACTAGTAATCCAGAGGCCCAGACCAATTCCCTGCAGACATGGGTCTAAATCCCACCATGGCAGCTGGTGGAATTTAAATTCAATTAACTAATAAGTTCAATTAATTAATTTTAAAAATCTGGAAGTGAAAGCTAGTCTCACTAATAGTGCCATGAAACTATCATTGCTTGTCGTAAAAACCCATCTGGTTCACTCATGTTCTTGAGGGAAGGAACATATGAACATACAACTAAGATGCAGGAGTAAGCCACTCGAGCCTGCTCCGCCATTTAATAAGATCATGGCTGATCTGATTGTAACCTCAACTCCACATTCCCGTCTACCCCCAATAACCTTCCACCCCTTGGCTTATCAAGAATCTATCTACCTCTGCCTTAAAATTATTTAAAAACTCTGCTTCCATCGCCTTTTGAGGAAGAGAAATCCAAAGATTCACGATCCTTTGAGAGAAAACATTTCTCCTCATCTCTGTCTTAAATGGGTGACCCTTTATTTTTAAATAGTGATCCCTAGTTCTAGATGCTTCCACAAGGGGAAACATCCTTTCCACATCCACCCTGTCAAGACCCCTCAGAATCTTAAATGTTTCCATTAAGTCGCCTCTTACCCTTCTAAACTCCAGTGGATATAAGAAATCTGCTGTCCTTACCTGGTCTGGCCTACATGTGACTCTAGACCCACAGCAATGTGGTTGACTCTTAATTGCCCTCTGAAATGGTCTAGCAAACCACTCAGTTGTCAAAGGCAATTAGGGATGGGCAACAAATGCTGGTTTTGCCAGCGCTGCCCACATCCCACGAAAGAATTTTAAAAAGTCAAAACTCTCCTTAGAACCACCCATGGCATTCCACAATGATTAATTCACAAAATACACTCTCCTATTCAAAGCACAGCCTGGAGTTTCTGTGGAACACTCTTTATCTGGTGCCATACAATATTTTCAGCTCTTATGTAGGATTATACAAAGGCTGGCAATGAACAGGAATGTTCTAGAAGTATGAAATTTCTCTGGTTTCCCAAAGTATAAAGTCTTACTGCCTCGATGAAAAAGAAGAGCACTTAAAGGGGATGGGATTAGGGGAGATGAGCAATAAAATCTGTTCATTATTTTTCTGTGTATATAATCTGATCAATATTTTTGAAAATAATAATGATATTAATTCTGAACATAAGAGAATAAATCAAAGCCAAACAGAAAAAGTAATTATTTCCTCAGGGTCCCATTGCTGATTATGGGATATATTTCTTCCATCTGCTTGTTTTAGCAAAAAAGGAATGAGCATATTTGAGGGTGGCACTGGTGTTGTACATGGTCAATAGCAAACTGCAGTGCAGACTATCACCTCTTCATGATAGTTGGTATGGACTCCTCCACATGACCCAGCCTACTTCTCTCTGGCATGTGCAAGGAAACAATTGATTCTTCAATACTGGCCTGGTGCCATGTCAGCCTCCATATGAAGGCAGGCCTATTGGGTTATGCTTAGACATACATTTTGAGAGTGGTTTGCAACATGTAGCAGCTGAGCCATCACTGTTACCTTTTCTATGTTAATGCTTACTGGCTCAGCCTGTGCTTCCTCCTCAATATTGTAATCAATATTTTCCACAGTATGTTGTCTATTGGGGGTGGAGGTGGTGGGAATGATATTAGGTACTTTGTTGAGTGATTAGTCTTCTAGTTTAGCTCACCTTACTCTGAGAAGAGAACAGAAAGAAAGAACTTGCATTTATATGGAAACTTTCACAAACTTAGGATGTCTCAAAGCGCTTTACAGTCAATGAAGAACTTTTGAAATGTATTCACTATTTTAATGTAGGACATGTGGTAACTAATTTGCATAAAGCATGCTCCTACAAACAGCAATGTGATAAATGACCAGATAACCTGTTTTAGTCTTACTGGTTGAGGGATAAATATTGGCCAGAACACTGGGGACAACTTCCCTGGTCTTGTTCAAATAGTACCATGGAATTGTTTACATCCACCTGAGAAGGCAGATGGAGCCTCAATTTAACGTTTCATTCAAAAGACAGTTCTTCCAACACTCCCTCGGAACACATTGGAGTGTCAGCCTAGATTATGGGCTCAAATGGCTAGACTGGGGCATGACCCATTGATCTTCTGACTTAAATGCAAGATTATTGGCACTGAGCCACGGCTGACAGATAGCATAGCGTGAATAAATGTAGCTATTTGGGTGCTGCATTGTCATTACTTGCACACTTGTCCTTATGCGCAACCATGGCCGGACTTTTATGTCCCCCCCCAAAGAGTGGGATGGTGGGGGGAGGGGGGGGGGTGTAAAATGGAGTGGGAGGCACGAGGGACCCTTCCCAACCCGCTCCCACGTCCGCGGCCATTTTACGCAGGGCGGCGGCTGCGGCGAAAAATGGCCTGCCCACCCCAGGCCAATCAAGGCCCTTAAGTGGCCAGCTAACAGACACTTAAGGGCCACCGCCTGCCACCACAGGGATTTTACCATTGGCAAACGCGTGGCCCAGGCCTGAGAAAACCCGCCTGTAGAAAGTTGGCGGTCTTCTGATGGCGGGGGGAGGGGGGGGGTACCCTCCTGATCAGGCACCATGTGCCCAATGGAAGACTGCTCCCGATGCCCCATCTACCCCCAATGCCAAACACGCCCCCCGCCCCCCACCAATCGACCCCCCCCTTGCCTCGCTGGGACGCAACCGATCATCCCTGGCGAGGCCCCAAAAACTCATCTCTTTTCCGGGGACATTCTTCCTCTTCATCTTGAAGCTGGGTGTAGTCCCAGCAGTGGCCACCATTCGTGGTGGCGCTGCTGGGACTAACAGCAGTCAGTCTGCTGATTGGCCGGCAGCTCCATTAGGCGGGACTTCCACCTCAGACCACTTAAGGGCCTGGGGACCGTAAAATGCGGTCTGGATGCCCAGCCCCGGTGGAGGCAGGATCGCCACTGACTTTTCAGTCGGTGGGCAGCTGCCATATGACGAGAGTAAAGTTCTGGCCCATATTTTAGATGTAATTAATTGCGTAATGGTGACACTGTCTCCTGGGTCTGATCTGTTCCCAAATTTGACAAATATGAAAATACAGAAATAAAAAAGGCAGTAGCATTTAAAGAGTTAAAGGCCATACTGACACATATATAATGCTTAAAAAACTTAGAATCAAATTATATAAACATAATTGATTGTAGCTTGCAATTACTTGAACACAATTTTCCCTAATTGCAGCTCAATGATTAACTGAGCAGATCACACGGAGAATGTTACGCATTTCGCTCCAGGACCTAAAATCCTTGAAGATTTCACACTATAAAATGGAGCATTGTTCACTGCAGGACCACCTGTTAGCAGAACACAGAATGCATTTTCGATCAGTTGGTGCCTGTTTCTCCTCAGCTCCAGCAACACCCAGGTGTTTTCACAGCAGCCCTTGTGCAGTGATTTTGGAACTCAGTCCAATTCCTGTTTGCTTCACTCTTGCTTTCCTGAGGTGTCAAATATCGAGAACCTGTTCCAAATGCCAAGCTAAGCAAAAAATGTGACTGCCAGAATAAATGTTTTTTTGTTCAATCTTGGCCTTTTTAATAATTAACAAAGCAGTATATAAAAAGCAGGTAACTCAGTACTCACTGAAGAGAGAGGAATTTTGGCAAAAGATGGAAAGCTGGCAGTGTTTCAGGGTGATTACAGAGAAGTGAATTGGTGTACAGCTCTGTATTACCCACAACACAGGTCGGTAACATGGTGGTAAAATGCTAACCACACAGCCTTCAGAATCAATTGCACAGGACGAGAAAACCTTTTACTTTTGCTTTAACCCCTTGCAAACAATAACAATATGCCAAACATATTCTAAATGTGCTAGAATAAAACAATTCAGCACTTTGACAGAAAATTTCAAAAATTACAAACAGGAAAAGAGATTTCACACCTGAAGACGAGGCCTGTGCAAGCTAGTCAGCTTGATTCAGTCGCTAACATCTGGCTTCTGAGTCAGGCCTCTTTAATCAACACATAATCTAGGCTAACAGCTCGGTACTGAAGGAGTGCTGTCTTTCGGAAAAGACATTAAACCAAGTATAAACACAGAAAATGCTGCAGATACTCAACAGGTCAGGTAGCATCTGTGGAATGAGAAACAGAGTTAACGTTTCAGGTCTCAAACCTTTGATCAGATCAACCTGCAATGTTAACTCTTTATCAGTCCACAGACGCTGCCAGACATGCTGAGTATTTTCAGCACTTTTTGTTTTTATTTCAGATTTCCAGAATCCACAATGCTTTTGTTTTACATTGAACCAAAGCCTGGCCTGGCTGATCATGTGGACATAAAAGATCCCATGGCACTATGGGACTATGGGGAGAAGAGCAGAAAGTTCTCCCAGTGTACTGGCTAACATTCAACATCTCCAAAATAGACTGGCTGCAGAATTTACCTGGACAAAAACAATGGCCCCAAAATTCCTCAACAGTCTCATCCCATGAGTTACACTGGGATCACTCCAGCCACTGAATTCTGCCACTGACACCACCAAAGTTCATGGAGTCATAGGAAGGGTCTCAAAGAGCAAAGAGATTTGCAGATGGATTTGCTACAGCGTTTCTTCCACCCTACCCCCCCACCCCCCACCCCCTGCGGAGATGTTAGAAGTGCTGACAAAATTTTGATAACCTGGGGTAATGCTGGGACTCTCCCGTCCCTACAAAGGTAATGAGGTTGCCCCCATGTTAAAAACAAGATTGCTACTCATTTTCAGCCCGGATCTCCAGGTGGTTCACAGTTGCACTAGTTTCAGCGAGGTATGCCTGTGAGGTCAGGCCTGTCAGCTTCCAAGGAATGTGAACTCCTGACGGGGAGTATCTGGCCCCTATATGATTGTCTTCTAAGATGTGGATGGATGCTCTACCCCAAAAGCCTATCCTAGAAATTCTGCCTTGTCTTTCTTTCTAAATTTACAGTATGTAAGTAACCTACATAGTCACTTCAGTACAGAGAGCATACTACACTAGTAGTGATGCTAGAATAATGTATTTTCTGTCTGCTTTGATGCTAGTTTCTGTAGTCTATGGGTATCAAAGGGTTAATCTTAGAGAATGTAAAGATTACCGCCCACCAGGATGAGATAAGAGATCATGTGGGAGAGACTCGAGAACAGTTACAGTGTGACATTTGAAGAAGACACAGGCTAGAGTGGAGTGTATATAATTACTATACAATAAAGATTAATGTTTAAACACTACAGTCTAAGAACTTCTCTGGCTAGACTCTATATGGTGGCAGCATAAAGAACCAAATATATAATATGGTGAACAGCACTGGGATTGAAATCCTACACCCAGAAGAGAAAATTTGCAGCAACTATCATCCTTTAGCCAAAAGAGAAGAAACTTTAAAACAAGTAGCTGAAGAGAAAAAACAAACTACATACCATATAAAGTGGAGAAATGCTCTATAAAACGGAACCGTGGCTGAAAAGCAAGTGATCTGGTGAGTCATTGTGCTGAAAATCGAGAAATCCCAGTAAAATAAAAAGCCTTTTAAGAACCTAGAAGATTAATTTTCTAAAGGCTCCATGCAAGAGCAAAAGAAAAAAAAGGGGAAAACCCAATCCTTCACTCGGGCTGAATATGAGGGCGAAAAGCAGACAAACCTTGATAAGCACGTAATTGAACAAAAGTCCGATAATGAAGGAAAAAAGCACGAGAAACCCCCGAATACAGCAGAGTCTCTGTGAATGCAGGTAAGCTGAAGAGAAAAAAATCATTGAAGCAGTCAAGCTTGAACAAAATAAATAAACTCGAGCTAAAAAGAAAGCAACTGGAACTGTCTATCGAACAGTTCCGTCAAGTCCAATAGACAGCTGTGTAAACATCTCAGTGAACTGCTGAAAGAAAGGGAAGTCCCTACCAGAAGCCTATAAAAAACACTGTCAAGCACCTGCTACATTGTTACACTCCATAAAAACAAGCTAGCCTGAAGAAAGTGTTTCTTAAAGGGGAACACTCTAAAAAGTCTATAAAAGTTTTAAAAATGGATTAAAATTTTGGAGTGCCATCGAGTTTCAAAAGTCATGAGGGATCCAATCAGACTCAAAACTGGGTACTATGGAGGAAAAGGTTCCTCAGATACAGAATTGCATCAAAATTGGACAGCAAGTCTGAGACAGAGCTAGTGAATATATGATTATATTTACTTAGTGCTGTAGCTGATATAATAGCAAGACAACGTATTGACGAAATATCAGCAAAATTTGATGAAGTCTTAAAAGCTTGTGATTCCTACTTCAATCTGCTCAGCAATAAAATTCTTGAAAGAGCTAAATTCAATAAAAGGGTCCAGAAACGGGCGAAATGGTCGATACCTTTATCCATGACCCTTACAGACTCGCAGTGGGATGTGAGTATGGAGAACTTAAAGAGGAATTGATAAGAGATTGTATTGTTGTTGGTATTGCAGATGATTCCATATCAGACCTTTTACAGTCTAAAGAAGACCTCACCCAAGAAAGAGCTATTCAGCTGGTGAGACAAGCTGAGGACACAAAGAACAACAGACCAATACTGCGAGGTGAAGAAAGACATTGAAAACCTCCTGCAACTGTTCAGTTCCTTCACCAGAGGGCTGAACAAGAGGCACCAGGATAAAAGGTACACTTGGTGTGAGAGCGAAAGACACCTTTAAACCCTACCAGTGCTTTGGTGCAAAAACATCCCACAGCCAAGAACAAAGTCCCGCCAATAGAACAGAATGCTTTTATTGCATAAAAATAGGGCATTTCAGTAAGATGTGCTGAAATAAAATCTCGACTTCCTCAATCTCTAAAGGAAAAATAGTTAAGAATAGTGAGTTAAATGAAGTTAAGCAACCTCCTGCAGCAGACCAATCAAAATATTTTCTGGGCGAAATCAATGATCCAAACAAGCATCTTGGTTTTCAGATGTATATGTCAACGGACATATCACTAATTTCAAATGCCAGAGCAAGTGTGTCAGTCCTGTCAGATAAAGAGCTGTGGCTGTCCACACACGTCCTGCAAAAAACAGAAACTCAGTTACATGGCCCAAGAGGTGTGTACTTGAAGTAAAGGGGAAGTTACAAGCGACGTTTCAATATAAGGGAAAGCAGATATTAGAAACACTGTATGTCCTGAGCAATCAGGAGTTCTCACTCTTAAGTAGAAGAGCTTGTATTGACCTTCATATTATAAAGAAAGTTGAAGATAAACAAGAAGAATCCAGGAGCCAGCACAGAGGGAGAGCTCCCCAACGTGACCTGAACACTGCAGAGAGTCCGGATTCCACCAGAAAGCCTGCACAATGTGGAGAGAACCCACACAACACAGCAAAGCCCGCCGTGCCACTCAAAGACTACAAGAGCGAGAAAGAGAAAGTACATGACAAAGAAAAGTCGTATCAAAACAAACAGACCCATAATTATAACAGAAGACACCATACAAGAAACCTACCAAAGTTGTCAGAAGGGCAAAAAGGTATAGGTACAAGACCAAAATAGAGAAGGGGTAATTCTCCAGAAAGATGAGAATCAACAGCGACCTTATCTAGTATGAGCTCAAGAAGGTTCTGTACGGAGAAATAGAAGGAATCTTGTTCCTGTACATCAAAGACATCAACTGGTCATACATTTAGACGACTCAAATGATGAACCGAAAATTCAATAACCTCAACGAAGGCCATCCAAGTCAAGAAACAAGGGATCAGAGAAAGGCTACCAATCTTCCACATCTGACAACAGCAAGATTATGGAGAGGGGTGAAGCCTCCTGATAGATTGCATCTTTGAAGTCAGAAACTTGGGGGGAGATGGGGTAGCATGTAGATAAAAATGTGAATGTATGTAAATATATATTGGTATAAAGACTTGGGGCTGGATGTAGTATAAGGGTATCAAAGGGTTGATCTTGAGAGAATGTAAAGATTACCGCCTACCAGGATGAGGTAAGAGATCATATGGGAGAGACTCGAGAACAGTTACAATATGGCTTTTGAAGGACACAGAGGCTAGTCTGGAGTGTATATAGCTACTACAAAATAAAGATTAATGTTTAAACAATACAGTCTGAGAACATCTCTGGCTAGACTCTATACGGTGGCAACATAAAGAACCAAATATGTAACAGTTTCTCCCATTAATTCTGTTAATGGAAACATGCCTGCTCCATTCTAAACTTGTAAGCTCTCAGGCTGAAACAGGGAATTTAATGTAACAGTCAGGTAGGATAATTTCATAGACAATTCAAAGAAAATTCCTAAAATGTTGGAAAGGTTGAAACTTTAGCATTCACAGAGATAACTACATTTAAAACTTATGCCCACTGGAAATTGGATTATTAGGCACAAGGCAATTTCTTTTATGACCTTAAATAACTATCAAAAAGATGCACCATTATCTCTTCTGTTTGAGCCAGACATGAGTCTGGGTCTCCAGGCCAAAAGGGCTTTAATGTAAGGTGCCGTGAGCACAAATCTTTTCAATTTCTAGGGTCACTAAGTCAATGACTGTAGTTACAGATGCCACTAAAAAAAGTTGACCGCATCCTAAAAAAGTTTTCTAACATTCCCACTTTAACTGCAGCATGAAATTTAAATGCATAATATCAGGAGAGAGTGAAAACAAGGAAATTCGCAATTATGCATCAAAGTCAATGCAGACAACAGAATTTACTACAAAGACCACCTTAGTGGTAGCAGATCAGCAGCACATTGCCACCATTTCCCAATGTTTGGCTCCATATTGATGGCTCTGCCAATGTCATTTCTGGTGATAGAATTATGCCCCACATCACTATATTCACTATATGGAATCCATAGTACATTACAATGCAAAATATATTTGTTTAATATTTTATTCCCATCTGCCAAACCGAAAGAAAAGCAATACAATTTTGTCTGTTTTACTGTATTAACTAGAGTACACCAGCCTTAAATTGTTAGACTGGCACAAAATATGCACAATTTCAACATAGATAGACTACATAATTCCTGCAAAACTAAAAAAAAATGATCTTCACAGTTAGCTGGAGGATTGAATAATATGTAATGCAGATTGGGTTTATGATAGTTTTGAAATACAGCCTTGGCTGTCTAATAAAATGTGATCCTGTCTCTTTGAGTACAAAATCAATAATATATCCTTCCACTTGGCTTATCAATAGGAGAATCTCCTTTCCACTAATGGCTGCCCTTTTTAGTTTCAGTAAAAAAGTATTCTAACATATCACATAAATCAGATAAGCCGGCTAAAACTCCTCAACATCAGCAATAATCCTCTCAGCACAATGAAATGTAGCTGCTGCACTGAACTTGCTTGATTTGAGAAATAATTGCATTACAATAATCTAGGCTGTAGTTTGCAATGATTATTTTATCATGTCAAGCACTTCTGGGATTAGATTGTGGTTTCCTTTATAAGGAAGGTTTGTAAAGTAATGTTGGTTTCAATTGAAATTAACCTATGACTCTCAAACTTAACCCATCATGTTGGCCAGCCAATTTTGCATCTAGAATGTTGATCTTTTTTGCCCTGTTTCCACATCCTTTTCCCCTCCTTCTCTCCTGAAAGTGGTAATTTCTGCTGACTACAGTTCCATGAGTGTCAACAGCCTCCAGTATCTCTCCCAAGTGACCATTATTCCCATGTGAGTCTGGATATGTATGTATCAGCAGGCTATTCAACCATGGTAACATAAAAATAAAAGACTGCAGATGTTGAAAATCTGAAATAAAAACAGAAAGTGCTAGAAATGCTCAGCAGGTCTGGCAGCATCTGTGGAGAGAGAAGCAGAGTTAACATTTCAGGTCTGTGACCTTTCATCAGTGTTGCATGCCAAACTGCATAGACAGAACTAAGCGATCCCACAACCAACGGATCAGATCTAAGCTCTGCAGTCCTGCCACACCCAGTTGTGAATGGTGGTGGACAATGAAATAACTAACTGGAGGAGGTGGCTCCACAAATATCCCCATCCTCAATGATCAGAGAACCCAGCACATCAGTGCAAAAGATAAGGCTGAAACATTTGGAACAATCTTCGAACCTATCTGTTTACTCTCGATCATCAGTAAAGTGATGGTAGGTGTCATCGACAGTGCCATCAAGCAGCACTTGCTCAGCAATAACCTGCTCAGTGATGCTCAGTTTGGGTTCCGACAGGGCCACTCAGTTCCTGACCTCATTTCAACCTTGGTTCAAACATGGGCAAAAGAGCTGAACTCAAGAGGTGAGGTGAGAACGACTGCCCTTGACACTGAGGCAGCATTTGACTGAGTACAGCATCAAGGAGCCCTAGCAAAACTGAAGTCAATGGGAATCAGGGAAAAATTCTCAGTTGGTTGGAGTCGTTCCTAGCACAAAGGAAGATGGCTATGGTTGTTGGAGGTCTATCATCTCAGCACCAGGATATCACTGCGGGAGTTCCTCAGGGTAGTGTCCCAGGTCCAACCATCTTCAGCTGCTTCATCAATGACCTTCCGTCAATCATAAGGTCAGAAGTGGGGATGTTCGCTGATGATTGCACAATGTTCAGCACCATTCGTGACTCCTCAGATACTGAAGCAGTTTGTGTAGAAATGCAGCAAGACTTGGACAATATCCAGGCTTGGGCTGATAAGTGGCAAGTAACATTCGTGCCACATAAGTGCCAGGCAATGATCATCCCCAACAAGAGAGAATCTGACCATCTCCCCTTGACATTCAATGGCATTACCATCACTGAATCCCCCACTATCAACATCCTGGGGGTTACCATTGACCAGAAACTGAACTGGAGTAGCCACATAAGTACCACGGCTACAAAGCAGGTCAGAGGTTAGGAATCCTGTGGTGAGTAACTCACCTCCTGACTCCCCAAAGTCTGTTCACCATCTACAAGGCACAAGTCAGGAGTATGATGGAATACTCTCCACTTGCTTGGATGGGTGCAGCTCCAACAACACTCAAGAAGCTCGACACCATCCAGGACAAAGCAGCCTACTTGATTGGCACCCCATCCACAAACATTCACTTCCTCCACCACCGATGCACAGTGGCAGCAGTGTGTACCATCTACAAGATGCACTGCAGCAACGCACCAAGGCTCCTTTGACAGCACCTTCCAAACCCGCAACCTATACCATATTGAAGGACAAGGACAATTGGTGCATGGGAACACCACTACCTGCAAGTTTCTCCCCAAGCCACACACCATCCTGGCTTGGAACGATATTGCTGTTCCTTCACTGTCGCTGGGTACCTGCCCCACATGGACTGCAGCAGTTCAAGAAGGTGGCTCACCACCATCTTCTCAAGGGCAATTACGGATGGGCAATAAATGCTGTCCTAGGCAGCGATGCCCACATCCCATGAACGAATAAAAAAAACATATTTTGTTGTGTGTCTCTGGTTGATGAAATGCATCTAGTGCATTAGCATAGTGGATGGTGGATAGCAGTTAGTCTGCTTCTCACTTCTTGCTTTCAGCTCTCAGCAGTACAAATATTGTGAAAAAGAGAGCTGAGTGTGTAAGTCGCTTCCTGCCAGTACATAGCCATAGAAATATAGAACCGCAAAAAAGTTACGCACAGAAGGAAACCATTCAGCCCATCGTGTCTGAGCCGGCTGAGAAAACTAGCCATCTAATCTTATCCCACCTTCCAGCACCTGGTCCGTAGCCTTGCAGGTTATAGCACTTCAGGTGAAGGTCCAGATACCTTTTAAAAAAGTTGAGGGTATCTGCCTCCAATACCGATTCGGTAGTGAATTCCAGATACCCACAACCCTCTGGGTGTAAAAGTTTTTCCTCATGTCCTCGCTAATCTTTCTACCTTAAATCTGTGACCCTGGTAATTGACCTCTCCACTTGGAGAAACAGGCCCTTCCTGTCTACTCTATCTAGGCCCCTCATAATTTTGTACACCTTTATTAAGTCACCCCGCAGCCTCCTCTGTTTTAAGGAAAACAACACTAGCCGATCCAATCTTTCCTCATAGCTGCAACCTTTAAGTCCTGGTAACATTTTTGTAAATCTCCTCTGTACTCTCTCCAGAGCAATTATATCCTTCCTGTAATGTGGTGACCAGAACTGCACACAATACTGCAGCTGTGGCCTCTCCATTAGCAAGCCCTATGTAGTGCCTCCCCATGGCAATATTCGTAACCTGGGTATCCCACGGTCCCAGGCTAACCTACAGAGGACTCAGATGATGATGTGGCATGCAGGCCCACCGGCATGTGGTTCTGCCCTGGTGCCCACGAACCAGACCCCCAACTACAGGTAATTAGCCTCACTGACTTGTGGGTGTCTCAGGAGAGAAGAAGGCTAAGGAAGTAAACCCTGACAGAAAATCCAGAATGGAGTCCCATAGGCAGTTACGTGTCATTTATCAGGCAGCTTTCCAGCAACTCTTGCAGCAGAGCTAGTACCAAACAGTACTGTGTTTTGCCTTTCCTCTGGACAATACTAGCAATGCCAAGTGAAGCCGGGGCGTGGGGGGTGGGGGGAGGATGGTAGTGGGGGGTGGGGGGGGGGTGGTCCTGCTGCTTGGACACCTCAGGATCTCCATGCTATTTGCCCAGGCCTGCACCCTGGAGAGGACACTCCAGCTGATGTACACCCTGGGCGTAGTTTATCGTACCCTGATACAGTCAGATGCCACAGATTTTGTTTTTTCTTGATAATTTTCTTTGGCCTCCTTATCTCGAGAGACAATGGATAAGCGCCTGGAGGTGGTCAGTGGTTTGTGAAGCAGCGCCTGGAGTGGCTATAAAGGCCAATTCTAGAGTGACAGGCTCTTCCACAGGTGCTGCAGAGAAATTTGTTTGGCGGGGCTGTTACATAGTTGGCTCTCCCCTTGCGCCTCTGTCTTTTTTCCTGCCAACTACTAAGTCTCTTCGACTCGCCACACTTTCGCCCCGTCTTTATGGCTGCCCGCCAGCTCTGGCGAACGCTGGCAACTGACTCCCACGACTTGTGATCAATGTCACAGGATTTCATGTCGCGTTTGCAGACGTCTTTAAAGCGGAGACATGGACGACCGGTGGGTCTGATACCAGTGGCGAGCTCGCTGTACAATGTGTCTTTGGGGATCCTGCCATCTTCCATGCGGCTCACATGGCCAAGCCATCTCAAGCGCCGCTGACTCAGTAGTGTGTATAAGCTGGGGATGTTGGCCGCCTCGAGGACTACTGTGTTGGAGATGCGGTCCTGCCACCTGATGCCAAGTATTCTCCGGAGGCAGCGAAGATGGAATGAATTGAGACATCGCTCTTGGCTGACATACGTTGTCCAGGCCTCACTGCCATAGAGCAAGGTACTGAGGACACAGGCCTGATACACTCGGACTTTTGTGTTCCGTGTCAGTGCGCCATTTTCCCACACTCTCTTGGCCAGTCTGGACATAGCAGTGGAAGCCTTTCCCATGCGCTTGTTGATTTCTGCATCTAGAGACAGGCTACTGGTGATAGTTGAGCCTAGGTAGGTGAACTCTTGAACCACTTCCAGAATACAAATCAATTTGATTTGTTTTATCCCAATGTCTTGACAAAGAAAGCCCCTTACTGACAGATTGAACTTTAACCTTGGGAATACGGAATAACTGAGTACACCATTAGAGCACCAATTTTCCTTCAGAGATCACATTATCAATCTGAAGGGCTAAATATCTGTAAAAATAACATCCCCAAATGCATCACATTCTGCTCTGCACAGAAGAAGTAATTATTGTACATTATGCTCTGATTCTACTTCCAAATTAGTCAATTGCTACAAAACTACCAATATTGCTCGACAAAGAAAGTAGGGTTGGATTAAATTGCAGTCCCTGAACTTCAAAGGGAATAGTCATTGTCAAACTCATGTAGCTTCTACTATCCATTAGATAACACATGATTATTGCCACCATAATGTCAAATGGTTCAGAGACTTAAGCTTCCATTTAAAAACAACCACTAAGGTTAGTTTATATACAGTAGAAAGGAAGTAAATTATGGCAATACTTTCTTCATGTGTGGTGTACAATATATAATTTGTTCTGCATTGGTGAGAAGTCAGCACCAAGACCCACAAATGTTAAGCATAAGCTTAGACATCATTACATAATGACAGCAGTACTGGTGTGGAACTAGAAATGTCAAAATCTGTGCCACTTGATCTGTATTCTACTGTATCTCCCTTTTCTATACAGTATTGTTACTGTTACCCATCCTCAAACAAGAACCCATTGCAAACAAACTTCCAAGTTTATCAGGGATATCTGTATCAGTATATTTAATAATCCCCACACGCAGTTAATGATTTAGCAGGTTTCCTAGAATTAGGATACAATTTTGTAGGAGCAATATGAATACCTTAAGGATGAACACGGTACTCCCTCAGAATTTTTAAAAGGAATTTCAAAGCATGCGATGCAAAATCAGACCATCCTATGATGGCGTAAACATTATCTATCACTTGCAATGATGGCTGAAGGAGACAGTCTTTTCTTTGTACATTCAGATTATGAATATAAACACAGATGGAAAAAGTGAATTTAGTAATAATAATGATGTCATTTCTGAACCAAACAGTCTGACAAATATGTGAGCGTCTCAGCGTATCTGCTTATATTATGTACATTAATGCCAACAAATTGAATGGAACAATCACTATTTAGAACACCTTAAAAGTGAGGTTCTTCACTTTCTTATGTATACCATATGGAATAGGCATGGGTTTTTTTATATGCAGGCAGATTTTCGATGACACTGCTCACAGTAAATTGGAGGATACCATTTTTAAGAACAATACTAGTATTATCAGCAGCATTGATGGCAAAATCTTCGCGAAAAAAGGTATATCAATTATAGGAAATGCACAGAAAACAAAAGACCCTATACAAATATATTATGTGGGATTGCTCATCGTGAGTCCAAGGAGACATTGTATGTCTTATTTTTCTCTCTCTTTGTGTAGTCTGTGTCTCTCTTTTGACACAACAAACATGCATTTATATAGTGCCTTTCTTGACCTCAGGATGTCCCAAAACACTTTGCATCCAATGAAATATTTTTGAAGTGTAACCTCTGATTTAATATAGGGAAAAATAGCAGCCAATTTGCAGACAACAATGTTCCACAAACAGCAAGGAAGTAAGTAACCAAATAACCCATTCTAGTATTGCTGATTGAAGAAGAAACATTGGCCAGAACATTAGGAGATCTCCTCTGCACTTTTTCAAACAGTGCCATGGAAACTTTTACATCCATCTGAAAAGGCTGTTGAAGCACTTTGGATGTCCTGAGGAAATGAAGGTTCCTTTTCACATCTAAGAGCTGACCTTTGTGACTCTTTGCCCTCATGAAATGTCTATTTTCTCAACAACAACTTATGTTTACGTAGCTTTTTAATGTAGAAAAATGTTCCACGGCATTTCACTAGGTCTTCTTCCATTTTGTGTTATGTTGGGATTTCCAGGGCCTCCCTGCAGCAGCAGGCACAGGCCAATTGCTGAGAAGGAAATGAGACAGATGGGGGTGACCCCCAGCCTCTGGTCTCATTTTCCTTTTGCGATGCCCCTGCACAGAGACACTTACTGAAACATGACATAATTGCCTGCCTTCAAATCTAAGGTGTTTCTTGGTAATCAGGACCTTCAGATCACCATCTGCAACCAAAAGGCCTTGATATCACACAGCTTTAATTTCCTTCACCTTCTGCTGGGTCAGAGGGTGACCCAGACCAGGTTAATGATCCAGGACTGGAATCACCAATGTCCTTGATCTGGACTGAAGTGGCACAATTTGGATGCATTTTGGAGTACCAGGTGGAGTTGGCAGGAAAATCGTCATCTTCATTTTACTTTTATTTTTGCTGTGGTGTTGGTGCTATATGTGGTACCCATTTCTGTTCCACTTTTCCTGCTCCCTTATGCTCTCCTTTCTTGTATTGCTTCCTGCCAACTTTCCCTCATGCTTGCTGATAACCCTCATGCTTCAGGGTCTCCACACATATTAGTGTAGCTCATCATCTTGTTGCAGATTCCTTTGACCACACGACACCCCATCCACCACCCCACCTTCTAATGCCTTGTCAACTTGGGTTCTCGCTCTGCTGTTCCAAGATCCTGTGGCCATTTTTCGGTTCCCCTCTCCTTCTGCTTTTTGCTTCCTCACATCAATGTTGCATTGCCTCACCCCTTCCCATCTACACCTGCTCTTAACCCTTTCAGGTCTGCTTCTGTCATCCTTTGTCCTTCTCTGACTATTTCCCCTCTGCAGCTCCCATTCCCAATGTCACTATGACAGCAGAGTAATTCCAAACCCCCAAGGTCTAAGCCCTTTTTCTGTGCTGTCTCCTTATCTGAACCTTCCCTTCACCTTCGCCCCAACTCCCCGCACCCCCCACCACCCCATGCCAACAACATCCTTTTCCCTTTTTACCTCCCCTTTGGTATTACCTTTGTGGAGACATCTGCAGCCTCCCAGGACTACTAAGCTGAAAAAAATAGTTTTTGCTTTTTGACGTAGCTATAGTGCTTATCATGTATTTGCTAACTGTAAGTCAGTATAAACAGTATGCACACTTTAAAAAGTAAAATGTTGGTTTTCCCAGCTCAGTGCCAAAACTACAGAAGGGTGTGAATGGAGCAGCAGGACTGGGAGCACCTGAGGTTAAGCAAAGGAACAACCAGCAGGCTGGAAAAAGCAGCAGTAAGATCCAAAAAGCTGAAGAACGCAGCACGAAGCAAAGCACAAGTCAGGAAGTGAGGAGGCAGGCTACAGAAAGTGGAGACCAGAGCCAAAAAGCCAGATGAAAATAGTTGCAGGAAGACCAGGGGTTATCGGCAACAACCTGGAGGATTGGTTCAGCAGAGAAATGAAGATCAGCGGGAGGCTGATCTAAAAAATTCTGGAAACGCTTAGCAGTGAATCACCTGCCATGGAGAAAAAGGCAAATTAACATTTTGGGTTTGAACCATTCTTCAAAACAGTCCACTGCCAAAACATTAGCTTGACTGTTCTCTCCATAGATGTTGTCTGACCCATTGCGTGTTTCCAGGATTTTCTGGTTTTGTTTCAAATTTCCAGCATCTGCAGTTCTTTTTGCTTTCTGTAGACGAGCCATTGATGTAGACATTTTATCTTTACTAAAGAAGCTTCTGTACTGAAGTAATTCAACCCAGCTGTTATCCTAGTTGTTAACAAGGGCCATAGGTGTAAAAGATCATAACATACAACTTTTAATATATTACTAGTGGATTTTCAGTGGCACTGAACAGGGGAAGTTAGGGGATGGGGCAGGAGGGGATGTTGATTCTCGCCTGGCCCCAATGGGGCATTTAAAGCCAGAAAATAGTGGTGTGGTATTTATCATCCTGATCGTGCCTCCATAATTGGCTCCACCACCATTTTGATTTCCAGAGAGGCCTGGGCGGTCGAGATGACCACTTGCATCAAGTGACAACACGACTTAAATATTTGCACAGGGGTCCTATCATGCAGCTAGAGATTTTTTTCTTCTATGTCTGAGTGTTTTGAAACAACTGAGTCCTCTAGAGCTTGGGATTAGCTGTGGCAGCTCCTGTCCTATGTAGATCATAGGACTGCACTTTGCACACTAAAAGTACTACTACCCGAGACAGGCAAGCACTTTGGCCACCCAGTGGTAAGCCCCTTTGAAAATGGTGGCGGCTGAGATGTAAGGTGTTAAAAAAATTTTGAGGCTGCTAGATTCTTGTTAACAGCAATTTGGCCAAGTTAAAGTTGGCTCCATGTTTCTTTTCAAAATCTGCTGTTATACTTACTCCTTTTTAAGGGCTAAATTTTCCCAGCCCATTGGGGTCAGGCTGGGAGGCTGGAGGGCTGGTAATATGATGGGGGAAGGTGTCTGAGGAGAGCCTGACAACTTCCCTCACCATGGCCTATTGCCAACTGCAGGCACCTCAGCGGCTCAGCCACCCATTAGGCGGCCAATTGAACCACTTAAGGACCCAATTAAGGGCCACTTCCTACCCCTGTGGGTATTTTGCCCATGCCAGGAGGGCCCACCGCCTCAAGGGGAGACCACCAGGTAAACCCTGACGGCTTCCCAGCAGGTTCCCGGGGTGACCATTTCTTGTTGGGCACGGGTAACCTATATTTAACTGTGATAGTTTTGTTTTGTATACTACCTCCACTTCTTTCATCTTTTGCTTCCTTTTGTTTCCTTTCAGTTTTGATTATTTTGCTTTTTTGGTTTTGTTATATCTTTCATTTGAACTGTTCTCCCCACTTTGTTAATTATTTTTAAATTCTGTCTTCCCTTTTAATTTTTATTCTCATTGTAGACACATCAGGAGTAGCAAAGAAAGATAGGTGGATATGAATGTTCCCTTTAAAATTATCTTGTTGTGCATGGCCAACTTTTTCAGTGCATGCTCCCTTTAAATGTATTTACACACGCACACTTTTCTTATCACAGAACAAGGCCTGCACAGTACTTTGCAGTCAGGAGATCTAATAGATATGGAAATGAAAAGCAGACTTGAATTGATTACAGTATGTCAGAAATAGGATGCTAGTAGAATCTGCGTGAAAAGTGTCATTGTACAATTGTAAATAGTATAGTCATCAATCACCATATTGCAAGATTGCCCTGAACTATTTCCTCCTAATTCTCCTGATCTTCCCCAGTAACTCAGAACCTGTGGCCAAGACATTTGGTATTGGTTAGCCCTCAAAAACAGACACAGGAGTTCACGATGCGCAGTTAACCTGCACCCATTGAATGAAATGCAGGCAGCATGCCAACTTCATGCTGCCTGCTAATGATGAAAATTTCTGTGTACAGCCAATGCTAAGCGTACTGTTATAAAAACAAGAAATGCTGGAACCACTCAGCAGGTCTGGCAGCATCTGTGAAAAGAGAAGCAGAGTTAACGTTTCGGGTCAGTGACCCTTCTTCGGAACTGGGGAGTCAGGAGGTGAGTTACTCGTCGCAGGATTCCTAGCCTCTGACCTGCTTTGTAGCCATGGTATTTATATGGCTACTCCAGTTCAGTTTCTGGTCAATGGTAGCCCCTAGGATGTTGATAGTGGGGGATTCAGCGATGGTAATGCCATTGAATGTCAAGGGGAGATAGCTAGATTCTCTCTTGCTGGAGATGGTCATTGCCTGGCACTTGTGGCATGAATGTTACTTGCCACTTATCAGCCAAAGTCTGGATATTGTCCAAGTCTTGCTGCATTTCTACACGGACTGCTTCAGTATCTGAGGAATCGCGAATGGTGCTGAACAGTGTGCAATCATCAGCGAACATCCCCATTTCTGACCTTATGATTGAAGGAAGGTCATTGATGAAGCAGCTGAAGATGGTTGGGCCTAGGACACTACTCTGAGGAACGCCTGCAGTGATGTCCTGGAGCTCAGATGATTGACCTCCAAAAACCACAACCATCTTCCTTTGTGCTAGGTATGACTCCAACCAGCGGAGTGTTTTCCCCCTGATTCCCATTGACTTCAGTTTTACTGGGGCTCCTTGATGCCATACGGTCAAATGCTGTCTTGATGTCAAGTGCAGTCATTCTCACCTCTTGAATTCAGCTCTTTTGTCCATGTTTGAACCAAGGCTGTAATGAGGTCAGGACCTGAGTGGCCTTGGCGGAACCCAAACTGAGCGTCACTGAGCAGGTTATTGCTAAGCAAGTGCCGCTTGATGGCACTGTTGATGACACCTTCCATCACTTTACTGATGATTGAGAGGAGGCTGATGGGGCGGTAATTGCCCAGGTTGGACTTGTCCTGTTTTTTGTGTACAGGACATACCTGGGCAATTTTCCACATTGCAGGGTAGATGCCAGTGTTGTAGCTGTACTGGAACAGCTTGGCTAGGGGCGGGGCAAGTTCTGAAGCACAGTTCTTCAGTACTATTGCCGGAATGTTGTCAGGGCCCATAGCCTTTGCAGTATCCAGTGCCTTCAGTTGTTTCTTGATATTACGTGGAGTGAATCGAATTGGCTGAAGTCTGGCATCTGTGATGCTGGAGACTTCAGGAGGAGGCCGAGAGGGATCATTAACTCGGCAATTCTGGCTGAAGATTGTTTCAAGTGCTTCTGCCTTATCTTTTGCACTGATGTGTTTGGCTCCCCCATCATTGAGGATGGGGGATATCTGTGGAGCCACCTCCTCCAGTTAGTTGTTTAATTGTCCACCACCATTCATGGCTGGATGTGACAGGACTGCAGAGCTTAGATCTGATCCGTTGGTTATGGGATCGCTTAGCTCTGTCTATCGCATGCTGCTTACGCAGTTAGGCATGCAGATAGTCCTGGGTTGTAGCTTCACCAGGCTGACACCTCATTTTGAGGTATGCCTGGTTCTGCTCCTGGCATGCACTCCTGCACTCTTCATTGCACCAGGGTTGGTCTCCTGGCTTGATGGTAATGGTAGAGTGGGGGATATGCCGGGCCATGAGGTTACAGATTGTGGTTGAGTACAGTTCTGCTGCTGCTGATGGCCCACAGCGCCTCATGGATGCCCAGTTTTGCACTGCTCGATCTGTTCGAAATCTATCCCATTTAGCATGGTGATAGTGCCACACAACACGATGGAGGGTATCCTTAATGTGAAGGCGGGACTTCGTCTCCACAAGGACTGTGCGGTGGTCACTCCTACCAATACTGTCATGGACAGATGCATCTGCGGCAGGCAGATTGGTGAGGACACGGTCAAGTATGTTTTTCCCTCTTGTTGGTTCCCTCACCACCTGCCGTATGCCTGGTCTAGCAGCTATGTCCTTTAGGACTCGGCCAGCTCGGTCAGTAGTAGTTCTACCGAGCCACTCTTGGTGATGGACATTGAGGTCCCCCACCCAGAGTACATTTTGTGCCCTTGCCACCCTCAGTGCCTCCTCCAAGTGCTGTTCAACATGGAAGAGTACTGACTCATCAGCTGAGGGAGGGCGGTAGGTGGTAATCAGCAGGATGTTTCCTTGTCCATGTTTGACCTTTTGCCATGAAATGTCATGAGGTCCGGAGTCGATGTTGAGGACTCCCAGGGCAACTCCCTCCCGACTGTATATCACTGTGCCGCCACCTCTGGTGGGTCTGTCCTGCTGGTGGGACAGGACATACCCGGGATACCATTAGCCTCAGCCTGCCACTACTCAATTCACTACATCATCACTACCAACAATCTCTATTGTTGCGAAAGTGCTTCCATTTTTTTAATATTTTATTTTTTTGAAGACTTGTGTTAAAACTGAAAATATTCCATGGATGTGTTTTTTTTTTACCATGTTCACCGAAGGGACCCTTGAGATGTTGTTTGAAAGCCACCTGTGCTGGAAGTCATGTGCTTTGGCCTCAATAAACAACAGAACCCTTGCTGACCTGGGGGGAAATGGTTACAGAGAAGCCACATGTCAAGATTTATGGAGGTCAGGAGGTCGACTCTCTGTTTGGGGTTTGGACATTGTTTTCAGTTTAGTTAGGGTGTGAACTTGGAGACAGTTGGTGTTTTCCTGCAAGTATTTGGCCAAAGTAATCTTTTTTGTAACAGAGCTCTGTATTTTTTCCAGTGTGTGTGAGTGTAATTGGGGAATTTAAAAAGGGAACTTTCATATTTCAATCTGTGTGTTAATGCTTTGCTTCATTACTGGTTAAGTCTTGTTTCATAATAAACTGATAATTTTGTTGTTTATTAAAGAAATCTGGTTAGTGTATTTTATTCTGGGATTAAAAATAGAGTATATGATTGACCATATTGGTAACCGGGTAAATATTTAATATATGTTGTGACCTGTGGAGAAGTGGAGCTAGAAAATACAGTGCACTCTTCCTGCCACAGTCCTAACACTGTTAATCAGGATTCATGCTTAACATTCATATGCTTCACCTCATCCTCACACACTTGACACTGCTGCACGTCTCACACCCACCACATCTGGCAACTTGCACACACTGGCAGCTATTCAATCATGACAGTTACATCACCCAAACAGATTGCACCACTCTCCCTCACACACTTCCGCCTCTCTTGCAGGACAAGGTGGCGCACAACTGAGGCAGCAGGAACTAACTAGAGAGGCAGAAGCTGATTGTTTTTTCTAAACCCCATTGAGGAGATGATGCTTGTCAAGGTGAGAAAAGTCATTGTTGAGGTCATGGCCAGCAGTGGAGCAGATGCCATTGAAGATGATAGTATCCTCATACCTAACTATCCTTCTCACATCCTACTTCTCCCTCATCATAACTCGCTTCAAGCTTCAAATGGTGTAGGCACTCACTTTTTAACTTTCTCCTCTCCCCTCACCACAACCCAACCCTTGTCAATTTTTCATTTCAGATACTCAAAAACTGCAACCTGCCCAGGCAGTGGAGGAAGAACAAGAAGCCAGATGCACTTCCACTTGATTTCACACTGACAGCCACCAGCTCAGACACTGACACTGGGTCTAATTTAGATGAAAACCTAGAGGCACGGTCTCACCCTGGTGAGCCATTGGATACGAGTGGCCTACAGCCAGAGCAAGGAGAAAGGATAGTGCAAGTGCCAGCTCACCAAAGGTCAAAGTTACAGAGGACTCAAATGAGGACGGCCATGGGCCAGGCTACAGAAGAAGGCTGATGGGTGAACACAACCAAATTCTTTGTACATTGGAAAAGCTACCAGAAAATCTGTATGCAATGTCAAGGAACATGGAGGAGTCTGACACCAACTTGGCACAAGGCTTTGCACAGAGATTGGAGACCATCCTTTCCAACAGGGAATGGGTGGCCAAATCCATCAACACAATTCTGGAACCAAACATGATGCAGCATCAGATGGACAATGTTTCAACTTCCATTGCAGCATAGTCTGCAGCCACCCAATGTCTGAGTGCCTCTTGTGGTCACACAACAGTTGCACATTGAGGGATTGGAATCCCTTCTGGTTCAGGCCAACGGAAGAGTTGACATGAGGCACATGCAAAGCAATGTGCATGCTGTCAATGGTGCCCCGCACCATGGCGAAACCTGCAGTCTTTGCAAACCATTCTGCTCACTCTGCCTGCTTCTCTCTGGCAAGAGGGAATGAAATAAAGTTCTCTCTCTACATAGACAGCCTTAGTGACCTCCCTTATCCAGCATGCATGGCAAAATGTGAAATGTTGCCATTATATCCAGCAGCAGGCTGGAAGGCGCCAGATGCATAAAAGGTGACAGCCATGGTCACATTCACAGCCACTGGCAATGCAGTCTTACTCTGCTCTGAGATTGGAGTCGTGGCTGCAGCAGTTGGCAGATTTCAGTGACAACATCCTTAGTGAAGTGCAGCTATGTCAAAGATTAGTTGTCATTGACGGTCAGGTGGGAGAACTGCTCACTGAACACCCCAGGTGGAAATGGCCTCTTGCTGAGGGTCCTTCTCCCCCACTCCTCCTCCTTCTTCCTGCATATCCTGCTCTGTGAGACCTCTGTTCATTCTCCCAGTCATGCTGCACTCCAAGGGGAAGGTCTACTAGCCCATTCATGTTTAGAAGCAGCTGCTTTGTGCACAAGTCTTTAATTTACCCAAAAAGTACATCAGCACTATCCAGACTGCTCCCAGTGGACAATTGAAACTTTTCATAAGTATGGAAAAGCATCCAAAACACATAGAATTGCAGCAACAGCCAGAAGAAATAATCCAATAACTAACCAGATGATTCCTTTAAACAGCGCTGATGGGGGTGGATGAGAGAGAGGGGAGGGGTCCTTTATACTATTGCTGTTGCCATTGTTATGACCAGGTGAGATAGGGGTCTCGGGATTCCCTCTCAGCCTTTGCCTCATCTAACCGCTCTCGGTGGGGTGGGGGGGGGGGGGGGAGGTGGGTGTTGTGCTGTCTCTTACCCCAACAAGATGTGGATTACCATTGCCCAGCCCAATCTCTGTTAATTAAATCAGTGAGCAATTCCTTTGTCTCTCCAAGCACTGTCTCTTAGTATACAAATGTCCTCCAGCCAAGTGCCTGGTTTCTTTATAAACAAGTCATTTCTCCAGCAACAGTTTAAAATTAATGTTCATGTGACAAAATTAATATGCCTCATTTTCAGCAGGTGGGATCTTCATGACACTGTCGATTGGCTGTTCAGCTGTGGATGGTTGAGGGAGTGCGTAGGCTGGCATGTGGAACATAAAAAAGGCAGAGCTGTCATCAAATCAGTGTTTCACGCTAGCTGATTTCATGATGTCTCCCTGCTCTGCATGCTTTCAGCAGACATTAGGTGCGCACACACGAATCCCTTTGTCAATCCAGTGTCCATCGTACTTCACGTCACAAATACGTGCACATACTGCAGACGCTATTTTGAAACCTTAAGGTTCCTTGTAGCACCCAAAAAAGTGCTACAAGGCCAAATTCGTCACTTATGAAACGAACTTACTTCCAGGCATCAGCTAAATATGTAACCAGAAATGCTCGCCCCATTTGCAAATGGTCAAGTTTTGAGGTCAGAAGATACACTTCCTGTTTTTGTTGGTGAGCATGTATTATTAGGCGAATAAAGTATGACTTTACAATATTTTCAGATTTGATGCATTGCATTTAGTGGAGGTGGCAGGGGCCGAAAGCAGGTGGGGATGGGATGTGGAGGGGCGGCCCCACTTCCGCAGGCGGCGGGACCCAGCCCTACATTTTGCAGGCAGCAGCCAATTAAGTGGCAAGCACCAGGGTTGCCATCCCCATTAAAGGCGACAACCTGCCTCCAAGAGTTGCCAGCTCAGTGCTAGCAGTGGCCACTGCTGGAAATGCATCTGAAGAATGAGGATGCATTGATGGTTGTGCACTCTCAAAGTCAAGTAAGTGGGATCTGGTGGCACGGGGCCAACCAGGAAGGGCAGAGGTGGGAAAATCACAGGGGGCACAGAGCTCTGTTGCCTCAGGGGTGGCCATTGCTATAGGGGTGCTCCTCTGCGGGCCAAAAAGTGCCCAAAAAGGAGGGCCCCCACAGAGCTCACTGGGAGGCCACACGGGTTTACCTGATGATCTCCCCACACAGTGGCGGACCTCAATTGGGCTCCCGGTGGATAGGCCATCTGCCAGCTTTCCTGCCTCTGGAAAAATGGTGTAGCAGCAGGAAGACATCGGGGCTTACCACCCAATGCCTTCCTGCGCCATTTTGCCAGCCTTCCCGTCTGCTAGCCCGTCCCCAAAGTGCTGGTAAAAGTCACCCATGTAACCTGCAGTCACGAAACTTTTGAAAGGATGCTAGCATTCAACCAGGTAATTTTTTTTTATTCATTCATGGAATGTGGGCAACATTGGAAAGGCCAGCATTTATTGCCCATCCCTATTTGCACTTGATAAGGTGGTGATGAGCCCCCTTCTTGAACCACTGCAGTCCATCCAGTGTAGATACACCCACAGTGCTGTTAGTAAGGGAGTTCCAGGATTTTGACCCAGCGACAGTGAAGGAACGGCGATATAGTTCGAAGCCAGGGTGGTGTGTGGCTTGGAGGGGAGCTTGCAGGTGGTGGTGTTCCTATGCATCGGCTGCCCTTGTCCTTCGAGGTGGAAGAGGTCACGGGTTTGGAAGGTGTTGTCTAAGGAGCCTTGGTGAGTTACTGCAGTGCATCTTGTAGATGGTACACACTGCTGCCACTGTGCGTCAGTGGTGGGGTAAGTGAATGTTTGTAGAAGGGGTGCCAATCAAGCGGGCTGCTTTATCCTGGACGGTGCCGAGCTTCTTGAGTGTTGTTGGAGCTGCACCCATCCAGGCAAGTGGAGAGTATTCCATCACACTCCTGACTTGTGCCTTGAAGATGGTGGACAGGCTTTGGGAAGAGAGGAGGGAAGTTATTCACTGCAGAGTTCCCAGCCTCTGGCCTAATACTTCCAATTGGAATGCATTGAAAAGATTAGCAACTGATTAACTGGTTTTGTGGAGCACAAACACTCATGCAGATTTTGATGCAACCAGAGTTGGGCAGGCCAGTGAGACTGGCAAAGTTAGCAGGAAACAGGAGTCCAGATCATTGGGTCTGGGTCTGGGGTTAGTGGTTAGAATGCTCAATTGTGCAGACAGCTTCTTATCTATTTATCAAAATTGGAAAGCAGTGCATGTGTTGGAAAGTAAAGATACTGAATTCTAGTTTTACTTAGTGTAATCAATAATCTCTTTAAAAAACAAACCATTAAAATGCGAACTGAACTGCATCCAAATGGATCCATAACAGGAAGCAACCACAGGAATATTGATAATGTGAATGGGTTCACAGAGTAAAGAGCAGAAATTATCAAAATAAATCTGAGCAAATACCTTCTGAAGGAAAATGGAGGAAAATTTATCAGTGCTTTGCAGAGCAGAAAGGTTTTACAGCTCATGATAAAATCTATTTATCTGTGTCAAGAAACTTGCATTGATAGGGTGTGGAAAAAATATTCAACTCTTTATTCTCCATCCAAAATGGAAATTTCAAATTAATCACTAGTCTAGGCCCTTTTACATCATTCTTAGCTATCCTATAGTTAAAACAATGTAATCTGCATTCTTTCTAGCTGCATGCTTGTTTCAGCTTCAACAAGATGAAGTCTTGTTAATATAATCTGTTCTTCCAGATTGACTCCTTCACAGTTTAGTAACAATATTGACAAACACGACTCTCCTCTCTTAAGCTGATGGCTGAGGCTGCTTTGACAATTTTTCACCATTAACTGATGAAAAATAAAGGATATTTAGGAATTTGAAGTTAAAGCAACAGCCAACAGATCCAACTTTTGGAGAATTAGTTCACAAAGATCAAAATTGTAAGGACTGCTAGACAACAGGACAAAGAAAATGCCCTGTCAAACTAATAAACATTACGGTCAGTGGGATGTTACCTATTCCAGTCTTACTGGTGATCTTCTTATAATACAAAACAAAATAGAACCAGTAGCTATGACCAGAGGAGTCATAGTTGCCAATAACCTGAGATTTGAGATGAAGCCAAATATTTTCTAACTTTTAGTTAGTGTCCCATTCTATCATGATGAATTAAAGTATTCTAATATTCTTGCAGTGAGATTGCTATTCGGTCTGCATGAATTAGCTATAATTTGTCAATGAGCAGTACTCAGGACTAGACAGCCTCACCACTGAATCACCTCCATGCAGACTGGTAACTTCAATCGTATGTGGTTTCAGTTATTTTCAGAGGGACTATTCCAACAGTACACACTAATTAGCTTTCATTTAAGGTTCTGTGTGAGGAGAGAGCCTATTGAAGAAGGAAATCTAATCATTTTTCTCCTTTGTATCCTGTCCTTTGCATGTGTGATCAGTCTTGGATTGTTCGTGTATCACACAGATGGGTCTTTTAAAACAGCTGATCTTAGCATTTGGGGAATTCCAGGAAGTTTATCCAAAGGAGGGCCCCCTCCTCATCTCGCCTCTTTCCACTCTGCCTCCCAAAACATCGCACTGGAAGTTTGCTGGTCCCCATGAAACTGCCCAGATTTAGTTTAAAGATATTTCAATTTTCCAGTTACTTCACGTTGTATTTTATGATATTCAGACTTATTACAGGAGGAAATCTATTAGTTAGTGTAATACTTGGAAAGGTAAAGGAGTAAGACGAAATCACACTTTCTTTAAAAAAGTATTGTCAAACTAAGCACCTTTCAAAGGCTTTGATAATTTGCCTGCATAACAGCAGTCTCTGCAATACAAAATAATTTGTTGTGTGTAAAGTGCTTTGAGAAATTTCTGCTAGATGCAAAATGACATGACATTTCTTTGTATCTTGCAAAGGTACCCATGAAAGATTATGGGCCAAGAGAGGCTCAAGATTCATAACTGTTAAACCATGAAAGGTTCTCCATCAGCGTGACAAGGCCGTTATGAAGGAAAATAGGATTTTAGGTTGTCTTGCTGGTTCAATACAATATAAGAATGTTATACAAGGATTTGGTACGACCGAACTTGGGAGTATTTGGTCCAGTTTTGATCCCCACACATGGCAGCAGATCAAGGCTGTGAAGAAGGTGCAGAGGTAGGCAAGTAAAATGATTTTTAGTCTTTGGGCTCTTAGTTATCAAGATGGGCTAAAGTAGTCGAGACGATTTGAGCAAAATGCAGTCTTAAAGACATTATGACAGACGTTTTTAAACTGATGAAGATATTAGATTCTGTCCAGTTGGATAGGTTATTCGAGATGGATAGAGATGGTACGACTAAGGAGTATGTATATAAAACCATTAGACAACAAGTCAGACTCGATGTTAGGAAGCAAGTTTTTCACAAAGACTCATTGCCTGCTCAAACAAATAATCAACGCAGGTATTGGGTATAGATTCCTTGAAGTCCTTCAAAAAAGAGCTGGGCGACTTCATCATGGATAAAAGCACTGCCAGTCACACAGAGTAAGTTGCAGGTTAACTGGAATTAAACAGATTTCTGGGTTACCACTGTCCCCTGGAGCTTTGCTTGATTGCTTTATGGAGATGGAAGGGAATTTCCCAGAGTTTATCCTCAATTGCCAGCAGGTTTTTTTCTGCTTTTTGCCTCTGCCAGGAAGTTGTCTAGCTAGGGAGCAGATCAATGGTATATGTAGCTGCACTATGTCTGGATGGAGTGAACTTGTTGGATCAGATATTTTTTTCCCTGTCCTTCTTTTGTATTATATATGTGTGGATGTATGTATGTGCTATATAAATAGATGCCTCTGTTCTTATAACGATCGGTCAAACAAGTAACACTTGCATTTATTAACCCTCCTTGTTTGCTCTGTAGCTTGAAATTTCCATTTGTCTTTTATAACCTTCACTTTCTCCCAATTAGGATATGAAAAATTTGACTTTGATGCATGTTTACATGTTGTGCTATTGGAAATTCCCCAAAACAGTTTGAGCAAATCTTCAAACATAATTTTGTACTCATGCTGTAAACACTGATTGGCTTTAATTCTAGTTACTCCAAATTATTCCTTTAATGAAAAGATAAATAAATAGCAGAGAGGATTACATTTTTAAATCATTCAGAAAGCAATAGGAACTAATAAATAATTTGTGCTTTAGTGCACTTTCATAACATTCAGTATGAAAAATCTGCTGAAAATCTTTCTTCCGGATATATGAGCGAAAATCTTTATACACCAAAGCTGTAAATAACCTTCAGTAAAGGGTGAAAAAAATCCTTCCAAATGTTGCAAACTAATTTACTTTCATGCCTGCCCTGAGTTAAACTTTGTTGGCTCCATATTGGTCAAAAGGCAAATTGATTAGGCTGATGTAAACAGTGGGCTGGATTTTATAACCTCGCCGCCAAGCTTCAAATATGGCGGCCCATGCAGGCCACACGCCAAAGAGCTGCCGCGATCTCAAGCGCAGCAGCTCATTTAAATAGCCGGGGCAGGCTCCCTCCCACCCCGATCACGTGGAGGGGGTGGGCTGTCCACCCTGGCAATGGTGTCAGCTGCCTGTGCGCAGGCGTTGACGCCATTTTTAAAGGGCTGCCAGCCCTACCCGCTTTTTAAAATATTTAAAGATACATGGCATAAAATTAAACGAATACATTTAATTTGCCCCTCTTCCATCCCCCCAATAACAATTAAATTATTTGCCCTTCCTCCCAAAACACTTACCTTTACCATCTGACCTTCCCCCCAAAACTGCATGAAGTTTAAACTACAACCCTTCCCAACACCCCCTACACCCATGACGTCAATTTGACCCCATTCCTCCTGCCCAACCCCCCCCAGCCAGCACTAATAAACTTCCCTCCTCCCCCCTCCCCACCAATGTTGCACCTCATTTCGCTGGACAGGGATCCAAGGGCACGGGATTGCCGGCCGCCACTCTGAAGATCGCAATGGGCCTGTAAGATCCCAGGTTAGTGCATGCTAATTTATTAATTTTATTCATTTGAATAAATCACGCTACGGTGCCTCACTGCTGCTGCGAGGATCAGGCCAGTCCCTGCCGGTGTTGAGGTCCATGGTGGGCCTCTTAAAATCCAACCCATTTACCAATGGTTTAACTATTTATGCAGTTATGTGAGTGCATTTCAAAACAGTTTGTAACATTGTAGGATCTGGTTGTCACATTCTAATGGCTCAGATTTTGTGATCAGTGGTGAAGGAATGATGCTGTCAGTTCACTACACTGAAAGCTGCCCACAGGGTTTTCAAGGGCTTTACAGTGGAGACTTGCTCTAATCCACCATCTTCCCATTTTCCCAGCCCCGTGGAGGCAACTTTGGAGGTAGGTGGAAAGTGTTGGGCCAGCTCCCAACGGGTTCCTGCCTCCTCATGCTTTATCTGGAGGTGGGAGCGCACCAGCAACTGCAATGCACCCGGCAGCAACGGGCAGATAGCTAAGCCAATTAGTGAGGTACTTAGTGAGCATTTTGTGAATGGACTTCAATCTTGCTGGTGTTGTGCGGGCTTCCCACTGTTTCCACATCCCGACAAATAAGCAGAGGCGACTGCATATGATTGAGATTTAATTGATACTGGCAGAAAATGGCAAGGCTGCAGCCTTCCCATCTCATAGCCTTCCCTTTGAGTGTGGAATTAATGGAAATGGATGTCTCCAATCGCCATGAGCCTCATGATGTCTCAGCGAACATCCTATTGTTGACGGCGACTGTAGTGCTTCCCTGCCATTCCTGATGCAAGGTCCTCAGCAGCACTCCCACTGGTCACAAATTGGAAACTACTGGCCTTCCTTGCTGTGGGCCACGCTGTCCTTAGTTTCCGTTTCCGGAGTCCGCCTGCCATC
Source organism: Heterodontus francisci (assembly GCF_036365525.1). Classification (NCBI taxonomy): domain Eukaryota; kingdom Metazoa; phylum Chordata; class Chondrichthyes; order Heterodontiformes; family Heterodontidae; genus Heterodontus; species Heterodontus francisci. Next base: position 92,602,176 of record NC_090373.1, read on the forward strand.
CCTAATTGGACAGCAAACGCGAGGGGGTCTGCTAATTGGCTGCCTCCTGTAAAGTTCAGCTGGCGGGTACCCTACTGAAATGCGTGGGCTCGGGATCCGGTGTGATCTCCCAATGTCGTATTTCCGACACCCACTGGAAAATTCATCCAGCAGAGTCTAAATCAGGAAGTATAAAGCAGGAAGTATAAATTAGATTTAAATGATGTATAGAAAGTGGAATAAACATTGGGAAAGAAAGATGGGATTGAGAGAGATAAAAGAGACAGGCAGAAAAAATCTCCAATACAAGTTACCTTCTGAAGGAATGAGTCTCCACACTTGTAAAACTAAATTTTCAGTGTCAGAGAGGTGATTTGGTAGTAATTATGTCTGATCCCACTGTTGAAAATTCACTTACACTGAATGTACCAGTCCTAACTTTTTCTGCTCTGTTTAATGATTAACTAATGGTTAACCAATGCAACTTCTCAATGTTGCATGGATTTCAATGCTGAGTTAATGGTGAGGCACCATTATAGCGCATCCTGTGGAGGAGCAGGGGAACATAAGAATATAAGAACTAGGAGCAGCCCCTCGAGCCTGCTCCACCATTCAATACGATCATGGCTGATCTCATCTCGGCCTCAACTCCACTTTCTTGCCCGTTCTCCATAACCCTGCAACCCTTTACTAATTAAAAATCTGTCTATCTCCTCCTTAAATTTACTCAATGTCCCAGCATCCATCGCACTCTGGAGTAGTGAATTCCACAGACTCACGACCCTTTGAGAGAAGTAATTTCTCCACATCTCTGTTTTAAATCTGCTACCCCTTTTCCTAAAACTGTGACCTCTTGTTCCAGATTGTCCCACAAGAGGAAACATCCTCTGTACATCTACTTTGTCAATCCCCTTAATCATCTTATATAGCTCAATTAGATCTCCTCTCATTCTTCTAAACTCTAGAGAGCAAAGGCCTAAACTGCTCAATCTCTGGTTCAGAAGACAAACCTCTCATCTCTGGGACCACAACTTCTGATCTCTGTGTTTAACTGTGCATGTACATACTCTGGAAAAAAATAACTTTTCAAAATATCTCGCTGTTTGATATGGTGCACAAATTAATATCACAATCTAACAATTCTCATCACTATGCAGCACTTTACATATAAACATCATGTTCAGGGAAATGGTGGAGCATCATTTAGTGACACTGTGGAGCAGATCTCCAAAGAAGCTTCCACCTCAAGCTCTGCAGACTCGTACCTCTGACTCTGCATACCTTTGGTATCTGCCAGATACAAGATCAAAATAGTGTTATTCAGATCATATTTCTGCAATGTGATCATTCATCGAACTTAAAATGAATGTCATATATTTATAAATGAAACATATTTGGGTAGAGTTTCCGCTTTGGGCACAATCAGAGAAACAGGCACACATTGCATCTAAAATTGTGCTCAAAAACCTGGATTTTGCCATCCAATTTACTCCATAATAATGGTGAGTACTGTTAGCCTCACCGCTATTCTCAATACAAAGGTATAACTGGGATAACATCCAAATATTCACATATTATGGGTTTTCGTATAAACAGTGATCGATTTGGGAGTTTTCAATGCATTTTGAATTTTAATGCTGTATTGACAAATCGGGAGTAATTTTGACTTTCAGCAATGGTGTAAATGGGTAATATCAGAACAGCTGTCTATTACACACTCTGTCTAACTTTCCTTTCCATGAATCTCAATGAAAAGAAAAATCAGGCAGTGTGTTTAATGAGTCATAAAAACAAGAAATGCTGGAAATACTCAGCAGGTCTGGCAGCATCTGTGGAAAGAGAAGCAGAGTTAACATTTCGGGTCAGTGACCCTTCTTCGGAACTGGCAAATATTAGAAATGTCAAAGGTTATAAGCAAGTGAGGCGGGGGTGGGGCAAGAGATAACAAAGGAGAAGGTGTAGATTGGACAAGGCCACATAGCTGACCAAAAGGTCATGGAGCAAAGGCAAACAATATGTTAATGGTGTGTTGAAAGACAAAGCATTAGGACAGATAGGGTGTTAACGGACTGAAGATTGAACAGCAGCAAGTACAAACATGAAAAAAAAATAGTGGGTAAGCAAACTGAACAAACTAAGATGAAATGAAATAAAGATTTTTAAAAATTGTAAAAAATGTAAAAAAGAAAAAATAACTAAAAATGAAAGTAAAATAGGGGGCCGTCATGCTCTCAAATTATTGAACTCAATGTTCAGTCCGGCAGGCTGTAGTGTGCCTAATCGGTAAATGAGATGCTGTTCCTCGAGCTTGCGTTGATGTTCATTGGAACACTGCAGCAAGCCCAGGATAGAGATGTGAGCATGAGAGCAGGGGGGAGTGTTGAAATGGCAAGCAACCGGAAGCTCAGGGTCCTGCTTGCGGACTGAGCGGAGGTGTTCCGCAAAGCAGTCACCCAGTCCGTGTTTGGTCTACCCAATGTAGAGGAGACTACATTGTGAGCAGCGAATACAATATACTACATTGAAAGAAGTACAAGTAAATCGCTGCTTCACCTGAAAGGAGTGTTTGTGGCCTGGGATAGTGAGGAGAGAGGAGGTAAATGGGCAGGTATTACACCTCCTGCGATTGCAGGGGAAGGTGCCATGGGAAGGGGATGAGGTGATGGGGGTAATGGAGGAGTGGACCAGGGTGTCGCGGAGGGAACGATCCCTTCGGAATGCTGGCAGGGGAAGGGAGGGGAAGATGCGTTTGGTCGTGGCATCACGCTGGAGGTGGCGGAAATGGCGGAGGGTGATCCTTTGGATATGGAGGCTGATGGGGCGGAAAGTGAGGACAAGGGGAACCCTGTCACGGTTCTGGGAGGGAGGTGAAGAGGTGAGGGTAGAGGTGCGGGAAATGGGTCGGACACGGTTGAGGGCCCTGTCAACAACAGTGGGGGGGGGGATTCCTCGGTTGAGGAAAAAGGTCATATCAGAAGCACCGTCATGGAAGGTAGCATCATCAGAGCAGATGCGTCAGAGACGGAGAAACTGGGAGAATGGAATGGAGTCCTTACAGAAGGTAGGGTGTGAAGAAGTGTAGTCGAGGTAGCTGTGGGAGTCGGTGGGCTTATAATGGATATTAATAGACAACCTATCCCCAGAGATGGAGACAGAGAAGTTGAGGAAGGGAAGGGAAGTGTCAGAGATGGACCATGTAAAGGTGAGAGAAGGGTGGAAATTGGAAGCAAAGTTGATAAAGTTTTCCAGTTTGGGGCGGGAGCAGGAAACGGCACCGATACAGTCTTCAATGTGCCGGAAAAAGAGTTGGGGGAGGGGGCCTGAGTAGGACTGGAACAAAGAATGCTCGACATATCCCACAAAAAGACAGGCATAACTAGGACCCATGCGGGTACCCATAACAACACCTTTTACTTGAAGGAAGTGAGTGGAGTTGAAGGAGAAGTTGTTCAATGTGAGAACAAGTTCAGCCAGACGGAGGAGGGTGGTGGTGGATGCGGACTGGTTGGGCCTCTGTTCAAGGAAGAAGTGGAGAGCCCTTAAACTATCCTGGTGGAGGATGGAGATGTAGAGCGATTCGACGTCCATAGTGAAGAGGAGGCGGTTGGGACCAGGAAACTGGAAATTGTCAAAATGACTTAGAGTGTCAGAAGAGTCACGGATGTAGGTGGGAAGAGACTGGACCAGCGGAGAAAAGATAGAGTCAAGATAGGAAGAAATAAGTTCAGTGGGGCAGGAGCAGGCTGACACAATAGGTCTGCCGGGTCAGTCCCGTTTGTGGATTTTGGGAAGGAGGTAGAAGCGGGCTGTCCGGGGTTGCGGGACTATGAGGTTGGAAGCTGTAGGGGGAAGATCTCCAGAGGAGATGAGGTCAGTGACAGTCCTTTGGACAGTGGCTTGATGTTCGGTGGTGGGGTCATGGTCCAGAGGAAGTTAGGAAGAAGTGTCTGTGAGTTGGTGTTGAGCTTCTGCAAGGTAGAGGTCGGTACGCGATACAACAACAGCACCACCCTTGTCTGCAGGTTTGATGACCATGTCAGGGTTAGACCTGAGAGAACGGAGTGCCTCAAGTTCAGAGGGGAACAGGTTAGAATGAGTGAGGGGGGGCAGAGAAATTGAGATGACCAATGTCTCGCCGACAGTTTTCAATGAAGAGATCAAGAGCGGGTAAGAGGCCAGGGGGAGGGGTCCAGGTAGAGGGAAAATGCTGGAGGCGGGTGAATGGGTCTGCTGGTCGGGGGGAGGACTCCTGGTCAAAGAAGTAACTCTGCTTCTGTTTCCACAGATGCTGCCAGACCTGCTGAGTATTTCCAGCATTTCTTGTTTATATTTCAGGTTTCCAGCATCCGCAGTATTTTGCTTTTATTTTAGTGTTTAATGAGTCCCTGTTCCAATGCCATTTGTTTTACAGCATCACCAAAAGGTAAAATGACCCCATTGTTTTCAACACCTGATAGATACAGAGTTCATATTTTCAACAGTGATGTTGCATTAATATATGCAGTACGACTTTAGTATTTCAAACAGCATTACTACATTTAGGCATTTCTTGTGGATATTCATTCTTTTTTTACCTACCGTCTTGCCTTACCTTACACTCTGAGACTGCCAAAGAAATTATTTATCCTGCAGCAACATTTCCTCTAGTAATAAAAATAGTCAAAGCTAAAAAAGGGGAACAGAAAATGGGGAAGAAGAAAGGAACAGACAACAGGGAGAAAAGGCAAGCAGAAGTAAAATGTTTAATTATTTAATTTTGTACTTAATGTAGTAGTTTGGGTGTATATTTTTGTACCTTAAAGTTATTTTGCAACAATGGTGCTACTCTGATGATTTAAGTAGCTTGATTATTAAAATTTTATGTTTTACTGCTGTATTGTAATATGTGAGTTCAATGTTAAAAAATTGGTTAGGCCGGGGAGCTTGTATTTTCCTGAACCAGTTGGCAGGCTACTAGTTAAAGACATCAAATGAAAATAACTTCATTTAATTTTCAGTTGATGATGCAGATCTCAGCTACTGAGTAAGTTTTCTGTGTTTTTGAAATTAAGGTTTTCTATCAACTGTGTCTTTTCATGTATCTTTTTTCAGCCATGATGTTTTTCCTTAATATTTCATGTGAAAGTTGCACAAGTCTTACTTTGGCAGTGTTACCTTACGTGTAACATTTGACTTGTTTCTGGAATCATCTTTCCAATCTGAATAGTTGTAACAAGACACTTAGGAACAAATGCTTGGGTTGTTATTTCACTGATATTAGTAGTGAAAAATAATTGCACAAAGCATGATTTTCTAAATCTAAAGTTATATTTCAAAGAAAATGCTTTTTGTCTCTTTTGCAGTGAGTTATCTAAACCTAGTGTAAATTGAGCAAGTATTTGACAGCTTTAGTTGTGGAGGCCAGGCGATAGCTGATTAGACCAGATTGGAGTCATTCCATAAGGAGCTGAATTGGTGCAGAATGCGTAAACCCTTACTTTTCATCCAAATAAACGTAGGGTGAACACTTTAGTTTTCTGCCTAATTTTCAAACTTCAGCCTAGCAGAAAATGAATGGTATTTTTTTCCAAAATCTGGAAGACTGTTCCCTCATCCCCTTAGGAATTAACTTACAAAATTTATAAGTAAAAAAAAATGCAGATATGATGTATTAATGAATTCATTTTTACTATGGTATTTTCCCTGATGCTAAACTGCATTATTTCTCTCTTTTATTCAGAAATTATTGGCTTTACCAGAAATGGTTTTTGCCTTCAGGGCAACTGCTAAATCCAACTAAGAAGCATTACCTCAGTCTTGGTGTATGTCTGTACATCATTGTTAGTGATATTATAAACATGATTTGTGATAAGTTATTCAATAGCATCTTGACAATAATCAGTGAACTATTATTATGATGCTTAGTGATTCATCATAATCATAATATGGTCATTCACAGTTGATACTTAAAATAATGTAATTTGAAGTCTATTATCTATGCATTTAGTCTTTATTGTTAAATGATGTTAAAAGTCCTTGTGGTGCATAATTTTCCTATTTATAAACCAGTCCATGATTGAGCAGATATGTGTCAATATATTTGTCTTTAGAAGACAATCTGGAATGTATCGGTTCTGGGAAAATGTTTCTGAGAGCCCTAGAAGGTCACAAGAGCAATTGCATAACTCATGTATTCAAGAAACATTCTAGCCAGCGATCTATAAGAATAAAACATTTAGCAATATAAGTTAGGTGGTATCGGTTGTCATTTAAATTGACGTTGATTAAAGATTTATTTACGGATCAATTGCAGACAAATTTCTGAATGACCTCGGACATTTGTACATACTACAGTTGCATATAAGCAGAGGTGAATACCTACCTCTTCATGAACGATGGCTGATCTAACTAAATAAATCTTGACCTACTTTTGTATAAATTTTATTGTTAAGTCATTAAATTTATTATTTAAAATCTCAAAGGCTTCATTTGAGGCTCACCGCATTGCAAACATTAAAGATATCGCTTACCTCTACAGGTTTCATTCTGCAGATCATTTATATTGGGTAACCTGAAAATTAGGTCCAAAAATGTTCACTTTTTATAATACAGTACTTATGCCAGGGAACCAGTCCTACTGGGAACAATGTTAATTTTCTGGCTGTAGATTCTCCCCGGGTTACACATGTGTAAACCACATGTCCAAAAATTATGCAAATGTACATACAAAAACTGAGGGAAAGGAATGGCTTTAAATGCAGATGCCCCACATACACACACAAATTGGATTGAGTTTCTCACCATTCCCAAGCAAGAAAATGTAGCCTAATATTTGCACTTAGTCTAGTTTCAAATACATTAGTTAGACCTGTATGTGGTGGTTACATAGTTTGGTGTTACATTTGATAGAAATTCAAGCGATGCTACTGCACTGCCATGAGTGTGGCAGAACAGAATATTTGCCCACCCTGTCTGTCTGCATGTGACCCCATCCCAAATTTAGAGGGGGAACTCACGGAAGTAGCAGCATTACTGGGGCGCCCAATTCACAGCAGTTCTTTGCTGCTCTGTGGAGTTGAGTGGTGGCACAGGCCAGTCAGACTGAAGTCAGGGCAGTGGGGTAGGCAAAAATTAAAAATGTGCCTGTCTATAAATGATAATTAATCTCTCTTGGATTGATTGCTGTTTGGGAATAGTATTGTGGGCCCCACATAATACCCTGCATGGCAATTATGTTTGCTCATCCAGGTGTACTCTGAGGAGTCTGTGATCCCATCCAACATGCCCACTAAAACTGACATTGGAACAGAGAGGGAAGTGTGGAAGAGCTCAGTCTCCCTCAGCTGGAAATCCACATGGAAGCCAGTCAGACAAGGCAACCTAAGGGAAATGGATTCCTCCTCAAGTTCCAGTTATCCACTCTCATAATGCCTGACTAGCACCCCAGAAATGTCTTATGTGATTATAATGATCAATAGATTTTCCCTCAGACTTTGGGACCCCAATGTTGTGACCAAATGGGGGTCTCAAGCCAGACCGGCTCAACAATCATCGGGAGGCAGCCTCCTAATGGGCCGCCTCTATGTTCGCTGTCCAATTAAGGATGCCAGGTGGTCCCCGATGTTATATATTTGGTTCTTTATGCTGCCACCATTTTGATTTAAGGGTGAGACTCAGAGCTTGACTAGAAGAAGCTATTTGCATTACAGGACAGTGATTTAAAAAAAAAACTGTATGAAAAAGTAAGTGGGATCCAATTGAGCACGTAACAATTGAGACCAGATAAAAAGAGAAAATGGGCTGGATTACTGCTTTGGAGTTGGGAAACTGATGTTGGGTGAATTTCCAGGTCCCGACCCCGCCTTGTGTCAGTGACAGACGCCTAATACGATTTCAGTAGGGATGGCTAAGTAGTGGCCAGGGAGCATTCTCGCTATCCAATTAAGGATGGTGGGTGGGCTCCCAAGACTGGAAGGCCGATAGGAGGTTGTCCAGCAATGACAAATCGGCAGTCACCCCCCCGCCCCATCCAAGGTGGGAGATGCTGATGCATGTAAGAGAAAGAGAGCTGTTGCCTCATGATCTCGGGCACCTCATGAAGAGAAGGTAAAAAGTTTTCAATTAAGAAAGACCACAATTGCCAGGCTGTCATCGTGGAGGGCCAATCCCTCCACTGGCTAGCCAGTGACCACAGCTGTAGCCCGACGGCCATGGCAGGTGCGGGGGGGGGCGGTCCCTAGAGGGAGGAAGCGTTACCCGCTCCCCACCAACTGTTTGCCTCCAGAAGGACACCTCCATCCCCAGGGTGTGTTTTGGTCTCAGTGGGGAGCCCACAAATCCAGCCTACAGCACATGCAAAGAACTGCTGTGAGTTCAGTGCCCCAGTAATCCTACTACTTCCATGAGCTCCCATCTCTAATATTTAAATGGCCCCATCTCTGTGATTTGGGATGGGGTCACTTGCGATCAGACAGGGTGGACAGATATTCTGTTCTGCCACACTAATGGCAGTGCAGTAGCATCACCTGAATTTCTATCAAATGTTACACTGAACCCTGTGACCACTACATACAAGTCTAACTAATGTACCTGAAACTGGACTAAGTGCAAATATTAGGCTACGTTTTCTTGCTTGGGAATGTTGAGAAATTCAACTCCAATTTCTGCTAATTCGCCTAATAGGCTCCCTGCCAGTTGCAGGTGGGTAGCCATCACCCCCACCCCCGCTCCTCCTGGAATGAAAATGGCCCGGAGGCAGGAACATGCCAGCAATCTGGCATGCTGCTCTCCGATGCTAATTGTTAGGCCTTCCCACCTCCGGTACCACCTCCGGTGGGAATCAAAAATTCTGTCCAATGTGTTTGTAACAGAAATAGTTCAAACTGAAAATTGCTGTGAGTCAGAAAAGAACACTGGAAGAAACCAATACACAACAAAACAAATTTATTGCATTTATATGAAAAGGAACCAAGTAAGAATGATTAATGCATTTTTTTTAATGGTTTGTGGTAACTCCTGAAATGTTCTGGAGCATCATTTGCTGCAGACTGGCATGGTGCAGCTTAGCAAACAAAGTTTCTTACATATGGGAATACTTTCTGGTGAGGACTATGGGGGTGAGAAGGATGGTTGTAATGTACTCAAACATTTTATAGTAGGCTGTGCTGCTCAGCATGCTGCTCCTGAAGAACATCTGGCATCTCTTGTCCATCAGGTAGGCTCAAATCCATGCTTGTTAGTTCTCTAATAACCAGCTAATGAGTATCCTTCTGGGGTGGGGCAATTTCTAGCATCTGTGGCAGACACAATGGGGTAGAGATTAATATATCTTTGCCCACTTTTTGAGCATAGAGAGACTTTCTGGAAATCACATACTAATTTTATTGGCATACTGAGAAGATTTCATGACCATTTACATATTTGGGACATGGTAATAAATGTTTTGGTTGCTTTGATGTCAAATATTTTTATACAATATTTTGCGCAGGGGTTTCTAACCAGGCTTCCTTTTCTCCCACATGTACTAAATGTGGCAACCAGCTTCTTTGATTGTTGTAACGTGAAGTATTTTTATTGCCAGCACATTTATTGGAAGTGCCGATGTGTAAAGAATTGAACTCAACAAAATCCTTATGACTAGATTTTCCCACAGACTTTGGGACCCCACCTTTGTAACCAAATGGGGGTCTCGAGCCAGACCAGATCAACAATCATCGGGAGGTAGCCTCCTGATTGGCCACCTTTACGTTCACTGTCCAATTAAGGACGGCGGATGGTGCCCGATGTTATATATTTGGTTCTTTAAGCTGCCATCGTGTAGAGTCCAGCCAGAGAGGTTCTTAGACTATAGTGTTTAAATATTAATCTTTATTGCATAGTAACTAAATAGACTCCACACTAGCCTGTGTGTCTCCTTCAAAAGCCATGCAGTAACTGTTCTCGAGTCTCTCTCACCTCATCCCAGTGGGCAGTAATCTTTATATTCTCTCAAGATTAACGCTTTGATACCCTTATATTACACCCGGGGCTGAAGGCCCATTCAGTGGACCGGCAGCTCTGGAGCTTCGGAAGCCCCACTGGGAGAAGTGGGCGCCGCTGAGGCAGATCGGGGGCCGTGAGGGTGCCTCAACATGGAGATACCCTCGCTGGCCTGCACATTACTGCAGAAATTAAAAAGTCTGAGGCCGTCAGGTCCATCAGGATGAAGTGGAAACCCCTCCACTGGTTCAGAATTGGCCCCGATTGTGGCCTTTCATGCTCCAGGCCCCAAAAATTGGGCATGAAGCCTCCGGCTCCAATGGCCCCCCGCCTGCCACAGGGGGGCTGTCTTCATTGAGCTGATGCCTCCACACACATCGGGAGGCTGCTCCGCAGGAAGCAAAATGCCAGGGAGGCCTGAAAGTAGCCCCTAATTAGGATCTCAATCACCTTAATTGGCTGCCTGCCTCCATGGTGCGGGCAACCAACCTTCTTCCCAACATTCCCGAGAAACCTTCTCAGCAGCTGGAAAGCATTGGGTGATATTCCTACACAGCTCCCCCCTATTTTCCAAGCCCTCCATGCCCCTGTCTTCAACCCTGTCTCCAAGGGGCCGGGAATATCCAAACGTCAATTTCTGAATGCCTGTAGCTGTGTTGCAGTTCTGTGAAGTGATGGCCAGTTTCTATCAGTTGTACAATATATCAGAATTAGAGCAGATACTGTATTGCAACACAGTCAGTGTCAACAAATGCAGACAGTCAAATAAAAGTGCAGTTCAAACCTAGTGAAAGAAGCTTAAGTGGATCACGTAGGATTCCTTGGCGACCCATGGCTGGCCATTGCTATATTAAGGGCTGGAATTACTTGAATCAATTTGTGTGACACATGTCTGATCACTTGTAGTTTCAGATTATTTGATCATGGGTAGTCAATCCACTGTGGAGTACTTTTGAAATGTCATCATTGTTGTAATGTAGGAAATGCAACTGCCAGTTTATGTACAGCAAGTTTCCACCGTCATAAAAACAGATAAGCATTCTGGAAGAGAAAAAAATAGTCACAGTGACATTAGCTCACAGTAAAAAAAGTTAAAAGGTATTATTTAAAATTTGATTGCCAGTCATTAAGGTTCACTTTCAAAATAAATATATTTTTCCTTTGATAATGTTCGTCAGGTCTTAAAGTCATAACTTACCTGATTTATTTATGCAAACAATTGGTATAAGGTTTGGAAAGATCATGTTGACATCTGTTTATCAATAATATACACATTAGAGCAGTTGCAGCCAAATCATTTTGACTTATTAATAATAGGGGATTAGGGACTGGGAGAAAAAGATTAATGAAAATCCTAGGTTGTGTACTGCAAATTTTGCTTTTCTCAGTGCTGTGTAAATGTTTACATTGTTACGACCAATCAAAGCCCCCAATCAAAATATACAATTCTGATTGTGGTGGGGGAAATGCACTGTTAATTCAATCCCATCCCTCCACAGATTGCCTAACATATTTTAAACTTTCCAAATTAAAGAAAGACCCAGCCAAATTGTACCATCTATTAACCCCTGAATGAGGTTAACCAAACCAAGTGTCTTTAAATCAACAAATTAACTATTTAATTAGAAAAACTAAATTCTTAAACACTACTAAGATATAAACAACATTTAAAATAGAAAAAATTAGAGTCCTTGCAAATTTACACTCCTGCCAAAGATGAAAAAAGTCCAAAGTTGCTTGAAGTCCTCACAGCCGTCCGATGGGGAGAGAAAGGTTCTTCAACAGTAGAACCGTCTGTAGTCTAGTTCCAGCAGTAAGTGATGCTTTCCTTTTCCAGCGATGAATTTCAACAATTAACTTTCAAGCACTTTTTTTTTATTCATTCATGGGATGTGGGCGTCACTGGCTATGCCAGCATTTATTGCCCATCCCTAATTGCCCTTGAGAAGGTGGTGATGAGCTGCCTTCTTGAACCGCTGCAGTCCATGTGAGGTAGGTACACATACAGTGCTGTTAGGAAGGGAGTTCCAGGATTTTGACCCAGCGACAGTGAAGGAACGGCGATATAGTTCCAAGTCAGGATGCTGTGTGACTTGGACGGGAACTTGCAGGTGGTGATGTTCCCATGCATCTGCTGCTCTTGTCCTTCGAGGTGGTAGAGGTCGCGGGTTTGGAAGGTGTTGTCTAAGGAGCCTTGGTGCGTTGCTGCAGTGCATCTTGTAGATGGTACACACTGCTGCCACTGTGCGTCGGTGGTGGAGGGAGTGAATGTTTGTGGATGGTGTGCCAATCAAGTGGGCAGCTTTGTTCTGGATGGTGTCGAGCTGACTTTAGAGTTTTTGAGGGATATAAGATTGTCACAGTCTAACTTCCTTTCCTTCAGTTTAAATTATCAGAGGTCTCTGTTTTGCCTTGACTTTTTTTGAATTTTGAGAGAGAATAATGAATAAACAGACTAAATTCTCTTCCTTCAGTTGAAATGGGCTGAGAGCTCTTCTTTCAGGTGCTAACACACAGCTGTCTGTCAGTCTCCTGTTAGAATAGGCTGTTTGCACTATAAGCCAGTTCAAAATTAAATTATAACAAATGTATCACTTGATGCTCAGTCCAAATGGCTGTATCCAAGGCAATGAGAATGCACCCTTCGAATCGCAGTCTCCGAATGGCTGTATCCAAGGCAAATACAATGCATTCTTTGACTCAGTTTTTAGAGCTTGCTGCCTTAAAGCAGAATGGCTCTTTTTCCAGCCTTAAAGACACACCACATTCTTCCCAGGAAAAAGAACGACTGGATCATAACAATATTCATAACTGGAGGCTAAAGATGCTAACACACAGCTGTCTGGCAGTCTCCGGTTAGAATAGGCTGTTTGCACTCTTAGTCAGTTCAAAATTAAATTGTAACAAATGTATTTCTCGATGCTCAGTCCAAGTGGCTGTATCCAAGGCAACGAGAATGCACCCTTTGAATTGTAGTCTCCAAATGGCTGTATCCAAGGCAAATACAATGCATTCTTTGACTCAGTTTTTAGAGCTTGCTGTCTTAAAGCAGAATGGCTTTTCTTCCAGCCTTAAAGACAGACCACATTCTTCCCAGGAAAAAGAACTACTGGATCATAACAATATTCATAACTGGAGGCTAAAGATGCTTAGGGCAGTACAGTATGAAGTACAGGAAGGTAATTTCCAATGTTTGAATTTCAGATCTGCACGTTAGTGACTCACCTTACTGGAAACTTCACCTACGGTGGTTATATATTACCCCTGAAGAGCCAGGGAATAGATATTAGTTTCAAACATTCCCTGAGAGCATACAGACACCAATAAGGCTTTTAAATAAATCTATTGCATTGTTTTTAAATAATAGCAATGTGTATTAAAATTTGGACTCTGTATATGAGAAAATACATAACTAAATTTTAAATAGCACTTTCCAATTTTTCTTCAATTGATATAGAGAGTGTGAATTTTGCAATGGACTCAGTCTTACTGACATACTGGTTTGGAGTCTTTGCCACTGTCCATCTGATTGTGTCGTCTTAATCAGTGATAATGTGGTGACATCAGATGCCACATTTTCCATTGTTTATATGCTTCATTTGTGTTCTGTTATAATTACACATCTATAAAAATGGACATCCGGGGTTGCTAAGTGCTATGTTGAAGGTGGGAGAGAGTTTAAGGATTATCTTATATATTTACAGGTGGTGTTAAAACTTTTTTTTATGTTGTTTTCATTTTTGTCAGCTCTTCTGTCATCTGCCTTTGTGTCCTTTGCAGAGGAGTTACATTTATCTTCTGTTTCAGATAGAACACAATGATATGCCTGAAATAAAAACAGAATCAGCAGATCTGGCGGCATCTGTGGAGACAGAAACAGAGTTAACGTTTCAGGTTGATAACCTTTCGTCAGAACTCTCTGACAAAAGGTCATCAGCCTTAAAAGTTAACTTTGTTTCTGTTATATTGTTGCATTCTCCAAAATGATTTAGGAACAATATTGCTCAAGTGCATATATCTCTTTAGAATGCCACATCACGCATTACTGCACTACAACCTGTGTACCAAAGACACATTGGGCTGCATTTTACCAACGGCAAGCTTCAAAGATGGTGGGGTACACGTGCGAAATTTACTCCGCGGAGCCACTGCGATATTTAGCACGGCGGCTCATTTACGTGGACAGGGTGGACCGCCCCCCACCCCCACCCCCCTGATGACGTGAAAGGGACGGGTGCTCTGACCCCGACAATGGCGTCTGGCACCACTGCGCAGGTACCGGTGCCATTTTTAAAGGGCTTTAAGCCCTTCCATTGCATTTGAATTCTTAAAGTTATATATATGCATGATAAAATTAAAGTGAAAAATTTAATAAAAGATTCAAGCCCCTCTCCCATCTCCCCAATGACTAAACTATTTATTAATTGCCCTCTCCCCCCCAAAAAAACTTACCTCACGATCCTGACCTCCCCCCCCAAAGTTTACAAACTTTTACCTTCAACGTCTTCCCACCATCCCCTCCACCAATCGCAAAAGTTTTCCCCGCTCCTGCCCCGCCCTGAAAACTTACCTGCTCCCCCCTCCTAACCTGTGTTCCGCCTCGGATCTTTGAACGGAGATCCAAAGTGCGGGAGTCCCGTCAACCTAGCTGAATAACACAGTGGGACGGCCAATGGGAGCAGGTGGGTCATTAATTCATCAATTTACATTAATTTAAATATTTAGATCCTGCTCCCGTCGCCAAGCAGCGGGGTGAGAGGGGGGCTGCAATGAGGACTTGCTGCTGCCAGTACTATAGGGCGTGGCCTTACTGCCGTCGAGGCCCGTGGTAGGCCTCTCCTGGAGGCATTTCTGGGTCCCTCTCCACAACCTCCGACATCAGGGGGGCTGGCAAAATTCAGCCCATTGTATCATTCTGCCACATATGGAGAAATGTGAGGAAACATGATGCAAGTTCCAGTACTGCGTCTAAAGTGTGATTATTTACGAAGCTCTGAAAAACATAAGACATGACAGTTTCTCTTTCCACAGATGTTGCCAGGTCTGCTGAGTATTTCCAGCACATTCTGTTTTTATTTCAGATTTCCAGCCCCCACAATATTTTACTTTAGACAATGATATGCCTATTGGGCATGGCTGGAGGTGGCACTTGTACTAGACCTAGATCATACCCTTCATGGACTTCCTCCCTTCTGGGCCAGGAAGCTGTGCTTTCATCTGCTGGATTACAAACAATAACATCTCAGTTAAGAGTCAGTACATTCGGTGTCAGTCCCTTAAGAACTATCAGTCTCAGACATTACAATAAGCCAAATTGTTTCAAATACAAAATGGCTACCTTCCAGCTGTTGCAGCCAGTTTAATACTGCAGTAACAGTTGGTTTGACTTCCTTTCTTCCTCCTCCTCTCCCAGAGGGTGCAAATAACATTGGGAATGCTCCTTTAATACTGAACTAGGGTCCACAGAGGAAACTCCAACAGTGATAGGGTGAGATATAGCCCTATCACACTATAAGCATTAGATCTGTCAGAGGAAACTTGGTCCACTGCGTTATCAGCACTACAGATTTACAATGATTAAGACAAATTCTGCATCTATTTACATGGCATTCCGAGATTTTTAGCTATCGAATTCCACGACTGCCCACTATTTTGTGGATACTGTAAATGAGTGGTTTTAATTATT
Organism: Heterodontus francisci; assembly: GCF_036365525.1. NCBI lineage: Eukaryota > Metazoa > Chordata > Chondrichthyes > Heterodontiformes > Heterodontidae > Heterodontus > Heterodontus francisci. Next base: position 92,617,798 of record NC_090373.1, read on the forward strand.
ATTATATATTGATTTACCTCTGCATTTAATTCTTAGCTTTTACTGGTTTTGAAGTCAGGGTACATAGCAAGATGGTGTGCAAGCTCGACTATATTGGAAGTAGGCAACGAATGGTTTGTAGCATTGGTTGGGTGGCTGTGCTTTGACAGATGTTGTATTTGGGGTTTAGTTAACTAGTGGATTCCTGAGGTGTGTCAGCACTGAGGAACAGGGGGACAGTAGGGAGTGATGAAGGGCCAGATAGCATGGAGGGCGTCAGGGTGAGCATGTCCCAGCTGTGGTAGCAGTACTTCCTAAAAGATCTTGTGGAATCCTCTGCACTGGTTAACTTATAGCGAAGGCACACAGGCACACAGTCCGGTATCTAAAGAACATCAAATCAAAATGTTGTTGTCAATTTCTACCATGAATCCCTGCTTTTTAAATTGTTGCATCCAGAAATTGCCTCAAAATACCTGAAAACTCCTAGCATAAAACATGTCCAGCAAATCATAATGAGGGCACAAGAATTGCATGTTGCACGTGCCTTGTTGGCATTACAGTTGCACCATCAATTTCTCTGTGGAAAAGACAGTGGCAGGGTGAAGTTTCAGGTCAGGGTCATTTGAATAATATGGGTAGGGTTCCAGTGTTGTCAACACCAGTGGATTAGGAGCTCGCCGATGATCAGGAAGTGATCTGCTGCTAACGGAATTAAATGCCTTCAGTAGCTGAAAGGAGCATGGACAAAAGAGTCACTAGACACATAAACTGTATGAGTTTTGATTATAATGATGGTTGCATGATGTGCGTGCAGACATTGTTTTTGCAATGGTTTGAATTGGCTTTGATGAGGTAGCATGAGTGGGAGTGTATGTTGTTGCATGAAGAGCAGTGTCTGCAAATGATCGGATATTTATAGTGGAAGAGGAAGGATGTACACAGGAATATTCATGCAATGGCTGATCTAGTAGTCAAGAAACATTTTTTCTCACAGGCAGCAAAGAGTTGTTTTCTGCATACTCATCATGCTGCCACTATTCACCTGGCAGATTGCCAAATGGCCATCAGTAGGAGGCTTCTTTGTAAAACATAGTAAGATAGCAGAAAGCCTAGAGACTCAAACCAGACAAAATTTTAGAATCTCTCAGACTGATTCAGGCACCTGAAGCCTACCTTTAACTTCCCACTATTATGCTCTGTGAGATCTCTGGTAGCAAAATGGATCTCATTACAGTGGTGTTCAGCTGCTGTCCTGGGAAATTGGCCGTGACTGCAAAGGTTAGCTTTAATTTCTACTATACAGCCAGATATCTGCACTCCTGGTTAAAAGTGTTCAGGCACAATGGACTGCCTTAAAATAAAGGCATCATGACAACTGCCAGGAAAGTGAGCAGTTACTTGAATGATGCAATACTGCAGGCAAAAATGAACAGGACATTGACAGAATGGAATCCATTCCTGTTAACGTAGATGATGGGGTTGATTAAAGGAACTCGTGTGATCACCTGGGTGCCTTTTATGAATTTTTGAACTTTGGGGAATTGCAGTGCCCTGTAATGTTGTCGCCATTTGTCCATGGTGGTGGGGGAAAGTGAAGAACTGGCTTGTTTTAGCAAATAATGCTAAATGAATTGCTTGATGCATCTGTTCACAGCTGATTGACTAATCTTAGTGACAGCCAAAGAGACATCCCAGAATAACCCCATAGCATAACACTGCAGGAAGATTGTGACATTCACAACGACATGCAGTGCAGTACCTGGGGAGCAGGTAGGCTGCAAGGTGAGCAGCAAGTCAGGCTGCAACATAATTCATCAATGGCTTCTCTTGAAGCTTATGGAGGCACTGCACTTGGATCAACTGAAGGTGAAAATGTTATGGTCTGTATACTCAACACTGGGGATACAGACGGGTGGGTATCATATGCCTCCTGTGGTGCCTGACCAGCCTTCGCTTGTTTGGTTCCTCCTGCAAAAACATAAATAAATATACATGGGTATTCCAAATGGGAAAGTCATTGAGGCCTTTTCAGAATTGGGAACAGAGGACAAAATGGAAGGCCCAGAGCCAAAAGTTGAAACAGTTGTCAGCAATGGAAAAAAAAATCAAAACAAGAAATAAGTTTTTATGAGCCCATTAGTAAAGGCTTTCCTCAGATCAACTAATACTTCATAAAAGACCATAAGAAATGTGGAGTACACGGGTTAACAAATAGCAATAGTTTAAGCCAATGTGTTGGCTGTCCAGCCACTTAGAGTTTAACACATTCATTTGAATTTTTTTGATATTTTTGATATGTTTGGCCTTTTGACATCAAACTAGATTCTTTTACATCCACCAGAGATTGCAGACAAGGCATCATCTGAAAGAAGGTACCTCTGACAATGCAGCACCTGCTTAGTACTGCACTGAAATGTCAGCTTCGATTATGCATTCAGATGCTAGAGCAGGGTTGAATCTCCTGTCTCAGAGAGAGGTGTTCTACCATTGAGCCAAGTCTGACACCAATGTCCTGCTACCCAGAATCAACTGGATATAAAAATAATGCTCTGCCTTTCCTATAAAGAATTCAATCTTATAAGATCGATCTCTCAACAGCTCATGTTGAACCATGGTAGAGGAATCTGAGTAAACCATGGAAAACAGTTCAGAAACCAAACAAAAATGCCATGTAGAAGGAAAGGAAGAAGACACGATCGCATAAATGTTACAAAACAAGTGAAAAGCACTGGAACAAAGATAGAATATGTAGAATCTGAAAGCCTGCACCTGGTCAATTGATAAGATAATTAGTAAAACATTTAACCACAAGTTCTCACTTGCTATACAGTTATTAAGCTTTTGATTCTCCCTCTTTGTTAGCTCATCTGCAGAGTTACATAATTGGAAGGCATTATGCAAGCTGCTGTTCTGTGATAAGCCTAGGGCAAATGGCAAGAAAAGCTAATTCTATAAAATGGGGTGTAAGTAAAGGAGTGGCAAAATACATGTCAAAAGACGACAACATTGTTCGAAGTCTGAAAACATAATGGTTTAATAGGATTTATAAAACAAACAAAAAGTACTCAGGACAGTCAGAAAATTAAATCTATTTGTATAAATAAGATGATGAATGAACATCATACAGTATAATAAAAAGTAATATCTATGAGTGGAGTCAAACAAGCTGAATGCATATGATTCAACAATTCATGCTTGTAACAGATACCATAACAATTGATGCTGAATGACTATCGGTCATCAATTTTTCTTTTTAAAGTGACCATTTTAACACGTGTTAGTCAACCTTAGTTCATTGAGGCTGAATGTCAATCCTTTGATGACTCTCCCATCCTTCTCTGAACCATGACCCCGCTACCAAACATCAAATTATTATCTATCAGACAGGGACTGATTTCATGTCTTCGAGAGATCTCCCCTGCCCATAGCCTCCAAAGTTCCCACCTGTTTTACCACCTCCCTAAGAAACATAAACAGGACTGTCCTGGTGGGCCAACTGTTTCAGATCGCTCCTGTTTTATTGAACTAATTCCCCCTTATCTTTATGCTCTTCCTCCCTCCTCCCCATCCAGTCCTTACCTGCCTACATCTATCACACATCTGTTGCCCTTTGCTACATTAACAAATGCCACTTTTTTACCCCTAATCATTTTCTTTGCACTACAGACATTCATTTTCTCCACACATCTATCCCTCACTGGGACAACCTGGAGGTCTTCCACTTCTTCCTTGACCAGTAGCCCAATCAGTCCACACCATCACCTCTTTCCACCACCTCACTGAACTTGAAAACAATTTAAAAGAATCCACTTTTACTTCCTTCAGATAAAGTGTTGCTATGGAAACCAGCATAGGTCCCAGCTACTATGTCTTGAGAGGATGTACTGTATGTTCTTTGTTCCATTCCTAATCAGGGCCCTTCCCAGATCTCTTCTTCCACTATATTGGTGACAGTGTGGGTGGTGCTTCCTGCTCTTGCTCTGATCTTGAGAATTTTATTGACTGTGTTTTCAATTTCTATCCATCCCACGTGATCCATCTTTAACTCCTTCCTTTCTTTTCTAGAATTTGCTCTCTACCTCTGACAATGGACTTTCCACTGACATATTTTACAAGCCCACTGAATCCCACAACTACCTGGAGTATCCTTCTTCCCATCCTGTGTCCTGTAAACAGCCCAACCCATTCTCCCAGGTTTCCATCTCTGTCAAATCTGCTCTGATGACTCTGCTTTCCATGTGTCCTCCATTTTCATCAGTAGAGGCGAATGTGATCAATAGGGCCTATGATCAGGTCTGTCTCATTAAGTGTGCTTCTGCTCTGATGCCCCCCCCCCTCCCCAACTCTCCCCAACTCCACCCACCAGCTCCTAATCATATGCCAGAATTCTGCCACAACAGCTGAGGTCCCGCTGCTGGGGTTGAAAGTGGAGGCAACCCGGCTTAGGTAGTCGGCAGGACTTAGAGAGAGACATCCTTCCAGTAGTGGCCAATTAACAGCCAACACCAGGGCCACTGTCCCGATTAAGGATGGCAGACTGGCCCAAGAGCTGGCAGCTCAGCAGCCTCAACAATGCCACTGCTAGCGGTGGCCATTGCTGAGGCTGCAGCTGTGAGCAGAGGTTACCTCAATGGCTAAAGTGACCTCGAAGAGGTAAAAGTGTTCTTGGGGGGGATGTCAGGGCCAGGCAGGCCCAGCGATGGGGTGTGTGAGGAACAGGCGGCAGCATTGCTAAGGGGGTGACCATTGCTGCCAGGGTGCCTTTCCTTGTGCCATGCAGTCCCCAAAAAAGAGGACTCCCCCTCCAGAGCCCATTGGGAGGCCGCCAGGTTTCGCTGGACAGTCTCCCAACCCGGCGATGGGCTGGCCCCGCCTCTGGCAAAATGCTGGTGGTGGCGGGAAGAGACCCTTAATTGGTCACTTAAATGGCCTAATTGGGCTTTGGGCAGGTGACTCATCTGTCTCCTTCCCATCGCTGGCAAAATGGCATGATGGTGGAAAGACATTGGGCATGCCCCATGATGCCTTCATGCCATCGTGCCATTTTGCCAGCCTTCCCACCTCCCAGACAGGTCCTAAAGGGCTGGTAAAATTCAGCCAATAGAATCATAGAATTATACAGCAGAGCAGGAGGCCATTTGGCCTGCCAAGTCCATGCCGGCTCTTGGCAAGAACAATTTAGCTAGTTGCACTCCCTCCGCCCTTTCCCCAGCAAACTTTTCCCTTCAGGTGCTTATCCAATTCTCTTTTGAAAGCCACTGCTTCCACCATGCTCTCAGGCCGTGCATTCCAGATTGTAACCACTTGCTGCATAAAAAGGTTTTTCCTCATGTTGCCTTTGGTTCTATTGTGAATCATCTTAAATCTGTGTCCTGTGGTTTGCTACTCTTCTGCCAATGGGAACAGCTTCTCTCTATCTACCTGGTCTAGACCCCTCATGATTTTGAACACCTCTATCAGATCTCCTCCCACCTTCTCCAATCTATGCACAAAAATGAAGTCTCTCATCCCTGGAACCATTTTCGTAAATCTTTTCTGCACCCTCCTTAAAGCCTTCAGAACCTTCCGAAAATGTGGTTTCCAGAATTGGATACAATATTGCAGTTGAGGCCAAAACACAATTTTATAGAGGTTCATCATAACATCCTTCCTTTTGTTCTCTATGCCTCTATTTATAAAGCTCAGGATGCCTTTTTCACCACTTTAGTAACCTGCCTTACCACCTTCAGTGATTTGTGCACATATACCCCCAGGTCCCTTTGTTTCTGCATCCCCTATGGATTTGTACTCTTTAGTTATATTGTCTCTCCTCATTATTCCTACCAAAATGTATCACTTCACACTTCTCTGCGTTAAATTGCATCTGCCACGCGTCTGCCCATTCTATCAGCCTGTCTATGTCCTCTTGAGGTTTATCACTATCCTCCTCACAGTTCACAATGCTTCGAAACTGCAAATTTTGAAATTGTTCCCTGTGCATTCAAGCCTACGTCATCTATATACATCAAGAAAAGTAATGGTCCTAGTACTGATCTTTGGGGAATACCACTGTATACCTTCCTCCAATCTGAAAAACATCTGTTAGAATCATAGAAAGTTTATGGCACAGGGCCACTTGGCCCATCATATCTGTGCTGTCTGCAAAATGAGCCACCCAACCTAATCCCACCTTCCAGTATTTGGTCCACAGCCCTGCAGGTTAAGGCACTCGAGGTGCACATCCAGACACATTTTAAATGAGTTGAGGGTTTCTGCCTCCACCACCCTTTCGGGCAGTGAGTTCCAGACCCCCACCACTCTCCAGGCAGAAACATTTCTCCTCATCTCCCCTCTAATCCTTCCACCAATCACTCTAACTCTATGCCCCCTAGTCATCAACCTCTCTGCTAAGATAAATAGGCCCTTCACATCCACTCCATCCAGGCCACTCACAATTTTGCACATCTCAATCAAATTTCCCCTTAACCCTCTCTGTTCCAAGGAGAACAACCCCAGCCTATCCAATCTTTCCTCATAGCTGCACCTTTCCAGTCCTGGCAGCATCCTCGTAAGTCTCCCCTGTACCCTCTCCAGTGCAATTACATCCTTTCTGCAATGAGGTGACCAGAACTGCACTCAGTTGTGGCCTAAACAATGAGTTATACAGTTCCTGCATAACCTCCCTGCTCCTATGTTCCATACCTCAACCAACAAAGGAAAGTATTCCATACGCCTTCCCAACTACCCTATTGACCTGTCCTGCTTCCTTCAGGGATCTGTGGACATTCACTCCAAGGTCCCTCACTTCCTCCACACCTCTCAGTATTCTCCCATTAATCGTGTATTCCTTTGCCTTGTTTGACCTCCCCAAATGCATTACCTCACACCTCTCCAGGTCGAATTCCATTTGCCACTTTTCTGCCCATCTGATCACACCATCGATATCCTCCTGCACCCTACAGCTATCCTCCTCACCATCAACCACACGGCCAATCTTTGTGTCATCTGCAAACTTCTTGATCATGCCCCCTACACCATTACTCTTTGTTTCCTGCCACTCAACCAACTTCCTATCCATGCTGCCACTGTCAATTTTATTCCATGGGTTTCAACTTTGCTGGCACTTTATCAAACTCATTTTGGAAGTCCATATACACGACATCAACCTCATTACCTCATCAAAAAACTCAATCAAGTTAGTTAAACACGATTTGCCTTAACAAATCTGTGCTGACTTAATTAACCCACAATTATCCAAGTAACTGTTAATTTTGCCCAGGATTATTGTTTCTGAAAGCTTTCTGCCACCGAGGTTAAACTAACTGGTTGGTAGTTGCTTGTTTATCCTTACACTCTTTTTTGGACAAGGGTGTAACATTTGCAATTTACCAGGCCTCTGGAATTACCCCGTATTGAAGGAGATTATGGCCAGTACCTCAGCAATTTCCACTCTTACTTTCTGCAGCATCCTCGTATCTTCCATTCTATCAGCCTCTGCTTTCACTAGATCATCTTCCACCATTTCTGCCAGATACAACACGGCCCCATAAACAATCACACCTTTCCTTCCCTCTCTGCCTTCCAGAGGGACCATCACCTCCACAATACTCTTCTATCTTTGGCACCTTCCTGTGCAAACAGGAGATGCAACAATTGCCCATTTGCCTCCTCCCGCATAGTTATCTTGGACCCAAAGCACTCCTTCCTTGTCAGACTATAATTTACATGTGCTTTGTCAAATCTAGATTACTGTATTTACAAAATACAGTCAGTTCCTCTTTTAAACTGGTGACACCAAATGGAGATTAGGTGACTGTTTTGCCAGATGCCTCCATATGAGACCCTGATCTACATGTTGGTCACCACTTTAACTCCCAATCCATTCCATTCCCACTCTGAGCTCTCTGTCATCAGCTTCATACACTATTCCAACAAAGCTCAATGTAAACTTCAGCAACAATATTTAGACCGGAATTTTACCTTTAGAAATCAGGTGTCTTCGGAGGTGGGTGGAGCGTAAATTAGCAGGTGATGACGTCTAACCGGGTCCCCGACGTCATGACGCCAGAACACCATTTTACGCTTGTTGGATGACAGGCGAGATGGGGACTCCGCTCGCCATTCTATTAAAGCCAATTAAAGGCCAATGGAGGTAATTAAAAAGGCAATTGACTGTAATTTTACATCCTCCGCGCCATTTTATGGTATGCGCACAGGCCGCACGAGGGTGGGGTGGGGGGGGGGGGGTGGCGGTCAGAGACTCAGCAGGTTTAGACATCAATGGTTCTGCCAATGAAGGCGTTTGAGGTACTGGCTTTTGTGAGTTTTGTGTCTTTAAGCTAACATTGCATTTTAAGTTCTCGGCTGATATTGCTGGTTCACCAGGGCTCACTTGAGTGAGTGATACCCCTGGCAGGGCCATAGCTGCTGTGATTTCTGCGGGGTGGTGGGGGTGGTAAGGGAGGAGAGAGACTTTCCTTGCAGCAAGTAGTACAAAGCTCTCCACATTAGATATTTGGCACACTGGGCATGGGCATTATCCATTCTGGAGGAGGCTCCTCCGGCGAGGAGGAGATCAGAGAAGGAGGAACAGGCAGACAAGCAGCCAAGGACATCAGCGACCTGCTGGCCACCTGCAGGTGCAGCCTGGTGATGGGGGAGGGGCAGAAAGTCACAGAATGGACGGGGTGCAAGGACCTGGAAGGAGACAAGGCTACCCAGTAGGCAGGGTGTACCAGCAGTGGTCAAGCTTCCTACAGATGTCTGAGCTCTAGCATCTTAGAAGACTGCAGCTGTCCCAAGAGACTGTGACATCTCTATGTGAGATGATGGCAGCAGAGGTCCGCTCCAACTGCATGGGGGGCCATCCAATGCTGGTGGCTCTCAAGGTCACAGTCGCTCTGAACTTCTACGCACCAGTCTCATTCCAGGCTGCCACAGGAGACATGTGTGGCATATCACAATCATCTGTAACTGATGCCATATTCAGGAGGGCCAACCAGTACATCCAGTTTGAAACTGATGCGGACAGTCAGGCTGAGAGAGCAAGAGGCTTCAGCGCCATCACTGGGTTCCCCTGGGTCCAAAGAGTCATTGACTACACACATGTGGCCATCAGAGTTCCTGCAGGCCAGCCACGGTACTTAATTAACCGGAAGGGATTTCAGTTGCTCAATGTTCAACTTGTCTGTGACCACCGCGAGAGTATCATGCAGGTGTGTGCTCGCTATCCTGGCAGCAGTCACGACGCATTCATTCTCCGGCAGTCCCAGGTGCCACTGTTCTTCAAGCCCCCGAGTGCCTGCGAGGATGGATACTTAGTGACAGGAGTTACCCGCTGAAGAGATGGCGGATCATACCTGTGAGGAACCCATGGGATGAGGCTGAGGAATACAAAGTGTGAGCCATGCGATGACCAGAGTCTGCTGAAGATGCGATTTAGGTGCCTGGACCGCTCAGGCGATGCCCTTCAGTATCCACCAGCAAGGGTATCTCAGATTGTGATTGTCTGCTCAGCCTTACATAACTTGGCGTTGCAGAGAGGGGAGGCCCTGGATGCTGAGGACATGGTGCATCACGAGGCATCCTTAGATTAGGAGGGTGAAAGGTTTGACGAAGTGGAGGTGCAGCCACCTGTACAGCCTGGGGAAGCACTTGGAGCTTCTCAGGAGTTGGGCGCCAGGGAGGCTCAGAAGGCTCTAATGCTCAGGCATTTCTTGTGACCTGAAGTTCATGAGCCATCTAATCTGGCAACGATGGACATGTAAAATAAAAACAAGAAATGCTGGAAATACTCAGCAGGTCTGGCAGCATCTGTGGAGACAGAAGCAGAGTTAACGTTTCAGGTCAGTGACCCTTCTTTAGAACTGGCAGATATTAGAAATGTAAAAGATTTTAAGCAAGTAAAGCGGGGGTGGGGCAAGAGATAACAAAAGAGAAAGTGTTGATAGGACAAGGTCACAGAATAGCTGACCTGAAGGTCGCGGAGCAAAAGCAAACAATATGTTAATGGTGTGTTGAAAGACAAAGCGTTAGTACAGAGAGGGTGTTAATGGAATTAAAACTGAACAGCTACAAACACAAACATGAAAAGAAAAGTGGGCGGGTACAGTAGAAATAAACTGAACAAACTAAAATAAAATAAACACAAAAAAGAAAAAAGAACTAAAATAAATGTAAAATGGGGGGCCCATCATGCTCTGAAATTATTGAACTCAATGTTCAGTCCGGCAGGCTGTAGTGTGCCGAATCGGTAAATGAGATGCTGTTCCTCGAGCTTGCGTTGATGTTCACTGGAACACTGCAGTAATCCCAGGACAGAGATGTGAGCATGAGAGCAGGGGAGAGTGTTGAAATGGCCAGCAACTAGAAGCTCGGGGTCATGCTTTCAGGACTGAGCGGAGATGTTCCGCAAAGCGGTCATCCAGTCGGCGTTTGGTCTCCCCAGTGTAGAGGAGACCACATTGTGAGCAGCGAATACAGTATACTACATTGAAAGAAGTACAAATAAATCGCTGCTTCAACTGAAGGGAGTGGTTGGGGCCTTGGATAGTGAGGAGAGAGGAGGTAAATGAGCAGGTATTACACCTCCTGCAATTGCAGGGGAAGGTGCTGTGGGAAGGGGACAAGGTGGTGGGGGTAATGGAGGAGTGGACCAGGGTGTCGCGGAGGGAACGATCCCTTTGGAATGCTGACAGGGGAAGGGAGGGAAGATGCCTTTGGTAGTGGCATCACGCTGGAGGTGGCGGAAATGGCGGAGGATGATCCTTTGGATATGGAGGCTGATGGGGTGGAATGTGAGGACAAGGGGAACCCTGTCGCGGTTCTGGGGATGGACACATAAACTTCACTGCAGACATTCACATCTGCTGGAACTCCACACCACTCACCCATCAGTGCTTAGCACAATGGTGATGTTGCATCTTTTCATCTCACACACCATGGTCCACTGCTGCAAACTACAACCGCCCCCCCCCCCCAAGTCTCCATATCACACAAATACATTTTGCTGTGTACATTATCACTTATTTGAGACATTCATAAGCAATACGAGAAATTTAATAAAGCTATGTGAGCTAATCAGATATTAACATTAATCGAAATCACATCAGTGAAACCAAAATGTTGTTACAGTGATTTCTTAAATCTTTTCTGAGGCTGTGAGGGCCCCAGCAGAGGCAATAGCTGATCAGGCTGCTCCATGGCTTGGTATGACCTTGGCGGCCGTCCTCTGGCTGCCTGAGGCCATGAGGGCCCCTGCATATTGAGGTGCAACTGAGGAGTGTCAGGAGCACCCTCTGTCATCCTGGCAATTTGAGGCACTGGTGTCATTGGCAAAGTGGCCGAGGCGCTGCAGTCCGCATCAGGATCACCCTGAGAGGAGCCCCTAGGCGCAGACTGCTGCTGCTCCTCTGTCATCAAGAGGCACATTTGGGCCTCCCTGCTGACCTCAGAAAGATGAGAACCTGGAGGGGACCCCAGGTGCCCCGTCCCTCTCTCGCATTGACACTGATGCATGGAGCTCACTGGCAATGTGATGGTGTGCAGGTCTGCGCGAATCTCCGACAGCCACTTGTTGGTTTGCTGGAGCTGGCTCTCCATAAGAGTCATCAATCTCTCAACGGAGGAAGCCAGACGTACAGATGAGAGGGACATGGCAGCACTCATGGCCTGGATGGCCTCCTCCACAGTCTGGCAGAGCACAAATAATCTCTGGTAACTCCACCAGATCTTCACACATCTCACGCTGCACCTGCAGCATCTGCTGCTGAACGAACAACTTCAGAGGCTCACCATAAGCATGGGACTCAGTACTGGCCTGGTCTTCCACAGTCCTCCTAGTATCAGAGGCCTCAGCCAAAATTGCCTCCGACAGCTGGTCTGTCATATGTGCGGTGCTAGAACCAGACCGTGACCACGAATCTCCACGTGCAATTTGCCCAACCAAGGTGACTGTATCTGAGCTGGTGATCGGTGCGGGGCAAGGATGTGTCGCTGCACCCTCTGAGGTTCCCTTCTCCTCCTCCTCCTCCTCAGAGGTGGTTGGACGACCCCTGGATATGTCGCCTGGCAATTGCTGGGATTCATCTGCAGTAGAAAACCGAAAGATCAGGTTTGTGTGACACTCTGACTGAAGGGCATATCTTTGGCTGCAGTTTGGCCACATGTCTGTGACTTCGAATTTGCGAGCAACCTTCATGATAGTTTATAGCTCCCCCCAGTGCCTGTAATCTGGGGAACTCACCCTCCTGGCCAGGTGCTCCACCCTCACCGTCTGCGACTGACCGGTCTCCGTGCTCACCAGCCACTAGCAGTGCCTCCTCCACAACTTTAAGAATTGGCAGCATGGGAATGCTGCCACAAATCCGTATCCTTTCTCAGGCAATCTGGGCCCTCTCTCCTGTGGGGACACAAGAGAATCGTTTAAATTATCGAACCTGAAAGAAAACCAGCTCGCTGCCCTTGCTGCATGCTGCCTGTGGGGCCATTGTCATGCATGTGTTAGACTGGCACACGTCTTCACCTTGTGCGGGTCAGATGTGCCAGGCATATGCCCCATGACAGGGCCGCCGCCATCACTCCATCTGGAGGGCCTCCACTTTCCAACATCAACACCTGCATACCCACCCATCTGAATACAAAGCAATGAGGACAAAGGTTTGCTACTCACCCTAGCAGAGCGGAGAAGGTCATTGACCTTCTTGCGGCACTGGATCCAGCTTCTCCGAACTAAAGGTCTGCTATCCGACTCGAACCTGATGGGACCCGACAACATGTGTCGGGTTCGGGTCGAGTCGGGTCACTCCTCAGGGTCTGGCTTTCAAGCTCAGGTTGGGTCAGGCCGGGTCGTGTCGGGTCCAGGTAAGTCACACACAGGAAGTCTTGCATTTTACTCTGCTGGAGTGGAGTAAAAGTTGAAAAACTTACCTGAGCTGGGAGTCCAGGACGTCAAGGAGGGAAACTCTGAGTCTGCGCAGTGAGCGAGTGAGCGTCTCAATGACGTCATCATGGTCATGCCGCAGCTTCCTTAATCCAAAACTGTTACGGTGAGTGAGTGCACTATGGAATCAAGGTAGGGAACCATTCTGGTCGTCAGGTCGGGCTTGGGTCAGGTTGGGTTTGGGTCGGGTTGGGTCCGGGTCCAATGTGGTTCTGTCGGGCTCAGGTCGGGTTTTTATTTCCTGACTTGAGCAGACCTTTACTCCGAACAACGCCACAGCTGCTGACCTCCTCTGCAACCTCCATCCAGGCCACCTTGGTGATCAAGGGAGGTCTCCTCCTTCTGTCCTGTGGGAAGAGGGCTTCCTGCCTTGCTTCAGCCGCCTGGAGGGGGACATGCAGGGTGTTGTTGGTGAACCATGGGGCCATCTGGGTAGTTTGGTTCAGACTGTCCTTACTTTTGCTTCCTGTTGCTCTTATTTTCCACTGAGGAGCCTACAGTTCTCCAAGCCACTGAAGAAGCAGGCAGCCCTTGTAACAGGCTGTCAGCACCTTCTTCCAGCTCTTGCCCCGCCCCCACTGATGCCAACCTTCTCGCCCATGCGCACCTTTTCTTCAAATGTCCTCCAGCAGGCTGCTAATTAGATAGTTAGAGCACAATCGCGGGGGCAGCTGAGATCAGAGCGGGAGAGCCTTCGCCACCCACTTCCGCTTCCCGGGCCGTGGCCTCACTGGGTCCCGTAAAATTCCATCCTTAATCTTTCTCCTAGGCATCTGCAATCCTCAGATCTGAAAATTCACTCCAGTGACCTCAGACTTCTGGGGCTGGATTTTACCAAGCCCTGGACATCGGGCTCCGTGGCGGTGGCGGGTGCTGTGGGGCCGGGAAGATTGTTCCGGCAGCGGCCCATCATGGAGCTCGACGCAGTGAGGGCCCAACCCAATCCTCCCAGTGGCGGTGAGGCTCCGTGTCGGCACCCCCGCTGCTGGGTGACAGGAACTGCATCTACATATTTAAATCAATAAAATGAATACATTAACATAAACCTACCTTCAATCTCCTGGGCCTGCCTCGATCTTCAGTGCAGTAGCTGGCACTCCCACACCTTCACTTTGCCATTTGGGGAAAGCAGGCGTGACACTGGTGGGAAGTGGGGAGGAGTAAAGATTTTTAGTGCGAGGGCAGGGGGTGCGAACAGGGTCAAATAAACCTAATGAGTGTAGGGGATAGTGGGAAGGGGTGAACTTTAAACTTTGCACAGTCTGTGGGGAGAGGGGGGAAGGTCAGATTTCACAGGCAGTTAATGCCATTGCCGGCGTCGGACAGCCCGCCCCCTCTATGTGATTGGGGGGGAGGCGAGGGCGACCCATCCCAGCTATTTAAATGAGCCGCTGTGCGGGAGATCGTGGCGGCTCTACAGTGTGCGGGCCATCATTTTTTGCCCGCCGTCAACAGTGGCAGTGGGCTCTTAAAATCCAGCCCCTGGTATATCATCACATTCAAACCTCTTTCCATTTTGTATCTAATCCTAAATTTCCTATCTTTCACATTCTTTGGTCATACTAATATGCCTGGATGCCTGTTCATCCTCAGTTTGAAGGATGCCCCACAGTTGAATGATAAACTTGTGTCTTCTCTCCAAAAGTGCTGACTGAATTACTGTGTGTTTCCAATATATTCTGCTTTTGTTTCTTAATTTTCTGTCTGGTTGTTGGATACCTTTTGTTTTACAATCATGTTTTTGTCACTGAGATATTGCAATACTTTGATCACTGCAGTGTAGTTTATGGAGTGTGGCTGGGTTAGACTAAGGTTCAATTAAAACATGGATCCAGAAGTAGCAGTCACAAAACAAATCAATCTCCCTCTGTGTACTCTACCACATTCATGTTACACTACCCCACAGCACATACATCAGACACTAATCGTACAGTGCACCAGTATCCAGCCTCCGTCGTAAATTGATTTCCTGCAGACGGTTGTGGATGTTCCATCATTGAGTATATATAAGCCTGAGATAGACAGTTTTTTGGTTTCTCGGGGAATCAAGGGGTATGGGGAGTGGGTGGGAAAGTGGAGTTGAGGCAGAAGATCAGCCATGATTGTATCGAATGGCAGAGCAGGCTCGATGGGCCGTATGGTCGACTCCTGCTCCTATTTCTTATGTTCTTATGTCCTTAAATATTGGGAAGACTGAAGCTATTGACTTTGGCTCCCACCACAAACTCTATACCCCCATCTTCGATTCCATCCCCCTTCCCAGTCACTGTCTCAGGTTCAACTAGACTGTTCATAACTTTTACATCCTATTAACTACAAGCTGACCATCTGACCCCACATCATGTCCATCACAAAGACTGCCTATTTTCACCTCAGTAACATTGCACATCTCCACCCCTGCCTCAGTCCATCAATTGCTGAAACCCTCTTCCATGCCTTGACCACCTCCAGAGCCCTTGGACATGGGGCAGTAGTTTGCAAAATAGAGTTGGAGAAAGGCAGTAGTTTTGCAGATCAAAAATTATAAAAGGAGGCCTACCCAGCAAAAGCAACTAACACAATAAGGAATACGTAGCAGTGGCTACAGAAAAAAAAACAAGAATAAAGAATATTTGTGACAAATTTATCTTCTTGCCTTAACAGGCCTCCTCCCCAAGACTTCAGTCTAACTACTATTTATAGGTGAGAATTGGGAAGTGGATGGAGCCTTGACCAAATTCTCAAAATTTAGGCCCCAAAAATTTATAATGGGTTTATCATATTTCATGCAAGCTGCTAACACACCATCATCTTTCACGCTCAAGCGGTCATGGGAAGTAATGTGCCTGATTTAGCTGCCTGCACATCCTACCTGTGGTGCTGGGCCTCTCAAAATTGGGTCTTATGAGTTCATAAAAAAACATAAGAAATAGGAGCCAAAGTAGGCCGTTTGGCCCTTTGAGCCTGCTCCACCATTCAACAAGATCATGGCTGATCTTCTACCTCAACTCCACCTTCCAGTACTATCCCTATGTCCCTTACTACCCCAAAATCTATTGACCTGTGTCTGGAATATACATGCATCACTCCAGCAATTAAGCACTTAATCTAGTTGACACCAACACAATATTAGGAGTGCTCTACTGTTGGAGGTTCCATTCTTTGGATAAGGTGTCAAATTGAGGTTCTGTCTGTTTATTTTGCTAGTTCATGTAGATATTAACGATTCCATCCCAGAATACTATATGAAGACTAGCAAGAGGTCCTGGCCAACAGCACCAAAAAGACAAAATTCACCAATCATTCACTGCCAATTGCAGGATCTTGCAGCACATACAATGGCTGCTGCATTTGTCTAGATAACAGCAATTGCTGTGCTTCCAAGTAACTATATGTAGGCAAAGCAATTTGAGAAGTTGCTAAGAGGTGTAATAAGAAGCTATGTAAGTCTTTTAAATCAAAAATTGTTAATGATCAAGGTAATTATTTAAATCAAATTGACACTACATTTAAAGCATGATTAGGAATATATGTAATATGCAACAGTTTTAACAGATATATCCAGTTTCAGAATAAGATATTAAGCCATCATAACCTGTCTGAAGGTAGAATCATTAATCTGACCAGGAAGTGCAAATAACTTCAATTTAAATTAAAGTTGTGAGAATGGCCATCCAGATTTAAAAGTACCAAATAGAAATAAAATCCACATGCAAGGAAAGTCTTGAATGGAGAAGTCTTAAAATCTCAAATTCAGATCTATCTTTACTCTGTATTAGTGATTGATTATATTTCAGCTAATCAGAACCTTAGGTTTTAGTTATCCATCTATGAGCTTGTATTGTCAGTGATGCAGCTATGCACTGCTGCATCAGCGATGTTGCAGCTGTGTATCCAAAAAATGGTTTTGGAAGAATGCTGAAGCAATACTTCCACTTGATGCTCTGGAGACCAATGAAGGGATCATTTACAAACTGCAATGTCATAATCTGACCTGTCAGGCAAGTGGAAAATCCTGAAGGATTTGAATGAGCAGGGACAAGGAGCTGGTCATTGGAGCAATATTACATTTTCTTTCACTAGTACACAATGTTACATAGGAATCAGTGCTGATACTGATAGTGTGGGCACATCATGATTTCCAGTACTACAAAATGGAATTTTATCTAAGATTAAGGTAGGATTTCCCAGCTAAATAATTTAAAAGCAAAGAACGGATTCAAGTGATATCAGTTTAATCTAGCACTTAATTTGAAAGCACTTAAAAGCCAAGCTACATTAGAAGGCGCTCATGATGCAGCAGTTTGGCATTTAACAGTAATGGAAACTTTACTGCTCAAAAAGAGCACATCAGTTATTTGCATCCTGTATAGGATAGCACATCCTGTGATTCTTGATTTTGCACATGTTACAGATCTCAATCAAACAAGAGGGAAAAAAAATCAATGTAAATTATGCTGAGAAACTTCAAATTTATCAATTACCATCTGTCAGTTAAGAGGAAGGTATATCCGACAGAATTGCCCCATAATCATAAATGTGAAAGAGGAGATAACTGCTTATTTATGTAATTTTTTGATGCTATTTTATGCTTTTGGACTGCTGATTAGAGGCAGAATGGAGCAGGCATTTTGTGCAGAACTCCCAAATGTGGCAATATGAAGGTCTGTTAGCACAAACAGGTATAATGATTGCCCCACACCTCATGTTTCATGATGTCAGAGCGTTTAATTATGGGATAATTTAGTAGAATGCACTCCTCAAGCTATTTGGAAACACACTTGGTGATGCAGTTCCACAGTTAAGGAAAACTTGCATTTTTATTGTGTCTTTCATGACCTCATAACATCCCAAAGCTCTTTACAACCAATGAAGTATTTTTGAAATAAATTGATTGTTAGTATTATTCTTAGCACACTCTGGATTGATAAGTAAGTGCTGTCCAATCGTGGAATCACATCTAACATTAGACATTGTGTTCTGAGTTTTGCAAGTACAGACTGGTTGAGTACGGTCAGTACTCTGCCAATTATGAACAGCCAAAGGGGCGCGCTGTTTGATGCGATCCGCCAGTCGTTGGGACATACAGCCTACTACCTGGCCTCTCACTGGCACTGAAATACATATACCACATTACTCAATTCAAATTGGCAAGGGTAACATGGAAGATGAATTTGTAGAGTGCATCAGGGACTGTTTCTTAGAACAATACATTGCAGAACCTACCCGGGAACAGGTTATTTTAGATTTGGTAATGTGTAATGAGGTAGGATTCATAAGAGATCTTGTAGTTAAGGATCCTTGAGCGGGAAGCGATCATAACATGGTAGAATTTCAGTTTGAGGGTGAGCAACTGGGGTCTCAAACCAGTGTCTTCAACTTAAACAAGGGCAATTACAGAGGTATGAAGAGTTGTCTAAAGCGGGCTGGGAAAATAGACTAAAGGAAACGTACATGAGCAGTGGCAGACATTTAAGCAGAAATTTCATAACATTCAGCAAACATTTTTTCCGGTCAGAAGGATCTGGGTGTCCTTGTACATGAAACACAAAAGGTTAGCATGCAGGTGCAGAAAGTAATTAGGAAGGCAAATGGAATTTTAGCCTTTATTGCTAGGGGGTTAGAGTTTAAAAATAGGGAAGTCTTGTTACAACTGTACAGGGTGTTGGTGAGGCCACACCTGGAGTACTGCGTACAATTTTGGTTCCTGTATTTAAGGAAGGATATACTAGCATTGGAGGCTGTTCAGAAAAGGTTCACTAGGCTGATTCCTGGGATGAAGGGGTTGGCTTATCAAGAACGGTTAAACAGGTTAGGCCTTTATTCATTGGAGTTTAGAAGAATGAGAGGTGATTTTATTGAAACATATAAGATTCTAAAGGGGCTTGATAGGGTAGATTGAGAATATGTTTCCACTGGTGGGGGAATCTCAAACTTAGGGACAGTTACAGAATAAGGGGGCACACATTTAAAATTGAGATGCAAAGGAATTTCTTCTCTCAGAGGGTGGTGAATCTCTAGAATTCTCTACCCCAGAGAGTTGTGGAGGTTAGGTCACTAAATGCATTTAAGGAGGAGGTAGATAGATTTTTGAAATCTCGGGGAGTCGAGAGTTATGTGGAGCAGGCCCGAAAGAGGAGTTGAGGCCTGGGACAGATCAGCCATGATCATATTGAGTGGTGGGGCAGGCTTGAGGGGCTGAATGCCCTAACCCTCTCCTATTTCTTATGTTCTTACTCATTTGTGTTGTAGGCAGAATGTCTTTTTGGCTTGATGGCA
Source organism: Heterodontus francisci (assembly GCF_036365525.1). NCBI lineage: Eukaryota > Metazoa > Chordata > Chondrichthyes > Heterodontiformes > Heterodontidae > Heterodontus > Heterodontus francisci. The sequence goes on from NC_090373.1 coordinate 92,636,957, forward strand.
GCATCCTGTTAGTGGAAAATACCACCTGTGTTGCTGCTGCATAATAGTTGCTCAAATTTTTGAGATACTTTACCCACCCAACCAACTAACACCCATTTTAAGATTATCAGTCAGGCTCGCAATGTGGCTCACTTACACATGTTAGAAGCTACATATATTCATATGCAGGGACCCCTGTCCTCTGCAGGCAAAAGGAACATATCCAAGCATTGTGCCTTTTTTGTATTAAACAAAAGCGTGGAGGACAATAGTTCCCTAGTGCATTCTCCATGGCAATGCAAGGAACAAAGAACAAAGAACAGTACAGCACAGGAACAGGCCATTCGGCCCTCCATGCCTGCGCCGATCTTGATGCCTGCCTAAACTAAAACGTTCTGCACTTCCGGGGACCATATCCCTCTATTCCCATCCTATTCATGTATTTGTCAAGATGCCTCTTAAATGTCGCTATCTTACCTGCTTCCACCATCTCCCCTGGCAGAAAGTTCCAGGCACTCACCACCCTCTGTGTAAAGACCTTGCCTCGCACATCCCCTCTAAACTTTGCCCCTCTCACCTTAAACCTTTGTCCCCTAGTAACGGACTCTTCCACCCTGGGAAAAAGCTTCTGACTATCCACTCTGTCCATGCCTCTCATAACTTTGTAAACCTCTATCATGTCACCCCTCCACCTCCGTCGTTCCAGTGAAAACAATCTGAGTTTATCCAACCTCTCCTCAAAGCTAATGCCCTCCAGACCAGGCAACATCCTGGTAAACCTCTTCTGTACCCTCTCCAAAGCCTCCACGTCCTTCTGGTAGTGTGGCGACCAGAATTGCACGCAATATTCTAAGTGTGGCCTAACTAAAGTTCTGTACAGCTGCAGCATGACTTGCCAATTTTTATACTCTATGCCCCGACCGATGAAGGCAAGCATGCCGTATGCCTTCTTGACTACCTTATCCACCTGCGTTGCCATTTGCCTTGACTAATCAGAGAGAATTGCTAACCAATCAGCACCCTTTTCTCATGTAGTATAAATTGTTGCTCCCTTTGAAATCTGGCATTCTTGTGTCTTTGCTGATGAGTGCAAGACTAGGGGCGGCACAGTGGCGCAGTGGTTAGCACCGCAGCCTCACAGCGCCAGCGACCCGGGTTCAATTCTGGGTACTGCCTGTGTGGAGTTTGCAAGTTCTCCCTGTGTCTGCGTGGGTTTTCTCCGGGTGCTCCGGTTTCCTCCCACAGCCAAAAGACTTGCAGATTGGTAGGTAAATTGGCCATTATAAATTGCCACTAGTACAGGTAGGTGGTAGGGAAATATAGGGATAGGTGGGGTGGTAGGAATATGGGATTAGTGTAGGATTAGTATAAAAAATGGGTGGTTGATGGTCGGCACAGACTCGGTGGGCCGAAGGGCCTGTTTCAGTGCTGTATCTCTAAAAAAAAAAAAAGACGAAAAGCTTCGACAGCATGTCTCTTTTTTCCAGCAAAACAGTAAATGTCAGGAATACACTGTAGCCTAGAAATTCAATCATGCTGCATCTGTTTTACAGTGTAATATACAAGAACAAAGGTGACCGCGGTGACTGCAACAACTACTGTGAAATCCCCCTGCTCAGCATAGTGGGGAAAGTCTTTGCTCGAGTCGTTTTAAACAGACTCCAGAAGCTGACTGAGCGTGTCTACCCTGAGGCACAGTGTGGCTTTCGAGCAGAGAGATCCATCATTGACATGCTGTTCTCCCTTCGCCAGCTACAGGTGAAATGCCACGAACAACAGGTGCCCCTCTACGTTGCTTTCATTGATCTCACCAAAGCCTTTGACCTCGTTAGCAGACGTGGTCTCTTCAGACTACTAGAAAAGATCAGATGTCCACCAAAGCTACAAAGTATCATCACCTCATTCCATGACAATATGAAAGACACAATTCAACATAGCGGTGCCTCATCAGACCCCTTTCCTATCCTGAGTGGTGTGAAACAGGGCTGTGTTCTCGCACCTACACTGTTTGGAATCTTCTTCTCCCTGCTGCTCTCACATGCATTCCAGTCTTCAGAAGAAGAAATTTTCCTCCACACAAGATCAGATGGCAGGTTGTTCAACCTTGCCCGTCTTAGAGCGAAGACCAAAGTACGGAATGTCCTCATCAGGGAACACCTCTTTGCTGACGATGCTGCATTAACATCCCACACAGAAGAGTGTCTGCAGAGACTCATCGACAGGATTGCGGCTGCCTGCAATGAGTTTGGCCTAACCCTCAGCCTCAAGAAAATGAACATCATGGGACAGGACATCAGAAATGCTCCATCCATCAATATCGTTCTGGAAGTGGTTCAAGAGTTCACCTACCTAGGCTCAACTATCACCAGTAACCTGTCACTCGATGCAGAAATCAACAAGTGCATGGGAAAGGCGTCCGCTGCTGTGTCCAGACTGGCCAAGAGGGTGTGGGAAAATGTCGCACTGACACGGAACACAAAAGTCCAAGTGTTTCAAGCCTGTGTCCTCAGTACCTTGCTCTACGGCAGCGAGGCCTGGACAACGTATGTCAGCCAAGAGCGACGTCTCAACTCATTCCATCTTCGCTGCCTCTGAAGAATCCTTGGCATCAGGTGTCAGGACCATATCTCCAACACAGAAGTCCTCGAGGCGGACAACATCCCCAGCATATGCACCCTACTGGCGCTTGAAATGTCTTGGCCATGTGAGCCGCATGGAAGATGGCAGGATCCCCAAGGACACATTGTACAGCGAGCTCGTCACTGGTATCAGACCCACCGGCCGTCCATGTCTCCGCTTTAAAGACGTCTGCAAACGCGACATGAAGTCCTGTGACACTGACCACAAGTCATAGGAGTCAGTTGCCAGTGATCGCCAGAGCTGGCAGGCAGCCATAAAGGCGGGGCTAAACAGTGGCGAGTCGAAGAGACTTCGCAGCTGGCAGGAAAAAAGACAGAAGTGCAAGGAGAGAGCCAACTGTGTAACAGCCCCGACAACCAATTTTATCTGCAGCGCCTGTGGAAGAGCCTGTCATTCTAGAATTGGCCTTTATAGCCACTCCAGGCGCTGCTCCACAAACCACTGACCACCTCCAGGCGCATACCCATTGTCTCTCAAGATAAGGAGGCCAAAGAAGAAGAAGAAGATAGTGGATAAGTCTACATGCAGCCTAACCAGTAATCCTTAAAGGGACTGCTGGAGGCCACCACAAAAGGTAATATTTTAATAAGTATTTACATGAATGTAGAACCGGGAGGTGCAGGGGTGTTGTTTCCAGCTCCATATTAAGGGTTGAGCCTATGTACGCCAATGTTCACTGCCCCCATCCCCTCACTACCATCAATGCATCGCCCCCTTTCCTGATTGCTGCTTTCCTTCCTCCTGGCATCTTTCTTCCCACCCTGCTTTCCTGGTCACCTCTCCCTCCCTCCCAATCACTTACTCCCCTCTTCTGAGAGATAACAGCAATGCAGCAGTCCAAAATTTAAAGGAGAACAACCAGCAGGTGTGTGTAAATAAGCCTTGAGGCCCAAATAAAGTGTGGTGCTTGAGGCTACCCGTTCCAGTGCAGCAATTCTTCCATCTTTAGGTTAAATGGCCTGCAATCTCCTTAAATGAAAAGCAGGAGATTGTGAGGTAGCATCTCAGTAAAGTAGTGAAAAAGTAAAAGATCTTGCAAATAGCTAAGATAGTGAGCAGCCCAGCCAAAGAAAAAACAACAAAATGTCCTGCAGATGCAAGTCTAAATTAAAAATGGAAAAGCTGGAAACATACAATCAGTATTGCAATGAGATAAAAACCGATCAACACTGTGATGGGTGGAGAGCCAGATCATGGAGTGGTGGATATTCGGGAGTGAGTAATGAGGTTGGTAGAGGAGAGTTGTTCTTTTTCCCAGGATCGGGGTGTGAGGATAGAGGGAATTGGGGTAGACAGGAAGTTGTGGATAGTAAGGCAAAGAAAAAATAAACTTGCTTTTATATAGCTCCTTTCAAATCCTCAGGATATCACAAAGTTCTTTGCAGCCAATGGATTACTTTTGAAGCGTAGTGACTTTTATGTAGACAAGAGCAATGATAAGGTTGTCAGAGATAGTCTTGTGGTAAATGATACCTCAGAGGTGGCAAGCCCATGTGAGATAATGACATTGAAGAGGCGAGTGGGGGTGTAAGAAGGATGAGGTTGTGATGTCAAAGAAGTTAGAAGGGAAGCAGAGATAAATTAAAGTGTGGGTCAAAATCGCCAAGGACGAGCAATAACGTGTTGCAAAGTCAAAAAAAGGAGAACTCAGCGAGGAAGTTGCTATGAGATTTGGGAGAGTGTCAGACTCACTGCCTGCAAGGGTGGTGGAAGCAAGACAATCACTGACTTCAAGAGGATGTTGGATGGCCACTTGAGAAAAATAGACTTCCAGAGCTATGGGGATTGAGCCAGGAAGTGGGACTGACGGCATAGCTCCCTGGAGAGCCAGTATGGACTCCATGGGCCGAATGGCCTCCTTCTGTGCTGTAAATGACTCTATGACAACAAACACCTTACATGAAAGGTGGGAAGGATCGAGTGTTGAAGTGCTCAAAACCCAAATAGGAACCCAAGGAGTTTTTTTTGGGGGGGGGGGGGGGGGGGGGGGTGTTGGAGAGCCTGCACTGAGATGTGGTGATGAGAGCACATCACTATGATGGCTCTAAATTCTATAATTTGACATCCTAAGTGATTGCTATATTGAATAACTTTTATGTTTATACTCAGCACTTAAAAAAGTGGTTGGGGCAGATGTTGGCATTATGTGATAGTGTAAAACAGGTGATAGTGAGCCAGCAGCCTTTTTACATCTCCCCTGATTCTGTTATTTTTTGGCCTTCATCAAGAAAGCCACATCACAAGGTGTAAAAATAGTGTTTGCAACAATCCTGCTGAAACAGCAAGACTTAATGTTTATAATCATAGATACTTCAGACAGCTGTCTGAAAACAAAGGACCTTTTATACCCAGAACTGGTAGATCTAAGCTGTCAAGATCCCAAGCCCAGAGATAATGTATAGGTTACACTGTCTGAGCAAGATAAGAGAGACCAGGATAACTCAAAGGAATGTCACTTTTATCTGTTGATGCCTGGCTTAATCACTATTAAGGCTAGGAAACTAAAAGGAATTATCAGCTGTGGCAAATTTGTTTGTTTTTGTCATATAATTAAAATGGACTGATTATAAGTCCTTAATGTGTCACTATTGAAGATGATTGACAGCTAAAGGTGAACCTTTGCAGTAAGATATATTATTCAAATTGGTCATCAGCTGAATAGAGGCAAAAGAATGGACTTTACCTTCTGAAATTGAATGTATAAAAATATGTTTGTAACATAAAATCCAGAAGGACGGACAAACAGAAGTTAAAGGATATCAGAAAGGCTTGGATAAATCTGGAGAAGATCAGAAAGTTAAAAACAGAAATGGCTTTGAAACAAGACTGCTCAGATCAGAAGTGTTAAGAGTAAAACTTCAAGTTCTAGAAGTCTAGCCAGATAGAGGCAGTCAAATTACGTCATCTATTGCAGAACAATTTAATTTCCCTGAGCAAAGGAACTAGCCCGAGTGCAGATAACAACAGATGTGCAAGGTTGGAGAGGTCGACAACCCGGAAGGGGATGGATACCTTATCTAAGGATGGAGATTTGTCAAACTCACATTCCCAGGAGGAACACAAGTTACCAGAAGAAAGTGAGAACATCAACTCTAGTATGGACAAGGTTGCATGAGGTCAAGATGTCATATTGTTAAAGTTATGAGTTTATCGGGAATAATTGGAACTAGCCTTTAATGATCTAGACTATTAATGACCTAGACATGGGTGTGCAGGGCACAACTTCAAAATTTGCAGGTGATACAAAACTTGGAAGCATTGTGAACTGTGAGGAGGATAGTGCAGAACTTCAAAAGGACATAGGCAGGTTGGTGGAATGGGCGGACAAGTGGCAGATGATTCATTCTGAACAGAAGAATGTGGAGAGACAATGTAAAATAAAGGATACAATTCTAAAGGGTGTGCAGGAGCAGAGGGACCTGCGCGTTTATGTGCATAAATCATTAAAGGTGGCAGGGCAGGTTGAGAGAGTGGTTAAAAAAGCATACAGCATCCAAGACTTTACTAATAGGGGCATAGAATACAAAAGCAAGTTATGTTAAACTTGTATAGAACACTGTTTCGGCCTGAACTGGAGTATTGCGTTCAGTTCTGGGTGCCACAATTTAGGAAAGATGTGTAGGCATTAGAGAGAGTACAGAAAATATTCATGAGAATGGTTCCAGTTATGTAGATAGATTGGAGAAGTTGGGATTGTTTTCCTTGGAGAAGAGAAAGTTGAGAGGAGATTTGACAGAGGTATTCAAAATCATGAGGGTCTTGACAGAGTAGATAGGGAAAAACTGCTCCCATTGGTGGAAGGATGGAGAACAAGAGGGCACAGACTTAAGGTAATTGGTAAAAGAAACAATGGCGACGTGAGGAAAAACTTTTTCACAGCGAGTGGTTAGGATCTGGAATGCATTGCAAGAGTGTGGTGGAGGTAGGTTCAATGGAGAGACAAGTGGCAGATGAAATTTAAAAGAGAAGTGTCAAGTGAATCATTTTGAATGGAAGAATGCGGAGAGACAATATAAAACAAAGGGCATAATTCTAAAGGGTGTGGAGGAGCAGAGGGACCTTGGTGTATATGTGCATAAATCATTGAAGATGGCAGGGCAGGTTGAGAGAGTTAGATTGTTCAAGAGAGAATTGGATGGTTCTCTAAAAAGGAAGAATATGCAGGGGAATGGGGAGAAGGCAGGGAGTGGCACGAGGAAATTGCTCTTTCAGAGAAAAAGCACCGACATGACAGGCTGAATGGCCTCCTTCTGTGCTGTAACAATTCTGTGATTCTAAATGTATCTGGTAGGCCCAACAGCCAAGGACACTATGCATAGGTTGACGTTGAGAACTTTATGTCAAACCTGGACATTGAGTGTAACTTTATTTTGTACTAAGTAGGGCCCAACCGATGCTAAGTTATCGTGATATACTTAAACTGCTTTTGTACCCATAGGGTTAATTAGTAACATATGCTGAAGTATCTTATGTGCTCTTTAATGTTCAGTATTGAAATAGTATCAATGATGTTTTTATAAGTGTGTTAATAAGGAAATGTTTGTTCATGATTTTGCTGTCTGACTTCTTCGATGGCTTGACATGAAGAGTTTAACTCATTCACTCATTTGTATATTGCTTGTGTTAAAATGGGTGGTTAGTTTATGTAACTGTTAACATAATTTGGATCATTTATTGTAAAGCGGTTCAGGCAAGCTGGATGTTAGCATCTAATAAACCTTACATATGGAGGTGAGTCTCCAGTCCACCTTTTAGTGAGAAGTTGAGTGAAAGGGTTAAAGATTCATTTGGTGCACTTCAATTAATATTCGTTACAGGGTTTATGGTTTTACCAATCATGTCATTCTTGCAACAACATAAACTGTGTTGCTCCCTCATATTACATGCATGTAAATAGAATTTATTTTCCAAGGATCAATAAAAATTCTCCTAATTCATTGTCTCCGGGGTAATCCCTTTTGAAATCCTTTCAGAGGGGAGATGCAAGCACCATCCTGCCCCAACCCCACCACCCACCTTGCACTGGGGTAACTGACTGTCATTGATCGATATCATGGGAGACCTGCCAGTATATATAAAAGAGCTTACTCCCTGCTTTCCAAATCTGTATCCATTCAATGAATTTGCAAGTATTTCCTGATTACGCAAATGTAATCTTACAAAATTAAACAGACTTCTGAATGTTTCCTGATAATTTGACAATGAGCATTTCCAACTTTATAAAAGTGTCCTTTGTATATGGGATGAACATTAGTATCGAAATATCTGTTTTCAGATTAAAATCATTAAATAGATTTGGTCTCATTCCCCCTCTCCCCTTTGCTTTCTTGGCAAGTCCTGACTTATCCATATCAGTTCTATACAAGAAGCTACTCCAAATTGACTGTGCCAGATTTGATGAAGGCTCACAACCAAATGCTAACCTAACTTTCCTGTCAGATGATAAACTGTTAATTCCCAGAATCTTTTCCTTTTACTTCCAATCTCTAGAATTTGTGATATTTCCTTTTTTATCTCAAATACTTTATGATGGTTGTCATAACTTAGATGCATTTACAGTTAAAAACAGGTCTATATAACATTCAATTAGTCGTTGGTAGAACCAATTAAAAAGTCTATTCTTCCCTTTTGAGCTAATTGCTTCAAGTCTGTAATACATGTCTAAAGGCTACAGTCTTCTGCAGTATATGATTTATTTTCTGTAAATCTATTTATAAATGTGAGAAGACAGGGCATTTTGTATAAAGGCCAAAAATAAGCGATATGGAGCTTTTAATAAGTAGAAATATAAAAAAAAATCTCTGGCAGTTTATATCCTCTTTGGTAACCTGAGGTACAGAAATGGTGCCAATTTTCTTCAGAATGTTCATGAACTTACTTTCAGTTCCAGTGGTTTAATGTTATGTGATTCAGTCACACTACACAGCTCCTGTTGTGCTCTTAACTGTCAAATTATATTAAATACTCCACAAACCAATATAAGCAAGTGCAGTGCTGATATCATCAAGCATGATCTAAATATATCATTATAGTCATTGTGCAGGAAGGAGGACAGACAACAAAGGAAGCTTTTCTTTAAAAAAAATCAGGGGGTATTACACTCAAACTCTAAACAAAAACTAATTGTGCTGAAAACCACAGACCATCCTACATCAGTCTCAAAAAATAGGCACTTCATGTCATTGTGACATTAGGAGCATTAGTAATTGGACTGGAATGGTAAACTAAATCAAGGTGTGATCATATAAAGCTTGTGTTTTAAACAAATCAGAATAAGATTAGCAAGAGAAGAAAAATAGAAGATATACTTGCATTTATATAGAGCCTTTCATGATCCCAGGACATCCTGAAGCACTTTACAGCAAAGAATTATTTTTGAAATGTAGCCACTGTTGTAATGTAGGACAGCAAATTTACATACAACAAGCTCCCACAAACAGCAATGAGATAAATGACCAGATCACCCATTTTAGGCAATGGTTGAGGGATAATGTTGACATGACACCAGGAGAACTCCATGCTCTGTGAATCTTTTACATCCACTTGAGAGGACAGATGGGGCCTCGCTTTAATGTCCAAAAGATAGTACCTCTTACAGTGCAGCACTCCCTCAGTCCTGCACAAAAGTGACAACCTAGAGTGTGTGCTCAAGTTTTGGAGTGGGCCTTGAACGCACAACCATCTGACACAACCACAACAAACTGCATTTATATAGCACCTTTAATGTAGTAAAATGGCCCAAAGCAGCTTACATCAGTTTTATCAGACAAAATGTGACGTTGAGACACAAAAAGACATTAGGTGTCCAAAAGCTTGGTCAAATTGGTAAGTTTTAAGAAGAGACTGAATGGAGGAGAGAGGTAAAGAGGCAGAGAGGTTTAGTGGGGGGACTCCAGAGCTTAGGGCCTAGGCTGCTGAAGGCACAGCCGCCAATGGTGAATACCAGAGGCAAAAGTGCTATCACTGAGCCAAGACTGACACCTTGGTAGAGTAGAAGACTTACATGGTTAATAGCAATTGATTATGATTTTGAACACAATCCAGTAACTTAAGACTTTGGTTATACCAAATCTTACTGGTTAGTATTTTGTAGCTAAGTTGAATTCATATTCTTGACTTGAAATACAAATAAAAATGTCAGTAATATCTTCCCAATCAGGCTTCAATTTTAAAGACATTAATGGCCTTATAAAATTACTGTGCTGGAGTATGTATCACGGCACCATCTTTCATCACAGGCTTTTCCTTTTCTCCTCACCAAACTGGCAATAATTCTGACCTTCCTACTCTCGCTGTCATTGCAGACTTGACTCCATCTGTGCCTCTCTTCGCATTTTTCAAAGGGCCCATCAAGGCACTCATCACTGTTACTTTATGAACAGCAACCTGGCGCAGTGGTTAGCACCGCAGCATCACAGCTCCAGCGACCCGGGTTCAATTCTGGGTACTGCCTGTGTGGAGTTTGCAAGTTCTCCCTGTGTCTGTGTGGGTTTCCTCCGGGTGCTCCGGTTTCCTCCCACAGCCAAAAGACTTGCAGGTTGAAAGGTAAATTGGCCATTATAAATTGCCCCTAGTATAGGTAGGTGGTAGGGGAATATAGGGACAGGTGCGGATGTAGTCGGAATATGGGATTAGTGTAGGATTAGTATAAATGGGTGGTTAATGGTCGGCACAGACTCGGTGGGCCAAAGGGCCTGTTTCAGTGCTGTATCTCTAAATCAAAATCAACCCCAACTGCCCATCCTACTCTCTTGCCGGCCTGTCCATCCAGCATGCCTGTGGGGGAATAATCTTGCCAATCTCCTTCTTGTCCAACTCACCCCTTCTCCTGCTGATCCTGTGGACTCTGCCAGCGGATAAGTTCTCACCACCCGGCACAGTGGTGCAGTGGTTAGCATCACAGCTCCAGCGACCCAGCTTTGGATCTGGGTACTGCCTGTGTGGAGTTTGCAAGTTCTCTCTGTGACTGTGTGGGTTTCTGCCGGGTGCTCTGGTTTCCTCCCACAGCCTAAGACTTGCAGGTTGATAGGTAAATTGGCCATTGTAAATTGCCCCTAGTGTAGGTAGGTGGTAGGAGAATTGTGGGGATGTGGTAGGGAATATGGGATTAATGTAGGATTAGTATAAATGGGTGGTTGATGGTCGGCACAGGCTTGGTGGTCCAAAGGGCCTGTTTCAGTGCTGTATCTCTCTATGACTCTAAACACCCCTCTCCACATCCCGCTCCAGAATGCCCATTCACATGTGAACAAGGCCCTTACCATCCATAAGCTCATTGTGGATAATTGCATCAACATCATGGCATTGATGGAAACCTGACTGAGAAGTGATGGCTCCATCGCCCTAAATGAGGCCTCTCTGCCTGGCTATACCTTCCACCACTTGCTAGCCCAGAATGTCACAGTAGTGGTATGCTCTTATCACTAAATCACACCTTGGTCTGCCCCCTTACCTCTTTGGCACTTTCTCCTCCTTTGAGCAACTCACCTTGATCCCCTCTCTCACTTAAAACCTTTGTTTTCTATTGCCCACCCAAGTACCATAACATTTTTCTCACCAAGATATCTTCACTGCTTTCCTCCCTCAGCCTCTACACTGAGTGACTTCTCATCCTTGGTGATTTCAGCTTCCATTCTTCATATTCACTCTCCTCTGAGTTCACTGACCTCCTATCCTCCCTTCATCTCACCCTCCATATAAACTCCCTAACCCGTATACACAGCCACTCCTTTAAGCTTACCATCTCACATGGCCTCACTACTCCCATTGCGTCAATTACAGATAAGGCCATCTCTGATGACTTCCTTGTATTGCTCTCCATCCACATCCCCGTTCCCCTTCCCAAGCCTACTTCCTTCTCTGTCCACACCTGGAAAAAACTTGAACCATAATCACTTAAAATTGCACTTTTAAAATCTCAGCAATCTAGTCTTCGGCCCTCCATTCATCATGACAATTCTGCGGCTACGATCTGTTCAACCATACCTGTACCTCCACCTTTGATGCCCTAGTCCCCATTAAAACCATTTCTCTTTCTCACTCTTGCCGCTCCCCCAGTACAGCCCTCATAACTGCTCACTTGAGTACAAGGGGCACAGCCTTAAACGGAGAGAGTCACAAAAATTTATGGCACAGCAGGAGGCCATTTTGGCCCATTGTGTCTATGCTGGCTGAAAAAGAGCTATCTAGCCTAATCCCACATTCCACTTCTTGGTCTGTAGTTTTGTAGGTTTTGGCACTTCAAGTGCATATCCAAGTGTTTTTTTTAAATACAATGGAAGTTTCTGCCTCTACCACCCTTTCAGGCAGTGAGCACCAGAACCCAAAATTCTCAATGCCCCTCTAATCTTTCTAATAATTACTTTTAATCTACGTCTCTCTTTATTGACCTCTCTGCTAAGGGAAATAGGTCCCTCCTATCTACTCTATCTAGGTCTCATAATTTTATACACCTCAATTAAATCTCCCTTCAACCTCCTCTGTTCCAAAGAAAACAACCCCAGCCTGTTCAATCTTTCCTCATAACTAAAATTCACCATTCCTGACAATATCCTCATAAATATCCTTTGTATCCTTTCTAATGTGATCATATCCTTCCTGTGATGTAGTGACCAGAACTGTACACTGAATTCTAGCTGAGGCCTAACTAGTCTTAGATACAGTTCTGGCATAACCTCCCTGATCTTATATTCTTTGCCTCGGCCAATAAAGGGATGCATTCCATATGCCTTCTTAACCATCTTATCTACCAGACCTGCTACCTTCAGGTCCAACGTCCCTCTGTTCTTCTACACTTCTCATTTATTGTTCATTTCTTTGGCTTGCATGCCCTCCTCAAATGCATTACCTCACACTTCTCCAGATTGAATTCCATTTGCCATTTTTCTGCCCACCTGATCAGTCCATTAATACCTTCCTGCAATCTACATTTTGCATCCTCACTATCAACCACATGGCCAATTTTTGTATCATCTGCAAACTTCTTAATCACATTCATTTAAGTCATTATCATATATACCACACAAAGAAAGGACCTGGTACTGAACCCTGCAGAACCCAATTGGAAACAGCCTTCCAGTCACAAATAAATGTTGATAATAAGCCTTTGTTTCCTGCCAGTAAGTTAATTTTGGATCTAACTTGCCACTTTCCCCTGGATCCCATTTTCTGACCAGTCTGTCATGTGGGATCTTGCTAAAATCCATGTAAACTACATTAAACACCTCATTGATCCTCCTTGCTAATTCCTCAAAAAATTCAATCAAGTTAGTCAGGCACAATTTTCCTTTGACAAATCCATGCTGTTTGTCCTTGCTTAATCTCTGCCTTTCTAAATGACGATTAACTCTGTCCCTCAGAAATTTTCCCAATAATTTTCCCACCACTGAGGTTATACTAAGCCTGTAATTATTGGTCTATCCCTTTCACCCTTTTTAAACAATGGTACAACGTTAGCAGTGCTCCAGTCCTCTGGTACCAGGCCTGTTGCCAAAGAGAATTGGAAAATGAGGTCAGAGCCTCCAATATTTCTTCCCTTGCTTCCCTTAACAGCCTGGGATACACTTCATCTAGTTTATCTGGTTTAACCATTCACTACCAGATCTGGCTGGACCACAGCAAGTGCTATCAGATCCTGCTCCCGTCTCTCAAAACTGGAATGTAAAGTTAACCCCGGCTTCATTTCCCTATTGCAAACCATCTTCTTAAACCCACTTCTCTGTCTCCTCTATCCTCACCTCCAACAAGTGTGAGGAGCTCAACCATCAAGACCATCCAGTCAAGTTGCCTCTGCCATTTCTCTCCTTTCCCCTAGCCCACCTGGCCAAACTTCCTCTAAAGCTCCACCTCATCCTAGCCCTGAACTTGCATCTTTCTCTAGTTTCTCTCCTATCTCCCCCCATGGCCAATCCAAGTTCATGTTGTCCATGACACCTACCTCTTGCTCTCTTGACCCTATTTTCACTAAACTACTGACCACCCAACTTCTTTTCCTGGCCAACCACATTAGCTGATATTGTTGATGGTTCTCTCTCTTCAGGTACTAACCCCCTTTCCTTCAAATCTTCCCTCTTCTCAAAAAACCAACCCCTGGCCCATCTGAACCTGCAAATTACCGCTCTATCTCCAACCACGCTTTCCTCTCCAAAGTCATTGGATGGAACCGCACTCACCTGGTTTCATTCTTATCTCTCCAATTGTAACCAGAGAATAAATTGCAATTGCTTCTCTTCTGGCTCCTGGACAGTTACCTCTGGTGTCCCCTAAGGATCTATCTCTGGCCCCTTCCTATATCTCATCTACATCATCCGAAAACACAGATCAGTTTGCACATGTATGCTACAACTCCCAGCCCTACCTTACCGCCACCTCTCTCGACACTTAAGTGGGGTCGGTGTCGCCAAGGCCAGTCAAGCAGGTCAATGGTGGGGGGGGTGGGTGGTGGTTGGTGAGGGTAGGGGTGCTTCCCAAGATGAGCTTCTGACCACATATCCATGCCATCATTAAGACCACCTATTTCCAGCTCCATAACATTGCCCTACTCTGCCCCTGACTCAGCTCATCAGTTGGTGAAACCCTCATCCATGTCTTTGTTACCTCCAGAACTGACTAGTCCAATGCACTTCTTGTTGGCCTCCCGCATTCTACCCTCCATAACCTGAGGTCATCCAAACCTCTACTGCCCATGTTCTTAGTTGCACCAGATCCTGTTCAAGCCTCATTTTTAAATTTTCATTCTTCTTTTTAAGTCTCTCCATAGCCTTGCCCCTCTCTATCTCTGTAATCTCCTCCAGTCCTATAACCCTCCAAGATTACAATAATTGTCCAATTCTTGCCTCGAGCAAGATTTTAATCGTTCCACCATTGGTGGCCAAGTCTTCAGCTGCCAAGGCCCCAAGTCCTGGATTTCCCTTCCTAAACCTCTCTGCCTCTCTTTCCTCCTTGAAGCAGTGGTAATCTGCCCAAGGGCAGGTCATCAGCTCATTTCCCCACACCTCATGGTCCTGCACTTTCCTTTTCAGTTGCTCGTAACAGTCTCCCATTTTTTAATTTTCATGAGAAATGAGCAATATGACTCGGGAAAAATTACATGAGGTGGTTTCCCATTGCCTTTCTCATGTGTGTCTTAAAGAAAACACAAGTCCTCTTCCCAAAGAATCCTCCGCCTGTAAGCAGCTGTTGTCCCTCAAGGGTCTAGCTCTTCCTCCATCACCACCAAAAATTCATTGGTTCCGCAGTTGGCCATGGCCTGTAACTTTGAGCATGGGACCCTTAACCTGGAGCAACTCGCAAAAGGGCAGGGACAAACACCCCCTGAGGTCTCACATGACTCTGCTACCCTACCCTCCTTTAAGACTCTCTTTAAAATCTACCTCTTTGATCAAGCTTTTAGTCATTTGCTCTAATATTTCCTTACGTGGCCAGGTGTCAAATTTTGTTTGATACGAATATGCAAGCATACAAATTAGGAGCAGGAGTAGGCCACTCGGCCCCTCGAGCCTGCTCCGCCATTCAATAAGATCATGGCCGATCTGATTGTAACCTCAACTCCACATTCCCGCCTACCCCAGATAACTTTTCACCCTTCATCAAGAATCTATCTAACTCTGCGTTAAAAATATTTAAGGACTCTGCTTCCACTGCCTTTTGAGGAAGCGAGTTCCAAAGACTCACAACCCTCTGAGAGAAAAAATTTCTCATCTCTGTCTTAAATGAGCAACCCCTTATTTTTAAACAGTGACCCCTAGTCTAGTATCTCCCACAAGAGAAAACATCCTTTCCACATCTACCCGGTCAAGACACCTCAGGATCTTATATATTTCAATCAAGTCGCCTCTTATCCTCCTAAACTGCAGTGGATACAAGCATAGCTTGTCCAACCTTTCCTCATAAGCCAACCCGCCCATTCCAGGTATTAGTCAAGTAAACCTGATTACCCTCCTGTGGAGCATCTTGGAATGATTTACTGTGTTAAGGGTGCTGTATAAATACAATTTGTTTCAGTTGTGGTAAAATCATTTTTACTTTACAAAATAGTAAAGAAAAAGCTTTTAAAATCTTTAGCAAATCTTATATTGGTTTTGAATTGTACTTAAATGTTTGGATATTTGTTGTGTGGTAGTTTTAGAGTTGAAATGAAACCATTCATTAAAGATGATGTTCTATTGTCTTATGTGTTTTATATTAACATTCCAAGGTGTTTCACTGGAGCATGATAAAACAAAATATGACACTGAGCCACAAAAGGAGATATTAGGTCAGATGACCAAAGTGCTGGTCAAAGAAGTAGGTTTTAAGGAGTGTCTTAAAGGAGGAAAGTGAGGTGGAAAGGTGGAGAGGTTTAGGGATGGTATTCCAGAGCTTGGGCCTAATCAGTTGAAGGTGTGGCCACCAATGGTGGAGCGATTAAAATCAGGGATGTGCAAGAGGCCAGAATTAGATGAGTACAGATATCTCGGTGGGTTTTCGGGCTGGAGGACATTACAGAGATAGGGAGGGGTGAGTCCATGGAGGGATTTGAAAACAAGGATGAGAATTTTAAAATCAAGACATTGCCACACGGCAGCCAATGTAGGCCAGCGAGCACAGGGGTGATAGGTGAATGAGACTGGGTGAAAGTTTGGACATGGGCAGCAGAGTTTTGGATGATCTCAAGTTTATGGAGGGTTGTTGGTGTTGTTTAAATTACCCAATTAGTGAGGCAAGATTGTGAATAGAAATTTAGAGATGTCTATGTTTGTGATCACTTGCTTGCCTGAAGGCAGATTGACATTGTTAATAATAGGTTATGAATTGATGTAACTGACATTATAATATACAATTTGTCATTATAAAAGGAGAAAAAGAATGCCATTTGTATCTGCATGTGCCATCCACAGGTAGACAAGAGGTGATTTCAATGCAGGATGGACAGTTGCTTTGGAAATATCCCAAAAGATGGTCAATTCACGACCAATGTTTAGCCATTCAAGAAAACATCTAGTACGATTTATTGACAAACTCTTTTGAGGGTGACGGGAAAAAGGATTTTAAAAAGATCAGGACACAGACACCAGCAAGTCAGTCCGGCAGCAACTGTCTGCAATCAGAGAACTTCAGGTAGAGTTTGAGGTTTTACTTAAGGGCCCATCAAAGTGGGCTAGCAGTTTTGTAATGGTATGTAAACAGAAGTTGAACTGATGATGCCAAGTGACTTTCATCATACTCGGTGCTCAATATGTTTCATCTTCCTTCTTCTTCTTTGGCCTCCTTATCTCGAGAGACAATGGATAAGCGCCTGGAGGTGGTCAGTAGTTTGTGGAGCAGCGCCTGGAGTGGCTATAAAGGCCAATTCTGCAGTGACAGGCTGTTCCACAGGTGCTGCAGAGAAATTTGTTTGGCGGGGCTGTTACACAGTTGGCTCTCCCCTTGCGCCTCTGTCTTTTTTCCTGCCAACTACTAAGTCTCTTCGACTCGCCACACTTTAGCCCCGCCTTTATGGCTGCCCGCCAGCTCTGGCGGACGCTGGCAACTGACTCCCATGACTTGTGATCAATGTCACAGGATTTCATGTCGTGTTTTCAGACGTCTTTAAAGCGGAGACATGGACGGCCGGTGGGTCTGATACCAGTGGCGAGCTCGCTGTACAATGTGTCTTTGGGGATCCTGCCATCTTCCATGCGGCTCACATGACCAAGCCATCTCAAGCGCCGCTGACTCAGTAGTGTGTATAAGCTGGGGATGTTGGCCGCCCCGAGGACTTCTGTGTTGGCGATACGGTCCTGCCACCTGATGCCAAGTATTCTCCGGAGGCAGCAAAGATGGAATGAATTGAGACGTCGCTCTTGGCTGACATACGTTGTCCAGGCCTCGCTGCCATAGAGCAAGGTACTGAGGACACAGGCCTGATACACTCGGACTTTTGTGTTCCGTGTCAGTGCGCCATTTTCCCACACTCTCTTGGCCAGTCTGGACATAGCAGTGGAAGCCTTTCCCATGCACTTGTTGATTTCTGCATCTAGAGACAGTTTACTGGTGATAGTTGAGCCTAGGTAGGTGAACTCTTGAACCACTTCCAGAGCGTGGTCGCCAATATTGATGGATGGAGCATTTCTGATGTCCTGCCCCATGATGTTCGTTTTCTTGAGGCTGATGGTTAGGCCAAATTCATTGCAGGCAGCCGCAAACCTGTCGATGAGACTCTGCAGGCACTCTTCAGTGTGAGATGTTAAAGCAGCATCGTCAGCAAAGAGGAGTTCCCTGATGAGGACTTTCCGTACTTTGGACTTTGCTCTTAGACAGGCAAGGTTGAACAACCTGCCCCCTGATCTTGTGTGGAGGAAAATTCCTTCTTCAGAGGACTTGAACGCATGTGAAAGCAGCAGGGAGAAGAAAATCCCAAAAAGTGTGGGTGCGAGAACACAGCCCTGTTTCACACCATTCAGGATAGGAAAGGGCTCTGATGAGGAGCCACCATGTTGAATTGTGCCTTTCATATTGTCATGGAATGAGGTGATGATACTTAGTAGCTTTGGTGGGCATCCAATCTTTTCTAGTAGTCTGAAGAGACCACGTCTGCTGACGAGGTCAAAGGCTTTGGTGAGATCAATGAAAGCAATGCAGAGGGGCATCTGTTGTTCAAGGCATTTCTCCTGTATCTGACGAAGGGAGAACAGCATGTCAACGGTCGATCTCTCTGCACGAAGGCCACATTGTGCCTCAGGGTAGACGCGCTCGGCCAGCTTCTGGAGCCTGTTTAGAGCGACTCGAGCAAAGACTTTCCCCACTATGCTGAGCAGGGAGATTCCACAGTAGTTGTTGCAGTCACCGCGGTCATCTTTGTTTTTATAGAGGGTGATGATATTGGCATCGCGCATGTCCTGGGGCACAGCTCCCTCGTCCCAGCACAGGCATAGCAGTTCATGTAGTGCTGAGAGTATAGCAGGCTTGGCACTCTTGATTATTTCAGGGTAATGCTGTCCTTCCCAAGGGCTTTTCCGCTGGCTAGAGAATCAATGGCATCACTGAGTTCCAATTTGATTGGCTGTATGTCCAGCTCATCCATGACTGGTAGAGGCTGGGCTGCATTGAGGGCAGTCTCAGTGACAACATTCTCCCTGGAGTACAGTTCTAGGTAGTGCTCAACCCAGCGGTCCATTTGTTTGCGTTGGTCAGTGATTATGTCCCCTGATTTAGATTTGAGGGGGGCAATCTTCTTGATGGTTGGCCCAAGAGCTCTCTTAATGCCATCATACACTCCTCTGATGTTTCCGGTGTCTGAGGCCAGCTGAATATGACTGCATAGGTGTTGCCAGTAGTCATTTGCGCAGCGCCTGGCTGTTCTTTGTGCAGTGCTTCTGGCTGCTTTAAGTGCTGCGGATGTTAAATCGCTGGGGGCTTTCTTGTAGTTCAACAGTGCAATGCGCTTAGCGGCTATGACAGGTTCCAGCTCTTCATTATGAGATTGAAACCAGTCTGCATTCCTCTTCGCACTTTTGCCATAGGTGGTCAAAGCTGACTCATAGATGGCGTCTCTGATGTGGGCCCACTTGGTCTCAGCATCCCTGTGGGAGTGTTTTGAAGGGCTGTTACAAGTGAATTTAGAAATTTTTGTAACAGCTGTGGGTGAGAAATTCTGTTTGTGTTGATGCGCGGGTGGCCCTTCTGCTTGGAATGATGCAACTTCTTTGGTCTGAGTCTAACCTTGCTGCACACCAGGGAGTGGTCGGTGTCACAGTCTGCACTGTGGAAGCTGCGTGTGATTTGAACACTGTTTAAGGCGGCTTGCCTTGTGACAATGAGGTCTAGCTGGTGCCAACAACGCGATCTTGGGTGCCTCCATGAAACCTGATGACAGGGTTTAGTGTGAAAGAACGAGTTGGTGATGCAGAGGTTATGATAGGTACACAACTCAAGCAGTCTCTGCCCATTCTCATTCATCCTTCCAAAGCCATAGCGCCCAAGGCAGGAGGGCCATGAGTCATGGTCGGCCCCAATCCTGGCATTAAAGTCCCCCAGCAGGAATAGGTGTTCGGTGTTGGGGATGCTGCTAATGATGCTATGGAGTTCCTCGTAGAACTGATCTTTAGCTTCAGGTGGGGAGCAGAGTGTTGGAGCATAGATGCTGAGTAGGTGTACTGGACCAGAGGTGGTGAGCAGTCGGATGGACAGTATGCGTTCCGAGCCATTTGAGGGAGGTTCTATCATGCTGAGCAGGGAGTTTCTGATGGCGAAGCCCACTCCATGCTGTCTTGGTTCTTCAGGATCCCTACCTTGCCAGAAGAAGGTGTAGTCTTGCTCTGCTAGAGATCCACTCGCGGGGAGGCGTGTCTCCTGAAGTGCTACAATGTCTGCATTGAGTCTACTGAGCTCGTTGTTAATGATGGCAGTCTTCCGACAGGCCAGGACACATAGTTCTGACGTTCCAGCTTGCAAAGCGAAGGGCTGGTACCTTCTTTCCTTTTTTCGTGTTGTTTGGTGCAGTGTATCAGTCCACCTTTCGGGCAATGACCCTGAGCTCCAAGCACCCATTGAAGCAGGTAGACTGTGGCGGGACAGAACCTTATTGACCGGGGGCTGCCCGGTTTGAGGCGGGCGGTAGCTGTCCAGTGAGGTGCGATGACCTCTCCCACCGACAAAGGCAACCCGTGGCGCCCAGTTTCTCCGCCAATATATCTGGACTTATAACCCATAACTGCTGCCTTCCGTGTTGTTTCAGTCGCTGTGAGGCAACTATGGAGTGACCTCTCCATGGCGCATGCCTGGGCGAATTTATGGAGGTTGAGAGTTGCCTAGTTGTCAAAATCCCCCTCTCGGCCTTTCTGGTGGGGTCCAAAGGAGTGCAGAGCATGAAGTTTGGCACCGGTATGGCTGCAGGAACTGCCGGAAACATGCCAAAGGTGACACATGACTGCCTACGGGGTTCCGCTCCGGATTATCTGTTAGGGTTTACTCCCTTAGCCTTAGTCTCTCCCGAGACGCCCACAAGGCAGTGGGGTTGTTAGGGCCCCTGCACAGGTGTAGGATGATGCCGATGGGAGGAGGGGATGCGAGGGGGAGCTGGGAAGGGGGCTGTAAGGGGGTGGGTGGGTGCTGGGGAAGGGGGTGCGTGGGGGTTGCTGGGACGGGGTTGTGAGGGGGTGAGCTGAGACGGTGGAGCAGGGAAGGGGACGGGGGTGGCGGAGGGGGGGGGAAAAGCAGGTGCAGGTAATAAGCCATTTCCTCAGTGCCCACCATCGTCGTCCGGAAAGCTCATCCACGTCCTTCGGGAGATGAAGCATCTTTTGGCAGACTTACAAAGGTGATTATATGTTTCATCTACTGCAAAATAAAGCAGCTAACAAACTGAATAAAATGAACTTAGTCACCCTTCAGAGAGATCGCAGAAGTACACGTGCTTAAGATACAAAATTCACAAGGTAATTTAATAGTTCGACTTCTGGGCCCTACTAGTAGATACAGGGTAGGCGACTTCCATAAAAACACAAGCAGGCAACCAGGCCACTTAAGGGAACAAATGACACCACTGAACCCAAGTAGATATCTCAAGCAGACTTGAATTTGTAACAAGGTATAACTTACTAATTTCACACTCCTGGCAGTGGTTCCATGGAAAGTCAGGCATGCGCTGTCAATGTTTTTTCAATTATTTAAACTAGTGTTGGAAAATTGTGCACTAGTAAGTGCTTCTCGTGGTGTGCTGTGGGGATTTCCCTGTCCAGAGCACAAAGTCCACTTAATTCCCCAATCGTATATTCTTTTGGGTAAGATGAAAAAAAAATTCTTGGACTTGTTAAAGTAATGTAAATGTAAGTAATTAAAAGGGTAATACTGTATTATGTTTAAAGAATCCCAAAAATCGTAGCACAGAAGGAAGCCTTTGGACACATTGGGAGTTATTTTAACCTAACTTGCTGGGTGGGAAACCCATGGGATTGGGTGGTTTTACACCCCTCATGGTATTACTTTCCATTGCCTTCATTAGAGATTAAATCAAGTGCTGTTTAAAACCAGTGGTTATATACAATTTCATCAGTTTCCCAACAGCTGGGTTAGGTTAAAATTGCCCCACAGTGTCTGGTGTTAATTCTTCAAGTGGACCTATCCACACTTATTCGCATATCCTTTTATATTCTTCCTTATTAAAATGTTATAGTCTCTTCCTCAACAGACACACTCTAATTATCTTTTTAACAAATTTCTTAACTTCCCCATCCATTCTTTTAGCGAAATCCTCGCTCCATGGCATCTTATTTGTGTATTAGTTGCAACAATTTTTTGCTATTTACACTTACAAAACTTGTAGAATTTTGAAAATGTCTGTTAGATTCCCCCTAAACTTCCCTTTTCAGTGAAAACCCTGAACTTTTGAGCCTTTCTTCATAATTATAATTGTTCTCTTCTTTTAAAAGGTACCTGGGAATGCACCTGAAGTGCTGCAACTGACAAGGCTATGGACCAAGTGCTGGAAGGTGGGATTAGATTGGGTGGCTAGTTTTTTCAGCCGGCACAGACATGATCGGCTGAATGGCCTCCTTTTGTGCCGTAATTTTTCTATGGTTCTATGGTTCTCTCATTTCTGGTATTATTCTAGTGAATCTCACAATACTCTTTCCATGGCTTTAGTTCCTTTCTATTATGGGTGCCTAAGACTGCACACAGCCAACCAATGTATTATATGAGCTCAACATAAGTTCCTTGCTTCTATTTTCTATGTTTCATATGTATAAACCCCAGAACCAATTTTATAGCTTCTGTATCTACACCCCTACTTTTAAATATCCAGATATATTTGCATCTCTCTGTTCCTTCACATTGTCAGGCAAGCCCCCCACCTGCCAAGACTGAGGCACACATTATTTCAACACATAAACATTAAAACTTAAAATTGCAAGACCCTGACTGGAAAGACATTTGCATAGTAACAGATAGTGTTGGAACAATGGGAACCTAGGCACGCTTTCCCAATACATAGAAGAAGTGCTCAGACTGGTTTTAGTCACATGACTAACTGGCTGTTGCAGAGGTTTGAACTGAGAGTTTTAAATTGGAGAAAACAGTGTTTGAAATCAGAAAGCTCCTGGTTTGAGAACATTTCTCTCCTGTCTGCTCTCATCTCGCTCAGACCAGCATCGGAAACCATTGAAGGCAATTGAACACTAAGGGAGAAAAATCTCCTGAAGTGAACAAGGTTTAAAAAGAATACTGGGCCCCAATAAAAAGTAAGAGCTGTCTACAATCAAGGACTCTACGGTGAGCTGGAAACACAGCACAGTAAACAAGAAACTCTTCTGAAATTGCCTCAAACCTCTATTTTCTTTTTCTTCTCTTTTCTGTCCCTATTTCCATGTGTGTATCGCGTGTGTATGCCAGTGTGGGCGCATCGGATATCCAGAGGCGTGGACTGTATTAGAGTTTAAGTTTAAGTAAGTTTAATAAGTTTCACTTTCCTTCTTTAAACCAAAGAAGGCCTGTTTATGCTCATTTCTTTGCCTTATAATTGGAAAGCTGTGAACAAGGATTCACAAAGGGGGAGCTCAAAACACAGTGTGTTTAAAATTAAACCCTGTTACAATAAGACCCCTAGACACCTTTCTCACCTGGTCATAACAACATGATTGATAATCTTATGCATGAAATTTCCTTGAGGGTTTTCCTGATGAACTCCTGTAACTTTAGTGGAGGAGCAGCAGAAATCCCCGATACACATGTAAGTGGAGTTTCTGCCAATCATCTCCCAAAGTTATAATGGATGTTGGGAGAACCCAATGGATTACCCAGTGAGAAAGGTGTCTAGGGGTCCCTCTCAGTCTTCACCTGGTCTTACCGTAACAGGGTTTAATTTTAAACACACTGTTTTTAGCTCTCCCTTGGTGAATCCTTGTTCACCGCTTTCCAATTATAAGGCAAAGAAACCAGCACTAACAGGTTTTCTTAGGTTTAAAGAAGAAACATTTGAAATTTATTAAACTTAAACTCTAATTCGGTTAACACCTATGGATACACGAAACGCCCACGCTAGCATGCTCACACAATACACACATGCAGAGAGAGACAGAACAGCGCAGAAGAAATAAAGTGGAAAGGTTTGAGGCAATATCTGAAGAGTTTTTGTTACATTTCTTTGAACTCACTGTAGAGTCCTTGATTGTAGGTAGATATTGCTTTTCGTTGGGGCCCAGTATTCTTCTTAAACCTTGTTTGCTTTGGGAGACTTTTCTCTCTTAAGGTTCAGGTGTCTTCAGTGGATTCAGAGGCTTGTGAGAGAAAGATGGGAGCAAACAGTCCAGGAGCAAACAGTCTTTCTGAGTTCAAACTGTTTGTAAAATTTAGAAAACCTCAGGTTGCCAAGCACGTTAGTTATGTGACAAACTGGTCTGACCACATCTTGGATTGTATCACCTTAGCAGTCTCTGGAATGCATCTCTTACACACAATACCTGGTGATCAAGGTCCATTGTGGGTTGAATGTGTCAGGGAATGGTCCTTTGTCCTTCCAATCATCGTCTGTTAATATGCAAATGTATTTTTCAGCCACGGCTGATCTGTTTAACAAGTCCTTTCTTCACTCATCACAGTTTATAATCAATGTTCATGACAACATTAATGTGCCTCATTCTTGGCAGGTGGGGACCTAGCATGGCACTGATGTGAGAGTGTAGGTTACACTTGCTTCACTGTCTTTTACGCTGTTCAATATACTGCTTCATATTTTGTTGCATTGAACTGTATCTGCCATTAACTGTTCACTCCACTGTACTTTTATATCCTCCTGCAATCTCTGGCATTGGTCTTCACAGTTAGCCATGTCCATTAATTTATCATCAGCAAACTCCAATGTCATTTTTCTTGTGCCTATGTTTCCTCTTTTTCTTCAGTTGTTTTTAATGCCATTCTAATTAGGTAATGGTGACAATTTTTTTTTAACTGTTCTCTGGCCTTCGGGTCACTTCAATATCCTGTTTCCTTACCCAAAACCAGATCTAGCAGGTTACATCTTTCCTCCTTGGACACGCAATATTCCGATTAAAGAAGCCATGTGGATGCATTCAAGGGACCTCTCCCTACTTTAACCAAAAACATTTATCTTCTTCCAGGATAGTTAAAATCCACTATCATTACAACTTTGTTATTACTGAAAGCCAATCTAACTTGCTACTGTTCAGTGGTCTGTGTTCAGAAAAAGGAGTGATGTGCGTTGGAAGAATTCCTTTTAATATTCATTTTTTTTAAATCAGGAAAAATTGACTTCCTGATGTGGAGAGGAACAACATATGTCACTTACTCAGGAGCATTAAAAATCAGCAAGATATTTCAAGCTATTCACAAAATTCCTGAATTATGCTTTAAGTCACGCAGAACCCACAGAGAGCACAGTGAACTTACCTTTGGGATCCTTAAGGAAATAGAAGCAGCCAAATATACAGCAGTTGTAGAATGAAATCTTAAAAACATTTCAAACATAATTTAAGCAGGTATCAAGGTTTATTTACTTACTGGAAAGATATTTGAATGTTGATGTTAACAATATTTAGAGTAGCAACAAAAAGACTTTCAAAAATGTATTCCCAGGTACAAAAATAATTCATTTCCATTGAGTGAACAGACTAGTCTCTCTAAATTTGAACCTTAGTTTAGTAAGATGGTGAGACTTCTTAAAGAATGTAAGAAAATATGGAAAAAGGAAAGACCAATGATAGACGAACTGATCATTCATCCTATTTGGAGTTTGTGGGACCTTGCAGAGTATGAATTAGTTGTTGTGTTTGCCTAACATAACACTATCTGTGGGGGTGAGGGTGGGGAGGGGCACCTCACAATTTTTCCCCTAGTAAATCCTTAAAGGCTTCCAGCACTTGGAGGAGGAAGAGCAATTCTTAAGGGACCAGAAAGGCAAGTGTGACTGTACGTCACGTGTTATGGATACGTGTGGGGCTGAATTTTATGGGAACGTTGGGGATGGGAATGGAGGCATGGGAGACATAAAATCAGGATGGGTCATGCCGGACATGAAGTCCGACGTCATAACATCCCATCCCGATTTTACTGATGGCAGCAAACCTGGAGGGCAGAGTTCCGAGGGCAACACAGCGTGCAGGTAATTAAGATAGTTGAGAGGCCAATTGAAAGCGATTTTATGGTTGGGATTACATTTTATGAACAGCGCACAGGTTTCATGGGGCTTCAGAGGCTCACCTCTGACAGGGAGGCAGGACAGCATGGCTGCCTGCTAAGGGAGGCCATTGGGAGGGCAACCATCAACTGCCTGGCAGGATGACGAAGGGAGGCCATTGTGCATTGCGTGAGGGGTAAGGGAAGGGTGTCAGAGCTGCAGGGGGGAGGGGCCATTGCAAGGGGTGGGGGGCAATGCGCAAGAGCAACCTTGGCAAAGCATAAGTGGGGGGGGGGCAAGAAGGGGGGCCACTGGCAGTGAAGCTTTTAGGGAGAGGCCAAATATCATGGGCCTCATTCATCCAGGCTTCGGGAACCCCATTGAAGACAAGGTGCAGCTGGGTGGGAGGCAGGACCTGCAGCAGCACCGCAATGACCTGTGAGCCCACAAGAGGGTCATCAGTGGCCTCCAAACTGTGTGGAAGGACACAGAGGAGAGAAAGAGGGAGCTGCCCAACGCAGAAGGAGTTACCCTCCAGAGAGGGTCTACAGGGTCGAGCCTCAACTACCTACAGATATCCAAGAGGCAGTTCCAACAAAGCCTCCGCCTCTGCATCCAGGTTATCACTGACCTATGCACTAAAGTGTAAGATGAGCTGAACCCCAGGGGACTTAGTGGAAATCCAATGCCAGTGACCCTGAAGGTCACTGTGGCACTGAAGTTCTACGCCTCTTGATCATTCCAGGTATTCACTGGGGACATGTCTGGGATCACGACCACCTGCAAGTTCCCCTCCAAGCCACACACCATCCTGACTTGGAACTATATCACCATTCCTTCACTGTCGCTGGATCAAAATCCTGGAACTCCCTTCCTAACAACACTGTTGGTGTAGCTACACCACGTGGACTGCAGCAGTTCAACAAGGCAGCTCATCACCACCTTCTCAAGGGCAATTAGGGATGGGTAATAAGTGCTGGCCTAGCCGGCGAAGCCCACATCCCATGAACAAATAAAAAAAGTCAGCGGCCAATCGGCATCAAGGGGATTATCAATGCCCTTTTCAAGAGTGCCAGCGACTATGTGCACTTCTACACAGATCTCAACTCTCAACCTGAGAGGTCCAACAGGTTTGAGGCCATTGCTGGATTCCCCTGGGTGCAGGGTGTCATAGACTGCTCACATATGGCCATCAAGGCTCCTGAACACCAGCGAGCAGCCTTCATCAACAGGAAGGGCTTCCACTCCCTCAATGTACAACTGGTCTGCGACCACCGTAAATGGATTCTGCAGGTCTGTGCACACATCCCAGCGCATTTCCACGATTCCTGCGTTTTAAGGCAGTCCCAGAACTTTTCCAGCCTCCCACGCACCTTCAAGGATGGATCCTTGGAGACAAATGTTACCCACTGAGGATATGGCAACTGACGCCTCTGAGGAACCCACGCACAGCTGCAGAGGAGAGATACAATGCTTCCCACGGTACAATGTGAGTAACTATAGAGCAGGCCACTGGTTTGCTCAAGATGAGATTCAGGTGTCTAGGTCAGTCTACCTTCAGTATTCCCCGGCGAGGGTCTCACATAGCGTTGTTCACAACCTGGTCCTGCAAAGGGGGGAACCGATGAGCAACAAGGCATGTGAGTAATGAACTGCCTCCTCAGATGATGAGGATGCAGAGTGGGAAGATGGCCAGGCCAGATGAAGGCCCCCAGGGGCAACAGAAGAGTGGCCATCAGATATGTGCAAGGTGCAGTGTTTTATTGCTCTGGGTTTGATTGTATGCATGTGTCTATTGATCAGTGTTCACTGTACTTAATTGCTTAAGCCATGGGGCTTAAGAGTTTGAAAGAGTTTGAAACTGAAACTAAAAGATACAGAGCTAGAATGTTCTACTAAACAGGGACAGTTCTGAGGAAGCATTGTACTGAGATCTTGTAAGTGCTGAGAAATTTTAAAGTGCTGTAAATAAACCAGTTGATGATTTAATACAAGTGTGATATCTGCACTGCTCTGAGATAAATCGTATCTATCTAATATATCTAGCAACCCAGCGTAAACATAACAAAAATGAGGCAATGAGGATGATTCAGCAAAATTTTATTGTATCCACTCCAGAACCACTTCTTTCATCACCAGGAAATCCTCCCTTGTGCTGGGATCAATGGATTTTGGGGTTCAAGACCTACTTGCTCGCAGCGATCAGTAAGAAAACAATATCTGTACATTGCCTTGGAACAGAAGGCCAGCACATATTCGAACAACTCACAGAAGATACATCTACGTTTGATACAGCGGTTAGTGCTCTCAAAAAATTCTTTGAGCCAAAGAAAAGTCTGATGATAGAGCATTACACATTCCGCCAGAGATCCCAGGGACATGGTGAGCCCATTAAACAATACATAACAGCACTGCAGCAATTGGCAGCAGAGGAAGATGGCTGTGGCTGTTGGAGGTCAATCATCTGAGCTCCAGGACATCACTGCAGGAGTTCCTCAGGGTAGTGTCCTAGGCCCAACCATCTTCAGCTGCTTCATCAATGCCTTCCTTCAATCATAAGGTCAGAAGTGGGGATGTTCGCTGATGATTACACAATGTTCAGCACCATTCGCGACCCCTCAAATACTGAAGCAGTCCGTGTAGAAATGCAGCAAGACCTAGACAATATCCAGGCTTGGGCTGATAAGTGGCAAGTAACATTTGTGCCACACAAGTGCCAGGCAATGACCATATCCAACAAGAGAGAATCTAACCATCTCCCCTTGACATTCAATGGCATTACCATCGCTGAATCCCCCACCAACAACATCCTGGGGGTTGCCATTGACCAGAAACTGAACTGGAGTAGCCATATAAATACCGTGGCTACAAGAGCAGGTCAGAGGCTAGGAATCCTGCATCGAGTAACTCACCTCCTGACTCCCCAAAGCCTGTCCACCATTTACAAGGCACAAGTCAGCAGTGTGATGGAATACTCTCCACTTGCCTGGATGGATGCAGCTCCAACAACACTCAAGAAGCTCGACACCATCCAGGACAAAGAAGCCCACTTGATTGGCACACCATCCACAAACATTCACTTCCTCCACCACCAACACACAGTGGCAGCAGTGTGTATCATCTACAAGATGCACTGCAGCAACGCACCAAGGCTCCTTAGACAGCACCTTCCAAACCTGCGACCTCTACCACCTCGAAGGACAAGAGCAGCAGATGCATGGGAACATCACCACCTGCAAGTTCCCGTCCAAGTCACACACCATCCTGACTTGGAACTATATCGCCGTTCCTTCACTGTCGCTGGGTCAAAATCCTGGAACTCCCTTCCTAACAGCACTGTGGGTGTACCTACCTCACATGGACTGCAGCAGTTCAAGAATGCAGCTCACCACCACCTTCTCAAGGGCAATTAGGGATGGGCAATAAATGCTGGCCCAGCCAGCGACACCCACATCCCATGAATGAATTTAAAAAAATGTAAATTTGGCACACGAACCAATGAACTAATTCATGACCAATTAATTGAAAAGACTTCAATTCCACAAATTAGAGAATGTCTCCTCATGGAGGATGATGATTTAACCTTGGAAAAAGCCATAACCTTGCCAATCCAGATCGAATCTGCTATGTTAGATTTGAAGTGTTTACACACACATGCACCCTTAGACTCAGGGATACAGACACAGCCTGCCCAACCAGCTTCAAGGGTTAAGAACAAGAAGACCTCAGCAACCTCATCAAAATGTTTCCCATTATGGTCGGTTACCTCCAAAACTGTGCCCAAATTGTGGAAATCCTCATCGAGTCACAATGCCATGTCCAGCTCAAGGGAAAAAGTGTAACTCATGTTGAAAGTGGAACCATTTTATAGAGATGTGCAGGTCGACAAAGGAAAAGACTTCATCGGTTCGACACATAGCGGAGTCTCTTCCTGAGAGCGAAGTACAACATGTATTTACCATTGCAAAAAGTAAAGCACCAGGTCACTTTAAGGAGTGCTCAGTCGAGATCGCAGGCATCTCAGTGCCACTTCTTATCGATGTGGCGTGAAAGTATCTATTTTGAGTGACAAATTCTACCATCCGTATTTTTTGCAATTCCCACTCACTCCTGCAACAGACACTGTTCAAGCTTATGACGACACTATCATTCCAGTTTCAGGGATGATCACAGTTCCAGTACATCACAAAAATATCACCCTAGACAGGTTCACTTTCTATGTAGGTAAAGGCCGAAGCCTTATGGGGATAAACCTTTTCGATAGGCTTGGATTTAAACTTGCTGACCCCACCGGAGCACACATTAATGGGATTGATAATGCAGATTATACACACCAGTATTCTTCCCTATTTACTGGATTTGGGGAGATCATGGGGTACTGTCATCCTCCTTGCGTTGACACATGGCGTTGGGGCAGCACAGTGGCACAATGGTTAGCACCACAGCCTCACAGCTCCAGGGATCCGGGTTCAATTCTGGGTACTGCCTGTGCGGAGTTTGCAAGTTCTCCCTGTGACCGCGTGGGTTTTCGCCGGGTGCTCCGGTTTCCTCCCACACCCAAAGACTTGCAGGTTGATAGGTAAATTGGCCATTGTAAATTGCCCTTAGTGTAGGTAGGGAATATGGGATAGTAGGGTTAGTATAAATGGGCGGTTCTTGGTCGGCACAGACTCGGTGGGCCGAAGGGCCTGTTCCAGTGCTGTATCTCTAAACAAAAAACATCAATTCTACCAGTTTCACAAAATTTGAGATGGTTGTCATTTGCAATCTGTGCTGAAGTGTCACAGGAGCTGAAATGACTAGAAGCAGGCAGTATCATTGAGTGAATTGACTCATCGCCATGGATGTCAAATCTGGTCATTGCAAGATGAAAAAATGGTGAACTTGGCCTCTGCATTGACCTTAAGGCAATCAACAAAGCTATCATACCAGACAAGTATCCACTTTCTACAATTCAAGAACTGTCAGCATCATTTCAAAACTCCACAGTCTTCATAAAGCTTGATATGCAATGGAGTTATCTTTAGATACCTCTCGCAAACAAAGCCAATATCTTACAGCTTTTGTTATTCATGAAGCTGTGTTTCAGTACTGCAGAATGCCATATGGACTAAGTTCAGCACCTCGTGCATTCCAGACGATTGTTTCTTCAGTCTTGTCGGATTTTGAGGGGACTATCAACCTATTTGATGATGTTGTTGTCGACAGAAGGGACAAAGCTGAACGATCAACATGATAAAGCAGTGCTCACTCGACTTGCGAAACATAACTTGACACTTAGCAAGGACAAATGCACATTTGCAGCACCCGAGATCAACTTTCTAGGTTACAGAGTGACAGCAGCTGGAGTAAAGCCTACACACTCTCTGACTGGAAAGACACCAGCCGAACTTATGATAGGTCATAACTTTCGCATGTGACTGACCATTCTTAAACCATCACTACCAGTTAACAGGGATGTCAGAGCGAAAGCAGATGAAATCGCGAAGCGACAAGGTAAAGCAAAAGTACACTTTGACAAATATACAGACGTAAAGGAACCACAATTTAAAGTCGGAGATTGGGTTCGAATCAAACGGCCATTTGCAACCACAAAATTCCTTCGTCAGTATCAGGTCCGAAGCAGATTAAACGTTTGCTCGATACCAATGCTTATCTGTTAGAGGACAACACCAAGTGGAATGCAAGACATTTAATAGGGAGCAGACCAAGATATTTTGAGGATAGTGGTTATGAGGATACATTTCCTTTTCCCATGAGTGATATTGATCATCCACCTCATCAAGCTGATCAAACAGATCCACAATCTCAAATTCGTAAATTTAATCGCAGACTTAAGAGACCTTCCTATTTCAAAGACTATTTCTGTACTTAAAGAAAACAGACAAGTTGAACACTAAGAAGTGATGTGATGCATATATATTTGTTGTTTAGAATACTTTAATTCAAAAATAATGTCTTTCGTTAAAAGGGGGACAAATGTAGTGTTTGCTTGATCTGGGTTTGATTGTATTAGTCTGTCCACTGATCAGTGTTCACTGTTTGATTGCTTAAGCCTATGGGTGGAGCTTAAGAGTTTGAAACTGAAACTAAAAGCCACAGCTAGAATGTTCTACTAAACAGGGACTGTTCCAAGAAAGCACTGTACTGAGATCTTGTAAGTGCTGAGATATTCTAACGTGCTGTAAATAAACCAGTTGATGACTTAATACAAGTGTGATATCTGCATTTCTCTGAGATAAATTGGATATATCTAATATATCCAGCAACCCGGCGTAAACATAACACAAGGGAGACGCGCGATGCCCTTATACATTCACATTTCTTTTGAATATTTTTAAGGCAGAGGTAGATAGATTCTTGATAAGCAAGGGGGTGAAAGGTTATCAGGGGTAGGTGGAAATGTGGAGTAATCAGTTCAGCCATGAACTTATTGAATGGCAGAACAGGCTCTACTGGCCGAGTGGCCTACTCCTGCTCCTAATTCGTATCCCTACTGCCAGCTGTAGCTTGACCAATAAAGCATGCAGCCATGTTGTTGCCTTCCTTCCTTCACAGAGACTGGATTGCAGCGAAGGGCCAAAAGGCCTGATGGAAGAGAGAGGGAGGTCACCTATGTTGTGATATTGCTTTAACTGTTTGAGTATTAGTTAACATATTGTTGAATATGTAAATAGTTTAGTATGTATCATCACAGGAAGTGATGTAAGCCAACATGTGATATAGTAGTTGGAGCAATGTTAGTCACAATCAGCACATGCATCTTGGAACTTTTCTGTAATTCTGTTATTTTGTAATAAAGAACACTTCATTCAACTTACTATTCAGCCTCAGATTATTTGATATGTTTGTGTTGAGAAATCAATAACAGTCTATGCTTACCAGAAATGAGTTATTCACATTGACAATAGAGTGTACCCTTTGCATGTGAAAGACACACTCATCAGTGATGACCCCGTGATTCTATATGCACTTTTTTATTCTCTTATGTAAACTCCTCCAAGGTACTCCCCCTGCACAGTCAGCTCAGATGGAGGATGGCTGCTGAGCTTTCTGCCCTTAGGCTGAGGAAAACCTTGGCAGTGATCCTCTGGATGCCTTAGGCCTGGTGGGCCCCAGCATGCTGTGGGCCTCCTGCAGAGAACCAGTACCACCCTCTGTCAGCAGGGATGAAGGAGCATCTGGTGACACTGGCAAAGGGGCAGAGGAGCAGCTACCTGCACCAGGAGTGCCCTGAGAGGAGCCCCCAGCTGCAGGAAGCAGCCGCTCATCCTCCCTAGCAAGGTGGACATCTGCTTCCCTGCTAACCTGAGAGTACAGAGGAGTTGGTGGTGGCTACAGGTCCCCTGTCCCCCTCTTGCCTGGCCACTGCTACCTTGCGCCAATGGTCAGGACGAGGGTATGTAGGTCTGCATAAATGTCCTGCAGACACTGATTGCTCTGCTGGATATGGCTCCATTAGAGACACCAATCTCTCAATGGAGGATGCCAATCGTGCACCAGTCGCAGCATGGCACTGGACTGATTCGTCACCTGGACATGTTGGACCTGAACGGAATGCTGTGTGAAGGCATGAGGATCATGCAGCTGGCTGACATCCACGATGGAATGCTGATTCTGATGTGGGGAAGAAGCCTGTGCCACCTGTACCACCTGGAGTTGGATGTTCTGAGGCTGCTGTCCACTGAAGTGGTTGAATGTGCTGAGAGACAGGAATGTACTGCACGCGCTGAGATGGGCGGTAGTCCGTCGTCAGTGTCTGCGACAGCTCAAGGCCTGGATGGACTATTCCATTGGTCGGGCTTGGGCACTCATTGCATCTGGTATCTCTGCCAGATGTTGCCAGACTTCTCACTGCAGCTGCAGTATTTCTCGTGATGCTGCTGACACCAGAGGCAGGTCATGCGCCTGGAGCTCAGCATGGACCTGGCTTCCCACAGTCCTCCAACTATCAGAGGCCTGGGCTGTCACAGCTTCTGTCAGCTGCTCGGATGTTTGTGTGCTGTACTCACCAGGTTGTGTGCCTATATCTAAACTTGAATGCAAAGCCACTGAGGCATGAGTATGTGCGCTGGTGGAGGGTGCAGGAATATGAGTTGTCGATGGACCCTCTGAGGCTCCTTCCTCTCCCTCAGAGGTGGCAGGCTCCCCTGCAGTCTCAGACTGTCTGAGCAGGCACTGCATAATCTGCATGAGAGAACAGAGACATGTAAGGGTCAGAGTTCTCCCCTCCCGCCATAGCACACACCCCTATGCTGTAGACCCCTGTGGGCACCAGATGCCTGATGAGCAGCATGGCTCCATCACTGCAGATGCACCCTTGTGCCCCATGGTAACCTTACTCACTGTCTAGGGAATGTGGCCTGCCTCTCCATCTGTGACGTTTCGGCCGTCCTGAGGTCCAGCCAGCTTTTTTTAATATTCATTGGTTAGGCCAGCATTTATTACCCAACCCTAATTGCCCTTGAGAAGGAGATGGTGAGCTGCCTTCTTGAACCGCTGCAGTCCTTGGGGTGTAGGTACACCGACAGTGCTGTTAGGAAGGGAGGTCCAGGATTTTGACCCAATGACAGTGACGGAACAGCAATATAGTTCCAAGTCAGGATGGTGTGTGGCTTGGAGAGGAACTTGCAGATGGTGGTGTTCCCATGCATCTGCTGCCCTTGTCCTTCTAAGTGGTAGAGGTCACGGGTTTGGAAGGTGCCGTCTAAGGAACCTTGGTGAGTTGCTGCAGCGCATCTTGTCGATGGTACACACTGCCTCCACTGTATGTTGGTGGTGGAGGGAGTGAATGTTGAAGGTGTCGGATGAGGTGCCAATCAAGCAGACTGCTTTGTCCTGGATGGTGTCGAGCTTCTTGAGTGTTGTTGGAGCTGCACCCATCCAGGCAAGTGGAGAGTATTCCATCACACTCCTGACTTGTGCCTTGTAGATGGTGGACAGGCTTTGGGGAGTCAAGTAGTTAGTTACTTGCAACAGGATTCCCAGCCTCTGACCTGCTCTTGTAGCTACAGCAATTATGTGGCTGGTCCAGTTTAGTTTCTGGTCAATGGTGACCCCAGGATGTTGATAGTGGGAGATTCAGCGATGGTAATGCCATTAAACATCAAGGGGAGATGGTTAGATTCTCTCTTGTTGGAGATGGTCATTGCCTGGCAATGTTACTTGCCACTTATCATTTCCAAGCTTGGATGTTGTCCAGGTGTTGCTGCATTTGGACACGGGCTGCATGGTCTCTTCCACCATTGGTGTTAAGTCATGCAGAATGGGCAGCCCACTGCCGGTCTTGGCCCGCTCTCTCCGATTGTGTGCTATCTTTTCCTGCAGACAGAGGGAAGGAAGCTGTTGGTCTCCCAGTGAGAACAATTGCAAGACACAGGCTGGAGGTAGTCTGATGGGGTCACACAGATGCCTCCTGCATGTGACCCTTTTCCAGGGACTTTGCAAAGTTCTGCTATGACAAGGTGCCTCCTTTCAGTGCCATCTTGGCATGCTGCTATCATTTAGCTCGCACCCCCTGATCCTGGCAGTCCTTTATAAATGGTGCCAGCATTGGCCGAGGCAGCACCTGAAGCCACACTCCCCACCTCCGGACATGACACCAACCATACAATTGGTCAGGTCTTATTGCCTCATTGAGCTTAATTGGCTGGCCGCCGCTGTATTGCGTGTGGTTGACTGCTCTTGCCCCCCGACGTGCCTCACACTCATTTCCAATCCCTACGTGGGACTGTTGTCTTCTCGATAAAATTCAGCCCGTGGTCGTACCCTGGGATTTACATTTGCTGATCTGTGGAGTCCTTCCAGGGCATATCAGATCAGCCCCATCTGTGGTTGCTCTGTTTCATGAAGGAGGCTGCCACATAGCATTGCCAACTCTTGAAGGCCAGTTGGCAGACAACTTTTACCAAAGGAATATCTTTTTCATGAGTTCTTCTTCTGTTCTTTGGCCTCCTTATCTCGAGAGACAATGGGTAAGCGCCTGGAGGTGATCAGTGGTTTGTGGAGCAGCGCCTGTAAGTGCTATAAGGGCCAATTCTCGAGGGACAGACTCTTCCACAGGTGCTGCAGATAAAATTGGTTGTCGGGGCTGTTACACAGTTGGCTCTCCCCTTGCGCTTCTGTCTTTTTTCCTGCCAACAGCTAAGTCTCTTCAGCTTAGCCCCGCCTTTATGGCTGCCCACCAGTTCTGGCGATCGCTGGCAACTGACTCCCATGACTTGTGATCAATGTCACAGGACTTCATGTCGTGTTTGCAGACATCTTTAAAGCGGAGACATGGACGGCCGGTGGGTCTGATACCAGTGACGAGCTCGCTGTACAATGTGTCTTTGGGGATCCTGCCATCTTCCATGCGGCTCACATGGCCAAGCCATCTCAAGCGCCGCTGGCTTAGTAGGGTGTATATGCTAGGGATGTTGGCCGCCTCGAGGACTTCTGTGTTGGAGATACGGTACTGCCACCTGATGCCAAGTATTCTCCGGAGGCAGCGCAGATGGAATGAATTGAGACGTCGCTCTTGGCTGACATACTTTGTCCAGGCCTCGCTGCCATAGAGCAAGGTACTGAGGACACAGGCTTGATACACTCGGACTTTTGTGTTCCGTGTCAGTGCGCCATTTTCCCACATTCTCTTGGCCAGTCTGGACATAGCAGTGGAAGCCTTTCCCATGCGCTTGTTGATTTCTGCATCTAGAGACAGGTTACTGGTGATAGTTGAGCCTAGGTAGGTGAACCCTTGAACCACTTCCAGAGCGTGGTCACCGATATTGATGGATGGAGCATTTCTGATGTCCTGTCCCATGTTGTTCGTTTTCTTGAGGCTGATGGTTCGGCCAGATTCGTTGCAGGCAGCCGCAAACCTGTCGATGAGACTCTGCAGACACTCTTCAGTGTGAGATGTTAAAGCAGCATCGTCAGCAAAGAGGAATTCCCTGATGAGGACTTTCCGTACTCTAGTGTTCACCCTTAGACGGGCAAGGTTGAACAACCTGCCCCCTGATCTTGTGTGGAGGAAAATTCCTTCTTCTGAAGACTTGAACGCATGTGAGAGCAGCAGGGAGAAGAAAATCCCAAACAGTGTGGGTGCGAGAACACAGCCCTGTTTCACGCCACTCAGGAAAGGAAAGGGGTCTGATGAGGTGCCGCTATGCTGAATTGTGCTTTTCATATTGTCATGGAATGAGGTGATGATACTTAGTAGCTTTGGTGGGCATCCAATCTTTTCTAGTAGTCTGAAGAGACCACGTCTGCTGACGAGGTCAAAGGCTTTGGTGAGATCAATGAAAGCAATGTAGAGGGGCATCTGTTGTTCACGGCATTTCTCCTGTATCTGACGAAGGGAGAACAGCATGTCAACGGTCGATCTCTCTGCACGAAAGCCATACTGTGCCTCAGGGTAGACGTGCTCGGCCAGCTTCTGGAGCCTGTTTAGAGCGTCTCGAGCAAAGACTTTCCCCACTATGCTGAGCAGGGAGATTCCACAGTAGTTGTTGCAGTCACCGCGGTCATCTTTGTTTTTATAGAGGGTGATGATATTGGCATTGTGCATGTCCTGAGGTACTGCTCCCTCGTCCCAGCACAGGCAAAGCAGTTCCTGTAGTGCTGAGAGTATAGCAGGCTTGGCACTCTTGATTATTTCAGGGGTAATGCTGTCCTTCCCAGGGGCTTTTCCGCTGGCTAGAGAATCAATGGCATCACTGAGTTCCGATTTTGTTGGCTGTACGTCCAGCTCATCCATGACTGGTAGAGGCTGGGCTGCATTGAGGGCAGTCTCAGTGACAACATTCTCCCTGGAGTACAGTTCTAGGTAGTGCTCAACCCAGCGGTCCATTTTCTTGCGTTGGTCAGTGATTGTATCCCCTGATTTAGATTTGAGGGGGGCGAT
Organism: Heterodontus francisci; assembly: GCF_036365525.1. Lineage (NCBI taxonomy): Eukaryota > Metazoa > Chordata > Chondrichthyes > Heterodontiformes > Heterodontidae > Heterodontus > Heterodontus francisci. Next base: position 92,674,552 of record NC_090373.1, read on the forward strand.
CTTCTTGATGGTTGGCCCAAGAGCTCTCTTAATGCCATCATAAATTCCTCTGATGTTTCCGTTGTCTGAGGCCAGCTGAATATGACTGCATAGGTGTTGCCAGTAGTCATTTGCGCAGCACCTGGCTGTTGTTTGTGCAGTGCTTTTGGCTGCTTTAAGTGCTATGGATGTTAACTCGCTGGGGGCTTTCTTGTAGTTCGACAGTGCAATGCGCTTAGCGGCAATGACAGGTTCCAGCTCTTCAAAATGAGATTGAAACCAGTCTGCATTCCTCTTCGTACGTTTTCCCTCGGTGGTCAAAGCTGACTCATAGATGGCGTCTCTGATGTGGGCCCATTTGGTCTCAGCATCCCCTGTGGGAGTGTTTTGAATGGCTGTTACAAGTGAATTTAGAAATTTTTGTAACAGCTGTGGATGAGAAATTCTGTTCGTGTTGATGCGCGGGTGGCCCTTCTGCTTGGAGTGATGCAGCTTCTTTGGTTTGAGTCTAACCTTGCTGCACACCAGGGAGTGGTCGGTGTCGCAGTCCGCACTGTGGAAGCTGCGTGTGATTTTAACACTGTTTAAGGAGGCTCGCTTTGTGATGATGAGGTCCAGCTGGTGCCAACGACGTGATCTTGGGTTCCTCCAAGAAACCTGGTGACAGGGTTTAGTGTGAAAGAACGAGTTGGTGATGCAGAGGTTATGATGGGTATACAACTCTAGCAGTCTCTGTCCATTCTCATTCATCCTTCCAACGCCATAGCGCCCAAGGCAGGAGGGCCATGAGTCATGGTCAGCCCCAACCCTGGCATTAAAGTCCCCCCAGCAGGAACAGATGTTCGGTATTGGAGATGCTGCTAATGATATTATGGAGTTCCTCGTAGAACTGGTTTTTAGCTTCAGGTGGGGAGCAGAGTGTTGGAGCATAGATGCTGAGTAGGTGTACTGGACCAGAGGCGGTGAGCAGTCGGATGGACAGTATGCGTTCCGAGCCATTTGAGGGAGGCTCTATCATGCTGAGCACATAGCATTGCTATCTTTTGAAGGCCAGTTGGCAGACAACATTTACCAAAGGAACATCTTTTTCATGAGTTTGTATTAAATATTCATAGGATCTGATTCTTCCGAGGCACCATAGATGATATATGCCAACTCAGTCAGTTGGCTGTCCAGAACTTCATCAAACCAGTGATAACAGCATTATTTGCAAGCACACTCTAAGTTGCGCTCCAGGATTGACCCCTCATACCCAACACAAGGAGTGTGGAATTGAGCAGGTAGATTGAGCACAAATGTTGGAGAAAGATTTTCATGTTTTTTTAAGCCTCACTGCAAGTACACATAGACTTCATTATAGTCCTGAAATTCATTTTTCTTAATAAGTCCCCAGTCCAATTGCTTGTTTCTTTGCAGATCCACTCTTTAAAATCGGCACTTCTGGGCTTGCCACTGCAGAATGCCTGTTCTTTAAGCTGGAACTGACTCATTTTTGTTGTTGTTTTGTTTCAGCTTGACATGCTGATCCTGCATTACAACTTTTTTTCTTTTCTGCTGATGATTTTTTTTAAACATTAGAATTTTTATTTTGCCCAGGGCTCCATTCACAACACTGGTGTTCTCATCAGTTGCCACTCAGCTATAACCATACTGTTTCAAATAAAGATTCCATTGGCATCTGACAGTGAATGTCATGAATTTGGAGGAGGAAGAGGGAAGAAAGTGTTTCCGTGCTGGTGCTTGTGTGCTGAGGAATGTTTGACTGCTGCTCATGTGATCAACTACCTCCTTGCATGTCTGTAGTGCCACCCACACAAAGAGAAAGAAAATATATGTTAGCATAGAGCATGTGACGAATGGCTGTGTACAGAATAGCAAAATAAAGATTGTGTTATGCTGCTGATGGGCAGGTGTGTCTACATGTTGCCTTCTGGATAAGTTTAAAGGGTAAGTAAGAAAATGATGACAAAACATTGATCTTTTTGGGCTGCCACCAAGCTCTCCCTCAGCCACGACTACCTTTATGATCCCTACCCCAATAATTTAGAAGCCAGCTCTTGGCAAGAGAGGATAGCTGGTGTAAAAAGTTTTAGGTTTGTCCTCTATTCTCTCAGGCACTCCCATGAGTGATCCAAGTGTCTTATGTTCAGGAATCTGCCAAAGGTCTAATTGTATGATAATGTAACGCAGGGGTGCAGTAGGATCCTTTTATGATCTGAACTGGATATTGTGTCTTTTGCATGTGCCCTTGCACATTTCCCCAATCTTTCTGATGAGAGAATTAAATCCAACACATTGAAAATTCTATTTTCTGTTCAAAGAAAAACAATTGATTACTGGTGCCATTTATGCAACACTTAAAAGAATTTGTACAATGTGTTTCTCTGGTAGTTTTCACTGAATCTTTCTTTCAAGTCCTGTCTGATAAAGTGCACCACAGGAAACACACAGGACCTTCCAAAGCGTGTGATACTCCTAAATCATGCGCACTTCATTCTAACAACATAAAGTACAGGATATGGCATTGTTTTACTGGCATTGTGTTACCCATATGTGTCTCATGGACAAACTAACATGCATAGTCAAGTGTGCCTGATGAAAATAGCTGATAATTTTAAATGTTTGCAAAGCCTTCAGTTTATATTTCCGCTGGCTGAAAAAACTAGCCGCCCAATCTAATCCCACTTTCCAGCACTTGGTCCGTAGCCTTGCAGGTTACAGCACTTCAGGTGCATGTCCGGGTACCTTTTAAATGAGTTGAGGGTTTCTGCCTCCACCACCGTTCCTGGCAGTGAATTCCAGACACCCACCATCCTCTGGGTGAAAAAGTTTTTCCTCATGACCCCTCTAATCCTTTGACCAATCAATCACCTTAAATCTGTGCCCCCGGTAATTGACCTCTCCGCTAGGGGAAACTGGTCCTTCCTGTCTACTCTAGCTAGGCCCCTCATAATTTTGTACACTTCAATTAAGTCACTCCTCAGCCTCCTCTGTTCTAAGGAAAAAACCCTAGCTGATCCAATCTTTCCTCATCGCTGCAACTTTCAAGCCCTGGCAACATTCTTGTAAATCTCCTCTGTACTCTCTCCAGAGCAATTATGTCCTTCCTGTAATGTGGTGACCAGAACTGTACGCAATACTCCAGCTGTAGCCTAACCAGCATTTTATACAGCATTACATCCCTGCTTTTGTATTCTATGCCTTGGCCAACAAAGGAAAGCATTCCATATGCCTTCCTCACCACTCTATCTACCTGTCCTGCCACCTTCAGGGAACTGCGGACATGCACTCCAGGGTTTCTGACTTCTTCTACCCATCTCAATATCCTCCTAATTATCGTGTATTCCCTCGCTTTGTTTGCCCTCCCCAAATGCATTACCTCATACTTCTCTGAATTAAATTCCATTTGCCACTTTTCCGCCCACTCAACCAAACCATTGATATAATTCTGGAGTCTACAGCTATCCTCTTCACTATCAACTACACGGCCAATTTTTGTGTCATCTGAAAATTTCACAATCATGCCTGCCACATTTAAGTCCAACTCATTAATATATACCCCAAACAGCAAGGGACCCAACACTGTGCCCTGTGGAATGCCACTGGAAACCGCTTTCCATTCGCAAAAACGTCTGTCGAACACTACCCTTTGTTTGCTGTCACTGAGCCAATTTTAGATGCAAATTGCCACATTCCCCTCTATCCCATGGGCTTTCATTTTACTGACCAGTCTGCCCTGTGGGGCCTTGTCAAATGCTTTACTAAAATCCATGTAAACCACATCCACTGCACTACCCTCATCAATCCTCCTTGTTACTTCCTCAAAAAATTCAATTAAGTTAGTAAGACATGACCTTCCCTTAACAAATCCATGCTGACTATCCCTGATTAATCCATGCCTTTATGAGTGGCAGTTTATCCTGTCTCTCAGAATTAATTCTAATAATTTACCCATCACCGAGGTCAGACTGATCATCCTATAATTATTTGGCCTATCTCTCGCACCCTTTTTAAACAATGGTGCAACATTCGCAGACCTCCAATCCTCTGGTACCTCGCTTGTATCTAGTGAGGATTTGAAGATAATCCTCAGAGCATCCACTATTTCCTCCCTGGCTTCCTTGAGTGGAATTGGCAGAAACTCATCATTAGAGATATTGAGGGGGCAGATGGAGAGGTGCTTGTTTTTCTCTCTCTCACACACACACACACAAAGGCACAAGAATCGTAGCTTAAATTTATATTGTCACCTAAATAAAATGCCAGTCAGCTTGGCATTACCTAGTTGAACTTATCTCAGAAGCATCAGTTTCTTATTTTCATAAAACAAACAGCCTAGAAAACTGTTGATCTCACCATGAAAGCTGTACTGTGTTTATTCATGTATTTTATGTAATGTAAAAGTTAGTTGGTTTACCGTCATGTCTTGTTGGAGAGTGCTTATAAAGACTGGAGAATACGTAGGGTGACAATTGAGATTACTGGAACCAATTCATGCAACAAGAGTTACATGTTAGCATGGCTTGGAGATTCTATCATTTAACTAAATATTGCGCAGTGCTTTCAATTGCATGGATCATGAGGTTACTCACAGGCATGAATACCGATGCTGAACCCGAGAGAGTATCAAGTGCAAAACCTGAAAAGTTATAACTCGCATCTTTCCCTAGTTGCTCTCCTCACACCCTCACCAAGCTCATCTCCTGCTCCCTCAACACTATTCCCACTAAACTGCTGACTACCCAACATCTCTTCCTGGTCCCCATGTAGGCCGAGACTTTAATGGTTCTCTCTCTTCAGATGTTGCTCTTCTCTTCTTTAAATCTGCCTTCATCACCCCTTTCCTCAAAAAAACATTCCTTGACTCCACCGTCCTTGCAAACTACGGCCCCATTATCAACCTCCCTTTCCTCTCCAAAGTCCTTGGACATGTTGTCGCCTCCAAAATCCATGCTCATCTTTCCCAGAAGTCCATGTTGGAATCCCTTCAATCAGGTTTCCACCCCTGCCACAGTACCGAAGCAGATCTTATCAAAGTCACAAATGACATTCTGTCTGCAGACTTTGACACAGTTGACCAAACCAAGCTCGTAGCTAGAGCAACACATGCAATGGCTTTTCTTCCTGCTCCCGCACCATTACCTCTGGTGTCCCTGAAGGATCTATCCTTGTCCCCCTCCTATTTCTCATGTACATGCTGCCCCTCGGTGACATCATCCAAATACAGTGTTAATTTTCACATGTACTTTGATGACATCCAGCTCTACCGCACCACCACCTCTCTTGACTCCTCCACTGCTGCTAAATTATCAGACTGTTTATCCAATATCCTGTGCTGAATGAGCAGCAATTTCCTCTAATTAAATAACTGGAATACTGAAGCCATTGGTTTTGATCCCTGCTCCAAACTCTGTTCCATAACTACCAACTCCATCCTCTATGTGGCAACAGTCCGAGATTAAACCAGTCTGTTTGCAACCTTGATATCATATTTGACCCCCGAGATGAGCTTCCAACCACATACTCACACCATCACTAAGACCACCTATTTCTACCTTTGTAACATCGCTCAGATTTGCCCCTGTCTCAGCTCATCTGCTGCTTAAACCCTCATTGTTGCCTCTAGACTTGACTATTCACTGGTCTCTCGTATATTACCCTCTGTAAACCTGAGGCCATCCAAAACTCTGCTGCTCATGTCTTGATTCGTATCAAGTCCCATTCCCCTATCACCCCTGTGCTCGCTGTCCTACATTGGCTCCCAGTCAAGCTGTTTATCCATTCTCATCCTTGCTTTCAAATCCCTCCATGGTCTCGCCCCTCCCTATCTCTGCAATTTCCTCCAGTCTCACAACCCTCTGAGATATTGGTGCTCTTCATTTCCAGCCCCTTGTGCATCTCCGATTTTAATCCTTCTACCATTGGTAGCCTTCAGCTGCCTAGGCTCTAAGCTCTGGAACTTCCCCCGACAACCTCTCCGCCTCTCTAGCTTGCTTTCTTCCTTTAAAACGCTCCTTAAAACCTACTCTTTGACAAAGCCTTTGGTCATCTGACCCAATATCGTCTTATGTGGCTCACTGTCAAACTTTGTTTTCTAATGCACCTGTGAAGCGCCTTGGGACATTTTATTACATTCAAGCCGCTTTGTAAGTTGTTGTTGCAATTTGGCTGGGAAAAATGGCTCCAACAGCGCATATTTTTCAGTGCTACAGGTGCTGTTTTGCATCCACAATGATGTCAGCAGTGCGAAAACCTACTTCCTGTGCTAACCAGACCGGATGCCACTTTGGTAAGACACCTTCGCACATACAGTGACTGCTGAAAGTGTGCAGAGTGAAGGGGGTGTGGTACTTTGAGCAGTGCCTGAGGCTTTTGGTGCATTTGGTACGATTTGGCATTTGAAGATGCAATAACTAAACTTGACCATTCTGAGAGGTCATTGAGCTTCTTGTGGCACTGCATCCAGGTCCTTGGGGCTAGGCTCTGGCTTTGTTCTTCTTGTTCACAATCTCTCTGTAACCAGTCCAGCACTTGATTGAGCCAGAATACAGCTCTTTAAAGAGGTGCAGGCTTGCTTTGAGCACTTCAGGCTAGATTTAAGCGGTTCTAGCGATGCATGACGTTAGCTCCCAGCTGAGGGGCGCAGCTACTCAGCAGTGCATTTAACACTGACCACATATAGCTGACATCCAAATGAGCAGGCAGCATGTTTTTGGGCCACGTCCAATTTTATGATCCTACTATCTCCTTCCAGAAATTGCATAAATAGCCCCTTATTTCTAACCAGAATGCTCACCATCATATGGATATTTAATCAACGTAGTATAATGTATCCCCATAACACAAGGGGATGCACTTTCCTTAACTTCTTTTTGGTTATAGTCTTACCTAGAGATTTGTTAAAAAAAAACAATTTTTGGAAACTTTTGTTCCTCTCGATATTGTCATGAATGTACTACAAAGAACAAAGATACAAAGAACAAAGATAATTACAGCACAGGAACAGGCCCTTCGGCCCTCCAAGCCTGCGCCGATCCAGATCCTCTCTCTAAACATGTCGCCTATTTTCTAAGGTTCTGTATCTCTTTTCTTCCTGCCCATTCATGTATCTGTCTAGATACATCTTAAAAGACTCCATCGTGCCCGCATCTACCACCTCCGCTGGCAATGCGTTCCAGGTGCCCACCACCCTCTGCGTAAAGAACTTTCCACGCATATCCCCCCTAAACTTTTCCCCTTTCACTTTGAACTCGTGTCCTCTAGTAATTGAAACCCCCACTCTGGGAAAAAGCCTCTTGCTATCCACCCTGTCTATACCTCTCATGATTTTGTACACCTCAATCAGGTCCCCCCTCAACCTCCGTCTTTCTAATGAAAATAATCCTAATCTGCTCAACCTCTCTTCATAGCTAGCGCCCTCCATACCAGGCAACATCCTGGTGAACCTCCTCTGCACCCTCTCCAAAGCATCCACATCCTTTTGATAATGTGGCGACCAGAACTGTACGCAGTATTCCAAATGTGGCCGAACCAAAGTCCTATACAACTGTAACATGACCTGCCAACTCTTGTACTCAATGCCCCGTCCGATGAAGGAAAGCATGCCGTATGCCTTCTTGACCACTCTATTTACCTGCGTTGCCACCTTCAGGGAACAGTGGACCTGAACACCCAAATCTCTCTGGACATCAATTTTCCCCAGGACTTTTCCATTTACTGTATAGTTCACTCTTGAATTGGATCTTCCAAAATGCATCACCTCGCATTTGCCCTGATTGAACTCCATCTGCCATTTCTCTGCCCAACTCTCCAATCTATCTATATTCTGCTGTATTCTCTGACAGTCCCCTTCACTATCTGCTACTCCACCAATCTTAGTGTCGTCTGCAAATTTGCTAATCAGTCCACCTATACTTTCCTCCAAATCATTAATGTATATCACAAACAACAGTGGTCCCAGCACGGATCCCTGTGGAACACCACTGGTCACACGTCTCCATTTTGAGAAACTCCCTTCTACTGCTACTCTCTGTCTCCTGTTGCCCAGCCAGTTCTTTATCCATCTAGCTAGTACACCTTGGACCCCAAGCGCCTTCACTTTCTCCATCAGCCTGCCATGGGGAACCTTATCAAACGCCTTACTGAAGTCCATGTATATGACATCGACAGCCCTTCCCTCATCAATCAACTTTGTCACTTCCTCAAAGAATTCTATTAAGTTGGTAAGACATGACCTTCCCTGCACAAAACCATGTTGCCTGTCACTGATGAGCCCATTTTCTTCCAAATGGGAATAGATCCTATCCCTCAGTATCTTCTCCAGCAGCTTCCCTACCACTGACGTCAGGCTCACCGGTCTATAATTACCTGGATTATCCCTGCTACCCTTCTTAAACAAGGGGACAACATTAGCAATTCTCCAGTCCTCCGGGACCTCACCCGTGTTTAAGGATGCTGCAAAGATATCTGTTAAGGCCCCAGCTATTTCCTCTCTCGCTTCCCTCAGTAACCTGGGATAGATCCCATCCGGACCTGGGGACTTGTCCACCTTAATGCCCTTTAGAATACCCAACACTTCCTCCCTCCTTATGCCGACTTGACCTAGAGTAATCAAACATCTGTTCCTAACCTCAACATCCGTCATGTCCCTCTCCTCGGTGAATACCGATGCAAAGTACTCGTTTAGAATCTCACCCATTTTCTCTGAGTCCAAGCATAACATTCCTCCTTTGTCCTTTAGTGGGCCAATCCTTTCTCTAGTTACCCTCTTTCTCCTTATATATGAATAAAAGGCTTTGGGATTTTCTTAACCCTGTTTGCTAAAGATATTTCATGACCCCTTTTAGCCCTCTTAATTCCTCGTTTCAGATTGGTCCTACATTCCCGATATTCTTTCAAAGCTTCGTCTTTCATCAGCCGCCTAGACCTTATGTATGCTTCCTTTTTCCTCTTAGCTAGTCTCACAATTTCACCTGTCATCCATGGTTCCCTAATCTTGCCATTTCTATCCCTCATTTTCACAGGAACATGTCTCTCCTGCACGCTAATCAACCTCTCTTTAAAAGCCTCCCACATATCACATGTGGATTTACCTTCAAACAGCTGCTCCCAATCTACATTTCCCAGCTCCTGCCGAATTTTGGTATAGTTGGCCTTCCCCCAATTTAGCACTCTTCCTTTAGGACCACTCTCGTCTTTGTCCATGAGTATTTTAAAGCTTACGGAATTGTGATCACTATTCCCAAATTAGTCCCCTACTGAAACTTCAACAACCTGGCCGGGCTCATTCCCCAACACCAGGTCCAGTATGGCCCCTTCCCGAGTTGGACTATTTACATACTGCTCTAGAAAACCCTCCTGGATGCTCCTTACAAATTCTGCTCCATCTGGACCTCTAACATTAAGCGAATCCCAGTCAATGTTGGGAAAATTAAAATCTCCTATCACCACCACCCTGTTGCTCCTACATCTTTCCATAATCTGTTTACATATTTGTACCTCTATCTCACGCTCGCTGTTGGGAGGCCTGTAGTACAGCCCCAACATTGTTACCGCACCCTTCCTATTTCTGAGTTCTGTCCATATTGCCTCACTGCTCGAGTCCTCCATAGTGCCCTCCTTCAGCACAGCTGTGATATCCTCTTTGACTAGTAATGCAACTCCTCCACCCCTTTTACCTCCCTCTCTATCCCGCCTGAAGCATCGATATCCTGGGATATTTAGTTGCCAATCATGCCCTTCCCTCAACCAAGTCTCAGTAATAGCAATAACATCATACTCCCAGGTACTAATCCAAGCCCTAAGTTCATCTGCCTTACCAACTACACTTCTTGCATTAAAACAAATGCACCTCAGACCACCAGTCCCTTTATATTCATCATCTGCTCCCTGCCTGCTCTTCCCCTTAGTCACACTGACTTCATTATCTAGTTCCTTACAGGCTTTTGTTACTACCTCCTTACTGTCAACTGACCTCAATTGGTTCCCATCCCCCTGCCACATTAGTTTAAACCCTCCCCAACAGCGTTAGCAAAAGCACCTCCAAGGACATTGGTTCCAGTCCGGCCCAGGTGTAGACCGTCCAATTTGTAATAGTCCCACCTCCCCCAGAACCGGTCCCAATGTCCCAAAAATCTGAACCCCTCCTTCCTGCACCATCTCTCAAGCCACGCATTCATCCTGACTATTCTTTCATTTTTACTCTATCACGTGGCACTGGTAGTAATCCTGAGATTACTACCTCTGAGGTCCTACTTTTTAACTTGGCTCCTAACTCCCTAAACTCTGCTTGTAGGACCTCATCCCGTTTTTTACCTATATCATTAGTGCCTATGTGCACAAGCACTACGCTTAATGATTTTTAATTAATTGGCTGGAAACCTAATTCAACTTTTAAAAAGAAAGCAGCTAATATGTCCACTACAATTTGCATTGAAATACCTCACATTCCAAGGTATCAAGGTGGAGACGCATGTTTGAATAGCCCTCATCCAGAACAATGGCTTGAGCAGTTTGAATGAGCTACCAGGTATCACCTTCATTAGCAAGACATTCAAAGCCATCTTGGAACATTAACACTAGTGGAAACGAACATCAAAGTATAAACACTGAAATAATGAGACCTGAGTGAAACTGGAATTCTTAGACTTGGATCTCATTAAAATGCAAAAGAGAATACACTGGGATAATCATGTGACAGTCTCTCCATCTGTGTGAAAACTTGGAGTTTCTTTTGGCCACATCAGACAAGCATCTGAATTTTAACCAGTGCAGAACCCAAGTGAGGATCTCTCTCTCTCTCTCTCTCCAGGCAATGCTGTAAGTTTTGAACTCTGCCTGCGGGCTGCAAAACATCCAAGCCTATCATTGCTGCAAACTGAGACTCCGGGGAGTAAGCCACCTATATTATTGTCTCCAAGAAAACCTTGAACCAGGTGGCCACCTCTGCCAGCCAGAAACTTCAGGACCACGAGTTCAGCTTGAAGACAATTGAATTACTAGACTTCATAGACTGTATATTATTTTATTTGTTCTGGATTCTAATCCAACCAATCTACTCTTCTTGACTCTGTAACCTATTTTTGTGAGTGCGATATTTGTGTGTGTGTGTGTGCGCGTGCGTGAAAGTTGGAGCGTAGTTTATTATTGTACTTAGATCGGGTTTTGATTTTAAGTACAATAAACTAAGCTCTTTCTTGTATAAATTCAAAAAAACCTGTCTAATTGGTTCTTTTATGATCATAGCACATAAAGAGTTAAGCACTTACGGAATTGGTAAGCACATCCACTGTTTAATAGAAATAAACCCTGTTGTGGTCAAACAAGGAGAGAAACAAGAGGGGAGCTTTTCCACCCCTTGTCACCCGATTGTAACAATTGGAGAGTTAAAACTCTATGCACATCTACTAAATAATTAGGTAAAATCTCACCAGCATGAGACCTGGGGACATCCAGACAAAATTCTGGGAAAAATTATAAATATGGTCTGAAGTGTACCCTCAATGGTATTCAAAACAAGATTAGAATGAATAAATTCATTGCCATAAGCATACAACTTACTAACCCACTGTGATAAAATAGGGAGGCAACAATGTCAGTTTAGGAAATATCAGATACAAACATATGAATTAGGAGCATAAGTAGGCCATTTGGCCCCTCGAGCCTGCTCCGCCATTCAATAAGGTCATTGCTGATCTGTTTGTCTCAAATTTCACACTCCCATCTACCCCGATAACCTTTGATTCCCTTGCCTAACAAGAATCTATCTACCTCCGCCTTAAAAATATTCAATGACCTGACTTCACCACTATCTGAGGCAGAAAATTCCAAAGTCACACACTCTTAGAGAAAAAAATTCTTCTCATCTCTGTCCTAAAAGGGCAACTCCTAATTTTAAGACAGTGCCCCCTAGTTCTGGTCTCACCCACAAGAGGAAATATCCTTTCCACATCCACCTTGTCAAGACTGTTCAGGATCTTATATACTTCAATCAAGTCTCCCCTCACTCTTCTAAACTCCAGTGGAAACAAGCGCAGTCTGTCCAACCTTTCCTCATAACTAGATTGAGTAAACCTGGTAAATCCAGTAAACCTGCTCTGAACTGCCTCCAACGCGTTCACATCCTTCCTTAAATAAGGAGACCAAAACTGCACCCTGTATTCGAGATGTGGGCTCACCACTGCCCTTTATAACTGAAGCATAGTATCCTTCCTTTTATTTTCAATTCCTCTCGTAATAAAGGATAGCATTCCATTAGCTTTCTTTATTACTTGCTGTAACCGCATACTAACCTTTTGTGATTCATACACTCGAACACCTAGATGCCTCTGCATCTTGGAATTCTGCAGTCATTCTCTGTTTAAGTAACACTCAGCTTTTTTATTCTTCCTGCCAAAGTGAACAACTTCACATTTTCCCACATTTTACTCCATCTGCCAGATTTCTGCCCACTCATTCAACCTATCTATATAGGTCTGTAAACCTCTTTCTGTCCTCTCCACAACATACTTTCCTACCTATCTTTGTGTCATCTGCAAATTTAGCTACCATGCCATCGCTCCCCTCATCTAAGTTATTGATATAAATTGTAAAAAGTTGAGGCCCCAGCACAGACCCCTGCAGGACTCCACTCATCACATCCTGCCAATAAGAAAAGGGCCCATTTATGCATACTCTGTTTTCTGTGAGCCAGCCAATCTTCTATCCCTACACCATGAGCTCCTACTTTGAGCAATAACCTTTTATGTGGCACCCTATCAAATGCCTTCTGGAAATCCAAGTACAGTATGTCAACAGGCTCCCCTTTATCCACAGTGCATGTTACTCCTTTGAAGAACTCCAATAAATTGGTTAAATATGATTTCCCTTTCACAAAACCATGCTGACTATTCCTGATTTCCTTGAGTTTTTCTAAGTGCCCAGCTAAAGCCTCCTTAATGATTGATTCTACACCTTCCCCACATCAAGCTAACTGGCCTATAGTTACCTGCTTTCTGCCTCCCCCCCCTTTTTGAATAAAGGGGTTATATTTGCTACTTTCCAGTCTGATGGAACCTTTCCATTACCTAGCGAATTTTGAAAAATTAACTCCAATGCATCTACTACCTCATTAGCCACCTCTTTTAAGACCCTAGGATGAAGCCCATCTGGACTCGGGGATTTGTCAGCCCGCAGCTCCATCAGTTTGCTCAGTACCGCTTGCCTTAGGCATGCAAATAAAAACCTCAAAAAAGGTTCAAATTGTTCTCCCTTCAGCTTACTGAGGACTGTAGTGGATTTGGGATGTTGATTTTCTTGCAGCATGTGCCATAACTCAGGAATGATTTTCTTGGTAGATATAGGTATATGCACCTCCAAGTATATATTCTGATGTGGGGCTATTGCCAGATGGGTGCTGTGTGCCTTGATGCTGTTGCTATCTCCATTACTCCTCTTCTTCCAAAAAGCAAAGATAGCAGGATGTGCCCAATTGAAACCCATCTTGTCTTGTCTGAAATAGTGGAAGAATTGTATCCCCACAAAAAATAGCACAAAGGCAAATGGCAAAACAGTTAGCAACAGCTTAAAAATACTTACAAAATGAGTCATAAATAGATGCTAGTTTAGATTTTTTAAAAATTCTCGACTGCTTTTTTCCAATTGCCTAGCAACCCTGGACATCCACTTTATATGGGTGCAAAGAAAGAAGGATCGAGAAATAACAGAAAATGTGCTACATCATATGATGCCGTTTTTGTTTCATTTAATTCAAATGATGAAAAATAGGTAGGCATTTCCTGAACATGCAAACTGGAAAGACTAGGCTAATTTTGACCTTCCCCTTAGCCCAGGATACAAAGACCAACCAAGTGGATACAGGGGCATTCAGTTCATTTAAGGCATTGAACACTTACCAGAAGCTCATTAGCAAGAGCAGGGGTTCATTAATGTGAGAGAGTTTGGCTTGTTGCTGCATCTTAGGTTGGAGCCTTGCTGGTGTTTTAATTCAGACTGAATACTGCCCCAATATGCCATATTTGCTCACACAAAAGAATTAAAATCATTAGACTATATCTATTGGAATTACTTTTTTATATATATATTTGCAGTAGCAAGGCTGTTAAATACTGCACTTTTCTATTGCTGTCTGATACCATTTGATGCTGCCAGGCCATTTCTGGCACATCATATATACCCAGTAAAGATGAAAAACCGCACTTTTTCTTCCTGCTCTATTCTCAGTGAATAACAAAAAAAATGGTAGCAAGAAAAAAAAAGTTAATTTTGTTTTCAAGGTGATGGACATCAGTCCTAGGAAATGTTTATTGAATTTCATGCTCATTGATATGAGGGCAGTAAAGTTGTGAAATAAAACATTTTATCACTTCAAGGCCAAATATTGGCATTGCACACTCCCACATTAGATACAAAGACTATTTCATATGTTGGGACTTTAGTAATGAAGAAATGTTAAAGAACTTGTCTTTGGAAAAGAGGAGACTCTAAAGTTAACTCATTGGTACTTGGAAGATTATGAGAATGATTCATATAGTTGATTCAGGTGACTATTGGCAAAGGTTAAAATGCCAGAAGTTACAAGTTAGTAATAAGAATAAATCAGGCACAACTTTTTACACAATAGTAATAGACCAATGCAATTACCAGGGAAGCTTAATGAAGTAAATAACATAAATAGGTTCAGGTGGCTAATGAGGTAGTAGATGCGTTGGTGTTAATTTTTCAAAATTTGCTAGATTCTGGAAAGGTGCCATTAGACTGGAAAGTAGAAAATATAACCCCTCTATTCAAGAAGGTGAAGGTGGAGGGGGAGGAGGGAAGCAGAAAACAGGTAACTATAGGCCAATTAGCTTGACGTCTGTTGTGGGGAAGGTGTTAGAATTGATCATTAAGGAGGCTATAACTGGGCACTTAGAAAAACACAAGGTAATCGGGAATAGTCAGCAGTTTTGTGAAAGGGAAATCAAGTTTAACTAATTTATTGGAACTCTTTGAAGGAGTAACATGCGCTGTGGATAAAGAGGAGCCCATTGACGTACTGTACGTGGATTTCCAGAAGACATTTGACAAGGTGCCACATAAAAGGCTTTTGCGCAAAGTAGGAGCTCATGGTGTAGTGGGTAACATATTAGCATGGATAGAAGATTGGCTGGCTGGCAGAAAACAGAGACTATGCATAAATGGGTCCTTTTCTGATTGGCAGGATGTAACGTGTGGAGTCCTGCAGGGGTCTGTGCTGGGGCCTCAACCTTTTACAAATTATATCAATGAATTAGATGAGGGGAGTGATGGCATGGTAGCTAAATTTGCAGATGACACAAAGATAGGTAGGAAAGTATGTTGTGAAGAGAACATAAGGAGGTTGCAGACCGATATAGATTGGTTGAGTGAGTGGGCAGAAATCTGGCAGATGGAGTATAAAGTGGGAAAATGTGAAGTTATCCACTTTTGCATGAAGAATAAAAAAGCAGAGTATTTCTTAAATGGGAACGACTGCAGAATTCCGAGGTGCAGAGGCATCTAGGTGTTTTAGTGCATGAGTCACAAAAAGTTAGTATACAGGTACAGCAAGTAATAAAGAAGGCTAATGGAATGCTATCCTTTATTACGAGAGGAATTGAAAATAAAAGTAAGGATGTTATGCTTCAGTTATACAGGGCATCAGTGAGACCACATCTCGAATACTGTGTGCAGTTTTAGTCTCCTTATTTAAGGAAGGATGTGAATGCGTTGGAAGCAGTTCAAAGGAGGTTTACTAGATTGATACCTGGAATGAGCAGGTTGTCTTATGAGGAAAGGTTGGACAGACTGGGCTTGTTTTCACTGGAGTTTGGAAGAGTGAGGGGACACTTGATTGAAATATATAAGATCCTGAACGGTTTTGGCAAGGTGGATGTGGAAAGGAAGTTTCCTCTTGTGGGTGAGTCCAGAACTAGGGGGCACTGTTTTAAAATTAGGAGTTGCCCTTTTAGGACAGAGACAGGGAGAATTTTTTACTCTCAGATGATTGTGTGACTTTGGAATTCTCTGCCTCAAAAGGTGGTGGAGACGGGATCATTGAATATTTTTAAGGTGGAGGTAGATTGATTCCCTTGTCTAACAAGAATCTAAGATTATCGGGGGTAGATGGGAGTGTGGAATTTGAGACAGAAACAGATCAGCCATGATCTTATTGAATGGCAGAGCAGGTTCGACAGGCCGAATGGCCTACTTCTGCTCTTAATTCATATGGTCTTATCACTAAATAATTTTCTGGAGAGAGAAGGCATTGAGGGATAAGGTGACATGAAAGAAGGTTTGCCATGAGCCAGAAAAAGAAAGATCTTTCAGGCTACATACCCTTTTACTGGTACTAATTCTTTAAAAATATTCCTATATAGTCATGCTTGTAATAGCTTTATCTCCAATGATTTTCTCAGGTGTGTTTATGTACAAGCCTCTTGGTACAAATCTAACAGGAAACCATTAAAAGTTTATGAGGTCTCCATATGCTGATGGCACTGTATTAGCAAAACTCTAGCATAAACATAAAGCATTTAGTCATCTGTGAACAATTTATTTTGGTTTCACCTTCAACATTTCTCCAGTTTTTATACATTTGATAAGAACTTCACCTTTGCCCATAGATCAACAGAAAAAAAAAACAGCATCTACTGAAAAGCTACATTGGCAGAATTTGTGACATTGTCTTCAAAATCAATTGAGTTTGAACATTATGCAGCTGCTGTCTGAAGCCTAGCAGATGATCATAATTGTGGCTAGTAAAAAATACAAATAGGGATGCACTATAATCCTGAGTTGTTGCTAACTTTTCTTTCCTATTAGATACAAATGATTATGTACCATTATATTTCTCCTGGACTGTAGTAAAGTGTTGACCTATGCTTGTTGTGTATCATTGTGCAGGTCTCCCAGGTTAGTGGACTGCATCAATCTCGGGTACTCTACTAGAAAGGAGGATATTTAGCTTTGTGCTGGCTAAGTGAATGCTGAGATTGGAGCGTTAGGGCTTTAGAGGAATCAGCTTCAATGGACTAGACTGAATGGCATTTTCCAATCCTTGACTTTTTAAAATCTTAAGTGTCCATGTAGAATATATTTGTTAATGCTTGCTTTCTGTGTTATGGCATGTATGAACTTAAAAGATTCACTTACAGAAGATGGCCTAGCTTGTTTGATACAATAACTAATGCTACTCAGAAGTGAGAGAGATTATAAAGTTATCGATGTTACACTGCAATGTAAGCACGTTGGGCAGAAGACCCTGAATTAAACTTTGTGATAGATTGCCCACAGTCTCTATCTCTTGCTGATGGATTTGGATGGACTACTCAATTTGAGCAAGATGGGGCTGAGAAATACTAGATAAAAAAAATTAATAGGCCCATGTTTACTTCTGGCAAAGATATGGAAATAAGTACCTGGAGTAAGAGTACTTTCTTTCTCAAAGGAGAGATCCTCTGTCAGTTTGGCTTGTTATATGCTGAGGAAGATCAATCCTTAGCTGTTTTTCTAAAGACTCTTAAGACAATCCAAATATCCTCCTTGGGATATTTAACAAAAACATAAGCATTTCCATAAATCATTATATATTGCTGCATAATTTTGTATTTCTTTTCAATAAATCAATTACGCTAGCCTGAAATAAAGTAAACAAATCAGTTTTGTTTAGACATATTTTTATTTACAACTTTCACACACCAGCCTTAATAGTGGATCTCAGAAAAATCATGTCGGAGCAAAGTTTAAAAAAAAAAATCAGGTGACAATGAGACATTTCATTTCTGTTTTCTTCAGTGTTTCATTTCAGTGAACAATCTTGAATTAGCACCCTTGACCTTGGCAGTTGTGCAACAATGTCAACATTTTCTTAGTTGATATTTATAGTAAACTTTTGATGTAAATTATGAAAAAAAGGACACATTCAAACTAAAATGATTGAAAGATCAATGCAAATTTGATTAACACTACATTTAGATATTGCATAATGTTCAGATATTTATATTCTATTTTCTGCTAATGTTGTTTAAGAATGTGAGTATATTGCCATATTTTAGCTCCATGAAATCAATGAATCACAAAATTAAAGTTCTGTTAGCTTTGATAGGATGAGATTAACACTGAAATCATTATGGGAATGTTGTTCTGTTACCTATTATATTATGGATTTATTACGTTACCTATTATAAGTGTAATTGCCTCAAATTTGGTCACTCCACTTAGAGATTTATGACATTTCCCCTTGCTTATTGGAAATTAAAGCAGTCAATAAATTGTCACAGATTTATCAAAGAATATAATTTTGCCCACAACTATTATACCACCCTGTCCATAACTCAATTTTTCGTTATTTCAGAGTAGAAAAACACTTGCCTCTTTAAAAATTTAGTACAAGAAAAGGTTAATGAAATACAGTTTTAAAGCTTTTCAAGTACTCTCCATTTCATTTAAAAGATACATGAAGAGATTCTAGGAGTAATTTTTTGACTTCAGACCCCTGTCAGGGAACTTCACCTTCTGGTAGATTACATCAATAATTCAAGGGCTCAAATTAGTTTAAATGGTTGGAAAAATCACATGCAGCACACACCCAAATTCCCTCCTGGTGGGTGAGGCTTCGCACAACAAGCACATACTCAGAAAATTACCCATTACACGTACTTAGTTAGAAAAAGATTTCATTCTGTTTAAACACTATGACACAAATAGTCATGGATGTGAGCTGGCAGCTGGTGATCTGCGTTCCTATCCACCTACAAGCAGGCCAAACATCCTGCCTTTAATTAACTAAAACATTCCACCAAGTAAACAGGATTGATGGCAGGGTGCAGGTCAGTGACTTGTCACAAATGCTCACCCAACACATACAAACACACGTACACAGTGTACTGACACAGCCTTGTTTTTTTGGAGCAACTTCACCTTTCAGTAACAACCACCTTCTTGTTCCTTCCGCTCTCAGCAGGCTAGAAACGTCATTCCAGTTCTGCGGTAAGCACTCTATTAAGGAGAAAAAAATAGCCTGTATTCAGTATAGTCATATTAGTTTTACAGAGGCTGTGAATACTTTCTAATCTTTTAGAAACATGGGCAGAAATTAATACTTTTCTTATAATTTCAGGAAAGAACTGGGCTTGCCAATATATTGTTCTGCAACAGTCATAAAACTGTAGAACAAGTACCAGGTTTTTACACCAATAAGCTCAGAAGTGAGTTTAAATCTGATTTATAAATGAATGCAATCTCTAATTAAAAGCAATACCAATAAAAGACCTAAAGTATAACTAAAGAAAGTGTTATATAATTTCAGTTTTTACACTTGTTTACTTTTTTTATTTTAGCAATTCTCAAAATCTTAAATACAAGCTAAATTATGTCTAACAAAATTCAAGTTAAATTATGTCTAACAAAAACCTCTAAAATATGTATTTCCTCTGCACAAATTAAAATGCACCATAAGCAATGCTAAGTAAACACTGCAGTTGCATACCAGCATTTTATGTGAGTCATATACCATTTGCTGAATTCTGCAACGCAATCCAGAAGGGCAGGCTTAGTATTTCCATATATCCATCACAATTAACCACTCCACTGGAGTACACTGTACCTATTATTCCTCAGTGGAACAAACTTATAATTCTGTTTCCAACTGTTATCTGACACTAGGGTACAATCATCAACAATTTTACATTTCCGCCAAATGTTTACATGAAAAGCTTATAAAACAAATTATTCAAAACACATTGAAATCTAACAGGAATGGTAATTGAGGAGGATCAGTCCAAATGCTATGATGTCACTGTTACTAAATGCCATGACCTAAGTTTTTTTAATGGATCACTTGCTGAATCTTCAAAAGTTTCCTAGTCCCATTTGTGTAATTTAAACTTTGCCAAAATTATGTTGGTCCCTTCTTTTGGTATGAGCTGCTCCACACAAGGATGTTCTGAGTTGAATGCTGTAAGACAAATGGCTTAAATTTGGTAGTACAGAACTTGAGTATTGCAGAAAATAGAGACATTTTGTCAATGCTTTTTGCCTTGCACTCATCAGGACAATTCGCAAGAATAACCAAGGTAAGGGAAACAACAAATTTATACTGTATGAGAAGAGACTGCTGATTGGTTGGCAAATAGACTCTGATTGGTAGAGGCATTGCCATGGAGAATACAGCAGTTATGGTGACTGAGTTAACTGTCAAGCTTTGTTTGAAATTTAAACCAGGCAGCTTGACTCTGATTGATCAAGGTATTGCCCTGAAGAATGAGCCAGTGAATGGCTGTCACTTATTTTGTTCAGCTGAAACAGGTGCAACGTGTGTACATGTTCTTTCTGTCTGCAAAGAACAGGGTCCTGAGTATTAATTTATATAGCTTCCAGTATGCGCAAATGCGCCACACTGACTTACAATCTTAAATTGGTTGTCAGCGTAATTTGTAGCACAATGAGGATTATTTAGCAAATATTGTCCAATTGCAGAATCACATCTAATGTTGGACACTGTGTTTTGCATTTTGCAAGCACTGGCTGGTTGAGCAATAAGTGAAGCTAGCTGTTTCACGCTGCTACTATGCAGTAGCAACACGTGGGGTGTTCGCCACTAACAAGATGCTGCCGTCAAGCCAAAAAGACATTCTGCCTATTGTACAAATGAATAATGTGATATATGAATTTCAATGCCAGTGTGATACTAGGTATATAGGCTGTACGTCCCAAAGACTGGCAGACTGTATCAAACAACATGTCCCTTCTTCTGTTCGCAACAGGCAAGGTACAGGCCGTGCCCAACCAGCCCATGCTTGCAAAACTCAAAACACAGTGTCCAACATTAGATGTGATTCTGCCATTGAACAATATTTGCTAAATAATCCTCAGTGTGCTAAGAATTACGCTGACAACCAATTTAAGATCGTCTGTCGGGTTCTCAGTGTGGCGCATTTGCGCATACTGGAAGCTACATGTATTAATACACAGGGCCCTTTTCTTAGCAAACAGAAAGAACATGTACAAACATTGCGTCTGCTTCAGCTAAACAAAATAAGTGACAGCCATTCACTGGTTCATTCCTCAGGGCAATGCCTTGGCCAATCAGAGTCCAGTTGCTTGGTTTAAATTTCAAACAAAGCTTGGCAGTTAACTATCAGTCACCATAACTGGAGCATTCTCCCTGGCAATGCCTCTACCAATCAGAGTCCACTTGCCAGCCAATCAACACTCTCTTCTCATACAGTATAAATTTGTTGTTTCCCTTACTTTGGTATTCTTTCGAATTGTCCTGATGAATGCAAGGCAAAAAGCTTTGACGAAATGTCTCTATTTTCAGCAATACACATGGCTTAGCTGTTAAAGGTGACATTACTTGAATGTCCAGACTGGCCAAGAGAGTGTGGGAAAATGGCGCACTGACACGGAACACAAAAGTCCGAGTGTATCAAGCCTGTGTCCTCAGTACCTTGCTCTACGGCAGCGAGGCCTGGACAATGTATGTCAGCCAAGAGCGACGTCTCAATTCATTCCATCTTCGCTGCCTCTGGAGAATCCTTGGCATCAGGTGGCAGGATCGCATCTCCAACACAGAAGTCCTTGAGGCGGCCAACATCCCCAGCTTATACACACTACTGAGTCAGCAGCGCTTGAGATGGCTTGGCCATGTGAGCCGCATGGAAGATGGCAGGATCCCCAAAGACACATTGTACAGCGAGTTCACCACTGGTATCAGACCCACCGGCCGTCCATGTCTCCGCTTTAAAGACGTCTGCAAACGCGACATGAAGTCCTGTAACATTGATCACAAGTCGTGGGAGTCAGTTGCCAGCGATCGCCAGAGCTGGCGGGCAGCCATAAAGGCGGGGCTAAAGTGTGGCGAGTCGAAGAGACTTAGCAGTTGGCAGGAAAAAAGACAGAAGCGCAAGGGGAGAGCCTACTGTGTAACAGCCCCGACAACCAATTTTTTTCTGCAGCACCTTTGGAAGAGTCTGTCACTCTAGTATTGGCCTTTATAGCCACTCCAGGCGCTGCTCCACAAACCACTGACCACCTCCAGGCGCCTACCCATTGTCTCCTGAGATAAGGAGGCCAAAGAAGAAGAAGAAGACTGGAATAGTCTACTTGAAACGGGAAACACCAAAAGTTTTAGAAAGGTATACTTTTTGGGATATTAAACCTTTGATTATATAATTTTATCAAGAGATCAGAATTGAAAAAAGGTCAGTCATAGGAACATAAATTTGAGATTTCCTTTAAACTGATGGCTGTTTAACACTGATTTAACAGATTACTACAGCTGCCCAGCGGCAGATTCACAGAGATCATCTGGGGTGGCACTACTTGATTGGAGCAAAGAAGCAACTGATTAATAGAATCTGTGGCCAGAATTGTTAGCCAAATGGTTAATCAGCACCTCCTGGAATCCTAGTAACTACATCTACACACATGAAAACCTCGTCCAGTGAGTAGAAACATTGCTTCTTGTCTTATGTACAATGTAATCCAGCATGCAGCAACAAATAAAGCCTTTCATTCCAGCTTAAAGGAAGTTAATTTTAACATCCTCAGTAAGATATTGTTATGCTCGGAAGGAGCCGTGATTAAATAAACACTGATTTGGAGCAATAATGAAAATAAAAAGTCAACTGTTAAACTTGTTATCCACAAGAACGTGGATACTCGTACCACAGGCAAAATGGAGTACTGGTCATATGGCCCCTCCTGTAGTGGCAATACACACCTCCGTCTGTTGAACATGGAACTCAACCTCATCTGAAATAAGTTTGGGGAGAACCCATTGAAATTGAAAGGAGCACCATTGCATATTGATAATTCCTATCTACATCAAAGAACTAACAAAAATGTTCTGCAGACAGACTGACTCACAGTCCAAAACAAAATGAATCAGAGTGAAGCAGCCCTATTATAACAGAATGGTCCCCATTCAGATATTAATAAACAGCCATTGTTTCCATATCTTGGTCCATTGTGTGGTCACACCAGGGGAGAGGACCATGTGTCACCTAACAGAAACTTAAATGTGATGGATTTTTACCTTAAAAGTTAGCCTTCTGGAGAGAAAGGGGAGATCAAGCCTAGATCATAGAAAGCCAGTCGCCAGCCAGAGGCCGAGAGAGAGATCCAGCTAAACAGAAGAACCCTGCTGAACAAGAACTGAACAGCCACTACAGCAAAGAAATTATAAAGTGACTTTGAGACTCTCCATCTGTGAAGGTAAACAAAATTCATACCACCAACTTTGGGCTGAGTTTTAACCACTAGAATTCTACAACACCTCAGCATGTTCAAGACTGCAAACATCCAGGCCTGCACCTTTGAAAAAGACTTTACTCCTGAGAAAATTCAGTAGTGTTATGTAAACCACAAACTCTTAAATCACCTTTGACTTTAATTGCATTCTACCCTTTCTCTCTTTCTATCTATTCTTGTGTATGCATGTGTACGTGAATGTGTGACCAATTTGGGAATTGTTTAAAAATTAATAGTTAGCTTCCTTTTTTAACCTATGAGCAAACCTGTCCTTTGTCTGTTTATTTGACCCTAAAACACTCAGGGACTAATGCAACATTTTTAACAAAACATGACTGCGGTCAGTTGGGAGGTGAAAGGTGGAATCCACCCCCACCACTTACCATCTGTCCGTAACAATATTTGGTTGGGAAAATTGCCCAAATATGTAGGATTGGTATGGTGCTCAGTTTACTAAACTATTATTCTAAATACACCTAATAACACAGATATATTTAAAAAAGAAACAATCTGTCGAAGGCATTTGCCAAATAAACTGACCGCAGGTGCTGTTTTTCAGAGTGCATGCCAAAATGTATCTGTTCAACAGTATCTATTTTGTAACAACACCTAATATATATTAAAAAGTGGGGATAATTTTGATTTGGATGTTAGTGTAATACTACAACTGAAATGAAAATCAAAAGAGATGTACAACAGTCAGCAGAATCAATATCCCCCAATTCACACTATCACCCAAAGTCAAAAAGTGTGTGATTGCTATCCTCCACTGTAACTGCGCCTGTAGGAGACACTGTCAGCATAACAACGCACTATTGTTATGTGACAGGCCTCCCATGTTCAGGCAAATTCATCGGTGGCAAAAATATTTGGAAAATACTGGCTGGGATTTTTCCCTCAACGGATGTGAGCTGTCCACCGACTAAAACGTTGGCGGCGAACCCGCTTCCACCCGGCCCGGGGATCGACCTGCATTTTGCGGTTCCCCGGCCTTTAATTGGTCTGAGGCAAGACTTCCACCCACTTGAGCAGGAAGTCCTGCCTAATGGAGCTGCCGGCCAACTTATTCCCAGCAGCGCCACCGGGAGTGATGGCCACTGCTGGGAGTGTGGACCAGCTTCAAGAAGATGATATTGGGGAGACCCAGAACCCAAGGTAAGTTTTTGTTGCCTTGCCAGGGCCCGACCAATCACGCATGGCAGTTGGGGGGACGGGGGGAGCATGTTGGGTGTTTAGGGTGGTTGGGGCAGTGGGGGTGGCCCGCGGGCTCCCCCCCAAGGCCGTCAGAGTGCCACCTGCTTTTGTCAGCGGCTTTTCTTGGGCCTGGGCCACCCGACTAGCCACAGGTAAAATCCCTGTGACAGTGGGCGGAGGCCCGTAAGTGGCCACTTAAGGGCCTTGACGGGCCTGGGGCGGGAAGGCAGTTTTTCGCCGCCTCCACTCTGCGTAAAGTGGCAGCGGAGGTGGGAGCGGGTTGGGAAGGGTTCCCAAGCCTCCCGCTCTATTGTATGCCCCCCCACCACTTTCCCACTTGTTTGGGGGGGGGGGTGTAAAATTCTGGCTACTGGTTAGTAAGGCAACCATTGGCATACACCAGCAGCAGATGACCATTAACACAAGTGGAGTAGCAAAAAAAAAAACTAAAATCAAGCGGAAGTCTGATACCCACCCCTACTTTCCACTGACAGGCAACCTTATGTAGGACTACCCTATACCACACAGAGATTAAGCATGTAACTTCTACCCTACTGAGCAGGATATAACCTTCCCTCTACTTAGCAGTAGTCTGACCTAATCTCTCCTCACCTCCACTGAACAACCTCACTGTGAGCAAAGCTGCAGTCCTCAACTCAACAACCTGCTGAAGCAAAATTATCCATCATTCCCTACTTCTCAAAATCCCCACTACCATCTCTACCGCTGACTGACAAACCCATCATTGGCAACGTTTCTCTTTCACTGACTGGAAATTCGCCATCTAGCAATCTCCCGAATAAGGCAAAAGCACCCACCATCACACTTTCTGTATCCACTTCTTTCTTTTGCTTCTTCATCTCTCTCCACATCCACTGCCTTTTGCCACCCTCCCACTCTCTGTCTATCCCTTCCTTGACTTCCTTTCCTTTTCTTCTTCACCCTGTCCCTTCCATATCCACTTTCCCCATCCTCTCCCCCTCAATTTGTCTCCAGTTCCCCTTTCCCTGGTCTCATCCTCTCCTCTCCCCCTTTTCTCACTCCGTGCAGTCTTTTCCTCCTCACATTCTCTGCCCTCCAGCTGTCTATCTCTCTCCTCGTCCCCCTCCCATCTGCCTCCTTTTCCCTCCTGTGTTGATTCAATTATCACCCTACCCTCCAACACTGCTTTACCTGAAAAATGATCTTGATTCCCTGTATCCAATGCAGTGGATCACTGACTGGTATTACAAAAAACTGAAACGTATATAATGGATGCTACAAGTGAGTTACAAGTCAGTCACACAATGAAATTATTCTGGTGCCACTGACAATGAGTTACTTTTTTCTTTCAAACTCAGATTTTCTAAGTTTTTTGAAAGCCCAGATATAATGGACTGAAAGTTGGAAGATTGATTATAAATTTAGTTTTGCTTTGCCTTAAGAATTCTTCAATGTTTTGTATGAGATACTTCTGTTATGTCAAGAAATTCACTAGCAGCAACAGGAAGGTAACATATAAAATTAATAAAAATAAACAGTGTCACTAAAGTTTGTATGAGTATGTGGAGCTATGAAGCACACATGTTGCGGATTTGTGTGCTAAGATTCTTTACTCCTTATACAACAACTTCCCAACCTCAACTAGGCCCTTCGAGGGAGGTACACAACGAAGATGAGAAAACTACCCGTGCTGACAAATACAAGATTGCATGCGGAGATAGTTACTATGATCGATTGATGCCTCGTTCTCTGGTCTTTCCAATTGCTTAGAAATGATTCGGTGATTTGATAACTTAGACTAACTGAATTAAAGTGCAAATGCCAAAGTTCAAAGATGATCACAATGCTAACTAGAGTAATCAGGTAAGGAATGTTGGCATTTGGAATGAATACATGAAAGCTGACAAAGTACAGAAAAGGACCATATTAAATCAAAGGAAATGTGTGTCAAAAGAATTACGAGAGGCATAAAGATGGCAATTGGCCCAATAACTTGTATAAAATTAACGAATTGATTTGGACTGCCATTATAAAAATAAGTTTGTAATCTGATAATAAATTACAGGCCTTGCTGATTACCTCATTCATTAACTAGTTACCGAGTTAAAAAAATAATTTGCATAATACATGTTGAACAACATCTAAAAAAGAAGTCAACCAGTTTGTAAGGAATTTAAAAGAGCTGCAAATTCAACTACAGCAGAGCAGATTCATGATGACAAGGTTGACATTTCCATCCTCCCATGTTCGATCCTGTAGGTCAAGATTATAAAGAATATGACTTCTGCCAGGGGCAGTGCAATTGTTTGTCTGTTTATTGCCACCTATGTAGTCATCGTCAACCAGCAGGATCTATGATTGTTCAGGTGAAATGGACAAAGAACAAAGAACAAAGAAAATTACAGCACAGGAACAGGCCCTTCGGCCCTCCAAGCCTGCGCCGATCCAGATCCTCTATCTAAACATGTCGCCTATTTTCTAAGGATCTGTATCTCTTTTCTTCCTGCCCATTCATGTATCTGTCTAGATACATCTTAAAAGACGCCATCGTGCCCGCGTCTACCACCTCCGCTGGCAACGCGTTCCAGGCACCCACCACCCTCTGCGTAAAGAACTTTCCACGCATATCCCCCCTAAACTTTTCCCCTTTCACTTTGAACTCGTGTCCTCTAGTAATTGAATCCCCCACTCTGGGAAAAAGCCTCTTGCTATCCACCCTGTCTATACCTCTCATGATTTTGTACACCTCAATCAGGTCCCCCCTCAACCTCCGTCTTTCTAATGAAAATAATCCTAATCTACTCAACCTCTCTTCATAGCTAGCGCCCTCCATACCAGGCAACATCCTGGTGAACCTCCTCTGCACCCGCTCCAAAGCATCCACATCCTTTTGGTAATGTGGCGACCAGAACTGCAAGCAGTATTCCAAATGTGGCCGAACCAAAGTCCTATACAACTGTAAGATGACCTGCCAACTCTTGTACCCAATACCCCGTCCGATGAAGGAAAGCATGCCGTATGCCTTCTTGACCACTCTATTGACCTGCGTTGCCACCTTCAGGGAACAGTGGACCTGAACACCCAAATCTCTCTGTACATCAATTTTCCCCAGGACTTTTCCATTTACTGTACAGTTCACTCTTGAATTGGATCTTCCAAAATGCATCACCTCGCATTTGGGCGGGGGAAACAAGTCATCCTCGCCCCGTCAGGGTGTCATTTGCTAAGGCAGAGATTAGACAAACAGAATGCATGCTTTTAGAACTCCACGGACAGTTTGCATTCTTAAGCTCTGTCCACTATGTGACATTTAAGTGGGACATTTTTTTAAAAAATTATTTATAGTCTAACAATGACTAAGTGAAGAAAAACAAAAACATCAACTTGTATTTATATCGCGCCTTTAATGTAATAAAATGTCACAAGGTGTTTCACAGGAGCGTTATAAAGCAAGATTTGATACCAAGCTACTTAAGGTGATATTAGGGCAGATAGCCAAAAGCTTGGTCAAAGAGGTAGGTTTTAAGGAGTTTCTTAAAAGTAGAAATAGAGGTAGAGACCTAGAGATATTTAGGGCCTAGGCAGTTGAAGGCATGGCCACCAACGGTGGAGCAATTAAAATCGGGGCTGCTCAAAGGGCCAGGATTAGATGAGCGTGGAGGGCTGTGAGGCTGGAGGAGATTACAAAGATGGAGAGGGGCGAGGCCATGGATAGACTTGAAAACAAGGATGAGAATTTTAAAATTGAGGCATTGCTTGACTGGGAGCCAGTGTAGGTCATCAAGCACCCGGGTGAGCGGTTAATGGGACTTGGCGCGCATCAGGACACGAGCAGCAGAGTTTGGATGAATGTGGGAAGCTGGCCATGTGTCCAAGCTAATAGTCACAACTAGAGTTAAAAAAGGCATGGATGAGGGTTTCAGCAGATGAGCTGAAGAGAGAACCGTTAACAGTATCCGATACTACGGGGACCACGAAGGGAAGTTGGGTGGCCAGCAGTATCGTGGGAATAGGGTTGAGGGAGGAGGAGTTGGGTCTCATAGACAAGATGAGCTTGGAGAGGGCAGGAATGGAATTGGGTGGTGTTACAGAGGTGGAAATAGGTGGTCTTAGTGGTGGCGCATATATGAGGTTGAAAGCTGAACTGGGGTTAAATATGACACCAAGATTGTGAACAATCTGGTTCAGCCTCAGATAGTTGCCAGGGAGAGCGATGGCTTCAGTCACCCCAATATTTAACTGGAGGAAATTTCTGCTCATCCAGTACTGGATGTCGGACAAGCAGTCTGATAATTTAGCAACAGTGAAGGAGTTGAGAGAGATGGTGGTGCGGTAGCGCTGTGTATCATCAGCAACATGTGAAAACTAACGGTGTGTTTTTGGATGATGTTACTGAGGGGCAGCATGTAGATGAGAAATAGGAGGGGGCAAAGGATAGATACTTGGGGGGATACCAGAGTTTAGCAGTGCGGGAGAAGGAAGAGAAACCATTGCAGGTGATTCTCTGGCTATAATTAGACAGATAAGATTGAATCAGGCAAGTCCCACCGAGCTGGACAACAGTGAAGAAACATTGGAGGGGGGTCAACTGTATCAAAGGCTGCCGATGGGTGGAGAAGGATGAGGTGGAATAGTTTACCTTTGTCACAGTCACATAGGGTGCCATTTGTGACTTTGCTAAGAACAGTTTCAGTACAGTGGCAGGGATGTAAACCTGATATGAGGGATTCAAACATGCAGTTCTGGGAAAGATGGGTAAGGATTTGGGAGGCGATGATATGTTCAAGGACTTTGGAGAGCAAAGGGAGGTTGGAGATGGGATGGTAGTTTGCAAGGAAGGTGGGGCCATGTGTTGGCTTTTTGAGGAGTGAGACGATGACAACAGATTTAAAGGAGGGACAGTATCTGAAGAAAGAGAACCATTCACAATATCAGCTAACATGGAGACCAGGAAGGAAAGTCTGGTGGCTAGCAGTATTGTGGAAATCGGGTCGAGGAAGCAGGAGTTGGGTCTGTTGGACAAGATGAGTTCGAAGAGGGCATGAGGGGAGATCGAAGAACCAGCAAAAGATGCGAGTTCAGGGCTAGGGCGGGGGAAACTTGAGAGGACGTTTGGCCCAGTGGGCTTGTAGAAGGGAGGGAAGTGGCAGAGACAGCTGATCGGATAGTCTCAATCTTCATGACAAAAGTCGTCTCTGAGCTCCTCACACTTATTGTTGGAGGTGAGGGTGGAGGAGACTGGGGAGAGGGTTTAATATAGTTACAAATAAAGGAAAGTTGCAGTACATACTGTTTCTGATGAGCATTTGCAGGTTATAAACTTCTGGTAAAAGGCGCAAAAATGTAGCTCATTTCTGTCGATGCAGCCTTCCCCATATTCAAACCAGCCTCCATTTACAGCAGATAAATTATCTAACTTAACAGGAATAAAAAGAAAAGTATGATTCTTCTCTTAGGAAAACTGACTCGCCCCTTTTGGTGCTATATGGCAATCTCAGGGTCCATCTCCACTATTTTTTTTAAACCAAAGAAATAGTTAGTATAAAGTCCTCATGGAAATGTTGCCCACCAGAAGGACGTGGAGGCTTTGGAGAGGGTACAGAAGAGGTTTACCAGGATGTTGCCTGGTCTGGAGGGCATTAGCTATGAGGAGCGGTTGGATAAACTCGGATTGTTTTCACTGGAACGACGGAGGTGGAGGAGCGACATGATAGAGGTTTACAAAGTTATGAGCGGCATGGACAGAGTGGATAGTCAGAAGCTTTTTCACAGGGTGAAAGAGTCAGTTACTAGGGGACATAGGTTTAAGGTGAGAGGGGCAAAGTTTAGAGGGGATGTGCGAGGTAAGTTCTTTACACAGAGGGTGGTGAGTGCCTGGAACTTACTGCCGGGGGAGGTGGTGGAAGCAGGTACGATAGCGACGTTTAAGAGGCATCTTGACAAATACATGAATAGGATGGGAATGGAGGGATACGGTCCCCGGTAGTGCAGAAGGTTTTAGTTTAGGCAGGCATCAAGATCGGCGCAGGCTTGGAGGGCTGAATGGCCAGTTCCTGTGCTGTACTGTTCTTTGTTCACTCATTATAAAATTAATATCAAACCATTGTTAAATATGTAGACAATGTTCATGTCGGCAATGTCACCAAATGGTTAAATATTCTCTTTCATCAGAGATATTTGTAGATTTAGTTTCTACTCCCCATTGAGACCTATATTTTGGTTTTCTCTTGTCAGTGGGGAACAGCTCAGTTGACATTATTGAGCAACTCCACTGAAACACCCACGCATTGACGTTCTTTCCAGCCCTAGATGCTGATCGGGAGGCATTTGAGATGGGAAAATACATGATCAGCCAAGTACACGGAAGCACTTGGCGAGTACTGCATTTTCCTACTTGGGACTTTTGATTGGCGTCCAGGGCCAGTAAGGAAGTTTATTAACTCTATTTCCACTGGCATTGCTCGCTGATTGTTCCATACCTGATGTTAGATTCACAATTCCCATGCTTACTGGGAATACCTAACATAGTGAGAAAGGAATTCTACTGCAATTGCACATATATCCTAGCAGGCAGGTGTTTCTTTTTAAAAAAATATACCTAGTTTCGGGAAGTCCAGTATTTAATATTGAACGCAACCTCCCACATTTTTACTCTTCTAAATCAACAAGATTAAAATGAACAATTTAGTTTTCTTATTGGCCTGGATTTTACAGTATTAATAGTGAGGCTATCAGCGCTTGCTGTTATTACAGCAATGTCTAGCGCACATGAGCAGTTATGCATGGAAATTCAATATCCTGCTGCAGTCCTCACTGATAAACTCACTTGTGGTACTTACCCAATCGCTTTGCACTAAAGACAAATGAAAATATTAGGACTATGACATTCAGGAGTGAATGAATTTTTAATGGCCTAATTAGTGATAATTACTGATGAACAACCTCTGCGGCTCTGAAAAATAAATTTTAGAAGTGTGGTGTCTCATTTCTTCAGAAGAAATTTAATACTGTAAATTTTTAAGAATCTTCTTTCTGTACAATGATTTAAATGTAATTTATATTTCCTGTTTTTATATCCTGGTTTGCAGTGTGCATGTCTCAATGAGGATACTTCAATGTGATTGGTTGAAGAGCCTTGCTGTTACTTACCCTGTTCACAGATGCCAGAGATCACCTGCAGATGCTGGATCAGGTGCACGATTAGTGGAAATCCCCGTTGACAAGTCTGTGAAAAGTCTCTGGGCAACTGTACCCGAGGTGAACAGCAAAAGCTCTTCCTTCATTGCTGAGAGCAAAATTCAGACCATTGTATTTGTGTGCTACACAGAGCTTAAAATACTATACCATACACAGCTAGCCAGTCTGCAGGAAGGATCCTGTGAAATTTTGTATATATGCAATTGTAGAGGTTTACTTATTCTTTCAATGGTACGAATATCAAGCCCAAAATCTGTGTTTACTCAGGACAGTGGAATCTGCTTTTAGGCATTACTGTTTTTAGTGCACATATAGGGCTGGATTTTCCAGCACATGCGGGTCCCGGCCCCGCTGGAGATCAAAGTATGCTGATTGTCAGCATTTTGCAGGAGGTGACCAATTAGTGGGTTACCTGTGCAATATCTGTCCAATAATAGATGGTGGGCATGTGCACGAGGTGGGAGTTAGAAATAGAGGGAGCCATTTAAAGGGCGCCCGTCTGGATTCAAAGTGAAAGCAGCCAGAGAAAATCAACCCTGAGGGAACAGTCTATCAGAGTACTGACATGTCACCCTGTCGTGGTAGGGCGGCCCCAAGGTTCAATGACGCCTCCTTGAAGGTCATGAAAGAGATGACCCGAGCCAGGCGTAATATTTTGTTTCTGGAGAGAGGCAGGAGAAGGCCTGTCAAGCAAACAAAGGAAGCATGGCTGGAGGTTGCCAGTGAGGTCAGCAGTCACAGCATGGTTAACAGGACCTGGGTCCAGTGCAGGAAGTGCTTCAACGACCTTATGTGTTCTGGCAAGGTGAGTACGAAACAAAGCCAAGCTGTGAGCCATGAATATCTTACAGAGATGGCACACCTCTGAGAAGGAGGCTCTTAAGGCAGGCAGTGATTATGCAGACTGAGGAAATTATTGCCCATCGCCAAACCATACAAGAGAAGTGAACAAAGCAATGTAAGCGTGGCAGGATGGTAATGTAAGCCCTGGACAAATGCAATGACAGGAGCTTGACCTCTTGACAGTAGATCAGGATGCGCAAATGGGAAGGTTAAGTGTAGCTGATCTCTCCACTTTCACATCACAGGAGAAATGAGCACAACACTTGCAAGAGGAGTCGTTCGGGGTGAGTGGCCAACCTGGCAATCTTATGGAGGAGGAGGCCGTTAGCATTGCAAGGGTAGCAGCGGTGCATGCAATCTGCGATGGAAAGATGGGTGCGCGGCAGAGAGAGGGTGAAAATTTATTGAATGCTCCATGGAAGCACTTTGGAGCAGCTTCCAACTCTGTAAAGTCATATCCAGTAGATGCCACTTGATGTGCTGAAAGACGCCTGCTGAAGCATCTGCTGAGACAAAGGAAGTCGAGTAACTGATATTTTCGTTCTTACACAGGTCCGATGCCGAAGGATCAGCAGCAGCCAAATGTGGAGGCCACGACTACATCAGAGGTTGACTTGCACTCTGAGGACCCACTATCACAGGAGTCAATTGCAGCCTCCACCAGCGCAGATACACACACCACAGTGGGGCCTCAGGTGACTTTGGAACGGGCGGCATAAAGTGAGCAGCATGGCACATGTGAACTGGTGATGGAGCCAGAGGACACTATGGGCAATCCCCATCAGAGGACGGAGGGCAGCTCCAGTCATGTTTACTTGGCCGGAACAACAGAGCCTCAGGGGCCATGTACAAAGCAGGCGCTAGTGGAGTAACAACAGGAAATTCATTGAGATCTGTCAGAGCTCCCTGAGGCAGTGCAGTCTCTTATGATGAAAATGGAGGAGTCCATTCTTGACATGAGCACCACAATGACTCAGGCATATCAGCACATAAGCTCCTCCATTGAAAGAGTGGACACCCTCATGGAGAGTCATATGTAGCAGTCTACCAAGTGGATGCAGGCACAGCGGACTGGCTTTAACAGATTGTACGATGCATTCTGTGGTATCGACTGGTCCTTTGCATCGATCGCGCATGCACACCCAAGCAGGTGTGCTCATGCACCTGGTAAGTGCAGATGTTCAGATGGGCCACGAAGGAAGGGATGATGTAAATGGTGCCACCACCAAAGGGGCCCCTTGTTCTGAAGTCACCCTCTTCGCCCTTCTGGCTGCTATATGTGGATAAGGCTCACGCACCCATGACCAAGGATGTCCCTGCACAAATGCAGTATGTGCAGCCTGTTGCGATGCCATCATGTGCACAGCGACCCCAATGAAGGGCAGAATGGACATCTCAGCAGTTGGGACACTGTCTCAAGCTGTCTGCCTCCAAGTCTGCTCCAGCCACAAGGGGAGCAACATGTGGGAGCTCTTGCAAGAGGGCAGAGAAACAGCGATAACACCTCAATGAGGTTTATCTGGATGCACATTACGAAGCTTTTGTTAAATCCATGCACTTTGTTTTGAGTAAAATGTGTTGGAAACACATTTGTCATGTTGTTTGTTGTGGGAGATAGTGACATTGTCACGAGATCCTGCCTGTAGGTGAGGTCTAAGAGTGCCAGGTGTTCTTGCAGAAGATTCACAGCATTATGAGTGCTAAAGGCCGTGAGAGTTGGATCTGTCCTTGGACTCTTGGACAGGGGCTATGTATTAAATGGCACTTCAATTTAGAGTCTTCCATTGGAAGCTCTGCTGACTTCAGGAGTAGCTTTTCTGGATCAGAGCATCCTTGGCTTCCCTGCCATCATGATCAGTGTGACTCCGCATAAGCCTGATCTCTGGGTTAACTTGATTCACCTTCGGTTGATCCTCATCTCAGGCCTGCACCCATCGAAAACTTGATTTCCAAGAGAATTCAGTAGGATTATCGTGACTCCCTCCTGACTAAAGTCACCTTCCTTTTTTCCCCTCTCTATCTGTCGCTTCTTGTGTGTGTGCGTGTTTGTACACGCGCGAATGCATGAGTGGATGCGGTTGCGACAATTTCGGGATAAGGCGTATTTATCAATCAACAATTGATTTTTTCTGTTTTTTTTTTACAGAATCACAATCGTTTTAGTGCAGAAGGAAGCCATTCGTCCCATCGTGTCTGCACTGGCTCTCTGAAAGAGCAATTCCCTCAGTTCCATTCCCCTGCCTTCTCCCCATAACCCTGCACATTCTTCCTTTTCATATAACTGTCTAATTCCCTTTTGAATGCTTCAATTGAACCTGCCTCCACCACACACTCAGGCAGCGCATTTCAGACCTTAACCACTCACTGCATGAAAACCTTTTTCCTCATGTCACTTTTGCTTCTCTTACCAAATAATTTAAATCTGTGTCCTCTCGTTCTCGATCCTTTCACAAATGGGAACAGTTTCTCTCTTTCTACTCAGTCCAGACTCCTCATGATTTTGAATACCTCTATCAAATCACCTCTCAGCCTTCTCTTCTCCAAGGAAAACAGTCCTAACTTCTCCAATCTATCTTCATAACTGAAATTCCTCATGCCTGGAAACATTCTCGTGAATCTTTTCTGTACTCTCTCCAACACCCTCACGTCTGGACGTAATATGCCAACTGAGGCCGAACTAGTGTCTTATACAAGTTCAGCATAACTTCCTTGCTCTTGTACTGTATGCCCCTATTAATAATGCCCAGGATATTGTATGCTTTATTAACCGCTCTCTCAACCTGTCCTACTACCTTCAATGACTTATACACATATACACTTAGGTCCCTCTGCTCCTGCACCCCACTTAGAATTGTACCCTTTATTTTAGATTGTCTCTTCCTGTTCTTCCTACCAAAATGAATCACTTCACATTTCTCTGCATTGAACTTCATCTGCCACCTGTCTGCCCATTCCACCAACTTGTCTATGTCCTTTTGAAGTTCGACACTATCCTCCTCAAAGTTCACAATGCTTCCAAGTTTGGCATCATCTGCAAACTTTGAAATTATGCCCTTTACACCAAGGTCTAGGTCATTAATATATATCAGGAAAAGGGTCCCAACACTGATCCCTGGGGAACTCCACTACAAACCTTCCTCCAGCCCGAAAAATATCCATTCACCACTACGCTTTGTTTTCTGTCACTTAGCCAATTTCATATCCATGTTACTACCGTCCCTTTTATTTTATGAGCTACAGGATTGCTCACAAGTCTGTTGTGTGGCACTGTATCAAATGCCTTTTGAAAGTCCATGTACACCACATCAACCCTCTCTGTTACCTCCTCAAAAAACTGCAGCAAGTTAGTTAAACATGACTTTCCTTCAAGAAATTCATGCTGGTTTTCCTTAATTAACTTACATATGTCCATATGACTATTGATTTTGTTCCAAATTATTTTTTCTAGATGTTTTCCCACCACCAAAGTTAAACTGACTAGCCTATAGTTGCTGGGCTTATCTTTACACCCTTTTTGAGCAAGGGTGTAACGTTTGCAATTCTCCACACCTCTGGCACCACTCCCGAGTCCAAGGAAGCCTGAAAAATGATGACCAGTGCCTCTGCTATTTACACCCTCACTTCC
This sequence comes from Heterodontus francisci, assembly GCF_036365525.1. Classification (NCBI taxonomy): domain Eukaryota; kingdom Metazoa; phylum Chordata; class Chondrichthyes; order Heterodontiformes; family Heterodontidae; genus Heterodontus; species Heterodontus francisci. Next base: position 92,710,625 of record NC_090373.1, read on the forward strand.
CTCTGTATCCTAAGATGAATCTCATCTGGTCCTGGTGCTTTATCCACTTTAAGTACAGACAGCCTATCTAATATTTCCTCTTTATCAATTTTAAACCCTTCCAGTGTCTGACTTACCTCCTCTTTCAACATTGTCTGGGTTGCATCTGCTTCCTTGGTAAAGACAGATGCAACATATTCATTTAATACTTCAGCTATGCCCTCTGCCTCCATGTGTAAATCTCCTTTCTGGTCCCTAATCAGCCCCACTCCTCCTTTTACCATCATTTAACTATTTATACGCTTATAGAAAACTTTGGGACTTTCTTTACTGCTAGCTGCCAGTCTCTTTTCATGCTCTCTCTTTGCTTCTCTGATTTGCTTTTTCACTTCCCCTCTGGACCTTCTAATTTCAGCCTGGTTTTCAATAGTATTTTCTATATGGCATCTGTCATAAGCACACTTTTTCTTCTTTATCTTAATTTCTACCTCTTTTGTCATCCAGGGAGCTCTGGATTTATTTGCCCTACTTTTCCCCTTCGAGGGAACATACCTTGACTGTGCCCAAACTATCTCTTCTTTTGAAGGTAGCCCATTGTTCATCTACCGGTTTTCCTGCCAGCTTTTGACTCCAATTTATTCGCCCCAGTTCCATTTTTTAGAGTTACACAGCACAGAAACAGGCCCTTCAGCCCATCGTGTCTGTGCCGGCCATCAAGCACCTAACTATTCTAATCCCATTTTCCAGCACTTGGCCCGTAGTCTTGTACGCTATTGCGTTTCAAGTGCTAATCTAAATACTTCTTACCCCATTGAAGTTGGCCTTCCCCCAGTTAATTATTCTTGCTCTTTGTCCTTTTCCATAGTCAGCCTAAACCTTATGATACAATGATCAGTTTCCCTAAATGTTCTCCTACTGATACTTGATCCACTTGGCCCACCTTATTCCCAAGAACCAGTCTCGCAGTGCCTCCTTTTTCATTGGACTAGCAACAAACCGTTGTAGAAAATTTTCCTGAACACACTCTAGGAACTCTTGCCCCTCACTGCCCTTTACACTACTATTATCCCAGTCTATGTTTGGATAATTAAAGTCCCCCATTATAACTACCCTATAATTTTTGCACCTCTCGGTAATTTTAAAACCTACAAGAAAACCTGTCACAGTCTGTTTATTTGAAAAATAAAACACCAAGGGGTTAAACCCGAATAACAAAACACTTGCTGTGGTCAGTTGGGGAGTTGAACAGTGGGAACCACCCACATTGCACCACGTGGCTGTAGCAAATTGGGTACTCGAAGCCAGGATCTGAACCATCAGACAAACGAGAGATTTGGAAAATGGGAGGGAAATTGACCTCTAAAATCATGGAAAAATAAACAACAGATTTTCTTATAATCTTCTTTATTTTTCTCTACAGTGCTAGAAACAAAAGAGATGGCCACATTTAATGCTAAGGAGTTTGTACAGCAGGGAGAGTTAAACAAATTAAGTTTTGAAGATTTTAAAAGCTTAGCTACAGAGGTAGGAATCACTTTCAGACAAAAAGCAAAGAAACTTGAATCATTTTAAACTTACCTCTGAACTAGAAGATGACAGCATGGAACCAGAGACTGAAAAAATAATTCTAGCTAGAATCCAGTTGCAACTGAAAAGGGAAGAAATACAGTTACAGTTGAAAAGGTGCAGTTTCAGAAGGTAAAGGGAGAGTTTCAAAAGGAATTAGAGGAAAGAAAAATGCAAAGAGAGGAAGCAGCAAGAAAGTTTGAGTTAGCAAGACTGTAAACCCAAAATGAAAATGCTACCAGCCACTCAAATCTGATTCCCAATTCAAATCAAAACTTGGATGTGCTGAGACACTCAGGACTAATGCCAAAATGAGGAGGGGGTTGAGTCATATTTTATCCCATTTGAGAAAGTAGCTACCAGGCTAAAATGGTTGAAAGAATTTTGGACTCTCCTCTTACAAGGCGAGTTCATGGGTAGGGTTCATGAAGCTTTTCCCCTGTTATCAGAACATGATTCCTCTGATTATGAACAAACTAAAACTGCAATTCTAAATGCTGGTACTCGAAGCCTATAGACAGAAATACCGACACACCCGGAAAAGACCCACACAGACTTGTATTAAATTCAAATGAATGAAACGTATAACTTTTGATCGCTGGATACGATCTTTCAAGCTAGAACCCTCATAGGTAAATTTGAGAGAAGTGATGTGTCTGGGAGAGTTTAAAATAGCATCCCAAGTAGTAAAAGAACCCACTTGAAGAACAAAGAGTCACAAGAGTAAGGGAAGAGGCAAAAATGGCTGACGATTATGAATTAATACACAAATCCCTAACTCAGAATAAACTTTGGTCTAATGACTCTTACAAGCTACAGAGATATAGCAGGGATGCAGAAGAAGCAGAAATGGGTTTGAGAGAAAAGGACAGCAGGGAAGGAAAACCTGAACAGTCTCCAACTTTTAAAAGAAGGAGCCCAGGTGATAAACCAGCAGGGGTCCACCCAACATGTTTCCAGTGTGACAAATCTGGGCATGTCCAGGCCAATTGTTGGTATGCCAAAAGAATAGCAGGAGGCACTGCTGTCAAGCCAGTGTTTGTGGCTTTGAAAGTGGTAAGCCTGTGTTCTATATATAATGCAAGAGCAGAGCACACACCAGAACTTTCTACACAAAGTAAAAATGACTCCTTTTGTGTCCCAGGCACCTAACAAGGAGATAACCATCCTCAGGGCTACTGGTTGTTTTCAAACCCTACTGGCAGCCACGCTCACAGAAATGCCACTGGAAAGCAGGACAAATACCACTGTATTAGTAAAATGGCTTACCGGTAAATGCTTGAAGGTTCCCTTAGTTAAAAGTTACCTACAAAGTAAGTTGGCCACTGGGGTAGTGAGAGTCAGAATCATTTCAAGCTTACCCATGCAGGGAATAGACCTATTATTGTACAATGACTTGGCAGGAAGCACAGTATTGCAACCAGAGGGTCCAGAACAATCCACAGAGACTGGAGAAACTGAGGGGGGCAAACTAAACTGCATAGGGATGAGGAAGTCCCAAAAATCCCACGGGGGTGATAGAGCCAGAAAAATTTAGAAGGGCCCAGATAGAGCCAAAAAGATTTAAAGAAGATAAAAGCCACAAAAGTTGAAGAAAAAGCACCAGAAATATGGTTAGCTGAAACTTTTTTCAATGATTTAAATAGGGATGAGCAAAGTTCCCAAACAGGAAAGCCAAGAGTTAGGGAGATGCCTCACCTAGTTGAAGTGCCACAGTGGAGTGCAGTGGAAGGTGGAAAACCACCTGTGAGTAGTAGTATCCCAGAGGACATGGGGCAGATTAGGGAAACACCTATCTCTGAAGTAAAAGGAAAAGGGAAGTGACAAATATGGGCATGTCCAGGCCAATTGTTGGTTTGCCAAAAAACCAGCAGGACGCGCTACAGTCTAGCCAGTGTCTGTAGCTTTGAAAGTGGCTGCAGGGATGGTGTAGGAGGGAGGGTTTTGGTTTCCTGGATAATTGGGGCTCTTTCTGGGGTAGGTGGGACCTCTACAAACAGGATGGTCTTCACCTGAACCAGAGGGGTACCAATACCCTGGGGGGGGAGAGTTGCTAATTCAGCAGGGGGATGGGAACCTAAATTGTAGTTCCAGTGTACAGGGTGTTGAGAGTAGTGAGGTCAGGGATAAGGTTACAAGGACGCAAGAGGGCACTGGCAAGCAAGAACTTGGTTTAAAGTGTGTCTACTTCAACGCCAGGAGCATCCGGAATAAGGTGGGTGAGCTTGCAGCATGGGTCGGTACCTGGGATCTCGATGTTGTGGCCATTTCAGAGACATGGGTAGAGCAGGGATAGGAATGGATGTTGCAGGTTCCGGGATTTAGATGTTTCAGTAAGAACAGAGAAGATGGTAAAAGAGGGGGAGGGGTGTGGCATTGTTAGTCAAGGAGAGTATTACGGCGACAGAAAGGACGTTTGAGGACTCGTCTACTGAGGTAGTATGGGCCGAGGTTAGAAACAGGAGAGGAGAGGTCACCCTGTTGGGAGTTTTCTATAGACCTCCAAATAGTTCCAGAGATGTAGAGGAAAGGATAGCGAAGATGATTCTCGACAGGAGCGAGAGTAACAGGGTAGTTGTTATGGGGGACTTTAACTTTCCAAATATTGACTGGAAATACTATAGTTCGAGTACTTTAGATGGGTCAGTTTTTGTCCAGTGTGTGCAGGAGGGTTTTCTGACACAGTATGTAGAAAGGCCAACCAGGGGCGATGTCACATTGGATTTAGTACTGGGTAATGAACCCGGCCAGGTGTTAGATTTAGATGTAGGTGAGCACTTTGGTGATAGTGATCACAATTCGGTTAGGTCTACCTTAGCGATGGGCAGGGACAGGTATATACCGCAGGGCAAGAATTATAGCTGGGGGAAAGGAAATTATGATGCAATTAGGCAAGATTTAGGATGCGTAGGATGGGGAAGGAAACTGCAGGGGATGGGCACAATCGAAATGTGGAGCTTATTCAGGGAGCAGCTACTGCGTGTCCTTGATAGGGATGTACCTGTCAGGCAGGGAGGAAGTTGTCGAGCGAGGGAGCCATGGCTTACTAAAGAAGTTGAAGCGCTTGTCAAGAGGAAGAAGAAGGCTTATGTTAGGATGAGACGTGAAGGCTCAGTTAGGGTGCTTGAGAGTTACAAGCTAGCCAGGAAGGATCTAAAGGGAGAGCTAAGAAGAGCGAGGAGAGGACACGAGAAGTCATTGGCGGATAGGATCAAGGAAAACCCTAAGGCTTTCTATAGGAATAAAAGAATGACTAGAGTTAGATTAGGGCCAATCAAGGATAGTAGTGGGAAGTTGTGTGTGGAATCAGAGGAGATAGGGGAAGCGTTAAATGAATATTTTTCGTCAGTATTTACAGTAGAGAAAGAAAATGTTGTCGAGGAGAATACTGAGATTCAGACTACTAGGCTAGATGGGATTGAGGTTCACAAGGAGGAGGTGTTAGCAATTTTGGAAAGTGTGAAAATAGATAAGTCCCCTGGGCCAGATGGGATTTATCCTAGGATTCTCAGGGAAGCCAGGGAGGAGATTGCAGAGCCTTTGACCTTGATCTTTATGTCGTCATTGTCGACAGGAATAGTGCCGGAAGACTGGAGGATAGCAAATGTTGTCCCCTTGTTCAAGAAGGGGAGTAGAGACAGCCCTGGTAATTATAGACCTGTGAGCCTTACTTCGGTTGTGGGTAAAATGTTGGCAAAGGTTATAAGAGATAGGATTTATAATCACCTTGAAAAGAATAAGTTCATTAGAGATAGTCAGCACGATTTTGTGAAGGGTAGGTCGTGCCTCACAAACCTTATTGAGTTTTTTGAGAAGGTGACCAAACAGGTGGATGAGGGTAAAGCCGTGGATGTGGTGCATATGGATTTCAGTAAGGCGTTTGATAAGGTTCCCCACGGTAGGCTATTGCAGAAAATATGGAAGTATGGGATTGAAGGTGATTTAGTGCTTTGGATCAGAAATTGGCTAGCTGAAAGAAGACAGAGGGTGGTGGTTGATCGCAAATGTTCATCCTGGAGTTTAGTTACTAGTGGTGTACCGCAAGGATCTGTTTTGAGGCCACTGCTGTTTGTCATTTTTATAAATGACCTGGATGAGGGTGTAGAAGGGTGGGTTAGTAAATTTGCGGATGACACGAAGGTCGGTGGAGTTGTGGATAGTGCCGAAGGATGTTGTAGGTTACAGAGGGACATAGATAGGCTGCAGAGCTGGGCTGAGAGATGGCAAATGGAGTTTAATGCGGAAAAGTATGAGGTGATTCACTTTGGAAGGAGTAACAGGAATGCAGAGTACTGGGCTAATGGGAAGATTCTTGGTAGTGTAGATGAACAGAGAGATCTTGCTGTCCAGGTACATAAATCCCTGAAAGTTGCCACCCAGGTTAATAGGGCTGTTAAGAAGGCATATGGTGTGTTAGCTTTTATTAGTAGGGGGATCGAGTTTCGGAGCCACGAGGTCATGCTGCAGCTGTACAAAACTCTGGTGCGGCCGCACCTGGAGTATTGCGTGCAGTTCTGGTCACCGCATTATAGGAAGGATGTGGAAGCTTTGGAAAGGGTGCAGAGGAGATTTACTAGGATGTTGCCTGGTATGGTGGGAAGGTCTTACGAGGAAAGGCTGAGGGACTTGAGGTTGTTTTCGTTAGAGAGAAGGAGGAGGAGAGGAGACTTAATAGAGACGTATAAGATAATCAGAGGGTTAGATAGGGTGGATAGTGAGAGTCTTTTTCCTCGGATGGTGATGGCAAACACGAGGGGACATAGCTTTAAGTTGAGGGGTGATAGATATAGGACAGATGTCAGAGGTAGTTTCTTTACTCAGAGAGTAGTAGGGGCATGGAACGCCCTGCCTGCAACAGTAGTAGACTCGCCAACTTTAAGGGCATTTAAGTGGTCATTGGATAGACATATGGATGAAAATGGAATAGTGTAGGTCAGATGGTTTCACAGGTCGGCGCAACATCGAGGGCCGAAGGGCCTGTACTGCGCTGTAATGTTCTATGTTCTAAGTGGTAGGCCTGTGTTCTATATATAACGCAAGAGCACAGCACATACTTTAAAGTGATCCACATTGATAAAAAAATCACAAGAAAGCTAAAAGTCAGGTCAGTATGGATCTACCCACTGAAGAATCAAACGATCAGGTTCCAAATCTAAGACTAATCATACCCAACAATTTAGAGTCAGAATTCAGTAAGAACAAGGGGCAGGAAGAAATCCCAGGTACCTCTCAGTAGCTCAGAAACAATGCATCACCCACTATCACCCTAGAAATAAGAACTAAAAACTATCAATGTGCCAGAACCTGAATGGTTAATGCCATGTATTGTGGAAGCAGTGGTTCAGGGGTTAAAGTCTGTATGGAGAGGAAACCTTGCCACAAGCTGTGACAGAAATCTGCATACTACAAGCTTCACCAACAATCACATGATCCTGGAGATTAACATTCCTAAAGTAGTACAAACTGGTGCGAGAGAAACTACAACCCCATTTGATAACACATAACCAAAAGTAATGCAATTTTTTTTAATGGTACCTCATTCAAAAGAAGGATGAAGAAAAAACTTAAACTTGAACCTGAAATGGCTGCTACAAACAACGTCAATTGCAGCAGTTGTAAGATGGAGTGAATGAAATGAATGTGTACAGTGGTGTGACCCTAAAATTTCTTACTTTTTTTTTCCTCCTTTCCAAAAAAAACCATAAAAATAAAATTCAAGGAAGTTTATTTTTTCCCTTTTTGGGGGAAGTGCCATGCACACCAGAAGAGTGATGATGCAAACTATGGACTAATACTGAAGAGTTATGAAAAACTGACTTTGTCTTTTAAAAAAATGAACCTTTATTTTAAAAAGTGAACAATGGTCCAAAATGGCCACCATAAGAGAAAGGATTGGCCTTTGTGCATTCAAACTGTCTGAAAAGGCAAAGGACAAATCTTCAAAGCTATGAGGTGTCAGTTGCACCCCATCCTAAAACATTCCAGAATTGAATGTCTTCTGAAACAAAGAAGGTGTGAAGTAGCCACGTGCTGGGTCACTGTGTGATTACCATGGGGAAGAGATGAGAACGTTTCCTACCAGGAGGTGAGAAGTAACACAACTTTACCTTTTAAAAAAAGACAGCCTAAAGAGAGAGAGGCTGAGAGAGTGAGACAGAGAGAGAAGCAACACCTAGCAGCTTTTGTTCCAGCAAGCCAGTGCCCTGCTGTACAATTCTACATCTACATTAGACAGCAGTGAACCAGAAGTGTCTCACTGTTGTTAATCAGGACAGAAATCTACACTCATCTCAGGTCTGCACCCATCGAGAACTTTATTTCCAAGAGAATTCAACAGGTTTATTGTGACCTCCCCTCTCCCCTCCCCATTAAAGTCACCTTCCTTTTTTCCCCTCTCTGTCTGTCTCTGTCTCACTTGTGCGCAAGCGAATCCATGAGTGGATGCAGTTGCAACAATTTCAGGATAAGGCGTATTGAACAATAAGTAATTGATTCTTTCTGTTTTTAAAACTTACAAGAAAACCTGTCTGTCTTTTTATTTGAAAAATAAAACACCAAGGTGTTAAACCCTAATAACAAAACACTTGCAGAGGTCAGGTGGGGAGTTGAACAGTAGGAACCACTCACATCACTCCACTTGGCTGTAACAGGAGATGTGAGTTCAAATCCCACCATGGCAGCTGGAAATTTAAATTCAGTTAATTAAATAAATGTGGAATAAAAAGCTAATATCAGTTTTGGTGATGGTATAACTACTGGATTGTCATAAAAATCCACATAATTCACTAATGTCCTTTAGGGCAAGAAATCTGCCATCATTATCCAGTCTAGCCTATATGTGACTCCAGACCCATAGCAAAGTGTTTGACCCTTAACTGCCCTCTGAAATAGCCTAGCAAGCTGCTCAGTTGTGCCAAACCACTACTTCAAAGTGGAAGAATAAAAAATCCAGACAGACCTAGGGAGCAGATTCGGACACGACAAAGGCACACTCAACCCTCCAAGATCCTTTTAACAAACATATGGTGAATTGTACCAAAATTGGGAGAGCTGTCCCACAGATGAGTCAAGCAACAGCCTACATAGTCATATTCACAGGATTATACCTTGCAGATGATGTCCCAGATTCCTCCATCACTATCCCTGGGTATCTCCTGTCACACTGGTAGTTCATACTCACCAGAGGTGGTGGTGGCATGGTGTTAGACAGTCAAGAGAACGTGGCCCTGGGAATCCTCAAAATTGCCTCTCGACCCCATGACGTCTCATTGCATCAGATCAAACATGGACAAGGAAACCTCCTGATTACCACCTTTCACCCTCCCTCAGCTGATAAATCAATACTCCTCCATGTTGAGCACCACTTGAAAGAAGCATGGAGGACAGCAAGGGTACAGGATGTATTCTAGGTGGGGGACTTCAATGTCCATCACCAAGAGTGGCTCAGTAGCACCACTACTGGCTGAGCTGGCTGTGTCCTAAAGGATATAGCTGCCAGAGTGAGCCTGTGCAGATGGTGAGAGAACCAACCCAAGGGAAAAACCAACTTGGCCTTGTCCTCACTAATCTACCTGTTGTAGACGCAACCATCTATGACAGTTCCGACAAGAATAACCAGCACATATCCCTTGTGGAGACGAAATCCTGTCTTCGCACCAAGGACATCCTCCATTGTGTTGTGTGGCACTCAGAGCAGTTCCAGCAGCTCAAAACTGGGCATCCATGAGGCGCTGTGGCCCATCAGCAGCAGCAGAATTACAATCTGTAATCTCATGCACTGGCATAACCCTCTCTACCATTACCAACAAGCCAGGGGCTCAATCCTAGTTCAATGGGAGCATGCCAGAAGCAGCACCAGGCATACCTAGAAGTGCCAATCTGTAAAACTATAACCCAGGACTGTATGCATGCTAGACATCAGGAGCTGCATGCTATACACAGCCGAATGATCCCACAACTAATGGATCAGATCAAAACTCTGCAGTCCTGCCACATCAGACCATGAATGTTGGTGGACAATTAAAAAATTAATGAGGCGGAGACTCCATGAACATCAGCATTCTCAATGAAGACAGAGCCCAGCATGTTGCTGCAAAAGACAAGGCTGACGGGTATGCAGCCAACTTCAGCCAGAAGTGCTGAGTGGAAATTCATCTTGGCCTCTTCCTGAGGTTCTCACCATTATAGCAGCTAGTCTTCAGCCAATTTGATTCACTCCATAAGGTATGAAGGAATGGCTCAGCACACTGGATACAGTAAAGACAATGGGCCCTGATAACATCTTGGCTGTAATGCTGAAGACATGTGCCCCAGAACTAGCCAAGCTTTCCATTACAGTTACAACACTGGCACGTCAATGTGAAAATTGTCCAGGTATATCCTGTGCGCAGAAATCAGGACAAATCCAATCCGGCCAATTATCACCCCATCAGTCTACTCTCAATAATCAGCAAAGTAATGGAAAATGTCAATGACCATGCTATCAAGTGGCACTTACTCAGCAATAACCTGTTCATTGATGCTCAGTTTGGATTTGCCAGGACCACTCAGCTCCTGAACTCATTACAGCCTTGGTCCAAACATAGACAAGGGAGCTGAATTCAAAACGTGAGGTGAGAGTGATTGCCCTTGACATCAAGACAGCATGTGACTGAGTGTGGCATTAAGGAGTCCCAGCCAAATTGAAGTCAATGGGAATTGGGGGGAAAACGCTCCACCGGTTGGATGCATACCTACCAGAAAGGAAGATGGCTGTGGTTGTTGGAGGCCAATCATCTCAATCCCTGGATATTATTGCAGGAGTTCCTCAGGATAGTGTCCTAGGCCCAACCTCTTCAGCTGCTTCATCAATGACCTTCCCTCCATCATAAGGTCAGAAGTGGGAATGTTTGCTGATGATTGCACAGCATTCAGTTCCTTCATAGCTCCTCAGGTAATGAAGCAGTCCGTGCCCACATGCAGCAAGACCTGGACAACATTCAAGCTTGGGCTGATAAGTGCCACGTAACATTTGTGCCACACAAGGGCCAGGCAATAACCATCTCCAATAAGAGAGAATCTAATAATTTCCCCTTGAATGTCAATGGCATTTTCATCACTGAATTCCCCCACCATCAACATCCCGGAGGTCACCATTGACCAGAAACTTAACTGGACCAGCCATATAAATACTGTGGTTAAATGAACATGTCAGAAGCTAGGAATTATGTGGCGAGTAACTCACCTCCTGACTCCCCAAAGCCTGTTCACCATCTGCAAGGCACAAGTCAGGAGTGTGAGGGAATACTCTCCATTTGTCTGGAAGAGTGCAGCTTCAACAAGAAGCTCAACACCATCCAGGACAAAGCAGCCCTCTTGACTAACACCCCATCCAATACCCTAAGCATTCACTCCCTCCACCACTGGTGCACAGTGGCAGCAGTATGTACCAGTTACGAGATGCACTGCAGCAACTCACCAAGGCTTCTTCAACAGCACTTCCCAAACCGATCTAGAAGGACAAGAGGACAACGACAGCAGGTGCATGGGAACACCACCACCTGCAAGTTCCCCTTCAAGTCATACACCCTTCAAGTCATACTGACTTGGAAATATGTCAGCATTCCTTCATCGTCGCTGAAACTCCTTACCTAACAGCACTGCGGATGTACCTACGCCACATGGACTGCAGCGGTTCAAGAAGGTGGCTGACCTTCTCAAGGGAAATTAGGGATGGGCAATAAATGCTGGCCTTTCCAGTAATACCAATATCTAGTGAATGTATAAAAAAGAAATGAGCAGAAGCTCCAAACTATTTTCCCACTTACTTGTCAACTGATGCTGGGGCCCAACTGTGGCATCCTTATCACTGTTCCTGCTGAAATCAGCAAACCCAGCAAACACAGACCAATGACTGAACCTGAAACCTTTCTATGTGGCTTCACCCGACACCAAAGAAGCTTGATTTAACAAATGAAAATTTTTAACCAAGATTTACATGTAACTGAAGGCGACAATAGCTATCCTGTCTTTACCTTATTGTATAATAGTGACGACATGGCAATGTTCTAATTCAGGGTTCAAGCGATGTCATAAACTGCACATGTGCCAATTAAAGGGTAACATGTGATCTGAATACTGATGTTGGACTACAGGATTGTAATCAGTGCCATCTATCTGTTACTGTTTATGCTATATGCAGGATATTTTTGCTTAAGTCATTAAGCTAGTTTGTTTTCCTGTTTTTGCCCGTGTTCCTTTGCCTGGAAGTTATGTGAGGCAAAGAATCTGGGGACATGTTTAATGTTGGCAGTTAGCAAACCATTTGTTTAACTTTACCAGAATTCTCCTGTTGCTAAATAAAAAACACCTTTCTTCTTGCTGGCAGCAGCTAGTTTTATATACCATACTTAATGAGGTAATTATCTTTTTTTAAAAGCTCACTTACAGTTTATGTGAGGTAAATGGAAAACTGAGCGTTTTGTAGTATGATGCAATATAATTTTTACAGGTTTATATCACAATAATCTACTGTATCTCTGAGAGGATGCAGAACATTTTGAAGGGAGAAGGGGAACAACCATAGGTTGTGGTCCACGTGGGAACAAATAATAGCAGAAGGAAATGGCTTGAAGTCCTGCAGTCAAGAGTTTCAGGAGATAGGGAGGAAGTTAAAAAGCAGGACTTCAAAAGTAGCAATCTCAGGATTACATCAAGTGCCACACATAAGTGAGTGTAGGAATAGTAGTGTAGGACAGGTTAACACGTAGCTAGAGAAATGACGCAGGAGGGAGGGCTTCAGATTCCTGACGCATTGGGACTATTTCTGGAGCAGGAGGGGCCTTTTGAAGATGGACAGACTACACCTCAATAGAGCTCAAACCAATCTCTTTTTGGGAAAGTTAATTAGTGCTGTGGGGGTGAATTTCAACTAATCTGGCAGGGGATGGGCACCAGATAAAACATTATAAAGGAGAAACAAGGTGCACAGAGGACTGGGACAGAAAAATAGCACAGAGTAAATAATAGCTCAGAAATAACAACGATCCAACAAGAGACAAAGGGGAGGCAGGCTAGGATAAGATTGCAGTGGATGTGTGTAAATGCACATAGCATAGTAAATAAGGTTGGTGAGCTGCAGGCACAGTCGCCATAAGAGACTATGATATAGTAGCAATAACAGAACTGCCTAAAAGGGAGGATTGAGATCTTAATATCCCTGGCAACTAGGTATCCAGGAAAGAGAAAGGTGAAAAAAAGAGGGGGTGGCTGTATTGATCAAACAAGCTATTATAGCACTGGAAAAGGATGATGTAGTTGAGTGTTCAGACAGAATCTGTTTGGCTAGAATTATGGAACAATAGAGGACGTATTGTGCTACTATCATAGAATCATAGCAGGTTTAAGGCACAGAAAGAGGCCACTTGGCCCATCGTGTCTGTGCCAGCTGAAAAATGATCCACCTATTCTAATCCCACCTTCCAGCATTTGGTCCGTAGCCCTGCAGATTACAGCACTTGAGGTGCATTTCCAGACTCCTTTTGAATGAGTTGAGAGTTTCCGCATCAACTACCCTTTCAGGCAGTGAGTTCCAGAACCCCACTACCCTCTGGGTGAAAAGGTTTTTCATCTCCCCTCTAATTTTGCTACCAATCACTTCAAATCTATGCCCCTTCGTCAGACCTCTCTGCTAAGGTAAATAGGCCCTTCACTTCCAGTCTATTTCAATCAGATCTCCCCTCAACCTTCTGTGTTCCAAGGAGAACAATCCCAGCTTAGCCAATCTTTCCTCATAGCTGCATTTTTCCAGTCCTGGCAACATCCTCGTAAATCTCCTCTGTACCCTCTCCAGTGCAATTACATCCTTTCTGTAATGAGGTGACCAGAACTGCACACAGTACTCAAGTTGTGGCCTAACCAATGATTTATACAGTTCCAGCATAACCACCTTGCTCTTATATTCTATACCTCGGCTAATATAGGAAAGGATTCAGCCATTCTGTGACCTTGTCGTATCTACACCTTCTTTGTTATCTCTTGCCCCACCCCCACTTTACTTGCTTATAACCTTTTACATTTCTAATATTTGCCAGTTCTGAAGAATGGTCACTGACCTGAAACGTTAACTCTGCTTCTCTCTCCACAGATGCTGCCAGACCTGCTGAGTATTTCCAGCATTTCTTGTTTTTATTTCAGATTTCCAGAATCTGCAGTATTTTGCTTTTACTTTAGTACAACGTTAGCAGTTCTCCAATCCTCTGGCACCACACCTGTGTCCAGTGAGGACTGGAAAATGATGGTCAGACCTTCTGCTATTTCCTCTCTTGCTTCTTTTAACAGCCTAGGGTACAGTTCATCTGTCCGTGGCGATTTATTAACTTTCAAGGATGCTAATCCCATTAATACTTCCTCTCTCCCTATGTTCATCACATCCAATATCTCACACTCCTCCTCCTTAACTACAATATCTGCATCGTCCCCCTCTTTTCTGAAGACAGACTCAAAGTATTCATTCAGAACCATACTAACATCTTCCGCCTCTACACATAGGTTACCTTTTTGTTTTTTTATGGGTCCTACTCTCTCTTTAGTTATCCTCTTACTCTTAATGTATTGATAAAACATCTTTGGGTTCACCTTGATTTTGCTTGCCAATATTCTTTCATGCCCTCTCTTTGCTTTCCTAATTTCCTTTTTGATTTCACCCCTCCACTTTCGATACTCCTCTCGGCTTTCTGTAGTATTGAGCTCTCGGTGTTGGACATAAACTTTCCTTTTCTGCCTGGTCTTACCCTGTAATCTCCTTGACATCCATGCAGCTTGAGATTTGGCCATCTCACCCTTTTTCTTTGTGGGAACAAGTTTACTCTGAACCCCTTGAACCCCTTTGAACGTCTCTCACTGCTCTGACATTAATTTACTTTCAAGTAGCTGTTTCCAGTCCACTTTTGCTAAATCACTCCCCAGTTTAGTAAAATTGGCCTTGCCCCAATTGAGAACTCTAACTCCTGTTCTATCTCTGCCCTTTTCCACAATTGTTAAAACTTACTGAATTATGATCACTGCCACCAAAATACTCTCCCACTGCCACTCCTTCCATCTGCCCAGCTTCACTTCCTAAAACTATGTCTAAAACTGCACCCTCTCTAGTTGGACTTGCCACATACTGGGCAAAAACGTTCTCCTGAATGCACCTCAAGAATTCTGCTCCCTCAATTCCTTTCACACAAAAACTATCCCAGTTAATATTGGGGTAGTTAAAATCCCCTACTATTACTGCCCCTATTGCTTTGGCACTTCTCAGAGATTTGCCGACATATCTGCTTTTCTATCTCCCTCTGACTGTTTGGGGGTCTACAGTACACTCCCAGCAGTGTGATTGCCCCTTTTTTGTCCCTTAGCTCAATCCATATGGCCTCATTTGATAAACCTTTCAACATATCATCCCTCCTCACACTGTAATTGTTTCTTTGGCTAAAATTGGCACTCCCCCTCCTTTCTTATCCCCCTCCCTATTGTGTCTGAAAACCTTTTAACCAGGAACGTTGAGCTGACATTCCTGTCTCTCCTTAAGCCATGTTTCTGTAATAGCTATGATATCATACTGCCACGTATCTATCTGTGCCCTCAGCTCATCTGCTTTATTTGCTAAACTCCTTGCATTTTTTTTTTTGTTTTAGAGATACAGCACTGAAACAGGCCCTTCGGCCCACCGAGTCTGTGCTGACCATCAACCACCCATTTATACTAATCCGACACTAATCCCACATTCCTACCACATCCCCACCTGTCCCTATATATTTCCCTACCACCTAACTATACTAGGGGCAATTTATAATGGCCAATTAACCTATCAACCTGCAAGTCTTTGGCATGTGGGAGGAAACCGGAGCACCCGGAGGAAACCCACGCAGACACAGGGAGAACTTGCAAACTCCACACAGGCAGCACCCAGAATCGAACCCGAATCCCTGGAGCTGTGAGGCTGCGGTGCTAACCACTCCGTCACTGTGCCGCCCTCATTGAAATAGATACCGTTGAGCACTGCAAAACTCTTATTTTATTTTCTAACCTTTGTTTCCTGTCTTCCAGACTCATCTATTAATTTTCTGCCTTCCATTTTTTTTTCTGATTTTGTGCCAACTGAGTCTACCCACAGGTCCCCATCCCCTGACAAGCTAGTTTAAACCTTCCCCTACTATTTGCAGGCAAATTACAGAAAAATGTAATAGCCAATCAAGGATAGTAGTGGGAAGTTGTGTGTGGAATCAGAGGAGATAGGGGAAGTGTTAAATGAATATTTTGCGTCAGTATTTACAGTAGAGAAAGAAAATGTTGTCGAGGAGAATACTGAGATTCAGGCTACTAGGCTAGATGGGATTGAGGTTCGCAAGGAGGAGGTGTTATCAATTTTGGAAAGTGTGAAAATAGATAAGTCCCCTGGGCCAGATGGGATTTATCCTAGGATTCTCTGGGAAGCTAGGGAGGAGATTGCAGAGCCTTTGTCCTTGATCTTTATGTCGTCATTGTCGACAGGAATAGTGCCGGAAGACTGGAGGATAGCAAATGTTGTCCCCTTGTTCAAGAAGGGGAGTAGAGACAGCCCTGGTAATTATAGACCTGTGAGCCTTACTTCGGTTGTGGGTAAAATGTTGGAAAAGGTTATAAGAGACAGGATTTATAATCATCTTGAAAAGAATAAGTTCATTAGCGATAGTCAGCACGGTTTTGTGACGGGTATGTCGTGCCTCACAAACCTGATTGAGTTTTTCGAGAAGGTGACCAAACAGGTGGATGAGGGTAAAGCAGTGGATGTGGTGTATATGGATTTCAGTAAGGCGTTTGATAACGTTCCCTGCGGTAGGCTATTGCAGAAAATACGGAAGTATGGGGTTGAAGGTGATTTAGAGCTTTGGATCAGAAATTGGCTAGCTGAAAGAAGACAGAGGGTGGTGGTTGATGGCAAATGTTCATCCTGGAGTTTAGTTACTAGTGGTGTCCCGCAAGGATCTGTTTTGGGGCCACTGCTGTTTGTAATTTTTATAAATGACCTGGAAGAGGGTGTAGAAGGGTGGGTTAGTAAATTTGCGGATGACACTAAGGTCGGTGGAGTTGTGGATAGTGCCGAAGGATGTTGTAGGGTACAGAGGGACATAGATAGGCTGCAGAGCTGGGCTGAGAGAAGGCAAATGGAGTTTAATGGGGAAAAGTGCGAGGTGATTCACTTTGGAAGGAGTAACAGGAATGCAGAGTACTGGGCTAATGGGAAGATTCTTGGTAGTGTAGATGAACAGAGAGATCTTGGTGTCCAGGTGCATAAATCCCTGAAGGTTGCTACCCAGGTTAATAGGGCTGTTAAGAAGGCATATGGTGTGTGAGCTTTTATTAGTAGGGGGATCGAGTTTCGGAGCCACGAGGTCATGCTGCAGCTGTACAAAACTCTGGTGAGACCGCACCTGGAGTATTGCGTGCAGTTCTGGTCACCGCATTATAGGAAGGATGTGGAAGCTTTGGAAAGGGTGCAGAGGAGATTTACTAGGATGTTGCCTGGTATGGAGGGAAGGTCTTACGAGGAAAGGCTGAGGGACTTGAGGTTGTTTTCGTTGGAGAGAAGGAGGAGGAGAGGTGACTCAATAGAGACATATAAGATAATCAGAAGGTTAGATAGGGTGGATAGTGAGAGTCTTTTTCCTCGGATGGTGATGGCAAACACGAGGGGACATAGCTTTAAGTTGAGGGGTGATAGATATAGGACAGATGTCAGAGGTAGTTTCTTTACTCAGAGAGTAGTAGGGGCGTGGAACGCCCTGCCTGCAGCAGTAGTAGACTCGCCAACTTTAAGGGCATTTAAGTGGTCATTGGATAGACATATGGATGAAAATGGAATAGCGTAGGTCAGATGGTTTCACAGGTCGGCGCAACATCGAGGGCCGAAGGGCCTGTACTGCGCTGTAATGTTCTAAAAAAAAAACCATAGAGTAGTGATAATGGGGGACTTAATTTATTTTAAGGTAGATTGGGACAGTAACTGTAAAGGGCAAAGAGGGGAGGAATTCCTGAAATGGGTACAGGAGACCTTTCTTGATCAACGTATTTCCAGCCCAATGAGGAAGGAAGCAGTGCTGGAGCAAGTTGTGGGGAATGAAATGGGGCAAGTGGAGCAAGTTTCTGTGGAGGAGCATTTGGGAAAATTCATTCTAGTATTATGAGGCTTCAAACAGTTACGGAAAAGGACTAGGAACAATCAAGCATAAAAATACATAACGGGAGGAGGGCTAATTTCAGTGAGTTGAAAAGGTGGATTGGAGTCAGAAATTGGTAGGCAAAAGAGTAACTGAACAATCGGAGGCCTTCAAAGAGAAGATGGTTCATGTTTAGAGTATACATTCTTACAGTGGGGAAGGGAAAGGAAAGGCATCTGAAGCTAGGGTGCCTGGATGACTAGAGATATAGAGATCGAAATGAAACAGTAAAAATCGGCGAAAGAAAAATGTCTTCTTCTTCTTTGGCCTTCTTTTCTCGAGAGACAATCGGTAAGTGCCTGGAGGTGGTCAGTGGTTTGTGAAGCAGCGCCTGGAGTGGCTATAAAGGCCAATTCTAGAGTGACAGACTCTTCCACAGGTGCTGCAAATAAAATTGGTTGTCGGGGCTGTTGCACAGTTGGCTCTCCCCTTGCGCTTCTGTCCTTTTTCCTGACATGGTCTGGACATGGTCCATGCGCAGACATGGACGGCCGGTGGGTCTGATACCAGTGACGAGCTCACTGTACAATGTGTCCTTGGGGATCCTGCCATCTTCCGTGCGGCTCACATGGCCAAGCCATCTCAAGCGCCGCTGGCTCAGTAGGGTGTATAAGCTGGGGATGTTGGCCGCCTCGAGGACTTCTGCGTTGGAGATACGGTCCTGTCACCTGATGCCAAGGATTCTCCGGAGGCAGCGAAGATGGAATGAATTGAGACGTCGCTCTTGGCTGACATACATTGTCCAGGCCCGCTGACGTAGAGCAAGGGACTGAGGACACAGGCTTGATGTAAGATTTAAACAGTAGAGAACCGAGCTGAATACAGAAAGTCCAGAGAAGAATTGAAAAGGGAGTAAGAGGGGCAGAGAGAGAATGAGAATATATTGGCAGCTAACATAAAAGGGCCCCCAAAAGTCTTTTGTAAGCTTGTAAATCGTAAAAGGGTACAAAAAGAAGGGTGGGGTCGATTAGGGGCAAAAAAGGAAATATCCTTGTGGAGGCAGAGACATGGCTGAGGTACTAAATTAGTACTTTGCAATTGTCTTCACTGGAGAAGAGGATTCTGCAGTAAAGAAGAAGGTATTAGCAAGGCTATACTGTGAGTAAAGAGGGGATACTTAAACGGTTGGCAGTCCTCAAAAGGAGAAAAGTCACTCATTCTGAATGGGATGCATCCGAGGTTATTGATGGTCAATCTTTGGCCTCCTTATCTCGAGAGACAATGGGTAAGCGCCTGGAGGTGGTCAGTGGTGTGTGAAGCAGCGTCTGGAGTGGCTATAAAGGCCAATTCTAGAGTGACAGGCTCTTCCACAGGTGCTGCAGAAAAATTTGTTTGTCAGGGCTGTTACACAGTTGGCTCTCCCCTTGCGCCTCTGTCTTTTTTCCTGCTAACTGCTAAGTCTCTTCGACTCGCCACACTTTAGCCCCGCCTTTATGGCTGCCCGCCAGCTCTGGCGAACGCTGGCAACTGACTCCCACGACTTGTGATCAATGTCACAGGACTTCATGTCACGTTTGCAGACGTCTTTAAAGCGGAGACATGGACGGCCGGTGGGTCTGATACCAGTGGCGAGCTCACTGTACAATGTGTCTTTGGGGATCCTGCCATCTTCCATGCGGTTCACATGGCCAAGCCATCTCAAGCGCCGCTGACTCAGTAGTGTGTATAAGCTGGGGATGTTGGCCGCCTCGAGGACTTCTGTGTTGGAGATATGGTCCTGCCACCTGATGCCAAGTATTCTCCGGAGGCAGCGAAGATGGAGTGAATTGAGACGTCGCTCTTGGCTGACATACGTTGTCCAGGCCTCGCTGCCATAGAGCAAGGTATTGATGGTAGTACAGGTGCAAACTGGAGAGTCTCTGACCACAATCTTCCAATCTTCCTTCGATATGTGGCTGATATCAGAGGACTGGGGGATTGCAAATGTTACATCACTGTTCAAAAAAGGGCAGAGGGATAAACCCTGCAATTCCAAGCAAGTCAGCCTAACATAAGTGATGCGGAAACATTTAGAGGCAATAATCCACGACAAAAGTAACTGGCACTTGGAAAAGTATGGGCTAATAGATAAAAGTCAACACAGATGTGTTGAAGGAAAACAGTGCTTGATTAAATTGATTGTGTTCTTTGATAAAGTAACAGAGAAGGTTGATGAGGGTAGTACTTTTGATCTTGTGTATATGGACTTTTAAAAGGCATTTGATAAAGTACCACATAATAGACTTGTTAGCAAAATTAAAGCCCTTGGGATTAAAGGGACAGTGGCAGTATTGATACAAAATTGGCTAAGGGACAGAAAGCAGAAAGTAGTGTTGATCAGTTGTTTTTCAGACTGGAGAGAAGCATACAGTGGTGTTCCCAGGGGTTGGCATTAGGACTACTGTTTTTAAGATATATATTAATGATCTGGACTTGGGTATACAGGGCATAATTTCAAAGTTTGCAGATGACATGAAACTTGGAAATGTAGTAAACAATGAGGAGGATGGTAACAGACTTAGGGAGGTGGTGGCGGCATAGTGGTAATGCCACTAGACTAGAAAGCCAGAGCCCCAGGCTCTGGGAACATGGGTTTGAATCCCACCATGGCAGATGGTGGAATTTGAATTCAATTAATAAATCTGGAATTAAAAGGCTAGTGTAGTGGTGACCATGAAACCATTGTCGATTGTTGTAAAAACCCATCAGGTTCACTAATGTCCTTTAGGAAAGGAAATGTGCCATCCTTACCTGGTCTGGCCTACATGTGACTCCAAACCCACAACAATGTGGTTGACTCTTAACTGCCCTCTGAAATGGCCTAGCAAGCCACTCAATTGTATCAAACTGCTACAAAGTCTAAGAAGAGGAATAAAACTGGACGGATCACCCGGTATTGACCTAGGCACCGGAAATGGCAACGGCAAACCTAGCCCTGTCGACCCTGCAACGTCCTCTTGATTAACATCTGGGGGCTTGTGCCAAAATTGGGAAAGCTGTCCCACAGACTAGTCAAGCAACAGCCTGACACAGTCATACTCACCGTATCATACCTTACAGCCAATCACCATCCCTGGGTATGTCCTATCCCACCAGCAGGACAGACCCACCAGAGGTGGCGACTCAGTGGTATACAGACGAGAATTGTCCTGGGAGTCCTCAACATTGACTCTGGAACCAATTAAGTCTCATAGCACCAAGTCAAACATGGGCAAGGAAACCTCCTGCTGATTACTACCTACCGCCCTCCCTTGGCTGATGGATTAGCGCTTCTCCATGTTGAACACCAATTGGAAGAAGCACTGAGGGTAGCAAAGGCACAAAATGTACTCTGGGTGGGGGACTTCAATGTCCATCACCAAGAGTGGCTCGGTAGCACCACTGCTGACCGAGCTGGCCGAGTCCTAAAGGACATAGCTGCTAGACTGGGCCTGCGGCAGGTGATGAGAGAATCAACAAAAGGGAAAAACATATTTGACCTCATCCTCACCAATCTACCTGTCGCAGATGCATCTGTCCATGACAGTATTGGTAGGAGTGACCACCGCATAGTTCTTATGGAGACGAAGTCCTGTCTTCACATTGACGGTACCCACCATCGTGTTTTGTGGTACTACTGCTGTGCTAAATGGGATAGATTTCAGATAGATCTAGAAACTCCAAATTGGGCATCCATGAGGTGATGTGGGCCATCAGCAGCAGCAGAATTGTATTCAGCCACAACCTGCAGTCTCATGGCCCAGCATATCCTGCACTCTACCATTACCATCAAGCCAGGAGACCAACCCTGGTTCAATGAAGAATGCAGGAGGGCATGCCAGGAGCAGCACCAGGCATACCTCAAATTGAGGTGTCAACCTGGTGAAGCTACAACACAGGACTATTTGCATGCCAAACAGTGAAAGCAGCATGCAATAGACAGGGCTAAGCGATCCCACAATCAACAGATCAAATCTAAGCTCTGCAGTCCTGCCATATCCAGTCGTAAATGGTAGTCGACAATTAAACAACTGATAGGAGGAGGAGGCTCTGCAAGTATCCCCATCAAATGATGCAGGATCCCAGCACATCCGTGCAAAAGACAAGGCTGAAGCATTTGCATCCATCTTCAGCCAAAAGTGCCAAGTGGATGATCCAACCTGGCCTCCTCCTGAGGTCCTGAGCATCATAGATGCCAATCTTCGGCCAATTCGATTCACTCCACGTGAGATCAAGAAATGGCTGAAGGCACTGGACACGGCAAAGGCTATGGGCCCTGACTTGTGCTCCAGAGGTAGCCACGCCTCTAGCCAAGCTGTTCCAGTACAGCTACAACATTGGCATCTACCTGGCAATGTGGAAAATTGCCCAGATACGTCCTGTGCACAAATAGCAGGACAAATCCAACCCGGCCAATTACCGCCTTATCAGTCTACTCTCGATCATCAGTAAAGTGATGGAAGGGGTCGCTAATAGTGTTAATAAGCGGAACTTGCTCAGCAATAACCAGCTCACTGACGTGCAGTTTGGGTTCTGCCAGGGCCACTCAGCTCCTGACTTCATTACAGCCTTGCTCCAAACATGGACAAAAGAGCTGAACTCCACAGGTGAGGCGAGACTGACTGCCCTTGACATCAAGGCAGTGTTTGACCGAGTATGGCATTAAGGTGCCCCAGTAAAACTGGAGCCAATGAGAATCGGGGAAAAACTCTCCGCTGGTTGGAGTCATACCTAGCACAAAGGAAGATGGTTGTGGTTGGTGGAGGCCAATCATCTCTGTCCCAGGACATCACATCAGGAGTTCCTCAGGGTAGTGTCCAAGGTCCAATCATCTTCAGCTGCTTCATCAATGACCTTCCTTCCATCATAAGATCAGAATGGGGATGTTCACTGATGATTGCACAGTGTTCAGCATCATTCATGACTCCTCAGCCCATGTCCACATGCTGCAAGACCTGGACAATATCCAGGCTTGGACTGATAAGTGGCAAGTAACTTTCATGCTACACAAGTGCCAGGCAATGAACATCTCAAACAAAAGAGAATCTAACCATCTCCCCTTGATGTTCAATGGCATTGCCATCGCTGAATCCCCCACCATCAACATCCTGGGGCTCACCATTGACCAAAAACTGAACGGGATCAGCCACATAAATGCTGTGGCTACAAGAGCAGGTCACAGGCTGGGAATTCTGCGGCGAGTAACTCATCTCCTGTCTCCCCAATGCCTGTCCACTATTCACAAGACACAAGTCAGAAGTGTGATGGAATACTTGTCTAGATGGGTCCAGTTCCAACAACACTCAAGAAACTCGACAAGGGCAGAAGGTGCATGAGATCACCACCATCTGCAAGTTCCCCTCCAAGCCACACACCACCCTGACTTGGAACTATATCACCGTTCCTTCACTGTTGCTGGGTCAAAAACCTGGAACTCCCTTCCTAACAGCACTGTGAGTGTACCTACCCCACATGAGCTGCAGCAGTTCAAGAAAGCAGCTCACCATCACCTTCTCAAGCGCAATTAGGCATGGGCAATAAATGCTGGCCTAGCCAGCAACGCCTACATCCCCCGAATGAATAAAAAGAACGGACTTCAGGAAGGCATAGACAAGACTGTTGAAAGATGAAATTTAATGCAGAGATATGTGAAATGACACATTTTGGTAGGAAGAATGAGGAGAGGCAATATAAATTAAATGGTACAATTTTAAAGGGGTGCAGGAATAGAAACCTGGTGATATATGTACAGAAATCTTTGAAGGCTGCAGGATGAGTTGAGAAGGCTGTTAAAAAACAGATGGGATCTTTGGCTTTATTTATAGAGACAAAGAGTACAAAAGCAAGGAAACTATGCAAACCCTTTATAAAATACTAGTTAGGTATCAGATGGAGTATTCTGAACACCATACTTTAAGGAGGATGTAAAGGCCTTAGAAAGGGTGCAGAAGCGATTTACTGGAATGGTAGCACTAATGAGGGATTTCAGTAATTTGCAGAGACGGGAAAAGCTGGGGTTGTTCTCCTCAATGCAGGGAAGGTTAAGAGAAAATTTGATCGGGGTGTTCAAAATCATGGATGGTTTCGATAGAATAAATAAGAAACTTTTTCCAGTGACAGGAGGGTCAGTAACCAGAGGACATAGCTTTAAGGTGATAGGTAAAATAAGCAGAGATAATAAGAGCAAAAAATAAATATGCAGCAAGGTGTTGTGCTGCTTGAAAGGGTGGTTGAAGCAGATCTAATAATAACTTGCAAAAAGGAGCTGGATATAATTATTGAAGGAAAAAAAAATTACTGGGCTATAAGAGCAGGGAAGTAGGATTAATTGGATAGCTCTACCGGCAAAGGCACAATGTGCCAAATGGCCTCCTTCTGTCCTTCTATGATCTCATATAAAACTGAAAAATAGTAAATGTAGCTGAAAGTGCAAGATGCAGATTACACAACGGCTATTTTTAATGCTAAAGTTCTGTGATGTTTGTTATATTATTATTTACTAATACAATATTAAGTTATTACAAGTGCAAAATCCAGAAGACTATTTATGTGATATACCATGCAACAAATTTAGTACTAATGATTTAATTGATTATTTTTCTTCCTTTCTTCAGTTCTTCTGAGGTATCAGCTAGGGTATACATATACATGCTTGCATGCCACCCTATGGGAAGCTTTTCATGTCACTTCCTTTTATACTTCCAATTTTTTCAAATGTTTATGACATAAATCAAGCCACGATATAAAGCTAAGACACTCAGAGCCTTTATTTAAAAACTGTGGAGGGAGCCCTGCCCCTAAGAAGGGAAATTCCTGGCTTAGATGCTTGCTGGCAGACTACAAAAGGAAAAGCAGGATGTACCATTAGCTTTCATTCCATTCCAAATAACCTGGAACCCATAAAACAGATATTATATGTAAATATGTGTATACATTTATATGTATCTATTTATGTTTTTAAAAAAACCAATCTCCATCTGCACAAAAAGAGTATTGCTTGCAGAGAAGTTTTTTTCTCCACCAGACAAAGTGCACTGAATTAACTGCCACATCAGTTTAGAGGAAGAAAATTAACGTCTTGTTTTGGTTTGCTCAGCACTGAGTTTATCTTTGATCTTGTAAGTCTAGCATTGAGAGGAAGTTCTATTGAACACTGCAATGCAAATGAAATTGTTTTTAAAGCATTAAGAGATGACTAATATTTCCTATGGCAGTTTGGGAGCAATATATATACAACTGAAATGATACTCTACTTAATTAGAAAAGGGTTGAGAGTCCAAAATCTGTCTCGGTAAGTTTATAATATGCGGATGTTGCAGGGGAAGTAATAGAGGCATATCGCAACAAAAATTTCCTTCCTGAGCAGAAGAAAGAAAGTACTTTGGTTCAGGCTACAGTGGCTCCGACAACTTAGAGACTGAGAGGGTTTTGGGCATTAACACATCAATTTTTCCAGAATTAACTGTTTACTTTTGCAGAATGGAAAATAAAATAAATTATAAGCAGATGTGGCAACCAGCTTTTTAAAAGAAGCAAATTGAGAGTCATATTTTTGGAGTTGTCATTTACACTGGGGTTATTCTATGATAGCTTCAATATAATTTCCCTTCTGATTGTGTCAGCTGTATTTGGTTACTTTTTCACCTTCATACTTGTAAAATTGAGACTTTTAAAAAATCCAACTAAAATGTACTTTCAATTAATTTTTCTTAGTTATTAGGAGAAAGAGATATTGGCCTAACTTATATAACTAGCATTTATCAGCAAATATTTCACTCTGTTGTATGCAATATTTGAAAAAATATTATTCAACAATCACCTAAAGCCATATTTGCATATGCTACTACTAATTATATGGGTTAACATATAGATTGTAAGAATTGCTCCGTTAATTAAATTGAATATTTATAAATAAAATATATCTTAATAGCATCACTGTGAAAAATGATTAAGCCTATAGTGTTATGAAATAGATTTTAAAAAGGGTTGAACTCAGACTGTCATATTAGTAATGAATGTATTGATGCAACCATATGAAATCTTGTTGCTAGTTATTTTAATGACCCACTAACACATTTACTTTAAATGACTCAACACCTTTGTTGAAATAGCACCCAGAGGAACTTCAGCTAAATGTGTTAATGCATTCATTAGTAATTTGCAAGTCCAATTTCAAACCATAAGTTATCTATAATTTTTTGATTCTTTAAGGGTCACTATGAAAATCAATGGAAGGGATACTACAGTTTTGAACTTTCTTTTTCTGTAATTGAAATAAAAATGGTAACATAGGCCAGCAGTTGTTGATCCAAAGTACTTTATGTAGGTTGTTACGTTAGCATCACTGAGCAGAGATTTTTTGAACACATATATTTAAGAATGTCAAGGGAAACAATATTCCATTTACTCGACTTCAGGGCAGAACATGGTATATCCCAAAGGAAAGCAAGTTCAACTATATTAGCTGCTTTATTAGCAAGACAGGAAGTACAAACTCCTTTGACTCCCTTCATAACATTGTCCGAAAGGCCCAGCCATGTCAAAGAAAGTTATTCATGACAGGAAGCCAGGAACTTTTTCCAGATTCGGCAGCAAGGAAGGAAGAAAATTGTTTGCCTCAGCTGTCCTCTGTTTCTCGAGTCTCGTTTAGAGCCAACAAAGCAGGAAAGCGGATGGGGGCAGAATAAATGAAAAGGAATAATGTTTATCTTTAAACAAATTTGTGATGTTCACAGCAAAAGTAAGATTTAAACAATATTTGAAAGATAAATGATCTGTTCAATTATGGTTGACAGTCCAAATGATGAACTATCCTGTCAGTGGAACCCATAAATGCAGTTAAATAAAATATAAATTACTGTATGCTTTATCGACAAATTAAGCCCCTGTTGAGAATGCACCCTACTTTTAAACTATTAACACCACTTTCAAAATAAGACTAAAATCTCCCCAGTCTTGAAAACTACACTGGTTTTATTTTAGACATATAGGTTATTTGTAGATCAAGAAGTTTTATGCTGTATCATAAAATCAAGTCCAGATTATCTCCACAGCAAAATCACTGGAAAATGATGGGTCAAATGACTCACTTTCAATAATATATGCACTCTGCTGTTCACCATGTTGCTCACAGGAAGTTTTAATTTGCCACAGGAACTCCCACTTTGCTGTTTTGCTTATAATAAGACCTTAAGAAATGCGCCCCATAAACTATGCTGC